>NC_057861.1:689288981-689919231 GCF_019393635.1 Dromiciops gliroides | reverse complement strand
TAAACCATATGAGGAGATAATTTTACCGAGAGAACAAAAGAGCAGAAGACAAGAGGGCCTACAATAGGACACAGGGCATATGGTGTTGGATCACTAGCCAAGGCATGTAAAGGATTGTTCAGATGAAAATATAAAAGCCAGAAAAGAGGAATGTCATGAAATCCCAGGGAAGAGAGTTCTTTGGAGGAGGTAGGCAACCATGTCAAAGCAGTAGCTAAATTGCAATCACCATGTCAAGACCAGATATGCCTCTAAGCTGTCTAGATTTTATGTCTTTCTGGCAACATCATCAGCAACAGGACCCCAGGAGGGAAAAGGGTTACATATAGGTAAGGAAACTATGGTCCAAATGAATTGAGACTTAACAAAAATGTAAGTGGTACAGCTGTGATTTGAAACCATTTCCCCTCTTATCTTCATATAGCATGACCTCAAGACTCTTCACCTGATCACTGTCCTTTAGGCACTCTGCAAATTACCAGTGCTATCCCTAAAATGTGGCATCAGGTATAAAATTCTATACTTGAGATATGGTATGTTTAAGTGTTAACTGCTAAAATTCTAGCTAAACTGTCTAAAATATCTAATGAGTGGTCGCCAATAAATTATAAGCAGTTCCCTGCTTTGTACATTTCCTTGATGAAACAGTCAAAAATAACAGAATATAATAACCTATGCTAACTAACAATATGTTAATAACAATATAGAAAAGGGCCTGGATTCCTCTTCCCCCACTTTGCCTCTGGTCGCTAGGGGATTAAAAGTTCCTAGAGGGTGGGTCATTGCCTCCAGGCATGGAAGATTAGAGCAACAATTAGTGTTAGAACTGGGAAAAGTTGCAGAAATCTCTTCAGGTTTCACTGAAAAAGCATGGTTGGGAGAGGGGGAGATATTTCCTTGTGGGAGTACATTGCTGGCTCTTCTAACAAAAAGAAAAAGAAAAATAGAAAATCCACAAAAACAAAGCATTAACATGATCTTATCTCCCATTTGTCTGGTTAAACAGACTAAAATCAAAAATAGGGTAATTAGGGAGTTTAAAAGGTCCATTTGAAAAAATTTAAAGGGAAAACACAGCCAGTACACCAGTACTTAGTTAAAGGGAGAGGGTAGGGGAAAATTCTTACCTAACCAGAAGATCAGAAGACTGAGGTTTAGCTTTCCTCTTCGTGGTCAGCCATCTGTTAAGGGCTAAAATTCTAGCTAAACTGTCTAAAAATCTAATGAGTGGTCACCAATAAATTATAAGCTTTAGCAAGAGTTAGGCTTTTAAGCATTTATTAAGGAGAATAAGAATTTGGTAAAGAGAGAGAAAGGCCTAGATTCCTATCTATTAAAGGGAGAGCTCATTTCTAGCTCTGCTCTCCACCAGAGTTCAAAGGAAAGAGCGTGAGCCCGAGCGCCAGTCTCTTCCTTCCTCCTCCCACTAGCCCTCATCACTTCCTGATGCCAAAGAAAAGACTCCTGGTCTTGCCCTCAAAGACCTCCGCTTCATTGGCGGAACTCTTCTACAGTAAGTCTCTAGCAGGTGGTGTCATTCCAAACCTTACATAAGATAAAGTGCTGCAGTGTTATAACTTCCTTATAACTTTCCTTGAAAGACAGACAGAGTAAACTTTTGTCTAGTTGTGGCTCCCACATATCCATTTATTTGTGAAGTTGGATTTTTTCTTTTACTTTTTTCAACACAAAGGTAAGATTTTATATTTCCATGTAATCTGACCCAATGCTATACCTACTGAAGACATTTATTTCTATTCTGATTTAATCATCCCATGTGTTAAGTAATCATTCCAATTTTGTGGCATCTTCAAATCTGACAAGCATTCCGTCTGTGCCTTTAGCCAAACCATTACTAAAAGCCTAAAATAACATAAGATTGAACACAAATTCATCCAACAGATCAGTAGAGACATCTTTCTGAGTTTATATCAAATCATTATTAATAACTAACCTCTTCGGGGGCAGCTGGGTGGCACAGTGGATAAAGCACCAGCCCTGGATTCAGGAGGACCTGAGTTCAAATCTGGCTTCAGACATTTAACACTTCCTAGCTGTGTGATCCTGGGCAAGTCACTTAACCCCCATTGCCCTGCAAAAAATAAAATAAAATAACTAACCTCTTCTTCTGACCATTTAACCAGTTCTGAATATGACTCATTATACAATTATTTACTCTATAACTTTCCATCTTTTCCACGAGAATAGTATATGAAAGTTTACTAAATGTTTGCTAAATTTAAACAAGCTTTCATTATTTATGGCATTCCCTAGCTCTACCAGTTTAGTAATTCTGTGCAAAAAGGAAATGTTTAGCATGGCATGAATTATGCTCAAATAGGTCATTGTTGGCTTTTAATAATCACCACCCTTTTTTCTAGATGTTCATTGTGTTGGGGGACTTGTGAACTGGAATTGGGGGGCTAGATAATCCAAAGAATTGGAGACTCATCGCAAATCTTGTAAAATTAAAAAGATTT
Organism: Dromiciops gliroides; assembly: GCF_019393635.1. Taxonomy (NCBI): domain Eukaryota; kingdom Metazoa; phylum Chordata; class Mammalia; order Microbiotheria; family Microbiotheriidae; genus Dromiciops; species Dromiciops gliroides. The sequence goes on along the minus strand of NC_057861.1, from coordinate 689,916,751 downwards.
ATTAGGAGAGAGAAGTATATGACCAGGGGCAGATCACAGTGGAATCTGGCCCATTTCAGTGAGAGAAGACCACTTTTGTATGTTTACAAAACAATGTGGAGCAAATTATAAAGCAAGAGGAAATGCAAAAACTGGGAAGGGCAAAATACCTGGAATGGGATCTTTGAATAATGGGGTATCAGTAGGATATGCAGCATCCCTCCACATCTTGCATATCATCTTGTAGACCTTGGTATTCCTTATCCTCATACCAGGATCATGCTCTACAACACAGATTCCTGAGCAGGGTGTGTGTATGTGTGTGTGTGTGTGGGGGGGGCAGAGCTGCTTTTCCCTTGTGAAAATTAATTGATTTCTTGGGGGTTAGGATCTTTTGGTTTCTTAGGGTCTTACTACATTCCCACAACATCTGTATCTTTAAAAATATATTCTAGGGGCAGCTAGGTGGCGCAGTGGATAGAGCACCGGCCCTGGAGTCAGTAGTACCTGAGTTCTAATCCAGCCTCAGACACTTAACACTTACTAGCTGTATGACCCTGGGCAAGTCACTTAACCCCAATTGCCTCCCTAAAATAAATAAATAAACAAACAAACAAACAAATAAATAAATAAATTATATCTATATATATATATATATATATATATATATATATCTATCTATATCTATATATCTATATATCTATATATAGATATATATATATTCTAGAATTTTGTCAAGAATTAACACTCACTGTCCTGTTGTCTATAAACTGAATTCTGCTTATTTTCTTTTGGGAAGTGAGGGTAGCAGATGGGGAATGAACTATTTACTCTTCTCTAACCCCATAGTAACTCTAATCCTCCAGTAATTTGATACAGTTTGTGGGGTTTTTTTCCTGTTTTCCCAATTAATTTTTTTAAATCAACATGCATTTATTTTTTCTTCTACCTACCTCCATTAAAAGGGGGAGGGAGAGAAAAAATACAGCTCTTCTAACAACAATGTGAAATCAAGCAAAAGAAATTTTCACATAATTAATTCCTAAAAGTGAGTGAATCTCTCTCTCTTCTCTCTCTCTCTCTCTCTCTCTCTCTCTCTCTCTCTCTCTCTCTCTCTCTCTCTCTGTAATTGAATCCATTATCTTTACTTTAGGGGGTGGGTAGCTAATAATAATAATAATAATAGCTAGCATTTACACAGTACTTTAAGGTTTACAAAGTAAATTGTCTCATTTTATCCTCATAACAACTATAGGAGGTGTGTTCTATTATTGTCCATGTTCTACACATGAAAAAAAAAAACTTAGGCAAACTGCAATTAAGTGACTTGCCCAGTGTCATCTACTTGGCAAATACCTAAATGCAGACTTAAACTAAGGTCATCCTTGCTCCAGGTCCAAGCTTGTATTTGCTTTGCTACTCTGCTGCCTTCATTATCAGTCCTATAAAATTATAGTTGTTTATTGCATGGATCATGATTCTTAAATCCTTTAAAGTTATTTGTTCTTACATTGTTATCATTGTATAAATTATTCTGATTCTAATTCCTTTCACCCTGAAACATTCCATATATGTCTTCTGAAGTTTCACTGAAACCATCTTTCTTTGTTTCTTACAACACAATACATTACATTGACCCAACCATCACTTCAGAAATTCATTTATTACTTAGAAATATAATTCATCTAGTTCTTATGACTCAAATATTCATCGAGGAAAGCTAGATGGTCTCAACATAGCCTTACTTGTCTTGAGTACCAAATTACTGTTGGTCATATTTATTATTTGCCAAGTAATTAAATCATTCTATTGATTAGTTCTAGCTCACTCTAATGGTTTAATGATCTCTCCCATTAGTTTCCATTTTGAATTTTTTTTTTAAGATCTACTTTCTGGGTGCTTTTCAAGTCCTTCTCGAAGTATTGCTATATCTTTCTTTCTACTGCAAGATCTTACTTAGCCTGGCAATTTATTTTCTGACCATAACATTTAATAGATAGATAGGGGTCCAAATCCTTTCAGCAGGCAGTAAATGAAATTCCAGTTAACTGAATTGCAATCTCATAAGGCACAAGGCTCACTCACGACCTGTGCTAGGAACAAGGATTGATTTTTCAGGTGCTCTTTCTACAATCTACTTCTTGTTTGATTGAAGAAATGCTTCCTTTTCTACAGAGCACTCTGCAACCTAATAGTAGAGTAGATTTCACCCTGGTAAGAACAATTCTGTGGGATTTATTCAATTGAGTGCTGGTAAAAATTCTCAGGGTATCCATTGGATTACTTGGATTAATAAATTCATATATGGATATACTAGAAAGGCTTTTGAATCAGAAGATCTGGGTTCAAATACCATCTCTTCTATTTCATAACTGCGTGATATAAAGCAAGAAATTTAACTTCTCTAGTCTCAGTTTCTTCATCTTTAAAATTAAGACTTTGTAGGTCAAAGAATGTCAGAGGGAAGGGACCCCAGGTGCCATCCATTACATTCTTTATGGAAAAGTTTTGCCCCAATTCCCTGACAAATAAGTGAAATGGAGCTCCAGATGAACTCAGTTTTTCCAGATGGAAATTAGAAATAAATATCAATACATATTTTTTCTAAGAAAATTCCAACCCCCTAACTCTTTAAAAGGCACACTTTCTTATTTTTCCACTTATTAACATTTTATTAAAAGATTTTAGTTCCAAATTATATCCCTCCCTTCTTCCCCAAACCCTTCCCTCAGATGGCAAGAAATCAGATATAGGTTATACATGTGCAATTATATAAAACAAGTCCATAATCATATTTTTGTATAAGACTCAAATAAAAAGAAACAAATGAAAGAAAGTGAAAAATAGCATGCTTCTGTCTGTATTTAGTCAATATCAGTTCTTTCTCTGGAGGTGGATAGTATGCTTCATCAATAGTCCTTTGGAATAATCTTGGATCACTGTATTGCTAAAAATACCTAAGTCACTCACAGTTCTGCATCTAACAATATCATTGTTACTGTGTACCACATTCTGCTGGTTCTGTTCACTTTACTATGCATCAATTCATATCTTTTCATTTTTTTTCTGAAATCATCCTGCTTGTCATATCTTATAGCATAATAATATTCCTATAAATATTTTTGTTCAAATAGGTCATTTTCCTTTTTATTATGTGTCTGTGGCAAGGGGGGTGGGGGGAGGATATAGACCTAGCAGTGCTATTACTGGATCAAAGGGTTTGTACAGTTTTATAGCCTTTTGGGAATAATTCAAAACTGCTCTCCAAAATGGTTGGATCAGTTCACATCACCACCAACAATGCACTAGTGTCCCAGTTTTCCAACAGCCCACATTTTCCTTTCTTATCATATTATCCACTCTAATAGCATGAAGTGGTACCTCAGAATTGTTTTAATTTGCATTTCTCTGATCAATAGTGATTAAGACCATTTTCTCAAATGATTATAAATAGTTTTGATTTCTTCGTCTGAAAACTGCCTGTTCTTATCCTTTGACCAATTATCATCTGAGGAATGACATATTTTTTTATAAATTTAACTCAGTTCTCCATATATGTGAGAAATTAGGCCTTTATCAGATATACTTGTTGCAAAAATCTTCCCCAGTTTTCTGTTTTCTTTTTCTTTTTTTTTTTTTTTTTGGTGGGGCAATGAGGGTTAAGTGACTTGCCCAGGGTCACACAGCTAGTGTCAAGTATCTGAGGTGAGATTTGAACTCAGGTCCTCCAGAATCCAGGGCTGGTGCTTTATCCACTGCTCCACCTAGCTGCCCCTTCTGCTTTCTTTATAATTCTGGTTGCAGTGGTTTTGTTTGTGCAAAAATGATTTAAATTTATGTAATCTAAATTATCTATTTTACATTTTGTAATGCTTTCTTTATCTTTTTTTTGGTACTAAATTCTTCCCTTATCTATGTTATCACCCTCTATGAATGAATCATGTACCCATTTGACCTCATCTTGGCATATGGTGTGAGATGTTGGTCTACACCTAGTTTCTGCCATTTTCAAAAGCATTTTGCTGTTTTATATTGTGGTTTAGGGACATTGTAGAGGTAGTCTTGAACAGTAGATATTATTAGGCTTAGACTCAGGAAGACTGGCTTCTATCTACTAGCTACTGTGTGACTTTTAGCAATCACTGAACTCTGTACACCTCAAGAAACTCCCTTCTACTTGCTTAGTGACTGCTTTTGTGATCTGAACTGGTTAATGGAGTTCCTAAATTGTGACAATCTCACTTGCTTTCTTTAGTAATGCTTTGAAATGTATCAACACAGCCAGAATAAGTTTATCTACTTTATTTGTATTTTCTTATATTATTATACTATATACAGTCAGCTTGGTTCATTACTTCCACCATTCTATTCCTTCCTCTGAAAGAAGAGTTAAGACATTTAAAAGAAAAATGCTTCTTCTGTAAGAGGAACATCCTGGCTCCCCCTACTTGATGATCTTCTGTATTCATCCTACAATTCTATAATCTTTCATTTCTACTCTCTTAAATCCTAAACCTGTCAAGCTCAGGGAATCCAATCAAGCAAACTTTATCCATAAACACTGAACAAATTTCTCAGCCTCAAAGACCAAAGACCAACTTCCTCAGACCCCATACCTAAACCAAGGGTTTCATGACAAGATAATGGGTTAGGCGAATTTAGGGTGGAGGGAGCCAAGAATGAAAGAAAGGTAAGAATGTACCACTGGATGAGAAGATGCATAAAGCTAGAATAAGTGGGCAAGTATGTGGTGAAAAAAAATTAATTATTAGACTTGTATTGGAGACAGGAAATGCTGAATTATATTCCTGCCTCAAAAACATTTGATGTGTGATACTGGACAAGGATTTTCAGTTAAGTAAGGAGTTTTTTACATGTAAAATGGGGATAATAATGAGTTGTTGTTCAGTCATTGTTCAGTCACGTCTGACTCTTTGTGACCCTGTTTGGGATTTTCTTTCTTTTTTTTTTTTTTTTTGAGGGGCAATGAGGGTTAAGTGACTTGCCCAGGGTCACACAACTAGGAAGTGTCAAGTGTCTGAGGCCAGATTTGAACTCAGGTCCTCCTTAATCCAGGGCCAGTGCTCTATCCACTATGCCACCTAGCTGCCCCTACAGCTCATTTTACAGATGATGAGGAAACTGAATCAAACAAGGTTAAGTGACTTGCTCAGGGTCACACAACTACTAAGCAAGTAAGTATCTGAGGCCAGATTTTAACTCAGAAAGATGAATCTTTCTGACTCCAGGGTCTCTGTCTACTGTGTCACCTACCTGCCCTGCAAAAAACTAAGACCTGCATACCTACTTAATGGAGTTCTTATAAACATAAAATAATATGGCATGCTAAGTGTTTTACAAATTTTAAAATGCTATATAAAAATGATGATGATGATGACAATGATGATGATGATTTCCACAGGATCCAAATAATACATTCCCAGGCAACAGAAATACAGCTTCATAGAACTGAAGCATTGAAAAGAATATAAACAGCCATCTACTACAACCCAGCCCTGAAAGGTATCTTCAGAATTACATGCGTGACAAGTGTTTATCTAGTGTCTCTACACGAAGACATTCAATGAGAGAGAATCTGCCCCCTCTCAAAGTAGCCTGAAGTACTTTTAGATAGCTTGAATTGTTAGATAGTTATTTTTGTTGTTGTTGTTGTTGTCCTGACATCAAACTTAAATTTATCTCTATAATTTTTACCCATTGCACCTAATTCTGCCTTTTGGAGCCAAAAAAAAAAGATCGATATACTTCCACGATAGCCCTTCTAATATTTAAACATAACCATCACATCTCCCTTTGAGTCTTCTTCCTGGCTTACCATTCCTAATTTCTTAAATAGATACTCATGTGACACGGATTCAAGGCCCTTTATTATCCTCAGTAACCTCTTCTAGCTCTAGGTTATTGATTGTTCTTAAATTGTCATATCCAGAACTGAACTCAGTACTGATGGTAAGTTTTAGTGAAGGTCCTCTATAGAACAACTATCACCTCACTATCCCAGGAAGCTACACAAGCCTACATCATGTTATCTTTGGGTTTGGGCTATGCTCTGGTTTTGGGTTTTTTTTTGATCTGGCATATTTCACCACTGATTCATATTGAGTTTGTTGTCCACTAAAAACTCCACACCATTTTTCAGATTATGTTGTCTAATAATTACTTTCCCATCCAATATGTGTGAAGCTGATGTTTAACCCTCATATGTGACTTTACATTTCTCCTTATTGAATGTCACCATGTTAGATTTAGCCCAGGGATTTAACCAGTCAAGAGCCTTTGTCATTCAGTATGTTAGTTATATGTCCCAGTGTTGTACTATCTGAGAATGTTATGAGGATGTAGGCAAAGATGGACAAAAAGGACAGGTAGGTGAATCAGTAAATATATATTCATGTGTAAAATGAGTTCATAGTAATACCACCCCCTCATTTTCATGAGACTGAGAAGTATTCAACTTACTTTCCTATATTAACAATGCCTGATTTTGCATGTAGCTCTCTACAGTCACACAAACCTTGTTGATTATTATAAGATCATAGTATCATAAGATTTAGACCTTGGAGAGGCCTTGAACATCTCTATCAACCAGGGTGATGTCATGAGTTACACTGAATTGGACTTAAGTGAAGGAAAGTTGTGCAAGGTCACCAATATCACTCACTCCTCCAGAGCTATCTAGGTCCAGTGACAAGATATGTTATCAGGACAATTGGAGACTGCCCCAGAGGATATTTAAGGTAATTGGGATTAAGTGATTTGCGCAGGGTCACATAGCTAGCAAGTGTCCAAGGTGAGATTTGAGTTAAGGTCTTCCCAACTTTAGGGCAAGTGCTCTATCCACTGTGTCACCCAGTTGCCACATATAGATGAGGTAAGAGAATCTCAGAGTAAAGAAGCTTGCCAAAATTCACACAAGTGTCAATCAGCAGAGATAGGATTCAAAACCAGGCTATCATCTCACTGCTATCAAATATTATTCCCTAATTCAACATGAAGGATATTCAGGGCCAAATTGGTGGGCAGACATCCAGCATTATGTACTATCATATGAATGGGAGCCAAAGGTAGCTGATGATTCATTTTCTTTCACTCCCTATAAGCCTTCAGCATGCTAATGAGGAGATCACAGCCTTGATTCTTATGTGCAGGTCAGTTAAGTTCACTGTCTGCTGGTCACAGATCAGGCCCCTGTGTCACAAATCCCCTCCATTAGACACAAATCAATTTTCATGCCTGGAAAAGGCAATTCAAACATGTGAAATCAGCAGTTGGACAGGAACAGCATTTTCACATACAAGGGACAGCCTACAATTCCCCAGTGCCTTGCTAAAGTTTTGCTCATTTGGTTTTCACAACTGTGAAAACCAGATAGCTATGTATAAATATATGATGGGGCCCATTTAATCTCTATTCAAACTCCTTGTTCACTTGTTGGACTCTCTTATTAGGGATACAGTTACTTCAGAGGCTGTCTTGAAGGTATTACTAAAGCAGTTGCTAGGGGCAACCAAATAAAGCAGGCTATTAAAAGGTACCTACTACATCTTTTATATGCAAAATAGTTCCTAGCTTCACAAAGCTGGTAGGAGAAAAAGAAAGCAAGAGAATTAGAAATGAGACAGGTGTTGTGGGGAGCTCCCTAGACAAGGAGTTAGAAAACCTGTATGTGAGTCCCAATTCTGTGAATTATTAGCTGTATTACTTTGGGCAAGTCATTTAACTACCTAAGCCTTAGTTTTCCTATCTTCAAAATATGGATATTTGTTTTCGGCCTAGGATTTTTTGAGGATGAAATGAGTTAATGACTGTGAAAGTACTTTGTAATTTTATTTTCTTTTATTTTGGGCATTAAGGACACCAATTTTTTTTTTTACCAACTGCAAAACAATTTATAAATATAAGGCAAAATTAGTGGTAATGCTTTTCTGAGTGTATACTTGTCAACAAACTTCAGCAGTAGATCTCTTCTGATGGCCAGTTGCAGCCACATTTCATCCGAGTTTGCCGGGGGAGAAAGGAAGAATAATTGTTAGTAGCACCCTGTCCCTAGTTGTGCTTAGGAATTTCGCTTTTTTTTTTTTTTACATATAAGGTATTTAATTTTTTCCGTTACATGTAAAGATAGTTCTCAACTTTTGTTTATACAAGCTTTCCAATTTAAGATTTTTCTCCCTCCCTCCCCTCCTTCCCCCCTCCCCCAGACAGCAGGTAATCTGATATAGGATATATATATATATATATATATATATATATATATATATATATGTATATATACACACACACACACACATATATATATAATATATATATATATATATATATATACACATAATAACATCAATCCTATTTCTGCATTAGTCATGTTATAAGAGAAAAATCAGAGCAACAATGAAAAACCTCAAAATAGAAAAAACAACAGCACCAAAAACAAAAGAAATAGTATGGTTCATTCAGCATCTATACTCCACAGTTCTTTTTTTTTTTCTTGGATTTGGAGATCCTCTTCTATCATGACTTCCCTGGAACTCTTCTGTATCATTGCATTGGTGAGAAGAATATAGTCCATCACAGTAGATCAACACTCAATGTTGATGATACTGTATACAATGTTCTTCTGGTTCTGCTCATCTCACTCATCATCAACCCACGCAAGACCCTCCAGGTTTCTCTGAATTCCTCCTGCTCATCTATTCTTACAGCACAATAGTATTCCATTGTATTCATATACCACAACTTGTACAGCCATTCCCCAATTAATGGGCATGCCCTCAACTTCCAATTCCTTGCCACCTCATAAAGAGCAGCTATAAATATTTTTTGTACATGTAGGTCCCTTTCTCCTTTCCATGATTTCTTTGGGAAAAAGACCTAAAAGTGGAATTGCTGGGTCAAAGGGTAGGCACAGCTTTATTGCCCTTTGGGAATAATTCCAAATTGCTCTCCAGAATGGTTGGATCAGTTCACAGCTCCACCAAAAATGAATTAGTATTCCAATTTTCCCACAGCTTCTCCAACATTTATTATTCTCCGCCATCTTGGGTCCACCCCAGGAATTTCACTCTTAAAATTGAGTTCCATATAGCAGGCGCCTTGAAATTCTTGTGGGTTTTAATAATATAGGATTCTTCAACATGTTCCTCTTTATAAACTTGAACCAGTTCTTTACTCTTAAGGAAAACAAATTCCTTGAAGCTCAAACCGAAATTACAATAATTTGTTGGCAATATTCCTAAATTGAAAGGGGTAGATTTCAACAAAGTAAATAAATATCTTAAATGCTAAAGTAGACATACAAAAATCATGAGGTGATATCTTCTTGATAGAAGGTCATACCTGGGAGGCTACCCTCATCTTCTGGTATGGAGGATACCATCTCCCCAAATATCTGCCAGCTCAGGTTAGTACATTGCTAGGAGTTGGCTGCTGGTTACACAAATATACCTGTATTCCTCATAACGCTGTGTGTTGCCCTTTCTCTCTAAGCTGTTCATGACAGCTACACATCTGTTCAGCAAGCTACTTAGAGCAAGTCTGCCATTTGTTTTTTGCATGCAAACTGTGATCAAAAACCCTGAACATAAGCTAAAAGGATAGCTTGGCTGCTACAACATCTGGTTAGTAATACCTAAATTCCCTAGAATCCTAGGTTTAAATCCTCGTAGGGTTAAATCAATTTCTCTCTCTCTTTTTTTTTCTTACAAAGAAAATTAAATTCAATGAAATGTAGCTTACTCAGTGTGAATTCTTTGGCTCAGAACATAGAAAAGTAAAGTCCTATTTATACTTCATGGTGATATGCAGAACTTTTGAAGTAAGTTGTACTACAGCATTATTTTTGAACATGACAAAAACAATCTAAGTCAAATTGTTACAGCTATGAAACCCAGGAGTTGAGCTCAGAAGCAATTATCTGAATAGAACACTGTTAGCATTTCTTTTTCCCCCCATTGTCACTATGCAATGATGAAGAGTTAAAATTAAAAAGTATAACTGTAAATAAAGCAATAAGAGTATCATAGAATTTTGGAGCTAGAAAGACATTAGAGATCTGACCCTCTCATTTTATATTTAAGGGAATCAAAGAAGACATGAATAGATTGACTTGTGCAAGGTTACACAGATAGCTATGTAGGAATAAAATTGAGGTCACTTCTATCCAAGCTCAGCCCCAGCCCCACCTCCCCCAAGCTACTTTTCTTATCTCTGCAGTAGGACTCTTCTCATTCTTGCAATGTCTCTACTTCTATGATTTCTTCTCTGAATTGGTGAGTTTCTCCCAGGAAGTTCCATCTGAGGAAGTACTTATAGTATCTCAGTGAACTAATGGGATTAAACCATACCTAGGTACTGGACTTTACATTTGCCTTGAAGCAAGGATGTCTCCCATTAGGTCATAGATAGAATTCAAGTCATGTCAACCAATGGAATTGAATGATTCTAACCAATGAGCTTTGACCAATGTATAATGACCCACCTCTATCAAAAGAATATAAAAGTCTTGACCACTTGAGACTCCCTGGCTCTTGGTTTCTTGGACCAATTCCCTTGGCTTGGAATGCTTTGTGTGATCTCCTTCTTAGGACAGTATAGGTTTTGTAGGTCTTCTGAACTCTCCATGAGACCATATGCTGTCTCTCAAAGAGACAGCCTGGGTCTTCTGGGTCTTTTCTCCTACTTGTGCTAACTGCCACACTGTCAATTCTTTAAAAAAAACACACATTCAAACTCAACTGCAGAGAATGCAACTCCAATGGCCTGGCCACACTATTTGGATGCTAAATGTATGTTTGCCTAAAAGGCTACTGAATGGACAACTTATTTCAAAGCTTTTTCATGGTGGTCAAAAGAAGCAATACAAGGATACCCTTAAGGTCTCTTTGAAGAACTTTGGAATTGATTGTGTGACATATTAAATGCTGGCAAAGAACTGTCCAGCAAGGCATGCCTGTACAAAGAAGGCACTGTGTGCTGTAAGAGCAATGCAAAATGTCAATAGCTCAAAAGAAACATTAGAAAAGCAAATTTAGAGAATCCATCCTATATGTTCACGCAGACTATTTGTTCCCAACCTGTGGTAGAAAATTATGAACTCATATTGGTCTGAGCAGCCAGTCAGACACATTGTAACTTGCCTCAGATGTAGTGATCTCATTTCATTTCTCTTCGAGAATGAAGGACAACCACCACAAGGATAACAAGAACTGAAATGAGGTAAATGCCCAATGAACTAACAGTTTAAAAAAAAAGGCTGGGGGGCAGCTAGGTAGTGCAGTGGATAAAGCACCAGCACTGGATTCAAGAGAACCTGAGTTCAAATCCGGGCTCAGACACTTGACACGTACTAGCTCTGTGATCCTGGGCAAGTCACTTAAAGCTCATTGCCCTGGGGGGGGGGGGGAGGGAGGGAGAAGGCTGATTGCTAAAACCTAGCCTGCTTGTTCTGCACAGTTTTAGCCACTGTCCAACACATAGGCAAGATTGTATATACTGGATTTCTGGGTTGCCACCTGCCTGAGGCAGCAACATCTATATGCTAGGTGTTATAAGGAGTTCACCCAAAAAACTGAGGAACAGAAAAAAACTAGGGAAAGATTCATATCTGTGGCTATATGGCACTCCAATAAGCCTAAGGGAAATACCAGATGGGGCTGGTTCTGTTACCCCACAAATCATTAGGTGAAGTCACTTAGGCCTCTGAAATTTAAATTGCTTAGCATGGGAGGAGGCTCAATTGGCCTTAAAATCCATCCTACCATCCACAAAAACAAACATACATTAAAATAGAAGGAATTGGATAAGAAGGTGAGCATTAAGGGAAAATAAGTAATCATTTTTGTTTGGTTATTTGTTTTAAAGACAAATTTATAAACATCCCAGGAGGGGAAAAATTCAATTAAAACCCATGAGCATAAGGAGATAATCCAATAGGGATGATACTAATAATAGCTAGATTTTAATAGCATTGTAAAAATTTTTAAGCCTCTTCACAAATACTGTCTCATTTTATCCTCACAATAAACCTGGGGCATAAATGCTATTGTTTTGTTTTTTTAGTGAGGCAATTGGGGTTAAGTGACTTTCCCAGGGTCACACAGCTAGTAAGTGTTAAGTGTCTAAGGCTGGATTTGAACTCAGGTACTCCTGACTCCAGGGCCAGTGCTCTATCCACTGCGCCACCTAGCTGCCCCGCGCCACCTAGCTGCCCCATAAATGCTATTGTTATCCTCATTTTCCATATAAGGAAACTGAGGTTCAGAGAAGCTAAGTGACTTGGCCAGGGTTACAGAAATAGTAAGTGTTTAAGGTAGCATTTGAACTCAGGTCTTGTTTTACTCCAGGTTTAGTACTTTATCCTCTGTGATACCTTACTGACATCTTTTATTAATATTAATATTATGAATTGATATTAAAACAGAAGGAAATATGATCTCCAGATCAGTAGAAAAATTCCAAACATCTATAGTAAATATTATAAGACAAATGTCAATTAATCCACACCAAATGAGACAGAGGAACTGGTGAATCCCCAAGACAGTAAGAAATAATAATATTCATGAATGATTTACAAGAACTTACATTTATGAAATCCAAATTTATGAGCTACCTAGCAGAAATAATTTGCAAAATAGAAAAATGTGAATCAATGGTGGCAAGGCTCACTAAAGCAAAAAGAGAATAATCAGTAATTCAAATACACAGAAGTGAAGGAAAACATTACAGAAGAGATGCAAAGTGTGGTAACATTAAAAAAAAAATGATCTCCATAAAAGTGAAACATACTGTTCTTGAAGACAGTTTGTATAGAGAGAAATTAAGGATCTTTTATATGATAACGTAATGCAACAAATAATACAAGAAAACTGTCAAGAACTTCAGAACCCCCCAAAACAAAATGGCAGTTGAAAGAATACTTAAATCTTTCCTTCAGGAAAAAGAAGAAAAAAAAAAACCTAAACTGCAACATCAAAGATACATTGTGGTTAAGTTTAATAATTAACCCTTTGTTCCTCAGGAGATGAGGAATCAACTGTCACCCCAAAGAATGGGAGGACATTGACCCAGGGAGAAAATTTCTGGGCAAATAGGAAGTTTTAAAAAACAAAACAAGATTCAATTATCAGCTGGCAGGGGTTTAAAATAACATACACAGTCAGGATCAACTTCAAGGACTGATATTCTAAAAGTGAGAGACAACAATGAAAGGAGATAAGATTTATAATGAGTTAACATATAAAGTACTTAGAAGATGGAAGTCAAAATAATTTACTTAGACTTGTTAATCCCATAAGGAACATAGAGAAGATATAAGGACTAAGTATAAGGGTCACAAATGCATAATAAAAATCTAGGATTAGTATAAGGGGAAAATAATTAATGAAAAAAACAAGGGAAATAATTGTTTTTTTAGAAACATGATTATAACTCTTGGTGAAGTTGTAAACTGATTCAAACATTCTGCAGAACAATTTGTAACTATGGCCAAAGGTTTATAAAACCATGCATACTCTTTGACTTACTAAGAGTAATACTAGTTCAGTATCCAAAAAGAGATAAAAAACAAAAAGTTAAATTCAAAATTGAGGAGATTCTCATCAATTGGGGAATGATTGAGCAAATTGTGGGATGAGATTATGATGAAAAACTATTGTGCTATAAGAACTGATGAGCATGATGTTATCAGAAAAACCTGGAAAGACTTATATGAGCTGATGCAAAGTGAAATGTACTGTATACAAAGGAACAGCAATATTGTCAGATGATCAGCTATGAGTGGCTTAGCTATTTTCAGCAATACAATCTTCGAAGACAACTCTGCATTATTTATGAAAAATATAATCCACCTCCAGAGAAAGAACTGATTGTGTCTGAATACAGATTGAAACATAATTTTTTTAGTTCCTTTTTCTTAAGAATTTTTGGTCTGTTTTCTTCCACATCCTGACTAATGTGGAAATGTTTTGCATGACTACAAATGTGTAACATATTAAATTGCTTGCATTCTTAAGGGGGCGGGAGGATGGGAGGAAGAGAATTTAGAATGCAAAGTTTTAAAAATTGACACTGAAATGTTTTTACATGTAATTTGGGAAAAAATTCTAAATAAATTAAAAAAGAAAAGAAAATGCTTATCAAATTAAATTTAAAATAATAATCAAAATAAGATTAAGAAGATGGAAGGATAATTTTATTTACTATTTTACTTAGAGTAGAAAAAGAAAAGAATAAAATAACTAGATAATAGGAAGAAGGGAAAAAATTAATAAGTTAAGCAAAACTTCAGAAATAGAGAGTAGGGGTTTATGGTAAGAGGAAGAGAGCTGGTGACAAAAGAATTTTCCTTAAAGTATATGAAACTAAAATAACTGAATAAAGAAAGCAATTTTTATAGAGGAAGAGACTTAGACAGCACATCATGTCAATATTATACTACAGGTGTGAAATATCTTAGCATCTTAATTAATAAAGGAAAAATTATCTGTACTTACAAGAAGATGCAAGGAGTAATATACAATGAGAGGTTGAATTGGATTCCAGTAGAAATTAATGTTCTTAGATTTGTTTGTTTTGGGTATAACATGCTGACATTAATGAAAGAATGAAAATTGGTGTTATTATAAATGACATCTAATTTGAACATGCAATTCTGTTGGAAGGCCTGTGCTTGAGTTCAAGTTTCAAACCCTGCCACTTTTTCACTTTAGGAATAACAATATATTTTGTAGCCTGTGTCTCTCTATGGAGTGCTAATATAAAGGTTAAAAGGAAGAGAACAAAACTATCAGAAATTAGGGGTCCTACATCCAAAAAAAGGGAAAAGGACCTATTTGTACAAAAATATTTATATCAGCTCTTTTTGTGTTGGCTAAGAATTGGAAATCAATGGGATGCCCATCAGTTGGGGAATAACTAAACAAGATATGGTATATGATTCTTTTCTTTTCTTTTCTTTTTGCAGGGCAATAAGGGTTAAGTGACTTGCACAAGGTCACACAGCTAGTAAGTGTCAAGTGTCTGAAGCTGGATTTGAACTCAGGTCCTCCTGACTCCAGGGTTGGTGCTCTATCCACTGTACCACCTACCTGCCCTTGTGGTATATGATTCTAATGGAGTGTTATTACACTATAAGAAATAACAAGCAAGATAATTCAGAAAAACTTGTAAAGACTTACATGAACTGATGATAGCGAAGGGATTAGAACCAGCAGGCCATTGGACACAATAACAACAACCTTGCTAAATGAAGAATTGTGAATGACTTAGTTATTTCCAACAATACAATGATCCAAGACAATTGCAAAAGACTTATGGTGAAGCATACTCTCTACCTCCAGACAAAGAATTGATATTAATTGAATACAGACTGAAGCATGCTATTTTTTTCCTTTCATTCATTTTTTGCTTTTATTTGAATCTTCTTCTACAAAATGACTAATATGGAAATGTTTTACCTAATTGAACATATATATAAACTATATCTGATTGCTTACTGTCTCAGGGAGGAGCCAGGAGAGGAATGGAGGGAGGGATAGCATTTGGAACTAAAAACTTTAAAAAAAATGTGTAAAAAAGAAGGAAAGAAATAAGCTATCCTATAATGAGTTATTTTTAATTAGGTTTTCCCAGCAGATTTGGGAAAATACTGAGGGGATAGTACCTGGAAAGTCAATAAGGTTGTGAAGGAAGTGAAGAACACTGGGAGCTAAGAGACAGTATAGAAAAGTCTAAGACCAGGATGAAGATGTGGTTTTGTACCCAATGTTGCTATAATAGAATCCAGAGTACCAAGGATTAGAGCATGAAAAGTGCTTGATTTGATCCCTTTCCAAGGGAATCACCAAGAGATTTGGCAAGTCCAATTCACAGCGTTCCATTTTCAAGAACAGGTCAGGAACAGAAATATGGAAATGTTCTACAACCTCAAATAATATCAGGCCAATCATAGTGTATTTGTAAGAACAATGAACTTCAATTCGGCTATGCCACCTTTCATCTGTACAGCCTTGAGTAAGTCAGTTTACTTTACTTTTATGGGACTCAGATTGCATGTATGTAACATAAAGATATTGGGCAAGATGGTCTCTGATATCCTCTAAAATCTTAATGTTCTGTGACCCTATGATCTTCTTAGTCATGTTTGTCTCTGCCACAGTCATTCAAGCCTAAGTAGAAATTTACTTACAGATCAAGGATAGTTTTATCTATTAACCTTTTACTGAAATCCATCTCTATTTAAAGCATAGGGAACATGTTTCTCCTGGACTTCTCTGAGAAACTGAAATTTCTATAGATAAGACAAAAGAAAGGCATTTTAGATAATCTCTAAAATGCCTAAGAGTAAAGGGAACTTAAATAAATGTTTAATGTGGGGTAGATAACCACACCTAATAACAAAATAAAATCAGAATCAGAGAATATAATAGCTAAATGCAACCTTACAGATAACCTATTCTATCCCTGCCTCCATTTTAGATAGATAAACTGAAGTTCAGAAAATTAAAACAATGGTCACACATCTAGTTAGAGGCAGCAATAATCAAGGAGATGTGATTTCGAAACCTATTTCATTGATTTACTATCTACATGATCCTGGCTGAGTTTCTCACCTACTCTAACTCTCAGCTTCTTCATCTAAAGAATCAGCAGAAGTGTACTAGGAGTACCTACTTCACAGGGTTGAATGAAAGAATGTGTGAGAAGGGTTTTGTAAACTTTAAATGATACATGTCATGATTATTATAAATGACAGGACAGAAACTTCCAATTTCTAGGATCACTGACATCCATTCCAAAGTTCTTTCCATTATCTTCATTAGGAGAATGATAAATTGGCTCAGTGAACCTCACTTATTATTTGTAGCGGTCCTTAAATATTATAGTCCAAATTTTAACTGTATATACATGTATATGTATTATACATGTGGATTATATATACATACATACATGTGTATATGTGTGTATTTCATATTTCATCCAGGAGTTGCTTTGCTTCTCTTATACTAATATAAATAAATGATGCAGAGCCACTGTTAGTGGAGTTGTAAAAAGATCCAACAATTCTGGAGAGCAATTTGGAACTATGCCCAAAGGATTATAGAACTGTGTATACCCTTTGATCCAGCAATACCACTGCTAGGATTATAACCCAAAGACATCCTCCAAAAGAGAAAAAAGACCTATTTGTACAAAAATATTTATTGAAGCTCTCTTTGTGGTGGCTAAGAATTGGAATTAAAAGAAATGTCCATCAATTGGGGAATGGCTAAACCAACTGTGGTATATGATGGTGATAGAATATGATTGTGGTATAAGAAATGACAAGTGGAATGACTTCAGAAAAGCCTGGAAAGACATGCATGAAATGATGCATTGTGAAATGTGCAGAACCAAGAGAATATTGTACATAAAGACAGCAATATTGTTTGATGAAGAACTGTGAATGGCTTGCCTATTCTCAACAATGCAATGATGCAAGACAATCTCAAAAGGCTATTTATTTATTTATTTATTTATTGCAGAGCAATGGGGGTTAAGTGACTTGCCCAGGGTCACACAACTAGTAAGTGTCAAGTGTCTGAAGCCAAATTTGAACTCAGGTCCTCCTTAATCCAGGGTCAGTGCTTTATTCACTGTGCACCTAGCTGCCCCCCAAAGGATTGTTGATGAAGCATACTATCTAACTCCAAAGAAAGAACTGATATTGATGGAATAGACTGAAGCATTCTATTTTTCACTTTCTTTCATTTTTTTCTTTTTCTTCTTCTTTTTTTTTTTTTTGGTGAGGCAATTGGGGTTAAGTGACTTTCCCAGGATCACACAGCTAGTAAGTATTAAGTGTCTGAAGCTGGATTTGAACTCAGGTACTCCTGACTCCAGGGCCAGTGCTCTATCCACTGAACCACCTAGCTGCCCCCATTTTTTATTTTAGCGAAGTATTCTTGTACAAAATATAATGATAATGTTTTACAAAATCATACACATATAAAAGATCTCTGATTGGTTGCCACTTCAGGGAGGGGTGAGGGAAAGGAAGGAAAGAGGGATACAAATTGAAACCCAAAACTATAAGTAAAAAAAGTTTATTTAAAAAACAAAAAATGATGCAGAGTATGTACTGGTAGGGACAGCTATATGGCTAGAACACTAGACTGAGAGAATCAGGAAAACTCATGTACTTGAGTTCAAATCTGTCCTCAAAGACTTACTCACTCTGTGACCTGGCACTGTTTGCCTCAGTTCTTAATCTGCGAAATAAACTGAAACAGGAAATAATAAACCATTCTAGTATCTTTGCCAAGAAAACCCCAAATGTGGTCACAAAGAGTCAGACATAGGTGAAATAATTAAAAAAATAAAAAAAACATAATTCTAGAGTTTTTAGTATCAGATCATGCTATTTAGATGGCTAATTTAGAATCATAGAAATATGGGCTCTTGGAAATAGAAGGAACTTCAGAGATCCTCTAATCCATGAAATGACAAGGTTATTATTTTCCCTTGTAAATGATATTTGGGGCTTTAGGAAATGTAATACCTCCTAACTGAATGCAATTCTTTTAGATAAAAGACGTATCATGGACCCTCATATTTATTTTTCAAAATAAATTACAGTTTGATCTTGCTTCAGAAGCAGAATCCATAAAATTATTGACATATTTTATCAAGTAACTTCATGTGTCAAACTGATGCTTATAGACAAGATCTTTACCCTGGCAACCCAATTTAAGGCAGTTTTAGAAAATCTGGCAATGCTGAAAGTCATAGATGAATAACATAAATGAATTATCTGAAACAGGGAGAGGCAATAAACCCTTGATCGATCTCTGTGTATGTTTTCACAGTTGGAAGATGTGCATAGCAGATTGTGATTCAGAACCTTTTAACTTTCTCTTTAGTTAATTTGTGAATTTAAAAACAAAACTGCAAATCTGTTCATTATCATCATCATTGTTGTTGTTGTATAGTTGTGTTTGACACTTCATGGCCCCATCAACCATACTGTCCATGGGCTTGTATATTTGTTTTATAAATAAAGATACTGGAGGGGTTTGCTTTTTCCTCCTTGAATGTATTAAAGCAAACAGAGGTTAAGTGACTTGCCCAGGGTCACAGAGCTAATAACTTTTTGAGTCTAGATTTGAACTTAGGTATTTCTAACTCTAGGCCTAGTGCTCTATCCACTGAACAACCTGGCTGCTTTTTCCTTTCATTATTTATTTGTAATAATGTTAAACTGCATTCCCCTTAAATGCAGATTCATATCAGTTGTCTGATGTAATATTTATCGTGTAATAATATGATATTAGATTTGTAGTATCATTGAGTCAAAACAAAAAGAAAATTCAGAGGTCATATGGATCACTTGCCACCCAAATCACAAATTCTACTTACAAAATATTCTTAAAAAAGACTACCTATCATTTAAAGCTCTCTAGTGATAGGAAATTTCTAACTTCTAATTCAACTTGTTCCATTTTCAAATGTAATACCTTAGTCTTTAGGAATTATTAGGTAGGGAAAAATCTCACTCACATGGAGTAGGGATTTGATTCCCATCCCCAGCTCAATGTAGTAACAACCATTGTTACATGACTTGGTTTCAAACACATTTTTCCTCCAAATGATTGTTAGGATACATGTCTTTAAGTCACTTTGCCATCATGATATGCTCAGGGTTTTTAGAATACTTCCTAAAATGTTGTGTCTAGATTGTATCACATATAATCTATGGAAGGCAGAGTATGTCATTTTCCTCACTCACAAAATTATACTTCTATTAATAGAGATCACATGACTCTTTTGGATACTCCATCACATTACTGACTAATGTTAAGTCTATGGTACTCTAGATCTCCTAGATCAGTTTAATTTAACAGTCATTGAGCACCTAGTCAGCAAAGTCTACCAAATGGAATCTACTATGCTTTATCACAGGAACTACTTTATAATCATTTATGTGTTTAACCCAAGGAAACTTAGTATTCTGTCTCTATTAAATTTTATCTTTTTTGGTTTTACTTCCATTCATCCTTCCAACCTGTCACAATCTATTGGCATACAAGTTCATTCAGTGTTCCACAAAATTGAGATTGTTATGAATATAGGCCCATATTTCATGAAGTTAGAGCCAAACCAATCAGACAGATTTGTTTCATCATACCAACTCCAATGTGAATGTGAATCGAACATACCTAATCTTTCCATGGTGTCGTTTAATATTTAAAAATGACAACAAATGCAATGATTTTATCCACGTCCATGTACCCTCCATATTGTAGGTTTCTGCCATGTCTTCCCATAAGCCTATAATATTTTTGTCCATATTTTCCACATAAATTCTATATAGAGAATATACTCAAGGCTCTTGAAAAAGCCAGAAGTTTTGTAAGGTTGAATTTCAAAAGTCTAAAAAAAGCCAAACTCTAGAAAAGTGTTTTGTTTTTTTTTATAATTTGCTGTGTAATTTACTGCTAATTCATTTTAAACAGATCATTTCCATTTCTGAAAGACCTGATTAAGTCATAAAAATAGTATCTGATTCTCTTCATGCTCAAATCATTTTTTCTAGTTTAGTTAAACCTTTTAGGTGTTATATTAAAGGTAAATCAGCAAAGACAATACGGACGTTTTGGCAAGGAATAGGAATAAATGGATATATCTTAACAAAGGAGGAAGTACAGCTTTTGCTCCATCATTTTCACCTTTCTTTTAAAACAATAATCTCTGACTTCTCAGAGAATATTTTTCTAGACCATCAAGAAGTTAGTTACCATCTATCACTTTTAAATGCCTACATATCTAGTATTTTGTAGATCAGTGATGCCCATTAACATTCCTACAAATTACCCATCTCAAGATCTCTTCTATCTTTTTTTCCTACTCCAGCCTGTCAAGAAAAGAGAAAAAGGGGTGCAGCAAGATGGCACAGTGGATAAGGCCCTGGATTCAATAGTTCTTGAGTTCAAATCTGGCCTCAGACACTTGACACTTACTTTGGGACCTTGGACAAATCACTTAACCCTCATTGCCCTGCCCCCCTCCAAAAAAAAAAAGAAAAAAGAAAAAAAGAATGGATCCAGAGTGAATGACCTCTCTGCCTCCCCGAAAGGGAAGGCTGCAGATTCTTAAAAGACCCAGATATTTAAAAACTGTCTGTGGCTTCTGGAGGAGGAGGCAAGGTACCACAGTCTGGTGATAAAGACTCTTATAAATGGCTGCATGCTTTATTGAAATGGATTATGGGTAGAAGAATGAGCAAGGAATATCAGAGCAGGGTCCAACACTGAGTCACTTGATAGTATAAGACATAAGGGATTTATGGCCTTTTTCCAAAAGCAAAAATGTCAGGGAAAGTTTCGTCATCATCAATTTGGGATGGGGTCTTCTAAAGGAACCTTCAAAAAGAGACTAGCTTGCATTGAGACACAATGAGACCTCCCCCGATCCCCCACTTATTTTATTGAATATCCTTTAGCAATGACTGAATGAGTATACTGTGGAGAAGATTATTTTCATATTTGGAATGATTTTTAATAATCACTGATTCTATGATTCTTTAAAGAATCTGCAAAGCATTGGCAAAGTCTCCATAGTCCCATATCATCTAAGTATTTCACATCTTACAATGTGTTTTTCCTTGTATTGATGGCTATTGAATGCAATTTAGATACACAGACCACAATCATTCTGACTTCTGTTACAGTTTGAAAAGCACATGAATCACCAGCTTTCCTCAAGCAAAATGCTCCATCTTAAACACTTGCTACAAATAAGTTAAATTTACATTGATTGCCTGAACACTTGAAATATTATTTTCCCAAATTTGGATAGGGAGAGATGGAAGAGAGAAATGCCTCAATCTTCATTCCCTAAAGTCTTTTCCTCAAGTGACTGAAGTCATATAAATATGAAATATAATACTTTGTGTGTTTTTTCCTCTCTTTTGGGCAATCTTCTCTATATGCCAACCCTCCTACACCCTGCCCACAGAACAGGGAGCCTTTAGCTCAAAGCATCTGCAAACACTTGTAATTCCCTATTGAACACCAACTGTAGCTAACATATGGCAGCATCAATGAAGTAGTCCAAATTGACTGCCCGCACGGCTCAATTTCCTTTTAGCTGTCTTGTTATGTCAGTTAAATGGTCTAGTGTTTGTTAACCCTTATGAAATCCTCCAGCAAGACTAGGTAAACTCCAATCTATGAAAAGCCTATTTCAATCACAGCATTAAGGAAAATAAATTATACCACTTGTATCTACTTTGATTTGTTGTCATTAGCTCTGATTAATTCTTAAATGTGGTTCGCATTTGTAGATCTTTTTTCTAAATAGCTTAAGGTGCTGTGCAAACAATGTTTGCAAATAACCTGTAAGTAAAACCTTGGGAAATGAGTTAGAGTCATACATCCTTCCTTCTGACAATAGGAAAAGCAGATTCATTCTTTAAATCAGAAATCTTGTGGTGTAATGGAAAAAATACTGGATTTGATTTGAGTAAATTAGTTAAAGTTCAGGTTCTACCAATTACTAGCCATGTTATCTTAAGTAAGTAACAAGTTCTGAAACAGTTTTTTCATGGGATTGTATTTTAAGACCTTTGTGATGACAAAATGAGATAAAGTAATCTTCAAATTGTAAAATATTATGTATATGTCAGCTATTATTATAAAGTAACCATTTTCTTACATTTATCATTTATAGCTTTTCATATTTTAGCTTTCATCTATTTGACAAATGTAATGATTGGAATGATGCCACCTGCTGGAGACTTACTGTAGGAAAGCTCCGCCATGAGGAGAAGGCATCTGAGGGCAAGCCATGCGACTTTTCTTTCACATCAGGAAGTGACATTTGCTTGGGGGAGGAAGAGGGGGTGAGGCTGGTTCTCTTGCTCTCTTTTGCTGGGAATCTTGTGGAGAGTGGAGCAGGAGAACTGTAGCTCCTCGGGATATTGAGATGAATCTAGGCCTTCCTCTCTCTCTTCACCAAATTGTTATTCTCCTTAATAAATGCTTAAAAGGCTAAACTCTTGCTAAATCTTATAATTTATTGATGACCACTCATTAGGTATATTAGACACACTAGCTAGAATTTTAACCTCTTACACAAACATTTATTAAGGCCCTGCTGTGTACAAAGCAAGGAGCTAGGTGGCACAGTGGAAAGAGCAGTGTTTGGAAGCAGGAAGACTCATCTTTCTAAGTTAAAATCTGGGCTCAGACACTTACTAGCTGTGTGACCCTGGGCAAGTCATTTTACCCGGTTTGACTCACTTCCCCATCAGTAAAATAAACTGGAAAAGGAAATAGCAAATCATTCCAGTATCTTTGCCAAGAAAACCCAAAACAGGGTTACAAAGAGTCAGACACAAATGAAACAAGTCTACAGAGCACCAAAGACTGGGGAAGATAGAGTATTTAGATAAGACATAGCCCCTACTCTCATGAAGTTAAAAATCTAATTGGGGATTTAAGATTCAAATACACACAAATATAAAAACACAGAAATTAACATGATATTGTAATGAACTGTTTTAAAGAGGTATTAGACAAAAGTATTATTTGAAGCCTGAAGGGCAAAGTCTTCTTGATAGGAGAGATTAGGTATGGTATCATAGAGATATTGAACTGTGCTTTAATAAATAGTAAGGAATTCAAATTGGTAGAGGAGAAAGGTAGCCATTCCAAGAACAGGAAAAACGTGAGTTAAAGTGTGACTTGAACAGATCATTGGAGAACCACTTTTATATATACAACTTCATTTGATCAGAATATAGTAGAATTAACTTCTAGGATATAGTTATTATGTTTTAGAAATTCCAAACTATATATTAAGAATTTAATTATAATTTCTGTCATGGAATGTAGAATATTGGATTTAGAGTCAGGAAGTTCTCTCAAATTCTGCTTATTACTGTGAAAATAACCAAATCACTTAGACTTTGTGAGTAGTCAGCAAATAAAAAATTATTAAGAACTGACTAGTACAAACACTGTGCTAAATAACTACCAGTACAGACACTGTGCTAAGGACTGAGAATACAAAGGAAGGTAAAAATTCCCTGCCCTTGAGGATCTCACAAAGTAATGGTGGAGAAAACATGCAAACAAAACACACACATGCACACAGACATATGTGTTTATGTATGTATATATGTGCATATGTATATATCTATCTATATATATATACATATGAATGATAGATAATAGATAGATGGATAGAGAGAAGCAAGATGAAAGGAAATAATTAACAGAAGGAACTAGAATGGAGGGATTAAAAAAGATGTCCCCAGTAGATGAATCTTACTTTCCCCATTTGTAAAATACTAATAATAATTAAAAAAAACCTTTACTGCCAACCTTTGAAGGTTGCTATGGGCCTAGAATGATATATTATTTTCAATGTCACTCTTTTTCTCAAAATTCTTAAGTGACTCCCTATATTCTTTTAAGAAAAAATCTAAATTCTTTGCCTTGTATTCAAGACCTCATTCAAACTCATGCTGCTGTTGCTCCTTCTTCTTCTTCTTCTTCTTCTTCTTCTTCTTCTTCTTCTTCTTCTTCTTCTTCTTCTTCTTCTTCTTCTTCTTCTTCTTCTTCTTCTTCTTCTTTTTTTTCTGGTGGGGCAGTGAGGTGTAATGATTGGAATGACACCACCTGCTGGACACTTACTGTAGAAAAGCTCTGCCATGAGGAGAAGGCCTCTAAGGCAAGCTGTGTGGTCAGGGTCCTTAGTGTTAGGAAGTGAAATTTGCTCATGGGTACTGTCTATCAAGGCTACCAGCCAATAAACTTGAGGAGCTTCCCATTTCTGGGAGGAGGACACGAAGTAGGAAGCCGATGCAGGCAGAGGGGTTCTCTCTCTTTTTGGTTCCTGACCTTACCATGGTGGGTTGGGTGATAGGGTCTCTTAGAAATAGTTAGATTTTTACCTTTCTCTCTGATCTTAATGCTCTCTAATAAATACTTAAACACTTAAATACTCTTGCTAAAGCTTATAATTTATTGGCAACCACTCATTAGATTTTTGATAGTATAGCTAGAATTTTAGCCCCTTACAGAGGGTTAAGTGATTTGCAGAGAGACACACAGTTAGTAAGTGTCAAGTATCTGAGGCCATATTTGAACTCAAGTTCTCCTGAATCCAGGGCTGGTACTTTATCCACTGTACTACCTAGCTGCCCCCAAATACATGCTTCTTCAAGGCTTTCTTCTTATCTCATAATACTTCCTTCTACACACTATACATTATGCAGGTTTTACTATTCTCCAGGCTCTTATAATGTCCTGGATTTTTCCAGTCCCAAGCATTTTTTCATATTGTTTTTTTCCTATATTTTGACTAACTTTTTTTCTTGCCTGTTCAATTCCTAAAAATCCATTAAGTGATTAAAGACCAATTCAATTATTATTTTTTTTCCTCTGAGAATAATGAAGTAATGGGGAGGAGATGAGAACTTTTAACCCACTTCTTCATTAATATGTCTACTAATTGGGATTTTCTTTCCTTTTCCATAGCAATCAGAAGGAAAACACACCTAGAAGGAAAGGCTGTAACTTTCCTTGGAAAAACAGATGACCTGGAAAACAGCCAGAAAAGATAATTTGAAGATCAATGGACTACATGAAATCCATGATCAAAATAAGAGATTAGTCATCATCTTCCAAGAAATTGTCAGGGGAAATTACCATGATATTCTTGAAGAAGAAGCTAAAAGAGAAATTGAAAGAATTCACTGAACACCTCCAGAAAGAGGTCCCAAATTGAAAAGCTCCAGGAATATTGTAGCCAAATTCCAGAGATCCAAAATAAAGGAGAAATTATTTCAAGCAGCTAGAAAGAAACAATTTAAGTACTGTGGAGCTACAGTCAGGATAACACAAGATCTAGCAGCTTCTACATTAAAGGATCAGAGGGCATGGAATATGATATTCCAGAGGGCAAAAGAACTGGGAATACAACAAAGATTCACCTCCCCAGCAAAACCATATAATCTTTCCGGGGAAAAAATGGGACTTCAATGAAAAAGAGGACTTTCAGGCATTTGTGATGAAAAGACCTGAACCAAATTGAAAATTTGACTTTCTAATACAAGACCCTAGAGAAGCATTAAATGGTAAACAGGAAAAAGAAATTATGAGGGATGTTAAAAAGATAAAATGTTTACATCCCTACATGGGATGATGGTATTTCTAACTCATAAAAACTTTCTCAGTGTTAGGGTAGCTGAAAGGAATACACTTAGAGGGCACAGGTGTGAATTGAATATGAAGGGAAGATATCTGCAAAGCATTTATTTTTTGTTTATTCTTGTGTTTTGTGGGGTAGGCACAGTGGGATGGCTTATGTCTAGGGCTGGATTTGAGGTCAGGGCCTCCTGGGTCCAGGGCTGGTACTTTGTCCAATGGGTTACCTAACTGCCCCATGATGACATATGTAAACTAAATTTAAGGGGTGAGAGGAATGCACTGTAAGCAAGAGAAAGAGAGAGGTGCAATGGGTAAATTAGCTCATATAAAAGAAACAAAAAAAAGTTTATGGAGTGGAGGGGAAGAAAGGGAAGGAGCAGGGAAGTGAGTGAGCCTTACTCTCATAAGAACTGGCTCAAAGAGGGAATAACATACACCCTCAAGTGGGTATAGTAATATATCTTTCCCTGTAGGAAAGTGGAAGGGGAAGGGAATAACGGGGGAGAGGTGAAGGAAGGGAGGGCAGATTGGGGAGGGGACAGTAAAAAACAAAACACTTCTGAGGAGGGATAGGGTGAAAGAAGATAGAAAATAGAGTAGATATCAAGGGAAGGGAATGTGATGGAGGGTAATACAGTTATCAATAGTAACTGTGAAAGAAATGTTGAGCAGGATGCTATCAGAAGGACTTATGAAAAATGCAATCCATCTGCAAAGAAAGAACTGATGGTATCTGAATACAGATTGAAGTAAGATTTTTTTTTAGTTCTTCTTTCTAAAGTTATTTGGTCTGTTTTCTTTCACAATCTGACTAAGGTGGAGATGTTTTGCATGACTGCATATATATAACTTATATTGAGTTCCTTGATTTCTTCGGAAGGGGTGAGGAGGGAGGATGGAAAAAAATTTGGAATACAAAGTTTTTAAAAAATCAATGTAAAAAATTTGGTTTTTACATGTAATTTGGGGGGGATCTAAATATACAAATAAAAAGGCTTGGCAACTCTCCCTATGTGTCTTTGTTCATGAAGAGAGGCCATTTACCCAACTGAATGGTCATTGCTAGCCTAAGTATGAAATTGATTAAACTCAGAACTTTGTCTCTCAAAATTTATAACATGATGCCTACATATTTCCAACTAGATTTGCTTCAGGCACCTCAAGCTTAATATGACCAAAAGGTACCCCCCAAAAATCTCAATCCCCCTTCCCACTTTCTCTATTTCTGTTATATATACCATCAAATTTTCAATCTTCCAGATTCACAACGTCTGAATTATCTTAGACTCTTACCTTCTCTGATCTCATAAATTTAAACAGTTGACAAATCTTCTCATTTATCCATCAACAACATTTCACAAGTCTCACATTCTAATTTAGACCCACTTCTCCTTTTGTCTGGAATAATTAGAAACCTTTGTAGTTCCCCAAACTTTTATTCCCTCCTCCCAAAATAACGTTGTATGTATTATGATTATCTTTCTCTATATATAAATCTGCCTTCACCTAGCTAGACTGTAAGCTCTGTTGGTTAAGGACACTTTTTTTTTTGTCTTTTTGTCCTAGAATTTAGCACAGTGCCTACATTAGATCCTCAATAAAATCCTATTGATTCATTAATTAATAATATAATGTAACTTTTACATGTCAAAAATGCACATATATATATATATATATATATATTTGTGTGTACATGCTTCTGCTACTTTTTAACTGCTATTGTTTTTATAGTTATAAATTTTCATCTTGGACAGTGAAATCTAAGGACATACAAGATGCCTTTTCTCTGACATTAGGAAGATTATACTCTAGGTAGAAAGATGAATTAGAATTACATTAAAAGTTGAATAACATTATGGAAATTAATAATGATACAAAGCAAAGAAGAAATGTCACATGGCAATGAAAAATTAATTGCCAAGGGAATAATAAAAATGTCAAGGGCTATAAGTTCAGAAGACATGGCTTATCTTAAATGCATTATACCTTTTCCCTACTATACCAGTGATGCCTGAATTCTCAAGTCTTCCAACTAAATTTAAAACTTCAAACTCTCTGATTGAGGAGCAATCAGGCATTAAACATTCTTTAAATATTTTAATAGGGGAAAACTTTGATTCTTTGAATTTCAGAACATCCAAATATCCCCAAGAAGAGGGGTAATCTATGTTTTCATTCTGGTTCAAGACAGTACAATAATATTTACCCTAGATTGTAGAGGAAACCACCCTGGCTACCCCCTGGTATTTGTTCTCAAGTTCTGTTCCTTAAAGAAAAAATTAGATAATTCAACTGCCTTTGCTACAGTGCTCAAGATGTGTCTGGGAAGCAGTCTTGTGGAGAACAAGACAACTGTCCCTCTTTATTGGAATTATGGCTATATCTTTTGCATGTAATATATTAGGAACTACTAAGAAGCTATGCTACTACTATGTTTATGCAAATGGAGAGAAGAAATTTCACCTCACCCACATCCTTTGCTTTTTATTTTATTTTTTTACATCAATTCCTATCATTAGATATAGGGAGAGCATAACACTCATTATGGAAATACCTGCAAAAATTGCAATTAGCCTATAAAGAGTTGATAAAATCTGGTATATAATAACTACTTAATGAATGCTTCTTTCCTTGATTGGACACTGAACCAACTACTCTACTAAATGGATAGAGCTTTATTTTTTACGGTTGATTTTGGTTTTTATTTGTTATGGGACTGAGAGATTTAATTAAAAATAAATCTGTGTCTGGCTGCCTTTTAGTGTTCTTTCATTTAAATTGCTTTAGTTGTATACATTGTTCTTTTGAGTCTACTTAAATTTAGGCATCGTAAGTTTATACAGGTTTTCTATCATCTCTCCAAATATCTCATGTTCATAGTTTCTTATGTATAGTAGTATTAATTTTCATTCCCATATCACAATTTGTTCCAATATTCTCCTATCCACAGATACACATTCCCCAACCCCCCAACCCTAAAACATTTTGGTCAATCATACAAATGCTTTTATGAACATTTTAATCTTTAACTTTTGGAAACACAATTTGAAAGTATATGATTGGGCGGAGCCAAGATGGTGGAGAGGAAGCAGCAAGCTGCCTGAGCTCTCCTTCTGTTCCCTCAAAAAGAACATTAAATCAAGCCTCTGTATGGATTCTGAAACTACAGAACCTGCAAAGAAACATAGAGACACAGTCTTCCAACCAGAGATAATTTATAAGACTTCAGGAAAGGTGGGTCTGACTCAGGCAAAAGGGAGGCCGAGCGCTGGGCTGCTAGGGGGACAAGGCAAATCAGCAGGTACTGTGGGCCACAACCAAACAACTGAGGCCCCTGGAACCTGGCTCAAAAATCTGGTGGCCAAGAAGGACAGTGGAAAAACCAACCTGCACCGGCCGGGAGGGCCACAAACGGGTCAGGCGGGATCGAGGAAGTGCAGGGTGGCGAACTGCTCACACTATAAAGGCCTCAGAGTAAAAAGCTGGTTACACAGCACCTATACCCCTGCACAAGAAGCCCAAAACAGGGACCCTGGTGCCCCCAGAGCAGACCTCAACTTAAAAAATAAATAAATAAGCTGCAATAATGAGTAAGAAGCAAAAAAGAGCCCTCTCCACTGAGAGCTACTGTATCAATAGGGAAGAAGCCAACGCAAACTCAGATGAGGACAATACCCTCAAATTGCCTATATCTGAAGGCTCATGAGCGAAAGTGAATTGGTGTCAAGAACAAAAAGCCTTCCTGGAAGAGCTCAAAAAGGACTTTAAAAATCAACTGAGAGAGGTAGAAGAAAAAATGGGGAGAGAAATGAAAGCAAAACAAGAAAACTATGAAAAAAGAATCAGCAGCTTGGAAAAGGAAGCACAAAGATTGACTGGGCAAATAGAAAAAAAAAGAGCATAATTTCACTGAAGAAAACAATGCCTTAAAAAATTCATTTGGCCAAATGGAGAAAAAGGTGCATAATCTCATTGAAGAAAACAATGCCTTAAAAAATTCACTTGGCCAAATGGGGAAAAAAGGTGCATAATCACACTGAAGAAAACAATGCCTTAAAAATTAAAATCGGTCAGTTGGAAGATAAGGAATCCATGAGACACCAGGAATCAGTCAAGGAGAATCAAAAGAATGAAAAAATAGAAGAAAATGTGAAATACCTCATTGGAAAGACAACTGATGTGGAAAACAGATCAAGGAGAGACAATTTGAGAATCATTTGTCTGCCTGGAAGCCATGACCAGAAAAAGAATCTGGACACCATATTCCAGGAAATTATTAAGGAGAACTGCCCTAATATCACAGAATCAGAGGATAAAATTATCATTGAAAGAATCCACCGATCACCTCCTGAAAGTGACCCCAAAAGGAAAACTCCAAGGAATATTGTAGCGAAATTCCAGAATTATCAGGTGAAGGAGAAAATAATCCAAGCAGCAAGAAAGAAGCAATTTAAATATCATGGAGCCACAGTCAGGATTGCGCAGGACCTGGCAGCTTCAACATTAAAGGACCACAAGGCTTGGAATATGATATTCCGGAAGGCAAAGGAGCTTGGATTGAAGGCAGGAATCTATTACCCAGCAAAAATGTGCATTCTCTTTCAGGGGAAAAGATGGACATTTAATGACATTGGAGACTTTCATTCTTTCCTAACGGAAATAGATAAAGTATTGGTTAATTTGATTTAAAAAAAGAAAGAAGAAAACCCAATCACCAGTATCAAAAATGAAAAGGGTAATGTTACCACCAGTGAAGTGGAAATTAAATCAATAATTAGGAATTATTTTGCCCAACTGTATGCCAATAAACTTGACAATCTAAATGAAATGGATGAATATCTACAAAAATACAAACTGCCCAGGTTAACTGAAGAGGAAATAAAATCTTTAAATAAACCCATATTAGAAAAAGAAATTGAACAAGCCATTAATGAACTCCCTAAAAAAATTCCCCAGGGCCAGATGGGTTTACGGGTGAATTTTACCAAACATTTAAAGAACAATTAATTCCAATATTATACAAATTATTTGGTAAAATAGGTGAAGAAGGAGTTCTACCAAATTCGATTTATGACACAAATATGGCGGTCATACCAAAACCAGGCAAAGTAAAAACAGAGAAAGAAAATTATAGACCAATTTCCCTAATGAATATCGATGCTAAAATCTTAAATAAGATATTAGCAAGGAGATTACAGAAAGTGATCACCAGGATAATACGCTATGACCAGGTGGGATTTATACCAGGAACACAGGGCTGGTTCAACATTAGGAAAACTATTAACATAATCAACCACATCAATAAAAAAACCAACCAAAATCATATGATTATCTCAATAGATGCAGAGAAAGCTTTTGACAAAGTACAACACCCATTCCTAATAAAAACACTGGAGAGTTTAGGAATAGGTGGAGCTTTCCTTAGAATAAAAAACAGTATCTACCTAAAGCCATCAGCAAGTATTATATGCAATGGAGATAAATTAGAGGCCTTCCCAATTATGACCCTTATTATTTAATGTTGTACTAGAAATGTTAGCTTTAGCAATCAGAGAAGAGAAAGGAATTAAAGGAATTAGAATAGGCAAGGAGGAAACAAAACTATCACTCTTTGCAGATGATATGATGGTATACTTAAGGAATCCTCGAGAATCAAGTCAAAAATTACTTGAAACAATTAACAACTTTAGCAAAGTAGCAGGATATAAAATAAATCCACATAAATCATCAGCATTTCTATACATGACCAACAAAGTCCAGCAGCAAGAGATAGAAAGAGAAATTCCATTTAAAGTAACAGTAGATAATATAAAATACTTGGGAGTCTACTTGCCAAGACAAACCCAGGAACTCTATGAACACAACTACCAAACACTCTTCACACAAATCAAATCAGATCTAAATAATTGGAAAGATATCAATTGCTCATGGATAGGCAGAGCTAATATAGTAAAAATGACAATACTGCAATGGTACAGAAGAGTTCCAGGGCACTCATCATGGAAGAGGATCTCCAAATCCAAGGAAAAAAAAAGAACTATGGAGTATAGATGCTGAATGAACCATACTATTTCTTTTGTTTTTGGTGCTGTTGATTTTTCTATTTTGAGGTTTTTCATCGTTGCTCTGATTTTTCTCTTATAACACGACTAATGAAGAAATAGGATTGATGTTATTATGTGTATATATATATATATATGTATGTATGTATGTATGTGTATGTATGTATGTATGTATGTATGTATGTATGTATGTATGTATATATATATATATCAGATTACCTGCTGTTTAGGGGAAGGGGGATGGAGGGGAGGGAGGGAGAAAAATCTTAAATTGGAAAGCTTGTATTAACAAAAGTTGAGAACTATCTTTACATTTAACAGAAAAAAATAAATAAAAAGAAATGCAAAAAAAAAAAGAAAGTATATGATTAGTTTATTCTCTTTGGTCAAATACTTATGAACCATTCCTTGGAATGTGTAAAACATCTCATAGCTCCAACAATAATATTGTAGCTGTGTACCTCTCCTCCCACAGCCTTTCCAGCATCAAACTTTTTTTTTTCATTTTAAATTTTGTTTCCAATTTTGAGGAATGTGAGGCAAACCCCTCAAAATCATTTTATATTATATATTTTTATTTCATAATTAAATATTTATCTTATGTTTAATTATTTAGAGCAGTGGTGTCAACTTTAAATAGAGATAATGCCTATGGGCCATAACGTGACTAAGAAAACCACAAAGTAGCATTATCTATGTTGTATTTTTATTGATTGATCTAAGTATTTTCCAATTACAATGTAATCTGGCTCGAGATGCATTTCCACGTTTTGGCTAAGAACTCCAAGTTTGACACCTCTGTTTCAGAGCAATCATTCATATATCAATTGATGATTTGTAGTCTTTCTTCTGTCATCTCTTTTTTCATATCTTCTGTCCTTTGAATTTTATTTCTCTTGGAGTGAAATAATTTTTACATGTCAAGCATTTTGTAAGGCTTTCTAGAGGTAGCTAGGTGGTGCAGGAGGGAAAGCACTGGCCCTGAAGTTGAGAGGACCTGAGGACAAATCATACCTCAGACACTTACTAGCTCTGTGACCCTGGGCAAGTCATTTGACACCAATTGCTTTAAACATTCAGGGCCATCTACAATTGCCTTCATATATATATATATACATACATACATACATACATACATACATACATATATATATATAGACAATTGTATATATACACTACATATATACATACAATTATATATATACATATACTATATATGTATGTATGTGTGTGTGTATATATATGTATGTGTGTATGTGTATATATATATATATATATATATATATATATATGTATCTTACTACTGGACCTAGATGGCTCTAGAAAAGTGAGGTTGGTGACATTGTGAAGCCCTCCCTCACTTAAATTCAATTCATTGCAAGTTATGATATCACCCCAATGTCATGGTCCTCTTCTAAAATGAACGACAAATAACAAGAACAATTCCCTCAATTATGTCCTATTTTTCTTGTATACAAATTTTTTGTGCATCTTTATTTGTTCTTTTTCCATTAGATTGTGAGCTCTTTGCAGCAGGAAGTACCTTTTACCTTTCTTTGTATTCCCAGCTCTTAGCATAGTACCTAGAAATATGTCGGTGCTTAATAAATGCTTTGTGGCTGGGTGACGATCTAAATATAAATAGGACTTGAGAGCTTCCTCTTATCTTTCAGTATATTTATATGTTCATATTTGTACCTGTAACTATATCCAGTTACCTATGTTTTCTCTTTTCAAAGAAGTAATGTGTATCTGACAGGTAAAGACAAAGATACCATTGAAAGCTCTGATTATAATCCTTGCTGACCAGGCTAAATATTCTGAAGAAAATCACATATGCCATAATCTAGCCTAGCTACCAAAAATTTTTTTAATATGACATAAATAGATAATTAGTAGCTAAGAATTTTTCCATACATTGGATCTCAGTTAACAGCCATTTGCCTAATATAGGCAGAATGTTGCACAATTTTTTTTTCTTTTTTCAGGGCAATTAGGGTTAAGTGACTTGCCCAGGATCACTCAGCTAGTTAGTGTCTGAGGCCAGATTTGAACTCAGGTACTCCTGAATCCAAGGCTGGTGCTTAATCCACTGTGCCACCTAGCTGCCCCTGTTGCACAATTTTAATCAATTGAAGAATTAAGGGGTAAATGTTTAAAAATTTACATATGTGTATATAGACAATATTTTTTGTTTGTTTGTTTGTTTGTTTGGTTTTTTTTAGTGAGGCAATTGGGGTTAAGTGACTTGCCTAGGGTCACACAGCTAGTAAGTGTTAAGTGTCTGAGGCCGGATTTGAACTCAGGTACTCCTGACTCCAGGGCCGGTGCTCTATCCGCTGTGCCACCTAGCCGCCCCGACAATATTTTTTAAATGTGACTGAAGACAGAAATCAGTGCAATTAAAATTTCCATAAAAGTGATTAAAATCTAAGAATTACTAGATGATTAATTCTTAATCATTAAGCATTATTACTGGAATGTGAATATATGAGAATTTCATTAGCAGTTTCCTAGGTATCACAGATTCTTCAAAAAATAATGTTTTTATAATTTTCCCTTAAGTTACCAAACAAATTATTTCAAAATCAAATGCAGAAAAGTTGTGAAATACTAGTAGATAAATTTAGATATCACTTATTATAAATTTTAAAATTAAGGCCCACATTCCTTTAGTCAGTCAATAAATACTTATTAAACATGTACTATGTGCCAGGCATTGTGTTAAGGATACAAAAACAGGCAAAAGATTGTCCCTGACCTCAAGGAGCTCACAATCTAACAACTAATTGTTTCTTTACTATTCTGTGGGGAAGCTGTGTCTGTACCCAGGGATAATTGCAAAACATTTTTCAAAATGGATAAATTTCTGATTTCATAAACATTAATAAGAACTCAAACTTTCATGACTCAGTCAATGGAATACAGAATATTTTTTTTCATTCTTTTTACTAAAAATGAAGATATTGATGACAGTAATACATGAATAAAAGATTTCATCCCCTTCCTCCTTTTTACTTCCCTTGGCTTCAGTGAATAGGCCCTAATTAATATCCAAGGACACTGACAGCTAGGTGAATACAAGCAATTCAAACAAATTTGGTCACTAGGCTAGGGGTTATCAAATTAAAGCACCTGAATTTTCATCCAAACTGAAATGAGCTAAATATGTGGGACTCCATTCCCTTCAGTCCCCACAAAACAAGACAAAACAACAACAACAACAAAACCCCTCAACATTCTGGAATTTTACATGCCACACTTAATGGCTCTGAGTTTGTCCTCTCACACTCATTAAAATTGTATGATCTTGGGACAATCTCTTAAGGTTTGGGGGCCTCAGTTAGGTTATGTATAAAATGAGACATTTGGCCTAGAATTTAGTCACTAGATGATTCTTCAGGTCCCATCCAGCTTTAAATCTTTGATTCTATGAACCAATTAACTACATATCTTTCTATCCTATCCTTTTCTCTCTCTTTTGCTAGATTTTATTTTTCTTCTCCAGCCCTATAAATGTGTTTCTTTTTCTTTTTTTTGGTGAGGCAATTGGGATTAAGTGACTTGCCCAAGGTCAAACAGCTAGTGAGTGTTAAGTGTCTGAGGCTGGATTTGAACTCAGGTCCTCCTGACTCCAGGGCTGGTACTCTCTCCACTGCACCACCTAGCTGCCCCCAATATGTTTCTTTTTCAAACTCTCATTTCTTCACACACACACACACACACACACACACACACACACACACACACACACACACACACACACAAGTGAGCAGAGAGGTCCACCTTCTGAACTTTTAATTTTCTATGGATACTAAGGTATTATTTGTCCTGTATATCTGTTGCCCTTTCTCCAAATTCCTTACATGATTAAAACATCTGCTCAGAGCATATGTTTACTAAATGATATCCTTTATGACATTTCTTCTACAAAAACTATCCCTGCTGGTTGCAAACTACTTATGGCCACCTCATCCTTGCAATATGCGATTTGCCCAATGTTCAACAAGTCAATAGGAGTGAAGACATCCACAAGTACATTCTAAATATAAAATAAACCAGAAAACACAAGAAACAGATAAATGGAAAAAAGGGCCCTAGTGATGTGTCATCTTGCAACCCAGCAAAATAAAAAGTTTTGTATCTTTAGTCCTCTTGCCTTAAAGTGTTAAAGAAGCACTTAAAGGGTTCATGGTGGTCACCAACACAAACACATTCTTTGTCCTTTCGATTACTCAAAATTTTCAAGACGGTGAGCTTTTATGATTGATTCACAGCCAGAAAGCCAAATAGAACTTGAAGTATGTTAATTCTGGGGAAATGACTGCATTATCTTCCAGATCCAATCTATCCTACATTCATCCTCCTATTCCATCCTTAGCCAAGTTCCTAGTATGCTTTCAGTGCCTGACCAAGTTACTCATGCTTATAGACTAAAACAAAGACTAATTTCATGCCATAGACAAACAAATAAGTAAAAGATTTATAAAGTAATGCTTACTATTTGCCTGTAACTTTTCTGAATTTGGGGGATACAAATTATATGTAGACCAAATAATTCCTTCAAGGAGCTTAGATTCTTATGTGATAAGACAACATATAAACAAGAACCCAAAATCAGGAGGGGGCGAAGGTATCTGCTTGGGGAAAGGGGGTGGGTTTTGAGGAAAAGACAAAAGTTCAGAGAGTCGCATATTGAGTGAAGTTCAACATGACTATGACTTTGCTAAAATATTAGCCCAGTCAATCAGTTGGTAAACAGAAGAGTGGGAGCTCAGGATAGAGGTTTCCTTAGGGTGTCAGGGCAGTGGCTATTGATGAAAAAGTCTAGAGAAATGAGTTGTACGTGAACTAGAGTATGCCACAAATTTCTCCCCATTCCAAACCTGAAAGACTACCAGTGTGATTTTACTAAATCATTGTCTGACCAAGCCACTATCCTACTCTTTAAATTCTATAAAGAACATCTCTTCCCATTCTGTCAAAGATTAAACAGAAGGACCTCTGACATTTTAAAGTATTTATAACCTGACCCAACCTATTTTTCTAGCTTAAATATATATTAATCCCTTTCACATCCACCCTAAGCTAATCAAACAGGTCTTAGTGCTCTTTGCACATGGCATTCTGTCATCCATTTCCATGACATTGTGTGGGGCAGCTCCCATGACTTGTAACCCTAATATGTTCTCATAACCCTAACTCTTAGAAACTCCTAAGTTTCAATCAAGGTTCAAATGAAATACTACCTTTTAAAACATCAGCTTTCCTGATCTCTCAGACTACTAA
Organism: Dromiciops gliroides; assembly: GCF_019393635.1. NCBI lineage: Eukaryota > Metazoa > Chordata > Mammalia > Microbiotheria > Microbiotheriidae > Dromiciops > Dromiciops gliroides. The sequence continues at coordinate 689,879,211 of NC_057861.1, read as the reverse complement.
TGCCTTCTCCCCAAAATTGCCTTATCTATTTTTAAATTTACCTGCCTGGTGCCTCCTCTGATCTTCTTATAAGGTCATTTCCCATCTGACTGCACTACTTTGGGACTTGTCTGGTTTCTCCGTGATGCCCTCCATGATCATAATTGGGAAAATCTTACCATCCTGCGAGATTCAATCAGTCTTCCTACTCACAACTAATCCCTACCTTTTGCCCTCTAGTTGAAAATGGAACCATGAACTCTAAACCCTCCATCTAAGAAGAGAAGGGGGGGGGGTCAGCTCAGATCATCTCTTCATTTCTTACCTGGCTGCACTATTTTGGGACCTCTCTGACTTTTCCACCATGCTCCCACATCAGTTATTTCCTTTCTACTTTTTAGATTTCTTTTGTGTGTTTGCCACATTAGATCATATGCAAATTGAAATCAAGAATAGCCTCTTTTTTCATATTTCTATTCCCATACACTAGCACATTACCTGTCACATAGATGGCATTTAATATATTCTTATTGATGATTGACTAAGGTCTTTGAGGGCATGGATTGGTACTTTTTTCTCTTTGTTTCTTCGGTGCCTAGTACCTGGAAAGTCTTTAATAAATATTTGTTGATTGATAATTCAAGCACAGATTATTGTCATTTTTTTAAATTTTTCCAGAGGTCAGAGAGTAGCTTATAGATTGGGAATAAATTACATACAAAGTCTAGTCTTCTTATCATTACTCCAAATAAGTCAATAAAGGGAGGATCAGAAAATACCAATATACTATGTTTTATCAAGGATAGAAACTGTTATTTCCACCTCTTCTTTCTCCCATCAGAGACTAAAGGTTTTTTTGTTTTGTTTTGTTTTGCTTTGCTTTTAGGCAATGGGGGTTAAGTGACTTGCCCAGGGTCACACAGCTAGTAAGTGTCAAGTGTCTGAGCCCAGATTTGAACTCAGGTACTCCTGAATCCAGGGCTAGTGCTTTTAACCACTGCACCATCTAGCTGCCCCAGAGATTAAAGTTTTAAGAGACAGTGATGGTTCCACTCTCAGTAATGATTAAAATTGATTGCTATATAGAAATCTGGCAATTTCTTCACCTACTGCCAATTTATTATGTTTTTCCTGTTTTCTTCTAGAATTGCTCTTGGGATAATCCTGCTGAGTGTTATATCACAACAACCTTTTGTCAGGATTGTTCACCAATTCCTACTTAATCTTTAGTTAAGTAATTCTGCTCATAATCTTTCATCTTCCATACAACATTTTACCAGTCTATACCAATTGGTCAAGTTTCCATGGACAACCAAGTCTCTCTGCTCTTCAAGGAGAATAAGTATTTACTGGTTCAATCATTTTTTCCTAGGTTTGTTTGGCAACCTGTTAGTGACAATTGCTTTACATCAGTTAATATTTAATAAAAATGGCAACAACCAGAAATCAATGTCATTTTCTCCTTCTATATCCCATTTTTCAGTGTCAATGGCTCTTCAAAATACCTCACATTGGAGCTTTAGAAATTAGGTTCAGTGTCTTCTGATCTTTTTCCTTTCTTCTAATATGGTACTGATTCTGACCTTTGCTCTCAGTTGAAAATAGTCTAGTGATGCACTGACAACTGAATCAGAAATAAATTACATAGGAAGCAGCATTTTACTTTGGAAAGAATACTGAATTTGAAGTCTAAGAGCCTGAGCTTTCATCCTGGCTCTACTTCTGACAACCTTTATATCTTGGGTAAGCTCCTTTACCCCTAAAGCTGATTTTATTCATTTGAAAAATAAAGGGATAAAACTATATGGCATTTCAATTCTCTGCCAAACCTGTATATAATGTTGTAATAATAATGATAATAGTAAATTATAAAGAAACAATAGTTTCCCATTTAATTTCATTTTTGGGATCTTTTTCAGTGTTTACCAGGTAGAATATTTTCAAACTCTCTTTTACAAGAAAGTATTCAAGATATGGATATACAAGCCATCAGAATAGTAAGGTGACCTCTTGTATTTATGAATCCTGAATCATTCTTCAACCTATTTTTCCTCCCTTATATTTACCATCAATGGTAGTTGACAGCGAAGTTTTAGAAGAAGCAGATAGTAGAACTGCAGATCATCTATATACAAAAGTAGAACTGCTGAAGGCCAGCATTTCATTGTTGCCTACATTCCTAAAGATTAATTTCTGCTGTCATGGAGGTCATTTGGAGGAAGATCACAAGCTTGAAAAGGTCTTCCAGTCACATTATTCATTCTAATAAATTCCAATTTTATATTACTCTAAATTTTAATTCTATTCCTTAGTCATGCCTGGCTTTACATAAAGAAAACAGGTAGTATATACGAGCATCTATATGAGATGAATCTTGGCCAAAAATAATAAATAATTTACATTAATTTTCAGTAGAACTGTGATCTAATAAATGAAGTATTTATGTAAACCTTTACAAACTGTAAGTTTGTTTTCCAAGATCAATCAACAACTATCTCTAATTTTTTTTTGGTGAGGCAATTGGGGTTAAGTGACTTGCCCAGGGTCACACAGCTAATAAGTGTTAAGTGTCTGAGGGCAGATTTGAACTCAGGTCCTCCTGACTCCAGGGCTGGTGCTCTATCCACTGTGCCACCTGGCTGCCCCAACAACTATCTCTTAAACTCATACTCTTTGACAAGCATAGTGCTAACAGAATCTTATGATTGGAAGGAAACTAAAATACCATCTATTGTTTACATCTTCACATTGAAGCAGCCAAGTTTCAATGTATACTGAAACATCTTGGAGGTTTTATTTGTTTTTATTTTGTTTTGTTTTGTAGCATTTCTCTCTTTCATCAGCACCAATATGTATTGATGTGTAAGCCAACAATACTTTCATGGTGGTACCTTTCTTGGGATGGTGACCACCCTGTGCCATGCAGACACATCATGAAATCTGTGAAGTAAGATGGTTAAGTATCATATGACACAATGTTTCTTGCCGGTGTGGGTTGTATGATCATACCAAACTGTGAGTCATCATTCCATTTATCTACAGCATCTCTACATTTTCTTGTTTCTTCAAAAGTTAGACTGCCCTTATATACAGATTTTATTTCCTACAGTAACATATTAATTTATTGGTCAATGAGAAATATCACATTAAGAGTAACAATAGTTAATTCAACATTTTAGCACCCTCTAACCCCTTTTATATCATGTCAATTTTTTTGTCACTGCACACATGGAAGAAGGTCATACCAGATTTGTGATAATATTTTTTTTTATTTTCATGGATCAACCACACCAAAGAATTTGTAACCTAGTAAGCTAATAATTCTTGAACTAAATTGGTGAGCCTTTTCCTTTTTTGGGGGGGGGGGGTTGTTGTTTTGTTTTTGTTTTTGTTTTTTTTGCAGGGCAATGGGGGTTAAGTGACTTGCCCAAGTTCACACAGCTAGTAAGTGTCAAGTGTCTAAGGCTGGATTTGAACTCAGGAACTCCTGAATCCAGGGTTGGTGCTCTATCCACTGCGCCACCTAGCCACCCCCTTTTTTTTTAAGTGAGGCAATTGGGGTTAAGTGACTTGCTCAGGGTCACACAGCTAGTAAGTGTTAAGTGTATGAGGCCGAATTTGAACTCAGGTCCTCGTCACTCTATCCAATGTGCTACCTAGCTGCTCCTAGGTGAGCCTTTTCCATGGTTTGCTAATTAGTTGTTCTTGGACAACAATTGCAGTCTGTGGATAGTACTGAAATATTTTCAAGTTTGTAAGTCTTTCAGCATGTACACTCAGTTTTCTTCAATCTCTTTAATTGAAAATTTTTACATATGTTTATTTTTGTAACACCATCATGTCTTTTATATGCATATATACACATATACCTATGTACACATTTATATTTTTGTGTTTATGTGTGTATATATTTAACACAATTCATATATATGCATATATATCATATATAAGCATGTGCCCATAGATTCAAATATAACATATACTTACATAAATGTATGCATATTTTCTTCTTCCCTCCCCATATAGCCTTCCCCTACTGAGAAGTCAGAGGAGGAAGGGAATTTTTTTATTTACCAAAGCCCTTGAAGCCAATTCAACAGTATGAGCAATGTTCTATAATCAAAGGTTTTCAGCTCTGAAATGAAGGAAGGAAGGAAAGAAGGGAATTTCTTTTCTCCTTACATTGTTTGAGTCATATTTGATCACTATGATTTAAAAAGTTATTATAATTTTGTTGTTGTCTTCCCATTTAACTTGTAGTTGATACTGTGAAAAATTTTTTTCTAATTCCTCTGAATTCACTTTGCAACAATTTATATAAATTTCTTTTTGCTTCTATGAACTGATGGTGCTGAATTCCAGTAGTAAATTCATAGTTACCATTTAATATGTACAGTAACATTTGGTTTCTCCTTTCCCCAATTGATATACCTCTACTTTGATTCCAGTCCTTTACTACTGTAATGATTGGAGTGACGCCACCTGCTAGAGAGTTACTGTAGGAAAGCTCTGCCATGAAGAGAAGGCGTCTGAGGGCAAGCCATGTGGTCAGGTCCTTGGCATCAGGAAGCGATGTTTGCTCATGGGTACTATCTATCAAAGCTACCAGCCAATTAGCTTAGAGCTGTGTGTGTTTGGGGGGAGGGGGGATGGGCTGTTTTGATTTTCAACAAGAGGCTTCTGGGAGGAAGAAAGAAGGGTTGAGCCCTTTTGGTTCCTGACCTCACCATGGCAGGTCAGATGATGGGGTCTCTTAGAAATAGTTAGATTTTTACCTTTCTCTCTGGTCATTAGATCCTTATGCTCTTTAATAAATATTTTAAAGTCTATACTCTTGCTAAAGCTTCTAATTTATTGATGACCATTCATTAGATATTTTAGACAGTATAGCTAGAATTTTAGCCCCTTACACTACTAAGAAGATTGCTGCTTTTATTATATTGATTTACATGGCACCTAGCTGTCTAACTTTGACCACCTTGGAGGTTATGCCTAATAGTAGTATCTTTTTCTTAAATAGTATGATTTTTTTTTTTGTCAATTTTTAAAAGAAGATTCAAAACTGTATTCTAGAAGGGTCAGACCAATTGACAGTTTCCACCGACAATATAGTATTGTGACTCTTCTGATAAACCTTCCATCTTTAATGATTCCCATTCTTTAAAATCTCTGTCGATTTGTAGGATGTGAGGTAAGGTAAGAGTTGTTTATATTTATTTTTTTTCTTATTAGCTGTGATTTAGAGCACCCTTTCATATAGTTATTAAGATTTTATAATTATTCCTTTGAGATCAATTTATTTTCATTTTATTTTATTTTTTGCTACTTTCCATGTTGAGGATTTATTCTTGGTCTTTTATATTTCTGTTAGTAATGTGGATTTTAGGTAACAGTCAACCAATAAATGTTTATTAAGTATCTCTCATATGTCGCACATTGTGCTAAGGCTCGTGAAAGTTTTTTTTTTTTCTTTTTTGCCCTTTTCTAAGCTTCTATTCACATTCTAACCACCAAAACATTTTTTCCTCCCCAGCCTTTGGTTATTTACTTACATGCCTCTAACCAAGTAAGCTCATTAGTGTATTACTGTTGAAACAAAATCCATATGTAAAAAATGAATAGCCCTAGATGATAGATTGTAAAATGAGTTTTGGTCCCAGTTCTATGAGTAGTCATTGTGTGACTAAATAAGTCACTTTCTCTTTCTAGTTCTAACTCTTCTCATTTTTAAAATGAAAGGGATTGACTAGATAACCTTTAAGGTAACTTCTTTTTCTAAAAATTTGTGATTCTCAAACTCATTTTAATTTCAAGATACTATTTTTGTGGCTCTGTGATAAATATTAATAAATATTTAAGTGACAGATTATTATAATTTATTTGTCATTTTTGATAGAAGAGAAATAATTTTTCATAGAGCATTTCACTTAGATAGAAGTATGTCATTCTGAAGTTTTTATAGTTCTTTTTTAATTCATTTAAATGGAATCTGTTTTCTAGCAATCAGACATCATAGCAAATCCACTATAATTATAGCCCCACAATTACAGTTTAATAAGCTACAAAACACCCACAGGTACTCCATGGGGTAATTTCCGTGACAGCAGAGAAATGCTGTAGAAAGCTGTCACATGTACTTAAAAGATTTTTAAAAACTGAAATAGTCTTGCTAGTGCATGTTAATAATGGCTGAGTGCACAAAAATCTCATATATTTCAAAAATATATTCAAACCTGATTAACACCTGGCTAACCATAGAATTCAGATAATGCTAGATAAGAACAAGTTATTTTCCACTATGACATCTCCTAAAATTTTCCTTTCACTTCCTCTTAACTTTTTTTCCCCCTTTAATCATAGAATAGACTTTACTGCTCTTTCTATATCATGAACTTGAAGTAGGATAATTTCTCATTGTGTCACCTTGGCTGGGATATTGGGAATAAGAACACAGTCTTGGACTTGAGGATGAGAAAATCTAAGTTCAAATCCTTCCTTACTTATTTACTAGGTGTGTGATTCTGGGCAAAACATTTTGTTCCTCAGCCTCGGTTTCCCCATTTAGAAATAAGACAATTAATTAACAAACATTTATCAAGTGCCTACTATGTGATAAGCCCCATGATAGACATTGGAAATAAAAAGATAAAAATAAGAGTCCTGACATTCTAGGAACTTGTATTCTATCTCAGGAGGCAAAGCAATACCTTCTATATCACATAGCTGTTAAGAAGATCAAATGTGGTATTATACATAAGCCATTTTGCAAACCTCAGAGTGCTTTAAAATGTTATTTATTATTATGAGAAATCATCATTGAATGTTAGAGATAGAATGCAAGAGTTGTTTTACCCAAATCTCTCCATTTGTAGAGGAGAAAACTTTAAGTATCTGAAATGATTTGAAAAAGTCCATCCACCAAGTAAAGACTAGAACCTTGGGCCCCTGATTCCCAATCAATAGTTCATTCCATTACAACATGTTCCCTCTCCTATCTTTAATATTAAGCTTCTCATAAGTTTTATGTATGATGATTTTTCCTTCTTTGTTATTCATTTTGGAATGAAGAAGCTATGGCACCATGACCCTTAATACACTCCATTTCCCTCTCAGTCCCTTTAGCTATTAGGACAATTTTTACTTTGATGTACATTATTTTCCAGGCCAAAATCTGGCATCAAGCATGTTATGCCCTTAGTTTTGTCTCCTGCTAAACTTCCACTCCCATTTCCCTATTTCAACTTTGGCCTTGTAGGCAGCCTTGGCTTATTTTAATTTTCCTTCTTCTGGTTTTGAACTCTCAGTAAGGAAGAGGAGAGCTAGAGGAAAATTAGGAAAATGTATGTTTTTTTTTTTTTTTAAATTTGCGGGGGGGGTAGTGAGGCAATTGGGCTTAAGTGACTTGCCCAGGGTCACATAGCTAGACCTATGATTTTTAAAGTTCCATTTTGTCTATGTTACCATATTTTTCTGCTACTTTTTATAGTATATGCATATTGGACAATTTTATTTGACTACATGAATTATACAGTAAATCAAACATCAAAAAGCTCATTCATCAATTTTGACAATAACATTGAGATCATGAACACATAGGTCTGTTTCTATTATTGGAATATATTGGGAGCTTCTTGAGGGCAGGGAATATCTTTTGTCTCCTGTATCCCTAGTACTTAATGCAGTACTTAGCACAGAATAGCTGTTTAATAAATGTTTATTACATGATTGGTACTCACCATTCCCTGCAAATATTATGCTCATAGTTGGTTCTCTGCCTTGGATTCTGTGTTTGGAATAACCTTCTTCTTTTACCAGAATGAAATAGGAGCCATCTCCCTAAAACATGCAGGAAACAACAATAGAAAAGGAGGAGATCAAAACTGACAAACCATTGCTTTTAAAAGGAATTTAACTGTGGGAGGAAGAGAATTTGAACTCAAAATTTTAAACAATTAATCTTAAAAATTGGGGAATGGCTGAACAATTTGTGATATATAATTGTAATGGAATACTAATTTGCTATAAGAAACAATGAGCTTGATGATCTTAGAAAAAACATGGCCAGATGTGCACAAAATAATCAAGAGCAAAATGAGCAGAACCAAGAGACTGTTGTATACAGTAACATTATTAATATTTTAAGAACAACTCTGAACAAATAATTCATTTTGATTATTATAAATATCCAAATTAACTATAAAAGGTATATGTGGGGCAGCGAGGTGGTGCAGTGGATAAAGCACCAGCCCTGGAGTCAGGAGGACTTTAGTCCAAATCTGGCCTCAGACACTTGACACTAGCTGTGTGACCCTAGACAAGTCACTTAAACCTCATTGCCCCAGGAGAAAAAAAAAAAAGATATATGGAAAATAGATATCTGCATCCAGAGAGAGAACTGACAAGTAGAAGTATATGTAGAATGATTTTATGCATATATATATATATATATATATATATATACACACATGTGTACATACATAACCACACAAATATGTATATGTGTGTGTATTTGAGTCTAATGTTAGCCTTCTCTACGGCAGGGAGGAAACAAAAGAAAAAAGACATTTAAATGATAGCTTTATTAGACATTTAAAAGAAATAGTAAGTTTTACAAAATTTTCAATTTCATGTGCAATCATCTTTATTTTTATAATACCATCTTATCGAAATGCTTTCTTTATTCAATAAATTAAAAATATATATAAAAACATGTAACTGGGGAATATTTAACAAAATAAATAGATTTTTTTTTAGTGAGGCAATTGGGGTTAAGTGACTTGCCCAGGGTCACACAGCTAGTTAAGTATTAAGTGTCTGAGACTGGATTTGAACTCAGGTACTCCTGACTCCAGGGCCAGTGCTCTATCCACTGTGCCATCTAGCTGCCCCAAAATAAATAGATTTTTAAAGAAAAGAACTTAACTTGTCATTAGAAAATACATGAGTGATACCTGACATCTGGAAGCTTTGATATTAATTCTTCTATATTGTGAAATATACTTTTAAAAATTAACAGAACAAGAAAACTAGTTTTGTTTGGTTTGATTTTAAACTCTCGATAGTAGTAAATATGGGGAAAAGATACTTTGCATTGATGAAAAGTACAAATCACTTTTTCAAGTAAGGACAAATCAAAACTATTGTCAAAAGAAGTCCTGTTGATTCTAGGAACTGAGCTTCTTTTTCAGACTATAAAAGAAACTGTTGGTTTTTTGTTTGTTTTTTTTTTGAGTGGGAGAGGATCTTTCCTTCTAGTGAACTTAGAAACTTTGACTACACTGAAGGAAAGAGGAAGGCTGATAAACATATTTATATAACAAGAAGTAGTCAGCCAATCAACAAGAACTCATTAAGTGCTTACTAGGTGCCAGGCACTATGCTAAGTTCTGAGAATAAAAATACAAGCCAAAAGAAAGATGGTCTGTATCCTCCAGGACCTTATATCCTATTTGGGGAAGATAACACATAAATGGGAGCTGCAAAGTATGGACAGAAGCAAGTTATCCACATGGATTACAGTGGCAAAGTCTGTACAGTAAGAAACAGAGCAGGGTAAGGAATTAAGGCCAGCTGGTTTAGGATCCTCCACAAAATAAAGGCCTTTGGAAGAACTCACCAATAGGGAAAGGAGATCACATGCCTTGAGGGATGTTCCAGGATGAGAAGACCATAGACATTAAGGCAGTTCCAATGTAAGAAGACAGTTTAGGTATGATTACAAAGGTGTGATGAAATCCTGAAACATGACTTTGCATAATGCCACACTTCATGAAAAGTTAAGAAATTTATGTGAGTTGGAGATAAGCATGCTTTAATGTCTTGGTAAATCATTTGATTTATACTCAATTAGAACCAATATAATTATAATCAAGGCTAGACTTGAAAAAACTAAAATGTTCAAAGGTATGTTTCATATCCAGTATCATGAAGTATGTTTGCATTATGAATAATTTAAAAATACATAACAAAGACTTATGAACTTGTCAAATAAGTGAAAATAAGTGGCATATTATGTATTCATTTAATTACTAATGATGTAAAATTTTAATGTTTAATTTATGCCACTAAATTTAATTATTTCACTTTGTTTTAGTTCATATGCATAGCAGCATAGACATATATATGCAGATATAGATGATATAAATTTAGATTTATAGATTTATGGTCAGTCTGAACCTTTGATTTTATTATTGTAGTGAAGTCTCTAATGTAGAAAATCTCTCCTCTTTTGTAGATTAGCAAGTTGTCTGAAACATATAACATTTTTAAAAAATAATGCTTAGAGCACAAGGAAGATAAATGAATCCCCTCTGGTCACAAAGGCAGTATATGACAAAGACAGGAATTTCACCCAGGTTTTCCTGCCTCCAAGCCTAGACCTTGACTTCTTATTCCATGCTGCATCTCCATGTCTACTTACCATATATATTCTAGCTAGCAATCATCCCCTCATATTGTTATTTCTTTTGTAAATTTCCTGTTATATTGAGGTATAATGTAGGGAGACGAATGACCAGATGTGACCTCTCAATGAGCCATTTCTATTGAAGTCCCTTATTACAGGTTCTAGAAGTAGAAAGGACTTCTGAAGACATCTAGTCCAACACCTTCTTTTTACAAATGAGATAACGGAAACTCAGAGAGGTGAATTTACTTGTCCAAATTTTCACAAGTATTAAAGAAGAGTGCTAGGTTGAATCAAGGTCATTTGACTGAAATCTCATGAGGCATAAGACAAAAGACATGGATTCTCATATAAATTTCCTATGTTTTAGAGATGTTTACTGTATCCAAAAGTTAGTTTTGTTAATTTTTTGAACTTTACTTCAGATAATGTCAGTTTTCTGTCTTGCAGACTTACTGGAATTGTGGCTCCACTATTTAGATGTTTCAGTCAGCTTTTCCAGTAGATTTGCCACTGATCGTTTAATTTCCAAGTTTAATGACATGAAGTCCCTAGAAACTATTAATGAGTTGTTTGACACATGCTGAGTAGGCTAAATCATGAGCACTCGATAGTAATCATTACCAATACTTTTTTTCAAACACCTTACTCGATGTTCATTTGTCAAAAAACCATTCATACTTGACTATACATTAGCCTGCAAAGGATCTGTCAAATGTACGGGTTTCTTTAAAAAATAAAACAATGAAAAACTGAAGAGCTTACCACAATGAATTTCCTCTATTTTCTGGAGTATTGAAAGTTCAAATCTATTGTAAAGGAGCCTGTTTAATCTTCTTTTGAAATGTGAAGATTATGGGGCAGCTAGGTGGTACAGTGGATAAAGCACTGGTCCTGGGTTCAGGAGACATGAGGTTAAATCTGGCCTCAGATACTTGACATGTACTAGCTATGTGACCCTCAGCAATTCACTTAACCCTCATTGCCCCACAAAAAAAGGAATGAAATTTGAAGATTCATTTTCAAAGTTCTCATTTACTTTAGTGATAATTAACCGTATATTTTCTCTTTAGATTGACTGGGAAAACAGACAAAGCATGAGGCCCTAATATAAGACTTAATTTATCACCTTGTGAAAAAATAAGCATAATAAATGAACCAACTATAATTTATAAGAGGATGGATATTCAGGTTTTAGAATAATTTGTGACCACTTCTTAAGCCTTATTAGATATTTACTTATTCCTGATGTCATTTCTTTTCTTCTTTAAGAATTATACTGCCCAACAATTCAAAAGATATGCCTCAATGAGAAGATTTCATTTTGATAAAAGATTATTGCCAAGGTAAAATTACAACAAAAACCATCAAATGGTTAACCAACCATACTTTGTATAGAATATTTAACAATTTCCATGGAATAACCTATGGTAAACACATGGAAATCCAGTGACAGTAGGTTCTTAATAAATGCTTATCAACTTACAGTCCAAAACAGTATCTTCCTCAACAGAGCTTATTATAGCAGGGGAGATAATACTAATATTCATTACTCAAAACAAAACAGAAAAAGACAGATATGGGACCTCTGCCTCTATTGGTATGAGGATTTGCAAAGTGAAGAAATTCTATGAATACAATTAGGACTTTTGCTTCCACTTACATGCTTAGAGAATCGTCTAGACAACTGAGTGGTTAAATAATTTTCCAGTGTCACATAGGCATAAATGGAATCTAAACTCTGCTCTTTCTAGCTCTGAGGCAGGATTAAATAAACAACATCCCGCTGCCTCTCTATAAATTACATAAAATGAACACAAAAGATCCAATCTGCTAGTTCAGAATCTACTCTTTATGAGGAAGAGATTGTGTTAAATTCTAAAACTGCAATGAAGGGTACAATAGAGACCCTATTCTCAATTTCTAAGATAATTCTTGGAAGGATATGGAGCTGGGAAAGATATACACACTGAAAAGTACTAAAAAAGTGATAATGCGATCAATGCAAAGGAAAAGTGGAGACAAATTTGAGCAGGGAGAGATGGTTTTAATTTGGCAATAAGTAGATATTAAGGAAGACTTCAGGGATTAGGTGTCAACTAAACAGGGCCTTGAGGAAAAAGATTAGGTATTCTCATATTATTTGACAGAATAATGGTCCATTAGGAAGATTACATAGGCAATATTTATGAAGTTGATTGGAGGTAGAAAAGCAGAAACAAAAGCAAAAAAAAACCAAAACACATAGAAGAAGAAAGCAGTGAGGTTTTAAACAGGGCAATAAACAATAGACTTGGAAAAGAAAATGTTTGCATTATATTTCAATATATGAAAGATCTTTGATTTTTTTTTCTGTGTGGATAATTCCTCTACTAATGGAGATCACAACCCAACTCATCTGGGGGAAATAACAGTGCATAGAGAATCACCACAGATGATTTTGAGAAACCACTATAAACACTTAGGAGAGTCAAGCTGAGAATTTAAAAGGTAGTACCCAAAATAGCCATAAATAATTTACTAAATAAACCACATCAGATTAAAAAAAAAAAGGAAGCCACAAATGAAGAGGAAAAAACCCTCTTATTCACATAAATGGATGCATAAAGTAATTTTATTTACTATTTAAATAACAATATTTGTTCTATTCAAAATGTATTCTGAATAGTTGGGAAATAAAAGATTTTACTAGCCTCTTTTAATAAGGCAAGAATGGTTATGATATTTTACCATCACCAATATGTAATGATGCAAAAATTTTGAATTGAATTTTCAACAGAAGGACTAGAGAAATTATATTGAATAAGTATTCATTATGATCACACATTTATTCCACATATTCAAAGATGATTTATACATAGCAAGACTATTAGAATAATTAATTTTAAAAAGAAAAAAATACGATGATTTTGTCAAGGAAATAATGAAAAAGTCATCTATAAAATAAAACCTTCAAATTAAAGGCCCCCAAAAAATGTACATGGAAAAGGTTTTCTTTCATATAATCAGAAGTAGTTATCTAGTAGTAAGAACTTACAGTGAAGAAACCCTGAAAGATTAACTAATAAATTTGAGGGTAAAGCAAAAAAACAAAACAAAAACAAAAGCAAACAAAAGATATTCCCTTTCTTGACTGTGATTTGATATTGTACTAGGAATGCTACTTATAATAATAGAAAAAGAGAAGGAAATTAAGGGAATAAATATTGGCAAAGCAGAGATAAAATTATCTTTATTAAATAATGATTTGTTGAGATAGACCCAGAGAATCAACAACAAAAAAATGAGATAATTAAGTGTCACCAAAGTAGGAGAATACAAATTAAATTCTCAAAAATGATTAGTACTTCTACGTGTTATCAAGAAATACCCTGAGGTATTGAAATAAAGAAATATTCCCTGTAATATTTTAAAAATCAATAAAAAATCAATCGACATACTTTTTTTTTTCATAATGGCTAAGTGCCAGGTACCATTGGATTAAAAATACAATAAGAGGGGCAGCTAGGTGGTATAGTGGATAAAGCACCAGCCCTGGTTTCAGGAGTACCTGAGTTCAAATCCGGCCTCAGATACTTGACACTTACTAGCTGTGTAACTTTGGGCAAGTCACTTAACCCTCACAGCACTGCAAAAAAAAAAAGAAAAAGAAAAAGAAAAAAAATACAATAAGAAAAGCAAAATTATTGCCTTATTTGGAGGGAGATAATTTGAGTTAGTGTTCCCTACAAGAAATGCAGTACAAAATACCTGATATGCAATTGGTAATACCCTATCCTCTGTTTTGCCCCAAGGTCTTCTCCATAATACATAAGACCACCCATCATGTCCTAGCCATCTTTCTTCATCTTTGTTCATCTATTTTTTAATTTTATTTTATTTTTATTTTTTAGTACTCAGGGATTGCATTGTCACCCTACAGTCTGCTATAGTAGCCATCTGCTGGGCCAGATATGGCTAGCCACATAGTCATACGTTTACTTTTGCTCCATGGACTTGTCCACTATTCTCACAATTATTCCCATTGACAACCTCAAGAGCTACTTCACTTGTCCCACGCATTGCCACCTCCTCCATCCAAACAAGGAACTTGGGAAAAGGAACTTGAATGAAGTGAAAATGTAGGTGTCTGGAAAAGATAGAAATCATTGGAAACAAGGAGCCTGCCTTTGCAAGTAGAAAAGCTGTCTTTTCATGTGAGACTGCGTTAAAGGAATCAATAATAGAAGATCTGAGTGATAAGTAAGTAAAAAAGGGGAAGAAGATGGAACTAGGCAATGAATGGTCTCTTTTTTCTTTGGTGAAATATGAAGCAAGGCCTTCATCTGAAAGAGAGGGTACCATGGAAGGATTAAAGATGGAAGAAAAATGTTTAGAATAGTCAATTTGCTGAGAAGGATAGTAAATTTCTTGGACAAATATAAAAGGATTGCCTTGTTGCAATGGATGAACTGTTAAAATCATGTAAATTTAATTTGTAGTGGACCCATTCAGCAAGGTTTCATGATTTTCTCCAGCTCCATTCAGTAAACAATATGTGAATAGGAACAAAAGTGGCCAATAAGAGAAGAAATCCAAGACTAAAGCTTACTAAGACATGATAATGATAGGAAAAGGAAGCAAAGATCTAGTGGGTAGAGAAAAGTTGAAAGTTGAAATGGTTCACTAAGGGTTTGAAATAGAACAGGAAAGATAGAAGAGACAGCACAGGGGTAGAATCATACTGGGGAACAAGAACAGGCTCAGGAGGTTTAATGCAGAGGAAAAATGAAATGATAAAATATAATTAGAAAAAGGTGATTTCAGAGCTCACAGACATGGAAGTAGAAGACTAGTGGCTGATGGGACAATCAAGGTTATGACAATGTCTTTATGTAGTTCAAGTGGGGTAGAACAGAAGGTTACAAAAAGCAGGTGAATTTAGGGACTGAAAAGTTGAGTCAGTCCTCTAGTGTGAGTGTAGGAGTTAGGGACAAGCCAAGAACTATGAGTCAGACCCTAAACATATAGAGTCTTAGTACATAATAGCTACCACAATCTTGATTTGGTGAGAAAAATGGATTGTTAATTCAATCCTTAAAGGACTCCTTAAAGGAAAAGAGGTTGCTAAATAATGTTCATATAGGAAAAGCCTGAAAGTGAAAATTTGATGCAAGGAATATTTCAATAACACACTATGACCAGTGAGTCAAGAGTAAAAGTGGAAGAAGTGTTATAAAAGGTCTCCAAGGATGTCTCCAGGGGTGAAACGGATATTAGTAACCCCAAGAAGATCAATGAGTGAGAAACAAAAGATTTTAAGTTGAAAGTATATTTGTTGGGGGTGGAGCCAAGATGGCTGAAAGAAGCCAGCCAATTGCCTGAGCTCTTCTGCATTTCCCTCAAAAAAAAAAAAAATTAAATCAAGCCTTTAAACAGATTCTGAAACTACAAAACCTACAAAAATACAGAGAGAAACAATCTTCCAACTTGAAATAATTTAGAAGACTTTAGGAAAGGTAGGTCTCACTCAGGCAAAAGGGGAGCACCGTGCAGCTCAGTGGAGCAAAGCACAGAGGGGGTCTGAGCAAGTCAGCAGGAAGTTCTTGGCCACAGCAGAGCAACTAAGGCCCCTTGATCCTGGTTCAGCAAGCTGGTGGCACAGCAGGGCAGTTATGAGATACAGCAGAACCAGCTGAGAGGGCAGGCTGCTAGCTGAAGGTGGACACACAGGACAAGCATGACTGGGCTAGGCCATCCCAACACCTGGAGCAAGTGCAGGAAGCAAGCCCAGAGCATTGAGGAATCCACAAGCCATAGAGGCCTCAGAGTAGAAAGCCAGTGATATAGCCCCTATCCCCCAGCACAAGAAGTTAGAAACAGTGACCCTTGTCAGTGACGCTTATGCCCCAGAAGCTGACCTCAACTTTAAAAAAATAAGCTACAATATGAGTAAGAAACATAAAAGGGATCTTACCACTGAGAGCTTCTGTGTCCACAAGGAAGATCTAAACACAAACTCAGATAAGGACAATATTCTCAAATTGCCTACATGTGAAGCCTCAAGAGGGAAGATGAATTGGTCTTAAGACCAAAATGCCTACTTGGAAGAGCTCAAAAAGGATTTTAAAAATCAATTGAGAGAGGTAGAAGAAAAAATGGTGAGAGAAATGAAAGCAACACAAGAATATTATGGGGAAAAAAAAGAATCAACAGCTCAGAAAAGGAAGCACAAAGATTGACTGAAGAAAGCAATTCCTTAAATACTTCATTTGGCCAAATGGAAAATAAAGTGAAAAAGCTCACAGGAGAAAACAATGCCTTATAAATTTGAATTGGACAGTTGGAAGCTAATGACTCCATGAGACACCAGGATTCAGTCAAACAGAATCAAAAGAATGAAAAAGTAAAAGAAAACATGAAATAACTCATTGGGAAGAAAACTGACCTGGAAAACAGATCCAGGAGAGACAGTGTGAGAATTATTGGACTACCTGAAAGCCATGATCAGAAAGAGTCTAGACAAGATATTCCAGGAAATTATCAAGGAGAACTGCCCTCGTTTCTAAAATATATTGGGAACTAAATCAAATTTATAAGAACCCAAGTTATTCCCCAATTGAGAAACGGTCAAAGGATATGAACAAGCAGTTTTCAGATGAGGAAATCAAAGCTATCTACTGCCATATGAAAAAAATGCTCTAAATCACTATTGATTAGAGAAAAACAACTCTGAGGTACCACCTCACACTTACCAGATTGGTTAATATGACAAAAAAGGAAAATAATAAATGTTGGAGAAGCTGTGTAAAAATTGGAACACTAAAGCATTGTTGGTGGAGCTGCGAACTGATCCAACCATTCTGGAGAACAATTTGGAACTATGTTGAAAGGGCTATAAAGCTGGGCAAACACTTTGCCCCAGCAATACCACTATTAGGTCTTTTTGACCAAAGAGACCATAAAAAAGGGAAAAGGATTCACATGAACAAAAATATTTATAGCTGCTCTTTTTGTGGTGGCAAGGAGTTGGAAATTGAGGGGTTGACCAACAATCGGGAAATGGATAAACAAGTTGTGGTACATGAATGTAATGGAATACTATTATGCTGTAAGAAATGATGTGCAGACAGATTTCAGAAAAACCTCGAAGGACTTACATGAACCGATGCTGACTGAGATGAGCAGAACCAGGAGAACACTGTGCACAGTATCAACAACACTGTATTTTGATCAACTGTAATAGACTTGACTCTTCTCAGCAATCCAATGGTCCAAGATAGTTCCAAAGGACTGATGATGAAAAATGCTCTCCAGATCCAGAAAAAAAGAACTATGGCATCTAGATGCAGATTGAAGCATACTATTTCTACTTTATTTTTTTTTGTTTTCCTTTTTTGACTGTTTTCCCTTTTTTTCTGATTCTTCTTTCACAACAAGACTAATGCAGAAATATGTTCAATTTGATTGTGTATATATATGTATATACACACATATACATACATATATACATATGTATATACACATACACATATACACACACATATATACACATATATATGTGTGTGTGTGTGTATGTATATATGTGTGTATATATATATATATACACACACACATATATAACACCTCTATTAGATTGCTTGCTGCCTTGGGGAGCAAGGAGGGAAGGGAGGGAGGGAGAAAAATTTGAAACTAGAAATCTTGTAAAAACAAATGCTGAAAAGTATCTCTAGATATAAGTAGAAAATAATAAAATACTTTTATGATTAAAAAAGTATATTTATTACCTACAGAGCAGGAAAATGAAAAAGTGTAAAGAGTATAATGTAATGGTGGGTAGATCTGAAGTATGATATCGATCTTAGGTTAAGAGAGATAGGATAAGTAAGATAACAACAAGGATAGAGAAGAGGATTTGTACAATGTCAGCTGGATAAATAATAGATGACAGTATTAACAACATAATAAAAATCACATGCTTATAAAGCTAGAAAAGCTTTTGATAATATCTAATACTTGTTTCTGTTAAAACAACTACAACAGAATGCTTAGGAATAAATTAACTTTTCCTTAATATGGTAAGTAGTATTTCTTCCAAAACCAAGCCTGGAGGAGCAACTAGGTGGAGCAGTGGGTAGAGCACTGGCTCTGGAGTTAGGAGGACCTGAGTTCAAATCCAGCCTCAGACAATAAACACTTACTAGCTGTGTGACCCTGGGCAAGTCACTTAACACCAATTGCCTTACCAAAAAACAAAAAAACAAAACAAGACTGGTGAAACAGTGGATGAAGCACCAGCCCTGGATTCAGGAGCACCTGAGTTCAAATCAGTCCTCAGATAATTGACTCTTACTAGCTGTGTGACCTTGAGCAAGTCACTTAACCCTCACTGCCCCACCAAAAAAACAAAAAACCCAGGAAAAAAATAAACAATCCTAACATTATACATAATAGAGGAAGTCTAAAATAATTCATGGTTAGATAATGGACACAATAAGGATATATATATTGTCACCTCTTATAGTTGATATATTCCTAGAAATAACAGCTATAACAATTTGACAACAACAACAACAAAAATTGAGGTGTAGGAATGGGAAAAAAAAAAACTATTGCATTTTGCAGACAGCATTATGGTCTCTCTGGATACCTCCAAAGTATCAACTAAAATTAATTAAAATAATCACCTCAACAAAACTGCACAATAATAAAAAGATAAACAATATGTAAAGCAACAGCATTTTTATGTTATCCTCAAAGCCCAGCTGAATGAGATAAAAATAGAAATAACATTCAAAATAACTATAGAAAGTATAAACTATTTTGGAAGGCTATTTGCCAAGACACAGAGAAATTATATGAATAAAATTAGAAAACACATTTTACATAAATAAAGACATATATCGATAAATATTGTGTTCATGGATAGGTTGTACCAAAATAATAAAAATTATAAGCATACATAAATTAATTTGCCTATTCAGTGACATATCAGACTATCAAATGATTGTGTTATAGAATGAGAAAAAGCTAAAAAGTCAAGATTATCAAGGGATATAATGACCAAAAAGGTGGTACAATACACACTAGAAAAACCAGATGTAAAATTATACTATAAAGCAGTAACAATCAAATTATTTGGTACTGAAAAAATAAAGGTCAATGAAAGGAAATATATTTAGTACACAATTCACAAAAGCAAAAAATATTGTAGTTCAATAATGTTCAAGAAACACAAAGATACCAGAAACTAAGTTAACAAAAAGAAAACTGGTGAGAAAATTGAAGATGGGCAGATATTAGGCATAAATTAGTTATAAATTAACCTAATAATCCAACCCAAGATAAGTTCAAAATAGCTACATGATTTAGAGGAAAAAACGGTCCTATCATAGACAAATTAAGGAAAAAAGGAAGAAAATGCAAATTTCAGTATGCATATAGGACAAGTTCATGACCAAACAAGGATAGAGAAGATCACAGAAAATAAAATTTTAATGACAAAATTTTTAAGGCTTTACGCAAATAAAAGTAATATAATTAAAATTAGAAGGGAAAAATTACAGGAAGAAAGTTTTTAACAGAAAATGCATCAGATAAGGCTCATCAATGGATAACTCTATTGAAAAAGCACTAAAATCATGAGACACATTCTTACACTTATCTGTTCAACACCTAAGGTCAATTGGGATTTTGCAAAAATGCAATAATATTTTCTATTTGACAAATTTCTTATGTACAGATTTAAATTACCTGGTTATAGAAGACAATGCATCTTCCTTTTGCTTCTTTTATTATACCAAGTAGAGTTCAAATGTGTGATCTCTTGACTATTTATGGGTTCTAAGGCATTTCCTGTAAATAGAAAAACATATAGAGCTTGATAGTCTCTTTCCTTTTATATGAGGGTTTTTTTTTTCTTTTTAGTAAACCCTTTTGTTTCTATCAGAGCAATCTTGAAAAAAGTCAGTTTTTTCATACATCTATCTGTATCCATTAGCAAAAAGTATATTCCTGTCCACAGGCACACACGTTTTGTACACCAATCAACTTCAATACACGTGTAGTTATTTTACTGCTTTAAAAGAACTTGCCAAATATTCTACAAAACTAGCAGGCATGCAGTACACATATTTACTTTTTCTTATTGGTTCATCTTTATGTGAAAAGGAAATCAAATAGGATTGTATAAACTGAAAGGTCAACCTTTAAATATCTTTTTTTAATTGACTATCTTACATAAAAGGGAAAATGACCCATATATACAACAAATATTTGTAGCTGTTCTTTTGTGGTGGCAAAGAATTGAAAATTGAAGGGATGCCCATGAATTGGGGAATGGCTGAATAAGTTGTGGTATATGAATGTAGTGGAATCTTGTACTGTAAGAAATGATAAGCAGACAGATTTCAGAAAAACCTGGAAAGGCTTACATGAATTGATACTGAACAAAATGAGCCGAACCAAGAGAACATTGTACAGAGTATCAACAACATTGTGCTATGATCTCCCTCCAAAAAAAAAAAAAAAAAGAAAGAAAGAAAAATGGGGGTGGCAAGGTGGTACAGTGGATAGAGCACTGGCCCTGGACTCAGGAGTACCTGAGTTCAAATCTGGCCTCTAGACACTTAACACTTATTAGCTGTGTTACACTGGGCAAGTCACTTAACCTCAACTGCCTCACAAAAAACAAACAAACAAACAAAGAACATTGTGCTATGATCAACTGTGGTAGACTTAGCTCTTTTCATCAATACAATGATCCAAAACAATGCCAAAAGACTCATGATGAAAAATGCTCTCCACATCCAGAAAAAGAACTATGGAGTGTAAATTCAGATTGAAGCATACTATTTTTACGTTTGTTGTTTATACTTTCATGGTTTTTTTCTTTTGTTCTGATTTTTCTCTCCCAATATAACTGAGGAAATATGTTTAACATGACTGTAGTGTATAACCTATATCAGATTGCTTATTGACTTCAGGAAGGGGAAGGGAAGGGAGAATGGGAGAAAAATTTGAAACTCAAAATCTTACAAAAATCAATATTGAACCTATATCGGACTGCTTTCAGTCATGGGGAGGAGGGAGGGAAGGGAGAGTGGGAGAAAAAATTTTGGAACTAAAAATCCTGTGAAAACAAATGTTGAAAACTATCCTTATGTAACTGGAAAATAATAAAATACCTTAAAAATGAATGTTGAAAATGAATTTTGCATTTAAGTGAAAAAAATAAAATATTTTAAAATTAAAATATAACTAAATAACCCCCCCAATTAAGTGACTATCTTATTAGTTTGAATGGTAATTACTATAAGGAGCCATAACATAGAAGCATGGGACTGGGGTGGGGAGGGGGAAGGATTATGATTCTGTTGACTTTGGGGCCTGGATGAGTCATACTTGCTATTATGTTAACCAAATCAATATCAAAGAATAAATTACTGAATCAATTTATTTTCACGTTTTACCTTTGTCTTGATCCCATGCTGTTACCCCTGCTAGAATTTTCTTCTCTTGTCCTATTTTGACAAAGAAATGACCCTGAGTTTTCTAATGCCACCCCAGTGGAGTAGAAACTCAGTAAATTCTATCAAACTGGAATGCATCAATATATTTGACACTATTTTATTGTATATCAATATTTATGGAGCAATTTTGCTAAGATCACAGAGAATTGCCACCAGCAGGGAAAGATTTTCACTGATGCATTGTTTTTACTATAGCAACTTATGAGTCCATCTAACAAAGCATCAAAGAATTTGAATCCACAATGGCTACTCTAGCCCTTTTTTTTTTTTTTTAGTTTAGGAAACAGAAGTCCAAGATGTGAGTTGCTAAACATTATGTGGTAATAAGCTGCAAATTATCGCTCCTCCTACTTCAAGTGCAGAGCTCTTGCCACTCCCTACAACATTCATTCCTTGTTTATTTTATTTATTCATTAGCAATGATATTTTAGCAATGATATTTTAGGAAAAAAACAACAACGGTATATGGGGCGGAGGCAAGATGGCAGAGGAAAGGCTGTGATTTGTCTGTACTCTCCCAAGAGCCCTCCAAATCCCTTCAAATAATGCAATAAGATAATTCCTAGAGCACCAGAACCCACAAAAGATAGGGTGACAATTGAAAAATGGTCAAAGGATATGAACAGTCAGTTTTCAGATGAAGAAATCAAAGCTATCTATTGCTATATGAAAAATGCTCTAAATCACTATTGATTAGAAAAACGCAAATTAAAATAACTCTGAGGTACCACCTCATAACTATCAGATAGGCTAGTATGACAAAAAAGGAAAATAATAAATGTTGGAGAAGTTGTGGAAAAATTGGAAAACTAATGCATTGTTGGTGGAGCTGTTAACTGATCCAACCATTCTGGAGAACAATTTGGAACTATGCCGAAAGGGCTATAAAGCTGTGCAAACCCTTTGCCCCAGCAATACTGCTATTAGGACTTTTTCCCAGGGAGATCACAGAAAAGGGAAAAGGACCAACATGTATAAAAATATTTATAGCTGCTCTTTTTGTGGTGGCAAGGAATTGGAAATTGAGGGGTTGCCCATCAATTGGGGAATGGATAAACAAGTTGTGGTACATGAATGTAATGGGATACTATTCTAAGAAACAATAAGCAGGCAGATTTCTGAGAAACCTGGAAGGACTTACATGAATTAATGCTGAGTGAGATGAACAGAACCAAGGGAACACTGTACACAATATCAACAACACTGTATTTTTATCAACTGGGATAGACTTTACTCTTCTCAGCAATCCAGTGACCCAAGATAGTTCTAAAGGACTAATGATGGAAAATGCTCTCCAATTCCAGAAAATAGAACTGTGGCATTTAGATGCAGATTGAACCATACGATTTCTTCTTCTTTTTTTTTTTTTAGATTTTTCCCTTTTGTTATGATTCTTCTTTCACAGCATGACTAATGTGGAAATATGTTTAATGCAACTGTACATATATATCCTATATCAAATTGCTTGCTGCATTATGGATGGAGGAGGGGATGTAATGATAGGAATGATGCCACCTGCTGGGGACTTACTATAGGAAAGCTCCACCATGAGGAGAAGGTCTCTGACTGCAAGACCATACGTCTTTTCTTTGGCGTCAGGAAGTGACCTTTGCTTCTGGGAGGAAGAAGTGGGAGGCTGGTGCTCTGACTCTCTCTCTTTCCTGTGGACTCTGGCGGACAGCGGAGCTAGGAATGCTCTCTCCCTTTAATAGATAGAGGAATCTAGACCTTTCTCTTTGTCTTTACCAAATGCTTACTCTCCTTAATAAATGCTCAAAAGTCTAACTCCTGCCAAAGCTTATAATATATTGGTGACTACTCATTAGATATTTTAGACAGTATAGCTAGAATTTTAGCCCTTACAGGGGGAAGGGAGAAAAATTTGGAAATAAAAATCTTATAAAAACAAATGTAGAAAACTATGTCTATGTGTAACTTGAAAATAATAAAATAATTTTACGATTAAAAAAAAAAAAGGTTGGGTGAAATAATTTTCTAGCCAAAGACAACTTAAAATGTTGGCAGGAAAGGTCTGTTGTAACTGCTTGAGAGTAGAACGCAGGCCATGCCAGCACAAACCCAACCCCAGCCACAGTAAACCAGGAGTAGGCCTTAGAAACCTTTCAATCAGTAGCAGGAGGAACTGCTTCTGGAATTCTGCCCACAGACAATAAGGGGGTTGAAAAATTGGTCAGAAGAAATTTATAGGGATATCTTTGCTAGTACTGAGGCAGCAATGTTTTGTTTTGCCAATATATGGATCCTGGTCACATCTTGGGTGTCAGTCTCAGGCATGGAAAGAGCATAAGCACACTAGATCTTCTAGTAAGTGGAGCAGTACTCTGTTCATGGTGCCAGGGCTGAAAAGCAGGCTTGTGCTTGCTTGCAGACCAGAAAACAGGCGAGGAGAGTAGTAAACATACCTCTCTTTAAATCATACCACCTTGGAAGAACTAAAAACTTACAAAAACCTAGAAGTATCTCTGAAAACAGCTGCAAACCCCCCCCTGAAGTTCGGGACAGTGTACCCTCCACACTAGAACTAGTGCCCCACTTTAACAAAAGGGTTAAAAGTAAAGAAATAGGCTTTGTATGTGAGTAAACAGAAAAAAATGCTGACCCTAGAAAGATTTTATGGTGGGGAGGAAGATGAAAATACACCCTCAGAAGAAGATAACATCCTATAAGCTTTTACATCCATAGCTTCCAAGAAAAATATGAATTGGTCTTAGTCCATAGAAGGGTTCAAAAAAAGACTTTGATAAAGAAAGCTAGAGAAAAATAATGGAAAGTGAAATGAGAGTGATGCAAGAAAATTATGAAAAAAAGTCAATAGCTTGGCAAAGGAGATACACACATGCATGCCAACACATGTATAACTTAAATTGTATTCCTTGCCTTCTTAAGGGGCTGGAGGGAGGGAGGGAAGAACAGAATTTGGAACACAAATTTATTAAATCAATATTAAAAAAATACTGAAGAAAATAAGACCTTAAAAAAGAGGCTAGGCCAAATGATAAAAGAGGTACAAAAACACAATGAGGAAAAGAATGCCTTGAGAAACCAAATTGGCCAAATGGAAAAGGAGGTACAAAAGCTCTCTGAAGAAAATAATTGCTTAAGAATTAGGATTGAGAAAATGGAAGCTGACTTTATGAAAAATCAAGACACAATAGAACAAAATCAAAAGAATAAAAAATAGAACACAATGTGAAATGTCTCATCAGAAAAATAACTGACTTGGAAAATAGATCTCAGAGGAAAATTTGAAATTTATTGGACTACCTGAAAGCGATGATCAAAAACTGAGTCTAGACAGCATCTTCTAAGAAATTGTCAGCAAAAATTGCCCCAATATTCTAGAAATTAAAAGAATCCACCAATTGCCTCCTGAAAGAACTCCTAAAAGGAAAACTCCCAGGAATATTTTAGCCAACTTCCAGAGCTCCCAGGTCAAGGAGAAATTATTGCAAGCATGCAGAAAGAAACAGTTAAAGTAGTATAGAGCTACAGTTAGGATAACACAAGATCTATCCGCTTCTACATTAAAGGATTGGAGGGCTTGGAGTATGATATTCCAGAGGATAAAGGAACTGGGATTCCAACCAAGAATCACCTACCCAGTAAAACTGCCTATAATCCTTCAGGGGGAAAAATGGGAATTCAATGAAAAAGAAGACTTCTAGGCATTTTTGATGAAAAGACCTGAGCTGAACAGAAAATTTGACTTTCAAATACAAGACTCTAGAGAAACATAAAAAGGTAAACAGGAAAAAGAAACCATAAGGAATATTAAAAGCATAAACTGTTTACATTCTTACATGGGAAGATGATACCTGTAACTCATAAGAACTTTCTCATTATTAGAGAAGGTGGATTGGAGTATATTTAGATAGAGGGCAAGGTGTGAGTTGAATATGAAGAGATGTTATCTTTTGAAAAATGAAATTAAGGACTGAAAAAAGAATGAACTGGGAGAAAGGGAAAGGGAGAGGTGTAATGGGGTAAATATCTCACATAAATGAAGCAAGAAAAAGCTTATACAATGGAGAGGAAGATGGGGGAGGTTATGGGGGTGGCGAGTAAACCTTACACTCATTAGAATTGGCTCAAAGAGCCAATTCTCATAAAGTAACTAGCTTCTATGAGATTCAAAATTGGATATATGGAGCATTAAACTCCCCCTTTTAACTTTTCATATATATATATATATATATATATATATATATATATATATATATATATATATATATATATATATATATATATATATATATATATGTATATCTCCCAGATCACTAAGAAAAAGAAGCCTCTGATCTTTAATCTGTGAGGGATTAGTTTTTATTGCTTGGGAATTAATTAGACAGCAAAAGGTGATACCAATTAGGGAAATAGGGAAATAGAAATACAGATGAATGACCTTAGATCTAAACTTAGTCCATTTTCCTTTATAACACTCACCAAATCCCAAACTGCCCGCCAGACCAAGAACCAGCACACCCAAAGCCAAACACCAACCACATGTTTCTCAATTCCTCTCACCTGCGTGCACCGCCACAGCTAAGTTTAGCAGCCAGAGAATGCCAACTTCCATTCCTCCCCTCAGTTTAAAGTCCGCATACCAGAAGTTCCTCGCATTATCCTCCCCCAAAAAGGAGGTCCTTCAAAAGCCGCTTCAGTAGCATGCACAATCTCTCAAATGATTCAGCTAAAACTTCTGATATATATCTTTACCACAAATAATTTATACCACACTTCGATTTGCTCAATCCTAATTCTTAGGCAATTATTTTCATCAGAGAGCTTTTGTGCCCCCTTTTCCATTTGGTCAATTTTGATTTTCAAGCTGTTGATTTTTTTCTCATGCCTTTCCTGCATCACCCTCATTTCTCTTTCCAGTTTTTCCTCTACCTCTCTAACATTATCTTCAAAGTCCTTTTTGAGCATGTCTATTCATATTTTTCTTGGAAGCTTTAGATATAGGAGGCCCTGATGTTGACATCCTAGTCTGAGTTTGCACCTTGATCTTCTTTGTCACTAAAGAAACTTTCTAAAGTCCTCACCTTTCTCTCTCTGCTCATCTTGCCTTTCTTTTACTTTATGTTCCTTAAAATGGGGTACTGTTTCCAGGCTGTCCTTTCCCTACCTTCAGATTGTCCCAGGTGGTTTGATTTAAGGAGGATCAGATTCTTCACTCACCTGGCCTGTTCCCCAGTCTTTAGATGGCCCCAGACCAACTTGCTATTGAACCAGCTTTGTGTGTTGTGGTTGTCAGCTCTGATGAGTCTTTGCCTCTCCCCCACCTGGGCCACTCCTACTCACATCTACCTCCTGGTTCCTTGCAGGGGTGAAAAAACCAAGTTCTGCCTCAGCACCAGCATAGACTTCTGTAGTCTCCCTCCTGCAAAGGGCTCAGCCCTCTCACCAGACTTTGAACTTAGTTCCAAATGATGGTGCTGCATCTGATTCAGAGGCTCTGGAGGGTCTCTTTCTCTGGCAAGGACTTCCTGGGACTGGATCTGTGTCAAGGTGATTGTGGGGTTGAGCTCCACTCCTGTCTCAGCACAGCAGCTCCCTCCTTCCCACCTTCCAAGTTGTTCTATTTGGAAGATGATTTAAGCACATTCTTCTGTGGCTTTTGCTGCTCCAGGGATTGTCCTATGGCATTATTTAGATGTTTTTTGGAGTGATTGTTTCATGAGTTTGAGAACTCACTGCCTTTCCTCCTCCATCTTGGCTCTGCCCCAACATTAAACTCTTAAGGGGAAAAAAACAAACATTGAAGGTAAATACAGTTGATGTCATCTCAGCACTTCTTTTGGGAAAACCACTTTTCATTAGTATCTCTGAAATCCAAAAATAGGAAACAAAGAAAGCATACAGATAAAGAAGCTAAAAATTATAAACATATCATTTATGAGTATTCATGTAAATATATTAGCAGGTATGTGCTAGGTGAGGAAGCCACTGAAACAAAAACAAAACCATCCCCACCCTCAAAGGAAATATATTCTATGGGAAGTAAATGGAGGCAGAAGAGAATTTACCATGACCATAAACTAGTAGAAATAAGTTAAAATAAGGATGGCAAAAATCTTAACATCTGTAGAGATAGGGAAGGCATCAGATGGAAGTTAGTACCTGGGCTGAAGTTTGTAGCTGAGTCTTCAAAAAAGTAGAGGTGAGTAGAGAATTCTTTCTTCCAAATCTTCCTTTAGGTCCCAGCTAAAATCCCATCTTTTACTGGGAGCTTCTTTCAAATCCTCTTAATACTAATGTCTTCATTTGTTGATAATTTCCTATTTATCCCATATATAGTTTATTTTGTATGTTTATTTGCATGTTGTCTCCCCTATTAGACTACAGACTCTTTGAGGGCAGGGACTGCCTCATGTCTTTTTGTATTCCCAGTGTTTATCATGGTGTCTGGAGGATGATGGGCAATTATTAAATGTTTACTGGTTGATTGGTCAATTCTAGAGGGAGTGGGAAAAGCCAGCCCCTGAGTAAGGTAAGTGTAAGGTAAATCAGTATCAGTGAGAGGCATGGTAAGAAAAAGAAGAAAGAGAGCGACCCCCCTCTCCCCAAGGATTTTTATCCTATCTCAGGTAGAGGTGGGTCACTACACATTGATCCAAGTCCATTGGGCAGTATCATTCAATTCAATTGATTGATATGACTTCGGGAGTCACCAAGGTGAGTTAACTTCCTTTTGGAAGTCAGGAAAGTCAATCTGCACTCCTTTTCTTAAGGTGTAGGCTTTTCCCAAGCTGGGGTGGGGTGGAGGGTCATGGAAGAGCAGGTTCTGAATTTCTCCTAGAAATCCATTATTAATAATTATTTTCTCACAATCAAAAATGGATAAAAGGGAATAGCATAAACTAAGCCAAAAGAATTCACTAGAAACCTAGTGAAATTGCTAGAAACTAGAAATCCATTGAGCACCTTAAAACAAGCTATTTTTTTCCAGTTTCAGATAATGTAACACTACTAAAGTTTTCTGAAAAGAAGAGTTATAGGACCAGATCACTTCAATCAGTATTTGAAACATGGGCCAGAGAAGGAAGAGAGTGAAGGCAGGAAAAATTATCACTAAGTTTTATTACAATAGTCCATATGAGAGATAATAAGGTCCTGAACTAGAGGAATAGCTATGTGAGTATACAGAAGGGAAGACTGACAAGGCTTAACAAGTGATTGGATATGGAGTCAGAGAAGGACCAGGATGGGAAAGATACAAGGATGCTTCTGAAGGTATAAACTTTGGGGACTGGGAGGTTGGTAAGTACTACCTTGACAGTAATAGGACAAGTTTAGGGGGAGAAGATAATGAGTTCTGTTTTATCCATTTTGCCTGCAGGACATCCAGGGAAAGATCTCTGGAAGATCTCTGTTAACTGTGCATAACTAGAAAGAGTGTAGGGCTAAATACATAGATTATATAGAAATCAACTAAAAAATCTCAGAGCTCTCTTCCAGCTTTAAACGCTATCATTCTTCCATCCTAAAATGATCTTTAAGGAGTCTTCTATCTCTGTACCTTGTCTTTATAGAGACAACACACATTTTTCCTTTTTGTGTTTTAAAAAAATTATAGATATTTTTTGTTTTCATATTACCTTGATTTCACAGTATGTCTATCTGACCTCCACCATGCAGAAATTGATAAGAAAGAGCCAAAGATGGAGAGACACACAGACACAGAGCTGCATAGAGACCAAGAGATATAGATACAGAAAGAAACCATTCAGGAAAAACTGCCCAACACATGAGATAAGGATATGTGGTGTTTCCAACCAAATCCTGAACTTCTTCAAAGAAAAAGGCAAGGGATGCATTTTTTCTTTCTCTTTTGGGGCCAAGGTTACTCATTATAATTATATAGTATTAAATTTCAATTTATTTTGTTGATTTCTTTATTTATTGCCATAATCATTATCCTACCTGATAATTTATAGATATATTAAATTAATTATATTGTGTTATATTTGAAAAAAAGTTCTCACCAGGGAATTAAGAAATCAAAGAATTATGGTGCTATACATTTTCAGTTGGAAGGGACTTTAGACAACACTTATTTCAACATCTCATTTTACAAATATGGAAACTGAAATTCAAAGAGGTTATATATACAAATAGTACACAAGGTCACACAGTAAGTGGAAAAATCAGGATTCAAATCTAG
This sequence comes from Dromiciops gliroides, assembly GCF_019393635.1. NCBI lineage: Eukaryota > Metazoa > Chordata > Mammalia > Microbiotheria > Microbiotheriidae > Dromiciops > Dromiciops gliroides. The sequence goes on along the minus strand of NC_057861.1, from coordinate 689,849,129 downwards.
GTCCTCACTTCAACCCAATACTCCTACCACGATACATTTTATCGTCTCAAGACCTGGATTCTTTCCTGTTTCATTATTTATGCCTGTCCCTATATCCAAGTCACTTATCCAATTTAAGCCTCAGCTTCCTCCTATTGTCTAAATGAGTTAGAGTAATTGATTTTTAGCATCCCTTCCACCTCTAACATGATGATGAATCTATACATTCATTTTCTTTTTTCCCCTGCTGTCAGAAAAGTTTGTCGTGTTGTGCTGAGCATAACATTATATATATATATATATATATATAGAGAGAGAGAGAGAGAGAGAGAGAGAGACAGAGACAGAGACAGAGACAGAGAGAGACTTCTTATAATTCCTTTGACATTACAAGGAAGTATGAAATTCTGTCTAAATTCCTTCCTCACTTGGAATCTATTTCTTTTCCCAAGTAATATTTAAAAGTTTCTAAATGCTAGAATCAAAACTAGATATACTGAGAGAAATAAAGGTCAAAAAAACACTGTCATTTATCATGAACTTTGTGTCAAGTCCTTTCTACATCATAATCCCTCAAATAGTATAATTAAGTTGTTTAAAATTTAATTATGTTAGGCATAGGTCATGAAATTATGAGATATGAATAATATTTTTATCAACAAAGCATTGGCAAATATAAATGACAAATCACATGTTCTCAAATAACAACTCCCTTCTATGACTGCCATAAATAATATTTTAGTAAATTAAATTAAAACTTTTAAGAAATAAATTGTGTGCCCATGAGATTACACTGAATGACTATAAATCATTTAGGAAAGCTTTTCTCTGACTAGTCTTCATCTAAGCTACAGCAGAATGAGTTGCTGAGAGAGGTTATGAATCTCCTCTATAGGTCCTCAAAAATGGGAGAATTACAGTTCTTTATAGGGGCAGGGAAATGCACTAAATAATGCCCCACTAGGTCCCAGTGCTCTTCTATAGCCCCAGATATAATCAAGATCAGATTCTAAGGGTATTCAAGAGAGAACTGGAGTAGCTATATCAGAAAAATGGTCAAATTAATCAAATAGCAGTTGTAACCTTTAGAGAAGGAGTTCTTGATTCCACAATGCATAGAAAATAAGGCTTGGAATCAAAAAGACATTATTTTCAATACTGCCTTAGTAACTTACTAGGTGTATGAGCCTGGACAATTCACTTAACCTCTCTGTTCCTCAGTTTCTTCATTTGTAAAGCTGTCATATTAATAGTTCCTATCTTATAAGGTTGTTGTGAGGATCAAATGAATTAACTTATGTAAAGCACTCTTAAAGCACTATATAAATGCTAGCTGTTATTATCATTAAGCTGGGGTTTGTGAACTATTTAAAATATTTAATAACTATTGCAAAAATTACCTTTACAAGCCTATGGATTTTGTTTTGAGTTTTTAAAAACATTATTCAGAGAAGGGTACATTGGCTTCAAAAGGTTAAGAACCCTTGCATTAAAGTCTTCATTACTTATACCTGAACTTTTTGCCCTCAGCTAGGCATACATTGTGCAGGCATAATAAAACATGATCAATGTGGTGGCTTTGATTTCTAATTCTAGGCAGATTCCGTGAATTTATCCTTACCCTTGTCTACAAGATGAGGCAGTTGGTTTAGAAGAGACAGCATGGTACATTGGAAAGAATGCTGAACTTAAGATCATAGGGAACCTGTGGTTTAAATCCCAGGTTAGCCACATACTCTCTGCATGACTTTGGGCATGCCATTCAACTTCCATGACCTTCACTTTCCCTATTTGCGAAATGAGAGGGTTGCAATAGATGACCTCTGAGGTCCCATCTGTCTCTAAAATCTTTAAGCCTAAAATAACTCAGGTATTCTATTATTAGCATTCTGTTTCTCACAGGACCTGACTTAGGAACCAAAGGTAGACAGCCTAGAACACAAGACATGCTATACAATCTCTTGACTTGCTGTCCCAAGGAAGCCAGCAGCCATGGCTAGGATCATACTGCCAGAAGTTTCCTAGAATATAAACTGGTCATTCTTTCCCATATGCCTAGAACACTATGAATTTCAGGAAAGATCAGCCAGCTTGAATAATAATACCACAAGGATGACTGCAGTGCTGACCCAAGTACCATCTCAACTTTGACCTGGGTAACTTCTCCTTTTGTACATGGATCTCTCTTATGTCCTTTCACCTCCACACCCTCTGCTATTTTTGGTATTCACTTATCAAATGAATCATTTTGTTCCTGAATATATCTAGTTTTGTAACTACAAACCTCCTTAGCCATCTTAGGGACCCTCTTCTGTATAGTGTCTTTCCCTTTTCACATAGAAAACAAGAAAATACAAAAAGAAACTGTAGTATTTCCACAAGCCACAGCTTGAAGTTAAATTGTGCACTACATCATCTTTGTGCTTTACATAAAAGCAAAACCATCAATTTCAGGCCAAAATGAAGTGAGGGAATATCTATACTATAGGGACATTAATAAAAAATGGGAAATTGTATATCAAAGAAGAAAATAGAGTAACTAGTAAGTCATGAATTCAAGTTCTGTCTCTGACATTTACTAGCTGAGTGACCTTGGGTTAATCACTGAGGATCTCTGAGATACAGTTTGCATATCTTCAAAATAGAATAATGCTTGTAATAATTCTTTCACAGGATTGGTGTGATACTCAAGATAATATTAAAGACTAACTCAAAAGCAATGTCTAACAACTGCTTGTATGTATACTTGTGCTTTAAAGTATGCAAAATGTTCTGCAAGCATTAGGTCATTTGCTTCTCACATGATGCTATCCCTGTTTTACTAATGATGAAACTGAAGCACAATATTTTAAATGGCTTGAACATCATCGCAAGCTACTAAGTGTCAGGGATGAGATCCAAACACAGACCCACCTGATTCTAAAGCAAGTGTTACTTTCACTACATCGAAATCTATTATGACTATAATTCTTTTACTGTTTCACTAATATTATGCTTCACCATGTGATAGAAATGATCCAGAATTTTCAATTTATTATTTATTTTTAAGAGGCTTAAGTTGAATTTCAGACAGTAAATTTTAATATCTCTTGACAGCAGGTAGCTATTCTTGGAAATGAATTCAAAGGACATATATATGAGTATTTTAAAATGTATTTTTATTTTCTAACATTTAAAAAAAATTTTTGAGTTCTAAATTCTTTTCCATCCTCCCCTTAACCCACCCACTGAAAAGGCAAGCAACATATCAATTACACATGTTAAATCATGCAAAATATGTTGGCATATTATCTATATTGCAAAAAGCATATATATGTATATGTGTATACCTAAAAATTATACTTCAATTTGCAGAGTTCCTCATGTCTCTCTCTAGAATTGGAAATAATTTTTTTCATCATGAGTATATTGGAATCATTTTGGATCATTCTATTGATCAGAGTAGCTACATCTTTCACAATCAATTATCAATGCAACATTTCTATTATTGGACACAATGGTTCATCTCCACTTCATATTCTTTGACTATTTATCAATTGGGGAATATCTTTTCTTTTTATATATTTAGTCAGTTCTATATATATATTTGAGAAATGAGGCCTTTATTAGAGATAATTGCTTTAAAAAGTTATTGATGCTCAGGAAATGCAGTGGTAAATGACACTAGTAATGAAATGTTTGATAAGCCCAAAGACTCCAGCTTCTGGGATAGGAACTCAGTATTTGACAAAAACTGCTGGGAAAACTGGAAGATAGTATGGCAGAAATTAGGCATAGACCAACATCTTACACCTTATACTAAAAGAAGGTCAAAATGGATACACGATTTAGACATAAGAGGTGATACCATAGGTAAATTAGGAGAGAAAGGAATAGTCTACCTATTAGACCTTTGGAAAGGAAAACAGTTTATGACCAAACAAGAGATAGAGTATATTATAAAATGCAAAATGGATGATTTTGATTACATTAAATTAAAAAAAATGTACAAACAGAAGCAATGCATCCAAAATTAGAAGGGAGGCAGAAAGCTGGGAAACAATTTTTGAGGCCAGTACTTCTGCTAAAGGCCTCATCTCTAAAATATAGAGGGAACTAAATCAAATTTATAAGAATCCAAGTCATTCCCCAATTGAGAAATAGTCAAAGGATATGAACAGGAAGTTTTCTGATGAAGAAACCAAAGCTATCTATTCCCATATGAAAAAATGCTCTAAATCTCTAATGATTAGAGAGATGCAAATTAAAACAACTCTGAGGTACTACTTAACACCTATGAGATTGACTAAAATGACATAAAAGGAAAATAATAAATGTTGGAGAAGCTGTGGGAAAATTGGAACACTAATTCATTGTTGGTGGAGCTGTGAACTGATCCAACCATTCTGGAGAGCAATTTGGAATTATGCCCAAAGGGCAATAAAGCTGTGCATACCCTTTGACTCAGCAATACCACTTTTGGGTCTTTTTCCCAAAGAAATCATGGAAAGGGGAAAGGGACCCACCTGTACAAAAATATTTATAGCTGCTCTTTACGTGGTGGCAAGGAATTGGAAGTTGAGGGGATGCCCATCAATTGGGGAATGGCTGGACAAGTTGTGGTATATGAATACAGTGGAATACTATTGTGCTGTAAGAAATGATGAGCAGGAGGAATTCAGAGAAACCTGGAGGGTCTTGCGTGAGCTGATGATGAGTGAGATGAGCAGAACCAGAAGAACATTGTACACAGTATCATCAACATTGAGTGTTGATCTACTGTGATGAACTATATTCTTCTCACCAATGCAATGGTACAGAAGAGTTCCAGGGAACTCATCATGGAAGAGGATCTCCAAATCCAAGAAAAAAAAAAGAACTATGGAGTATAGATGCTGAATGAACCATACTATTTCTTTTGGTTTTGTTGCTGTTGTTTTTTTCTATTTTGAGGTTTTTCATCAGTGCTCTGATTTTTTCTCTTATAACATGACTAATGCAGGAATAGGATTAATATTATTATGTGTATATGTATGTATATGCATACACATACATACATACATATACATATATATGCATATATATACATATATGTATATATAACCTATATCGGATTACCTGCTGTCTATGGGAGGGTGTAGGGAGGGGAGGGAGGGAGAAAAATCTGAAATTGTAAAGCTTGTATAAACAAAAGATGAGAACTATCTTTACATGTAACAGAAAAAAATAAAATACTTTATTTTATTAAAAAAAAAAGAAGTCAAAAGCTCTGGAGCTCAATTAGCAAACAAGAGACTTTGGTTAGATTAGCATCCTATCATGCTTTGAAGTATCATGACATACTTAATGACATCTTCAATTGTATTCTGGAGCCAAGTAAAAATAAATACCACAGAAACATGAAAAAAAATTTTTTTTAAAGTTATTGATATTTTTATATCATCTATAGATGCTTCTATCAAGTGTATTTCCCCTACTTATCCTTTTTAATTAGTTCTGTTCTTTTGTTTTGCTTTGTGTGAGATCATATTTGCTATCCCTACCTTTTTTTACTTCAGCTGAATCATAATACATTCTGTTCTGGCCCTTTATTTTAACTATGTATGTGTCTTTCTATTCAAAGTGTGTTTCTTGCAAATAACATTTTTGGATTTTCATCTATAATCTGTTTTACTATACACTTCCATCTTATGGATATTTATCTAATTCACATTTAGAGTTATAATTATCAACAGGAATTCCTTCCATCCTCTTTTGGGTTTATCCTTTATTCTCTCTTTTTATCCTGTCCTTCCTCTAAAGACTGCCTTGTTTCTGCCTCTCTTAACTGTCCTCCTTTTTATCACCCCCTCACTCAATTTCTATTATTCCCTTCCCCTACTATTTCAACCACTGGGGAAGAAAGATTTCTATACCCAACTGAGTGTGTATATGAATATTTTTCTCTTTGAACCAAAGGTTCAAGCATTGCTTTCCACCCCCACTATGTTCCATTCCACTGTAAAATCTCATCCTTCCATGCCTTTTTTTTTTTGGTGAGGCAATTGGGGTTAAGTGCCTTGCCCAGGGTCACATAGCTAGCAGGTGCCAAGTGTCTGAGACCAGATTTGAACTTAGGTCCTCCTGACTCCAGGGCCAGTGCTCTATAAACTGTGCCACCAAGCTGCCTTTTTTACTGTGAGAAAATTTTCCCATTCTAACTATTCCCATTTCTTCCATGAATCCCTCATTCTCATGCTTTTTCAAAAATTCTTTAGAGATCATCCAAACATAACTGACTCACATCCATGCCATCTGCCTATGTAGATGTCTTCTAACTTCCCTAATGATGATAAAGTAATTAGGAGTTAAATGTACTATATTCCCATATAGGAGTAAAATAGTTGTTTATTGAGAACCTTATGATTACTCTTTCATGTTTACCTTTTTATACTTTTCTTGAGTGTTATGTTTGAACATCAGATTTTCTATTCAGCTTGGGGCTTTTCATCAGGAATGCATGAAAGTCCTCTATTTCATTAAACATCCATTTTCCCCCGAGGGATAATATTCAGTTGTTCTGGATAGGTTATTCTTGTAAACCTAGAGTCTTTGAATTCTGAAATAAAATATTCTAAGCCCACCTCTCTTTTACCTTGAAAGGAAATAAATTCTGTGTTATCTTTACTGTGTTCTACAATATTTGAATGGTTACTTTCTGGTTGCTTGAAATATTTCTATTTGACTTGCAAGCTCTGGAAGTTGACAATAATATTCCTGGCCATTTTATTTTTTTAATATCTTTCAGCACGTGATAGATGGATTCTTTCAATTTCGATTTTACACTCTGTATCTAAGATATTGAGGCTGTTTCCCTTGATAATTTCCTGAAATAAGATGTCTAGGCTTTTTTTTAATCATGACTTTCAGGTAGTCTAATTGTTCTTAAATTATCTCTCCTTGATCTATTTTTCCAAGTCAGATGATTTTCCAATGAGATACTTCATATTTTCCTCCAATTTTTTTTGTTCTTAAGACTTTGTTCTTGCTTCTTGATGTCTCATGGAGTCATTAACTTGAACTTCACTAATTATATTATTTAAGGAATTATTTTCTTCAAAGAGTTTTTTTAGCTCTTTTTTGCTTTAGGTGTATTCTGCTTTTTGAATTCTTTTTAGCAATTGTTTTGTGCCTCCTATTTTTACCATTTAGCCAAATCTGTTTTTTAATGTTATTTTCTAAAATATCTTTTTGCCTCTTTTACCAAAGTGTTAATTCTAGTTTTTTTATTATTTTTTTTTGCATCACTCATTTCTTCCCCCAATTTTCCCTCTATTATTCATCTCTTTCTTTATGTCTTCCAGGAATTTTTATTGGATTTGTGTCCAAATACTGGTTTTTTCCTTCCTTTTTTACCTATCTTTTGGTGTAGCTATTTTCATTTTGTCTTCTGATTTTGTGTTTTGGTCTTTCTTGCCCCTGTAAATTTTGTTTTTGTCAAATTATTTATTGTTGTTGTTGTTATTGTTGTTCATTGTTCATTTTTCCAGTCTATTTCTTGACTTTGAAATTTATGTTAATGTAGGGTTCCAATCACCTAGGGTTTGATAGGCACTTTCCCTTTTTCAAACTGCTGTTTTCAGAGCTAGGTTTGCAAGTTTCCAGTGCTTCCAAGGTGGTGTGATCTAGGAAGAGTTATATTCCCTGATCTCCTTTTTTGTACCCTAGTTTTTACCCAGGAATGGTCCTCTTGACCCTGAAACTGTGCCTGGGGCATCTTCTGCCTTGTGAGTGACCACAAATGCCCTCCTCTGGCCTGGATTTATGACTAGCCTCCCTGCCTCATTTGGCAACAAGTGCTAGTATTCCTTTCCATCCTGGATCCAGAACTGCACATAGGCAGTAGAGTTGCCAAACAGTGCCAGCTGTACCCAGTCACAACAAAAGTTTCTCTGTAATCTGTTTCTGACCAGTTGCTGATTCCCTTACTGTTTCTGGGCTCATCATAGCAGGCAACTCCAGGGTCCACAGCTGATGCTGCTGTACTAATCACTTCTGGCTAGCCCCTCCCCAGTTTTACAGATTTCTCTTGCCAACTTCCTAGGTTTTCTTAGGCTGGAAAAATGTCTCACTTTAACCTTTTTTGGCTCTGCTCATCAAAAAATTGATTTGAAGTGTTATTTTAAAGTTCTTTAAAGTACCTGAGGCAGAATTCAAATTCAGCTCCTCCTGACCCCTAATTTTCTACCCATTGTACTATCTAACTACCACAGTATTTTGTAAATGAGAGGGAAATGTGTGGTCAATATGGCTTGACAGGAAGTCATTAAGCATTTATTATGTACCTCTGCTGTTCTAACTTCTGTGCTAAGCTCTGGGGAAACAAACAAAAATGGCAAAAGAGAACTCCTGTGCTCAAGGAGTTTATAGTCTAATGGAGAAAACATGTTAACAACTATGTACAAAAATATGAAGAGTACCCCACACTGATGTAGTTGTTTATCTTTGAGGTATTGAAGCATGCTCATAATGATAATGATCATAATATAAACTTCCGGGTGAGAAGTTGTCAAAAAAAATCAATCTGATCTTAATCATCTTTAAAATTATTGCCTCAATTCCAAAGAGAGAATTACTGTTTTGCTGTGTCAGTTTTCATTCATGGTACTGCAGTCAACCTGACATGGATTTTGTATTACTGCATCCATTGTATCCTGTAATAGGGATATCTTTCACCACTCCCAGGGATGCCCTAAGGATTAATGAGCAAATGCCTTTTTTTAAATGCTTTGGGGTCCTTGGAAGAATGATACTCCAGAACTATAAAACATTATTGTCTGCATCATTATGGTGATTTATTTCTGCTTCCTCCTGGGCTTAGTTTGATAAAAGGCCTTGGAAAAGTTCATTATTGTTCTCTTCCCTCCGGATGTGACTCCAGAGAGATTTGCTGGCATCTACTTACTTTATTTTTGCATACCTAAGAAAGGCCTTTTCCTGAAACACAAACCCTTATTTTACCCACTCTTAAAAAAATGATTCTCTAAGGATGTGGTAGAAAAGAATGTATAAGCCATACTTGCCATAAGCACTGTCTGTAGCTGAACTAGGAGTGACTAGAAGTTTGATCCTATAGTGGCTAGATGGGGAACAAACCTGGAGGAAAGTTCTCATTTAGGAGTACCCTGTCATTTTTTTTTTTTGCAAACTGGTTACAGTGGTGTTTATGAAGAGGAAGAAACATCAAATAACTGAATGAGCCAATGAGTAGAAACAAGGTAAAATCTTTGGTTGTTGGACTACTGACAGCCAACCAAGAGAGCTGCATCTACATCCTGGACCTTGTCCAGGACCTGAGTTTCTATACTTGCTGGACCCAGATCACAACCAGAGTTTTAGACACCAGAATTGTTTTTAAGGTGGTATCTCCAGTTTAAAAATATTCCATCACCATTTCAAGTATAAAAAACTCCCATATCCTCTCATAATCCCCATGATATAAAGTCAGGGAACTTTAAAGGAAAACCTCACCTTTATCATCCTAGGACTCCTATTTATCACACCCCTAGCCAACTGAGCCATATTCTTCTGAAGCCAAACTACCTACCAATCAAACAATTAGTCAATCATTCAAAGATCGTTTATTAAGCACCTTCTATGTACCAAGCACTCTACTAGGTATTAAAGATACAAAGAGAAAAAAACAAAACAATCTTGGCTCTCAAAGAGTTTGTATTCTAGCAAGAGAGACAAACCAGTATAGATATTACCTACAAAATATACGCAAAATAGGTACAAGGTTATTTTTAAGGAAGAACACATGAACAAATGGAGTGGATCAGGAAAGGCTACATGCATAAGCTCACACTTGGGCTTGGTATAGAAGGTGTAGTGCTAGCTATGGATTATATCTCCCGACTTTTGTTAATGCATGATAAGTTAGTTATCTAAGGCAAAGTCCTAGGGGTAGCACAGAGAACTTGTGGTGGTGACTGTCTACTGTTATAATTTATAATCTCAAACTGATCTACTTCTTCCAGTGATTGTCAGTTGATATGTTAGCCAAAATTTAATTGGATTTTAGAGAGAGCTATTTTATTGGGCTTGTAAGGTAAGAACAGTTGGTACAAAACCTTCTCCCAAAAGTCTTTGATACACTATCCCATAAAGTATTTGTAGATTCCAGGGGAAAAACATTGGTCATAAAAGAATAATCACATAGATTTGAGATATTATTTTGCTGGTGTTCTCTGAATAATAATAGGTAATAATAGCTCACACTTATGGAGTGTTTACTATGTGCTAGCACTGTGCTAAGTACTTTATACTTATCCCATTTGTTCCTTACAACAACCCTGGGAAGTAGGTGATATTGTTATCTCCATTTTACAGATGAGGAAATTGAGGCAAACATGTTAAGGCTGGATTGGAAGTCAGGTTTTCCTGAATTCAGGGCCAGCTCTGAACCACCTAGCTTCCTCTCCTAGGTATGATGTAGGTTTTTATAATGGATTTCTAGTAGAATTCTTAAAGCTTATTTTCCTCAGTGTGTCCATTCTTGTTTTTGGTTCCCAAAGAAGCCAATGGCAATACCCTAGAGCTAATGGAATATCTTCAAAAAGCTCTGGACCTAATCTCATGACACCGACATCACTTGTCACTCTTGGGGCTCAGTGAACAGTGGACAGGCCATATGCAACCTAGCTTTGTCTTTAAACCTACTTTTTAAACTGTGGGTTGTGATTGCATATGAGGTCATGTAACTGACCATGGGTGTTGAGAAAAATTTGGCAACATTAAAAGGTTATATACAGGGGCAGCTAGGTGGCACAGTGGATAGAGCATTTGAATTCAAGGATGGTGCTCTATCCATTTGGCCAACTAACTGTCTCACAGCTTAGATTCAGTCTACTTAAGTGAATCCTAGTAGAATCCCAAGAATTATAGCAGCTGATAGCCTCCCTTGACCACCAGCTCTATATTGGTAGGTCTGTCTAGTTCTTGTATACTTGTAATCTATACCAGGGCTTCTTAAACACTTTCCACTTGCAATACTTTTTTGCCAGATAAATTTTTATATGACCCTGATTATATGGGTATATAAAATAGGTGTATATAACCTTTTTTTTTTTTAGTGATACAATTGGGGTTAAGTGACTTGCCCAGGGTCACACAGCTAGTAAGTGACAAGTGTCTGAGGCCGGATTTGAACTCAGGTACTGAGTTCAAATCTGGCCTCAGACAATTAACACTTACTAGCTGTGTGACCCTGGAAAAGTCACTTAAACCTCATTCCCTCACCAAAAAAAAAGTAGATGGAATCTTCTGACTTTTCAAAGTCCATTAAGTTCTCCTATAATAGGAATAGAGGAAGAACTGGGAATAAGTCTAAAACTGAGAATGAGTGATAGATCTTTTCCATTTTCTCCCCACCTCCCTAGAACTATCTTTTTTCAGGTACTTGCCTGGAGACTCCATCACTAAGCTTCTAGATACTTGAATTCCTAGATTTCAGACTCACCTGGTACTTTTTTTTTTTTACAATAGCCATAATGTGGGGCAGCTAGGTGGCACAGTGGATAGAGCACCAGCCCTGGAGTCAGGAGTACCTGAGTTCAAATCCAGCCTCAGACACTTAACACTTACTAGCTGTGTGACCCTGGGCAAGTCACTTAACCCCAATTGCCTCACTAAATTAAAAAAAAAAAACAATAGCCATAATGTTTGAGCCAATTTTCTCAGCCTATGTCACTGAATTGCTCCTTTTTATCCAATGGTTTGAAACAAAGCTTTTTTAAAAAACCAATTCTGCTATGATTGATTGGTTAATTCAGTATATATGTTGAGTACCAGTTAATAACACTGTTGATTGTTCTCACTCACAAAAGTGTCAGGGTTTAGCACCTGTCACTTACTTTAAGTAGGGTAGAGTAACTGATTGACTGTTCCAATAAATCACCAGTTTGACAAAGGAAAGTAGAGATCATAAGAGGTAGTATTTGAGGACCATAGCAGTAAGGAGTATGGGAAAGAGAGCAATGTAGTGAAAAGTCAAGGATATCACATAGTTGTGAGCTTGGGTGACATGGAAGATAGTAATGCATTCAGCAGGGATAGAGAAGGTAAATGGGGGTGGGGATTTTTTGAGAGATAGATCATAAATTCAGTTTTGGATATGTTGATTTTAAGTTTCTATGAGATATCCAGTTTAAGATATCTGAAAGGCAGCTGGAGATAAGAGACCAGAAGTCAGGAGAGATGTTAGGGATACATAAGTAGATCGTAGAGAAATCTGCATAAAAATTAAATTGCCAAGCAAAATACTATAGGAGAAGAGAATACAGCACAGGAAAGAGCTTTGGGAGATCCTCACAGTTAGAAAATGAGACTGACAAAATTAGCTCAAATAGGTAGGAGGAAAGTTAGGACAGAATAGTGTTAGGAAAGTCTAGAGACAAGAGATTATCATAGTGAAGACGGTGATTAATAGTGTCAAAAGCAGTAAAGAATTTGAGAATAATGAGTGATAAAAGACCATTAGATTTAACAGTTAAGAGATCATTAGCAAATTTTGACGGAGCAGTTTCAATTGAATGAACAAGTCAGGAACCAGATTTTAGAGCTGAGAAGAGATTTTGAGGAAAGGAAGTGGAGATGCCTACTGTAGATGGCCTTTGTAAGGAATTTAACTACAAAAAAATCCCCAAGAAATATATAGAAAAATAGGTAGCAGTAATGGATGGATCAAGTGAGGGTCTTTTGAGAATGGAAGAGAGGGCAAGTGGGTGATGCAGTGGATAGAGGACAGACCCTGGAATCAAAAAGACTGAGTTCAAGTCCAGCTTCATACATTCAGTTAGTAGCTGTATGAGCCTGGGCAAGTCACTTAACCTTGATTGCCTCCAAAAAGAAAAAAGAAAAGAAAAGGAAAAAGAAAGTTGAGAGACAGACATGATAATAGGAAATAGGGAAGCAGCCATAGATAGGAAGAAGCTTAAGATAAATGAAAGAGTGGAAATGAGAAGAAGATTCTGGATAGAATGCAAATATCTTCTTCATTCAATGTGAATTGTACTTGCTTCAGCTTAGGATATTGCCTTTATTTTGGTTTCCCTTTCCTCCCTTCCCAACATTTTTTCAATCCATCTATATGGGGTCTATATCACTTGGATTCCTTACCCTCTTGTCTTATTGCTACTCATGCCTGTCCTAACCATATACCTGGATTATTCCTACCTCTGACTTTTTAGCTCTTATTATTGAGCTCCTTGAGGGAACTAGAGGATCATGTTGAGTGCACTACAAATTTCTGTCACCTAATCTTAACTCAGTCCTCAGTAATACAAGACAATCTTTTTTCCCCTTCCATAATTGGTTCTCTATTACTCCCCAGTGTCTGTTTCAGAGTTTTCTTGCTTCTTCCTAGTTCAATTCCTTATCACCTATCAACTGTTCTACTATAACACATCCTAATTGGTCCCTTTTCTCCTCCTATCTGTCCTCCACTCTGCCAAACTGATATTACCAAAACACAAGATTGACCATGTCACTTCCTTGGTTTAGAAGCGCAAGCAACTCCCATTTGCTTCTGGGGCAAAATATGAATTCTTCTATAAGTCATTTAAAATTTTTAACAAACTAATACCAGCCTACTTTTCCATGCTCTCTGCATATTATATTCACCCACATACTCTACCCTCTGGTCAAACAAGCCTATTTGTTGTTTGATAGTGCATTAATAGTCACTCTTCCATCTCTGTCATTTTGCATTCTCTACTCCATGCCCTTCAGGCAGGTGGGGCTCCTTAGCCTTGGCAGGCAATCCACCTAGAGGAAGGAAACCCTGATTTTAAACCTCCACTGCCTTGTGGCTATACCCATATATGGGAAAGGCTTTGGGAGTTAACCCCGAGGAAAAATCAGGAGTTGGAGTCCCTAGGCAGTTGGATGTTGGACATCACATCCCTCTGGCAACTCCTGCAGCGGCACTGGTACCAAATTGTATTGGCTCTGCCTCTCCTTTGGATCCACCAGTGTCGCAGAGAGGTAAAACCTACTGCATGGGCAACAACTTGTTTTCCATATTGATCTGCCCAGTCCAGTGCCCTGGAGATGACACTTCCGCTACTCCTCATGGGGTAGATACAACACAGGATGTGGCTTTTACCGGTTATAAGTCAGTCAGGAGCTGCGGCTCCTGTATCAGACTGCACAGCCACACTGTGGCCTGTGGCTCTTCAAGGTGCTGATCCATGGTTGTCCTCGACTGGTGGAGGCCTACTACTACTCCATGCCCTGAATGTACTACCTCCTCACACCAGTTTGTAGCACTGACTTCCTTAAAGGCTTAGTTCAAGTGCTAACAACAAGACAAGACCAGCTCTATCACCTATCTATGTTCATGCCATCTTCTTACAATGGGATATAAGATCCTTTAAGAACCCTGTTCAAAGCACTTAATAAGTTCTTGTTGATTGATTGACTAATTAACACATCAGATAAGCTTCAACCTACGCTGACACATCTCCAAGTTACTATTCTCTGGGACCACAGATATGTGACAAAGTAAAAGAATTCACTGGGGAGCCATTCCCCAAAAGATAAGACAAAGGATGTGAATAAAAAATTCTCCAAAGAATGTCAATCTCTTGGCCACTATGTGAAAGACTACTCAAAAACACTAAGGAAAATACAAGAAACTCAAAACACTTATAGTTATAGCCCAGACCCAGCAACTTGAAAAAGATGACAAAAGATTGGGATAAGTGATATTAGAGGAATTTGGGGAAGATAGCAACACTGGACAAAGATAAGAAAAGTATATCAATAAATATGTTTATCCAGGAAGTAGATCAGATGAAAGAAGAAAAGGACAACCTGTGTAGCTTTTTTTTTCTTTTTTTTTTTGGGGGGGGGAGGTGAGGCAATTGGAGTTAAATGACTTGGCCACGGTCACACAGCTGTAAGTGTTAAGTGTCTGAGGCTGAATTTGAACTCAGGTACTCCTGGATCCAGGGCCAGTGCTCTATTCACTGTGCCACCTAGCTGCCCCTACCTGTGTAGCTTTTTAACACATTTGGGGAAATTGAGACAATGTAAGAACAAAAGATATCAACCAAATTAATATCTTTGTTTATTGATTTTAGGAAAAGATATTTGAAGTAAGCCCTAGGGGCTACAGCCATGAAAACTCCATGCTTCCTCTTGATATAACATCAATTTCTTCGAAGTTTGAAACTGAGTTTGCCTCCTTCAGAAGCTTGATCTTCCTGCAAAGGCACTTTTCCATGGAGGTCTAATGTGACAACAGAGTAATTTCTACCTCCTTTCTAGCACTTCATGTTTGCCCTTACATTCCAGTTACTTGTGACCATTAATTCAGGCATGTACTCTCAGTGTCACCTTTTTATAGAAGGCCTCCGCTACTGTACCCCAACTGCTAGAAACTTCTAGTCTACGCTTACATACCATCTACTCTAGAGTATTATACCTGTACCATTTACATATATATATATATATATATATATATATATATATATATATATATATATATATATATATATATATATACACACACACACACACACACACATATATATATATATATATATATATATATATATATATATATATATATATATTTATGTCTTATCCTCCAATTGATGTAAGCTCCTTCAAATCAAGGACTATAATGAAGCCTGACACATGTTGATCAGTCATTTCAGTCATGTTTGACTTTGTAACTCCATTTGTGTGGGGGCTTTTTTGGCAAAGAAAAACTCAGTTTGCAGATGAAGAACCGAGGCAAATAGGTCTGAGTGACTTGACTATGGTCACATAGGTAGTAAGTGTCTGAGGCCAAATTTGAACTCAGGAAGATGAGTCTTCATGACTTCAAGTCCAGCATTCTATCCATTGCTCAACCTATTTACCTCTGGCACACAGTAAACATGTAACAAATGTATGGAATAGGTCAGCTCTATGAAGATAATGATGCATATACAGATAAATGTTGTATATGTATATGCATATGTATATCTATACATTATATATAATGACTCCTATATAGGCCTATTATGTAATCATCACATATATTTGTGTGTATATATTTATATATGCATATGTATGTACACACATTCATGCATACAAATACACAATATATTGTGTATATGTGTGTATGTGTGTATTGTGTTTGGGGGGATATGAGTGTGGGTGTGCGTGTGTGTACCCAAAGTGGTGCCTAGTAGAGCATCTTTTAAAAAGTAAATTGTCAACCAATATGTGATTACTGATTAGTGATTTTCAGCAAAATACACAGAACTTGAGAGGCATGGTGAGAAAATAGAGTGATTGTATTTTACAACTTTATGCAATTCTACAATCTTAAAGGAGATAATAAGGCTTAATAGTAGAAGGGACCATAATAATGAATTCAATCTATTCTCTATGAATGAGAAAATGAAGGCCCAGAGAGAGAAAATAATTTACCCAAAGTCACACAAGTTAAAAACAGCAGAACTATGATTTGACCCAGGTTTTCCAACTCTGTATTCAACACTCTTGACACAATATAATTTTGATTCTTGGTTTCATTTGCTTCAGATGTGTGTGCACAAATAAATAATACTAACATAATGAGAGAAACATAAATATAATGTCATAAAAGGGGTAATTTCTATTGGCGAAATTTTAGAATATCTATCATATAAATCTTGGGTCTGAATACTGGCCCTGCAATTTTCTATTTGTGGGACTTTGGGCAAATATTTCATGCTTCTGGAGCTCAGTTCTTTAATTTATAAAATGTAGGCTGGAGCTGGATGCACCTTGACGTCTATTTCATATTTGAAATATATAAATTCTTAAGAGGTAGTGTAGTATAATGGAAGGAGCCCTGGATTTAGAGTCAGAGGACCTGGATTCAAATCCTGGCTCTGCCAGAGGAGTTACCTTGGACTATTCACTTAACCTCTTATCTTGTTTCCTCATCTGTAATAATAATAGTGTTAATAAAAATAGCTATCATTTATATAATACCTACTATGTGAGAAGAACTATGCTGAGCACCTTGCAATGATTCTCATTTGATCTCCCCAAAAAAGGAATTCTTGGACTTGATGGCTTCTAAGATTGCTTTCTTCTCTAAATATATGATTCTGTGGACCAAGCACCTAATAATATAACAATAATGCTATATAATTTACTCTGAGTATTGATGAGTATCTTAATGATCCCATCAGACTTTAACAAATGTTAAGGATTTAAAACTATAGGCATATAATATATAATGCATGTGGGCAGGGTGTGCTATAAGGAAAGGTGACCTCTAGCTTATCAGTGTCCCATTCTGGAAGGTCCCAGGTACAGCAACCTGCCCATGGGTGAGATTTCGAAGAAATAGAAAAATAAAGACAACATCACCAAGTCAGGGAAGCACCAACATCTGGATTTCTAGTTGGGGAATCCTGGTTCACAGCTTCCAGAGTCCTGACTGGGAAAGTTCCTGGGCAGAGCATCCTCTCCACAGGTGAGATTCCAAAGATCTGCCTTCTCAAAGGGGAAATGATAGGTCTCAGAACAAAAAAGGGCAAATTGCCAAGTCCTCCACAGGCTCAGCAGATGTGGGAACAAACCAGAGAGCCTGATCAGGGCCTTATCTCCTCGTGCTTATTCAGGCATAACTTCCAGAAACTCAACCAAGAAGCATGAGTTTCAAGTATTTTGTCAACACTTGATGAGATCTGGGTCTGGCCAGAACTCATATCTCATTGAGGTTGACTGCCCTCTCCTTCACCTCTCAATTCTCATACACTAAGTGAACTTGTACAGACTCTCTTAATATTCATGGGCCTTTTAGGAGATTTTAGGTAGAAATTATGGAGGAACCATTCACACCTTATTTATTCACTATATCATAAACCTGGCTGAGGGTATTCAAATACATTATGATGTATACCAAGGCAAGGTCAAAATGGCTACATGATTTAGACATAAGGAGGTATACCATAAGGAAATTAGGAGAACAAGGAATAACTTACCTGTCAGATCTATGGAGAGGGGAAGAATTTATGACCAAACAAGAGATGGAGAACATTATGAAATGCAAAATGGATCATTTTGATTACATTAAGTTAAAAAGGTTTTGCAAAGCAAAACCAATGCAACCAAGATTAGAAGGAAAGCAGAAATATGGGAAACATTTTTACAGCAAGTATTTCTGATAAAGGCCTCATTTTTCAAATATATAGAAAACTGAGTCAAATTGATAAGAATGCAAGTCATTCCCCAACTGATAAATGGTCAAAAGATATCAAGAGACAGTTTTCAGAAGAAGATATTAAAATTATTCATAGTCACATAAAAATGTTCTAATTAAATAGAGAAACATAAATTAAAACAACACTAAAGTACCACATATAACTAACAGGTTGACTAATATAAAAGAAAAGAGAAATTAGGAATTTTGGAGATGTAGAAAAATTGAAACATTAATGTATTGTTGGTAGAGTTGTGAAGTGACCCAACCATTCTGTAGAGCAATTTGGAACTCTGCCTGAAGGGTAATCAAACTGTACATACCATTTGATCCAGCAATAACACTACTAGGTTTGTATCCCAAAGAGATCATAAAAAAGGAAAAAGAACCTACACATACAGAAATATTTATTGCAGCTCTTTTTGTGGTGGCAAAGAATTGGAAATTTGAGGGAATGCCCAGCAAATGGTAAGGACTGAAAAATTTGTGGTATATGAATGTAATAGAATACTATTGTGCTATAAAAATGATGAGCAGGAGGATTTCAGAAATACTTTAAATGATTTATAAGAACTGATGCTTAGTGAACTGAACAGAACCAAGGAAACATTATACACAATAACAGCAACATTGTATGATGATTACCTGTGATAGACGTAGGTCTTCTCAGAATTACAATGATCCAAGGCATTTCCAAAAGACTCATGATAGAAAATGCTATCCATAATCAAATAAAGAACTATGGAGTCTGAATGCAGCTCGAATCATACTATTTTCACTTTTGTGTGTGTGTTGTTGTTGTGTGCGTGTTTGTCACCTTTCCTCTTGTTCTACTTCTTTTTTCACACAAGATAGCTTTATTAATGTGTTTGCACATGTATAACCTATATTGGATTGCTTGAAATCCTGGGGAAAGGGGGATAGTAGAGAGGGAGGGAGGGAAGGAGGAAGAAA
Organism: Dromiciops gliroides; assembly: GCF_019393635.1. Lineage (NCBI taxonomy): Eukaryota > Metazoa > Chordata > Mammalia > Microbiotheria > Microbiotheriidae > Dromiciops > Dromiciops gliroides. The sequence continues at coordinate 689,829,982 of NC_057861.1, read as the reverse complement.
AAATATGGAACTCAAAATCCTATAAAAATGTTGAAAACTATTTTAGATGTAATTTGGAAAAAAATAATATTTATAAAAATACATGGAGATGTAAATTCTAAAGTATATTTATGTTTTTAAAACAAATACTTAAAGTATGAAAGAATATTGATTACTATTATGTATGTATGTATAACTTAAGACAGATATAATTTCCTATCATGTTAATTATGTTTTGAGGTGATAAATCATATAAATATATATGTATGTCTGTATATATGTACAATATATAATATGCTAAATATATTACTTTCGAATACTCCTGCGTAACAGATCTTGTGATTGATATCTTATTTAAAAGGTTTCATAAACCTAGTTTTGTATCATCAAATTCTTTCCACTAATAATTCTAAAGTAAACAGAAAGTCCTAAATCTATAATATTAAATGGCATGTTATATGGTAATTTATACAATGTGGTATAATATATTAATGAAAAAGTATGTGATATTCTTGAGAAATATTAGAGTTTATATATCTATCATATTGTTACATATGGATATTATATCACAATGCATTACCTTAGTAATTTCCTTAGAAGGAATTAGTCTTCTGAAAGCTTTTTTTTTTTTAATAGTCAATTCCAAGATCACCCAGTCTACAGATATCATTGAGTTGAAGAGGGTAAGAAGGGATTTTGGAGCCATTTTGTCTCACCCTACCTGTTTGGGAATCCCAAATAAATGGCTATCTAACATTGGCTTAAAGACCTCCAATGATAGGAACATACTATTCAAATTGATGTTTATCCATATCAGATTGTTAAGTTTATATTATGTGCAAAACTCTGGTCTTTGTACAAATCGTGCAAATATAAAATGTTAAAGTTCATGTCCTTAAAGAGTTTACATTGTATTTTGGGGTGTGGGTTAACAAAGATGTTCAGTATGTACAAAGTTAGATACATAATAAGGTAGAAGAGTGATGTGACCAGGGTGGTGATACAGACTACATGCTTCAGAAATATTTGAGGAAGGAGAACACTCAGATGTGCACATCAAGTAATATTATCCATAAATAATTATAAGAATTCTGAAAAGCAGAGAAGTCAGAGTGCATCGTGGGCCTGAAGGATAACCTGGAAAATGCATAGAGGTGGAAGATAGTATCTTACATGGGAAACAATGTCAAATAACATTGGAAAAGTAGGTTGGAGCTAAACTGTGGAGGGTCTTAAACACTATTCTGAAGGATTTCATTCCACTTTTCCAACAAGCATAGATTGACTTCTCTGTTATTTCCCCTACATTGGTTCTTGTGCTACTTTCTGGGAGACAAGAAAAATAATTATAAGTCCTTTTTTCCATATAACAGCACTTCAAAGTCTGGAAAGCAGGGTTGTTGTTTTTTCCCTTGTTTTTTGTTTTGTTTTGTTTTGTTTTTAATGTTTATGATCAATTAACCCAAAGTCTCATCTTCTCAATAGTAAATATCCCTAGTTCCTCTGACTGATCCTTTCACCATACGGTTCATTTTCCTCTCCACATGCTCTGGATTGTCAATGTTCTTAAAATGGGTTCCCAAGTCTGAACCCAATTGTCTATAAGAAAACTGGTTTAAACCAGTTCACTATCATTTCTTTTTCTTTTTGTCTGAGAGTATTCAAGGACAAGTATAAGACAATTTTAAGACATAATTTTCATCTTTTCCCTTCAGAACTTAATGTGACAGTGGTGGCTCAACTTCTGGAACACAGCATATGCTGCATTTTAGACACATTAGTATCCAGAAACTCCTGTGGTCTGACAAGCAGAAAGGAAGTATGATGTTCGCCTAATCAACTAAGAGCCCACAGAGTAGGGAGTACATCTACACTCCCAAAGCTTTCTCAGATACAGTAGGCATTTTTGAGAATGCTGATTAGCAATCATTTTAAAAATAGTTATATTAGCAATTATAATGCCCTGAGTTTCACATTGTTCTTTTTCTTAAGAAGTAAATTATATATATATATATATATATATATATATATATATATATATATGTATGTATGTATGTATGTATGTATGTATGTATATCAAACCACTTTTAGTTGTCTGAGAAATTTTTACATTCTCATCAGGTTCTTATAAGGAATGAAGTGTTAAATAATTGTTTTAGCATATGGTAAAAATCAGTCAATGATGGAACTGGGAGATAAATTTTGGCACTGTGGGTGCTAATTAAGGTTGCATACATTTGGGGTGCCATAAATAGCTTTGGGCCATTTAAAATTGGTAGGTAACTGCAACACTGGAGAAAAAATCAAGATGGGTCCTAAATTTGACTTGAGAGTCATTTGAGTCCAGATTTAGAAGTTATGTCAGTAGCCACATTGTCCAACCCAGTACCTCAATAAAATTTTCTCTATAGCAAATGCAAAAAAAGTGGTCACTGGTGCTTTGCTTGAAAATCTCTATTGAAAGGCAATGGAGTACTCGGTAAGGCAGTCCATTCCACTTTGGGGAAGTTCTAATTTTGGTAAATTTGGGTTTTTGTATTTCCTTTATGTCAAGCCAAAATCTGCCTCTTTACAAGTTCTAAATATCAATCTGAATTCTGCCATCAGAGATAAGAGTCTTAAACTTGATGAAATCGAATCCTCCTTTGACAGACCTAAACATTCCAAATTCTTTGTATAGAATATAATCTAAGATTAAACCAAGGCTCCTTTTCAAAGTTGCTTGTCTTATTCTTAAGGTTCTTCTGTTTATCAATTTTTTTTTTTGTAAAATGTGATGCCCAAAATTAAAAAGAGGGCATCAGATGTGGCCTAGCTAAATAAATCACAGAAGGCCTGTGATTTTCATAGTCTAAGGAAGGCAACTAGGATAGGAAAGGACCTTGTTTATATCATATGAAGATAAGTGGCAGTAATTTGGAATGTTTAAACTCAAGGCAAGAAGGTTTGGAGAAAGATATGATAATTTATTGAAGCTATTTGAAGAGCTATCTGATTGGAAGAATGATTATTGGATTTATTTTATTTAGGCCAAGAAAGAAGGATGAAACAATTTTACTTAGGCAGAAGTTGAAAAGTTTGCCTATGTTTTGGTATAAAGAAAAAAAAAACTGCCTACTACTTGTACCTATCCAAAGGTGAAACAAGCCACTTTGGAGAGCAGTGGGTTCCTTCTCATTAGAGGTATGTAGTAAAAAACTGGAAGGTCACTTATACATATTAGAAATGTAGGGGAGTTGACTTTTTCATACATAGACTGGACTACATAGTGACCATAATGTTTTGGTTTTCTTTTATTCTGTTTTTCAGGTGCTATGTTTTAATCCTGTTTTTGATATTCCCAATACTTAATACATTGCCTGCCACATAGTGAATTTTTAATAAATACTTCTTGTAAATCATAATTTCTTCTAAATCTTAGCTTCTTTGATTCTGTGATAGACATTATGTTGAAGTAGAAATGACTTAAATATCTAGTCAGTACAACCTCTAATTTGATAGATAAGTAAATTAAGCCTTCAAACTCCCACCCTTTGGCTTTTGGTGAATAATATAAATAATCTTGTAGATTATATAAAAAGGCATGTTTTATAAATATTTGGAGAAAGACTGCTATGGGATTAAGGAAGAGATTAGCTATGTCCCTTACTATTAGTGATTGCTTTGCCTATTAAGAAACTGTCTGTTACTATTAGCTGAAATATTCCAATGATCTGAGGAGCTTGGCAACTTAAATGCTTGAAATAAATAAGCCTACAATAAGTCAATCAGTATTTTATGGGTATATCACCAGATCTGTTTAGATGCAAGTTCACAAACTATGACCTGAGAGCCAAAAGCATGTAGGTGCTTTTTTATGGCCAGGAAGATGAGTTTTTATATTTTTAAATAAAATTAAAAATTTATTCAAAAATGTAGAATAAAAATACTTACCCTGGGTTTGACGATATAAAATCGAGAAGCTGACCAGATTTGGCCATAGGCAATAATGTGCTGACCTCTGACATAAATAGTACATCCTGGATCACAGAATTATAGAATAATAGAGCATAGAAAGCATTTAAAGAGTATATAGATCAATTCCCTCATTTTTTACTGGTACGGGGAGGAGAGTTAGCTTGCCTCTAGTAGGATTAGTAAAAAGCCAAGCCATGACATCAATCTAGATCTTCTATGTCAACATTTCTTCACTATACTTTGTATCTTCTTGTCTTTGAAAAAGCCTAGATCTAGCAGCTCTGCACATTATATGTAAAGAACAATGGCATAGTGTATTTTCTGGATGCAAAGAAAGTCTTTATCTTTTAGTGCTTCATTTTTTTAGGAAAGTTCTTTTTCTCCAGTTCCATGTTTATTTTTTTTTGTATATTTTGAGCAGAACATCTTTGAAAATGAGACTATAATAAATAACATTTATAACTAATGTACATCATATCTATAACTAATGCAATAACAATAACACAAACAATTAATCTAAGAAGTCAGGGTACCTGGACTTGAGCCTGAAATGAAGGAGGTAGATTTGGAACTGGGATTATACTCTATAGCAAAGGAGCTAATCCTTTTCCCTTCCCCAGAGAATGATATGGTTAAAGGGCAGGGAGAATATGGATTATGCTTCTGCATGCCAATGCAGCAAGCTACTTGAATATTGGTGTTATATTTTGGAAGTAAATATTTCTTTGAAAAAGTTAGTGTGACTGTCAGTTGTCAAATGGAAGTGGGGCATAAGGGACACCCACTTGCACTTGAAGTGATACCATTAGTAGGCACTAAATCCATTTACAGATGGCCTAGGCATTCCCCAAAATAAAGTTCCTAGAAAGTCTTGTGGGAATTGTGAAATATGACACACCTGACTTTCCGGTGGGGGATTAAGAGCCTGGGGAACCTGTATTACATTATGGAAAGGAGAAACGTAAAGGCCAAGTATGGTAATTTGTGCAACACTATTTGTTCATTCCTTGATTAATTTATTTAGTAACTATTATGGAGAAGATAATGGGATATATGTATGTATATTTGGATGAATGGATGGATAGATGGATGTGTATATATATGCACTAATTCATGTATGTATGTATACATGTATGTATATAGTGTTTTAACACTATTTCTGCTCTACTACTATATTCTTGTCTACTCCAATTCATTAAATATATGTTCTTTTAAAATAGATTTTATTTAATTAAAAACTTCCTAATTAAATGTAAACAATATTTAACATTCTTTTACTTAAAATATTGAGTTCCAAATTCACTCCCTACTTATCACCCCTTCCCACTCCTTGAGAAGACAAGCAATTTGATATAGATTATATTTTTTCATATTAGTCATATTAAAAAAGAAAACACATAAAAGAAAAATAGAATAAAATAGTTATACTTTAATTTGCATTCAGAATTTATCAGTTCTCTTTCTGAAGGTGGAAAACATATTTTTTTAAAAATGATATATCCTTAGATCATTTTCTTAATCAGAGTAAGAGACAATTTCACAGTTCATCATCCTTACAATGTTGCTGTTACTGTGTATGATGTTCTCCTGCTTCTACCCACTTAACTTTGCATGAGATCATAGAAGTTTTCAGTGTTTTCTGCAAATATGGTACCCATTATTTCTTATGTCACACTATTATTCCATCATCATCGTATTCCTCAACTTGTTTAACATTCCTCAATTGATGGGTATCCTCATGATTTATAATTCTTTGCCACCACAGAAAAAGATGAGATACACATACACACACAGTATAAATAGGACCTTTTCCATTTTCTTTGATCTCTTTGGAATACAGACTAAGTAGTGAAATTGCTGGGTCAAACAGTAGGCACAGTTTTATAGACCTTTGCACTTTGATCCAAATTGCTTTCCAGAATGGTTGGACTAGTTAACAACTATCAGCAATGGAATAGTGTCCCAATTTTTCCACCTCTTTCAGCATTTATCATTTTCCTGTTCTGTCATGTTAACCAATATGATAGGTATAAGGTGGTACAAGCAGAGTTCTTTGCATTTCTCTAATAAGTAGTTATCTGGACAATGTTCTTGTGTCACTTTTTTTTTGTTGTTGGCAATGAGGGTTAAGTGACCTGCCCAGGGTCACACAGTTAGTAAGTGTCAAGTGTCTGAGGTCAGCTTTGAACACAGGCCTCTTGGGCTGGTGTTTTATCCACTGTGCCACCTACCTGCCCCTCATGTGACTTTTGATAGCTTTGATTTCTTCTTCTTAAAACTACTTGTTCATATCTTTTTATCATTTATCAACTTGGAAATGGATCATATTTTTATAAACTTGGCTCAGTTCCCTTTATATTGGAGAAATGAGACCTTTATCAGAGAAATGCTATAAAAATGCCATTGTTTTTCCTTTTCCTTCAAATTTTGGGTGCATTATTTTTCTTTGTTCAAAACCTTTTTAAATTTCATGTGATCAGAATGATCTATTTTACATCTTATTATCCTCCCTATCTCTTGCTTGGTCATTAACTCAACACTTAATCATAGATAGGACAAGTGCATTTTTCCATGATCCCCTAAATCTACTTCCATTTCTCCATTTTGATCCTATCTTGGTATATGGTATGAGTTATGGGTCTGTGCCTAGCCTTCAAAACCTCTTTCTAGTTTCCCTAGCAATTTTTGTCAAGTGGTAAGTTCCTACCCTCAAAAGCTTGTTTCTTGGTCCTATAAAACACTAGATTACTATGGTCATGTATCACTGTGTTGTATACCTAATCTATTCCTTGGATTCACCACTCTTTTTCTTAGCTTTTACCAGATTTTTTTTTGATGATTACTACTTTTTAAAATATATTTGGAAATATGGTACTGCTGGACCACCCTGTTTCATACTTTTCACCCCACGTTTCCATTTGGCCATGTATTCGTGCATAAAACCATACAATCAAATGCAGAAAGGCAAAAATATTTAAGGCACATTTTTTAGATCATGATGCAATTAAAATTACATTTAATAAAGTGAAATAGAAAAAATGATTAAAAATTAATTGGAAACTAAACAAGCTACTCCTAAAGAATGAGTAGGTCAATGAAAAAATAAAAGAAACAATCAAATTAATTAAAGAGAATAAGAAAAATGGGATAAGATTCCAAAATTTGTGGGATAAAAAAAGCAAAAAAAAAGTGTATATTTTTAAATTTGGACATTAATAAAAGAAAGAAAGAGCAGATCAAAGAATTGGGTGTGCACTAAATAAAACCAGAAAAAATAATAAAATAATAATTCCCAATTAAACATCAAAATTGAGATCCTGAAAATCAAAGAAGTGATTAATAAAATTGAAAGTAAACAAATGATCTACTAAAAATTAGGAGCTAGTTTTATGAACAGTTAATAAAGAGATAAACCATTGGTTAATTTAGCTCAAAAAAAGAAAGAAAACCAAATTAGCATTATCAAAAATAAAAAGGGTGAATTTATCAACAAAGAGTTGAGAATTATTTGGCCAATTATATGCCAGTAAAGCTAACAATCTGGGTGAATATTCATAAAATTGAAAATTGCCAATATTAACAGAATAGAAAAAAGTATACCTAATTACCACCATTTTAGAAAAAAAATAGAATAAGCCAGCATTGAACTCCCTTAAAAAATACTGAGGATCAGACAGAATTACAAGTGAATTATAACAAATATTTAAGGAAGAATTAATACTAATATTAAATAAACTTTTTGAAAAAATATGTAAAGAAGCAGTCCTACTAAATTATTTTTATGACACAAATATGGTTTTGATACCTAAACCAGGGAGAGACAACACAGAGAAGGAAAATTATATAACAATTTCCTTAATGAATATTGATGCAAAAATGTAAATAAAATATTAACAAAAATATTACACAAACATATAAAATATATAATACACAGTGAATAGGTTGATTTTATACCAGGAATGCAGGGCTGGTTCAGTATTAGGAAAACTATCCTCATGATTGAACATATCAATAACAAAAACAGAATCTTATGATTATATTATGCAGACAAGGCCTTTGAAAAAATACAACACTCCTTCCTATTAAAAACACTAAATAAGTAATATCTATCAGAAATGCAGACCAAGCATTATCTGTAGAACAGATAAGCTTGAAACTTCACAAAAAGTTTAGGGGTGAAATAAGGATGCCCATTATCATCACTGTTTTATAATATTGTACTAGATGTACTAGCTAAACACTAAGCAAAGAAAGCACTAAGACAAGAAAAAGATATCGAGGGAATAAAAACAGGCAATGAGGGAACAAAGCTATCACTCTTTGCTGCTGATATGATGGTACACCTAGAGAATACTAGACAATCAAAAAGAAAAATTAGCTGAAAAAAGTTGACAATGTTAGCATTGTTTCAGTATATATAATAAACCCTCATAAATGATCAATATTTCTATATACTATCAACGGAAACCAGGAAGAAGAGATAGAAAGACAAATTCCATGTCAAGTAATTGAAGACAACAAAAAATACTTGGGAATCTATTTTCCGAGACAAACCCAGGAAATATATGAACAAAATTACAAAAAAAACCTTTTCACACAAATATAGTCAGATCTGAACAACTAGGAAAATATTACTTACTCATGGGTATGCTGAGGTAATATAAGGAAGATGACAATTCTACCCAATTTAGTTTACGTGTTCAGTGCCATACCAATCAAATCACCAAAGAATTATTTTAGAGAGGTAGAGAAACAAAGAAGGACAAAATGTCAAGAATATCAAGGGAATTAATGAAAGCAAATGTGAGAGAAGATTCATTAGCCATAATAAATATCAAACTGCATTTTAAAGTAGTAATCATCAAAATTATCTGATACTGGCTAAGAAATAGAATGCTAGATCAGTGAAATACATTAGGTTCAAAAGATTCAGTAGAAAAGGATAATCGTAATATAACATTTGAAAAAGCAAATACCCCAGTCTTTGGGACAAGAACTCATTACCTGACAGAAACTTCTACAAAAACTGGAAAGCAGTATGGCAGAAATTAGGCATAGACAATTTTTTTTTTTTTTTAGTAAGGCATTTGGAGTTAAGGGACTTGAACAGCTAGTAAGTGTTAAGTGTCTGAGGCCGGGATTGAACTCCTGACTCCAGGGCTGGTGCTCTATCCACTGTGCCGCTTAGCTGGCCCCCCCAGACCAATATCTTACACCATATATCTATATATCCATATATCAAGATAAGATCAAAATAGGTTCACGATTTAAACATAAATATGATACCATAAGAAATTTGGAAGAGCAAGTAATAATTTACTTATCAGATCTATGGAGAAGGGAAGAGAAAGAGAACATTACTAGATATAAATAAACAATTTTGATTGTATTAAATTAAAATGCTTTTGCACAATCAATACCAATGAATGCAAGATTCAAATTAAAGCAGAAAACTGGGAAACAATTTTAAAGCTAGTATCTCTGATAAAGGTCTCATTTCTCAAGTATGTAGAAAACTGAATCAAATTTATAAGAATAAAATTTATTCTCCATTTGATATGAACAGGAAGGTTTTCAGATCTCTAGTCATAAAAATTATCTAAATGCTATTGATTAGAATGTTACAAATTAAAATAACTCTGAGGTGACACCTCACACCTATCAGATTAGCCAATACAACAGAAAAGCAATACAACAAACATTGGAGTGGATGTGGGAAAATTGGGATATTAATGCATTGTTGATGGAGTTGTAAACTAATTTAACTATTCTTTTTTTTTTTTTTGGTGGGGCAATGAGGGTTAAGTGACTTGCCCAGGGTCACACAGCTAGTAAGTCTCAAGTGTCTGAGGCTGGATTTGAACTCAGGTCTTCCTGAATCCAGAGCCAGTGCTTTATCCACTGTGCCACCTAGCTGCCCCTAATTTAACTATTCTTAAGAGCAATCTCAGACTATGCCCAAAAGGCTATACAACTATGCATACCCAGCAATATCACTACTAAGTCTGAATACTAAAGATATTTTAAAAGGATAGGGGGAAGGCCTGTTTCTATAAAGAATATTTATAGCAGCTCTTTTTGTAGTGGCAAAGAGTTAGAAATTGAGGGGATGTTCATCAATTGAGAATTGGCTAAATAAATCATGCTATATGAATGTAATGGAATATTATTGTGCTATGAGAAATGATGAGCAGGATGGGCAGGCAGATTAAAAAAAATACCTGGAAAGATTTACATAAACTGATACAAAGTAAGGTGAGCAGAAACAGAACACTGTACATAATAATAGCAATACGGTATGCTGATAAACTGTGAATGACTTAGCTACCCTCAGCAAAAAATGATCCACAATTTCAAAAAACTCATGATGAAAAATACTATCCACATCCAGAGGGAAAAAACTGATGAAATCTAGTTGCAGATCAAAACAAACTATTTTTTGGTTTCTGTATTTTTTTTGTTTTTGTATTTTTGTTTATTTGCTTTTTCTGTCCTCTTTCAAAGCATGACTAATTTGGTAATGCATTTTGCACAATATAACATGTATTTAGAAAGTCAAGGAGGAAGGAAGAAAATTTAGAACTCCAAAAAAATTTTTAAATAATAATAAAAATTGCCTTTACATATAACTGGGGAAAATAATACATTATTTTTTTTAAATAAAGGAATGATATCTAGGATTTTTCTTTGATCATTACTTTGAGGTAGTCCAATAATTCTTAAATTATCTCTCCTTAATCTATTATCCAGATCGACTTTTTTCCAAGGAGTTATTTCATATTTTATTCTATTTTTTCTTTCTTTTATTGGTTCTCGATATCCTATGGAGTTATCCAATTCTAATTTTTAAGGAATTATTTTTTCAGTGAAAGTTTTTACACATTTTTTTCATTTGGCATATTCTACATTTTTTAATATCCTTTTCTTCAGTGAATTTTTGCACCTCTTTTACCATGAGGCCAATTCTGGCTTTTAAGGTGTTATTTTCTTTGGTATATTTTTGTGTCTCTTTTACCAGGGTGTTAATTTTCTTTTCATGCTTTTGTTGCATTAGTCTAACTTATTTTCCCAATTTTTTCCATACCACTCTTAGCTCTTTAATTCGTCCAGGAATTTTTTGTTGGTCTTGGGTTTAAGTAGCATTTTTCTTTGAAGCTTTGTTTGCAGCTGTTTTCACACTATTCACTTCTGAGATTATGTCTCAGTCTCCCCTCCCACCATAGTAGTTTTGATGGTCAAATTATTTTGTTATTCTTTTTTCATTTTTCCAGACCTTATCTTGACTTTGTACTTTATGTTAAAGTTGAGATTTGCTCACCTGGGTGGAGTGAGGCACTTTCCATCCTTCACTTTCTTTTTTCTTTGAAACTGTTTTCAGAACTATTTCTAGGGGTGGGGGAGGGTTCTAAAATTTTAGTTACTTTCAAGGTTCTGTGATCTTGGGAGAGGTATAATCACTCTCCTGGTGTGTGTTCTGGTCTTTACCTAGAAGTGGTCCCTGGTCTATTGTAGTATAAGCACTCATTACATTGGAACTGCTGCCAGAGTCCCTGCTACATTGTGATCAATTCCCAGTTCTCTTCTCTGTACTGAAACTATGACCCAGAACTATGTATGGCCAAGAGAATTGCTAATCAGTGCCAGCTGTACAGAGCACCAGTAAAGGGTCTCCTATAATCTGTTTCTGACCTGTTGTCCAACTCTCTTACTGTCTCTGAGCTGAGAACTCCTGAAACAACTTCTACTGCTGCTGCTGCTGCTGTTATTGCCACTGACTGTGTGGGCTTCAGGTTGACTTCTACCTTTGTGTCACAAACTTCTCATGATGACTTCCTAAGTTTTATTGGTTTAGAAATTTGTCTCATCCTGACATTTTGTTGTTTGTTCTGCTCCAAAATATTAATTTAGGTGTTCTCTTAAAGTTGTTTGGAGGGGAATATGAGAGGTCAGCTGGATTGCCTCTAATATGCCATTTTTTGCTCTGCCCTTGTTATAGAATGTTTATAGAATGTTAATCATCCCCATTTTACAAAAGTAAAATGATGATGCCCCCATTGTCCCTAAAACTTAGCACAATGCCTGGGACATAGTAGGCATTTAATATTTTTTATTGATTTTTATAGATGAGGAAACTGAGACAAATTAAACTAATTACCTGGCGGCAGCTAGGTGGCACAGTGGACAAAGCACTGGCTCTGGATCCAGGAGGACCTAAGTTCAAATCTGGCCTCAGACACTTGATACTTACTAGCTCTGTAACCCTGGGCAAGTCACTTAACTGTCATTGCCCCACAAAAAATATATATATAAAATAAAATAAATTTAAAAATAAAAACTATACTAATTACCTAGGGTCACAGAACTAGTTAGTGTCTAAAGCTTGATATGAAACTGTTTTTTCTGATTTCAGGTCCACTGTGTGTGTGTGTGTGTGTATGTGTGTGTGTATGTGTGTGTGTGTGTGTGTGTGTGTGTGTGTGTGTGTGTGTGTGTGTGTGAGAGAGAGAGAGAGAGAGAGAGAAGAGTTGTCTCTAGGGTTGGCACAGTAGATAGAACTTCCAAAATGATGGAACCATTCATAGCCCTATGGTAAAAATCATTTGTAGTAAAGATTAATATTGCAGTTTTAGCTGAATCATTTGGGAGGGGCCACACCTGGCCCATGCCGAGGTTATGTATGCTACTGAGATCAGAAGGAGAACTCTCCATAGGCAGCTTTTGAAGGACCTCACCTTTTGGGGGAAGGGAGATTGAACGTTCCCTGAAGGGAGGCAGGCTGCTTCCGAAACGCTAGGCCTCTTCCAGAACTCAGTCTGTTTTTCCTTCTTGGCCCTTGCTCTGGTGGCGTGTTCGCTCTCAGTCTGGCGACTTCCCTTGCGGTGGTGTGTTGGCTGTTCTGGCAGTGCAAGAAACTGTAGACTTTCAGGTTTGGTGAGCTAATTATGGAAAACCCTAAATTCCTCTGAACTAGCTTAATTGGGAATGGTCTGGGCAGTGAATAGGTTAAGCTTAAAGCTAAGAATATTTATCTGTATTTCTATTTTCCTATTTCCTTATTTTTGATTTTTATTAGTTTCACCTTTGTTTAATTAATTCCCAAGTAATAAAATCTGATCCTTTTGTGAACTAAAGTTTAGAGGCTCCTTTTTATTGGCCTGGGAGAAATCTCTAAAAAAGGGTAGTTCAGAGGAGGGGGTAAACCTAAAGGGTCCCTCATATTTCTGGGACCCCAATATTAAGGCGAGTCACCCAAATAACACTCCGTATATCAAATTTTGGCCCTCACAGCTCCATCTTTCCATATTTTCTCCAGTGTTGACTTCCCGTGTAGGGGTCATTTTTTTCCCCACTTTTGTGATGTGAGGTAAAACCTATGAAGTTCTTAGATTATTTTTCTTCTCATGAATAAATTAAAGCAGATTTTGAAATGATCACTAGTAATTTTCAATTTTATCTTTTAAAATTTAATATTCCTGTACCACTTATCTATTAGAGGAAAAATCCTAGCTTTTTAAAAATGTATCATTTTGTCACTAGCATTTTTAGTTACAAATGAGTAAATTAAAATCTGATCACATGAAATATAAGCTTAATAAGATTTTTATAAGATTTATAAACTACTAATAGTATTTTCTTTGACACTATTCTTCTGTACTTTCTTGCGGACTTGAATTTATGTGATTTGCAATATGACAGAATCATGATTCAGCACACACTTCATCTATACCTCAGTGCTCCTGATATAAGCCTTCCCTAGCCATATGTAGATTTCACTTAAGTAATGCTTAATAGGATTTCAAAGTAAAGTTTAAATAGCCTTGTTTTTCATCCCTAATTGTCAAATGGGAAGGCCAAATGCAATCAGTGTTTCTAATTGAATTCATTGGTTTCATTCTTTGATCTATGGACCTTGCAAACCACAACTAACATAAGATGCTACAACAAAGGATAAGAAAAAGCCATTTCCTTCTTGTAAGTATATGAACAAAAAATTCTAACCAATGGTGGTTTTAAATGCCTAGAAATTATTAGTAAAGGCAAGATTGAAATGTCAACTGTTAATAGCAAGGTTTGAATTTCCAATTATTTGCTAACAATGTATATAATACAAGGGAATCTAGGTGTTGCAGGGGCTGGGCCTGAAATTAGGAAGACTCATTTTCCTGAATTCAAATCAGGACTCATACTTACTAGCTATGTGACTGTGGACAAGTCCCAAGGGACTCAGTTTTCTCATCTGTGAAATAAACTGGAAGAGGAAATGGCAAAATATTCTAATATCTTTGCCAAGAAAACCCCAAATGGTGTCATGAAGAGTTAAACATAACTAAAAAAATACTGAAAAATATAATACAATGATATAATAGGAAAAATAATTGATTTTTTTCCTCCCTTTTAATTTTTTGAGTAAAAATGTTGATAAATTTGTGATTTATATCAAGGGGGATGTGTAAAATAAGTATAATATTCTAATGAATCACACATTGCTATAATTATTGTATAGACTAATAAGCAAAGTAATAAAATATTATGCAAAGAACTTGCCTTGTAACCATGATGACTTGAATATAGAACCAATATCACTTTAATCCCACTTCTTTTCCCCATCTCATACACAAGTCTATTATATCCTAAAATACTTATAAATTATATATATGTAATTTATAAATATATTGATAAATTATTATATCTTAAATGATGTTCACTCATATTCTCCTAAAAGTTCATACAGAGGGTTGACTAAACATGCTGACGGCCTTCCACAATTTCTCCCAACATCACAATTGTACAAGTCGTACACTGACTCTCTACCTGTCACCCTACATTATTGTCACATGGCTAAACTATTTTAATTTCTGTCACATGATTTTAATTAATTCATTTACTTTTTTCTTTATTAATTATAATTGATTGTATTTTATAGCCTGTCTGCAATGACTACACACCTCTCCATTAATCTATCCATGTTATTTTTAGTTCTTCAGGAAAAATAAAAGAATGTTCTAGGCTTTTCTGCCATATAGCAACATGGGTAAAATAAATTTTTGAAATGTTGTTATGGGAAGTATGGGATTAGCAAAAGTGCATAGATAGATACCCACAGATAGATGATCAGTTAGATAATTTTATATATGTACATATACATATATGCACATATTCAACTATATAAGTATATATACTTAATTCTACTACTTCTGTGTATATATCACATATATAGATACATTTGTATTCATATATACATATATAGCACACAGAGAGACAAAGAATCAATGCAATCTACAGTTCTTTCAACCTCAGTTTTAGGATAGATATCTACCACAGGTGCAAATACTTTTGGTGAGGATACATCTCACTCATTTATGCCTTGACTAGTCTTTATTATTGGAAGGGTATTTGAACAGGGTTATTTTTGTTGTTATGTATTTTAAATAATGTAATATGGATCAGAGATGCCAGCTGCAAAATCTCCTATGAGACAGTGTGGTTCTACCAAGTCAAATTTCTTTTTTTTTAAAAAATTTCATGATCAATGAACAATAAGCATAATGTGATTTTTTTCATATTTTAAGTCAAATGTAAGATAATATTTCTCAAAATAATTTATCATTGTCTTGTATTTTACACATAATGTTATATTCTATGCTGGTGATGATTTTAATAATGATCTCTCTGTGTTTAGCAAGCAGCTCAAGTATTTGCTAAGTAAGAAGTTCTCAAGGGGACAGCTAGGTGGCACAGTGGATAAAGCACCAGCCCTGAATTCAGGAAGACCTGAGTTCAAATGCAACTTAGACACTTGACACTAGCTGTGTGACCTTGGTTAAGTAACTTAACCCTCATTGCCCCACAACTCCCCCCCCCCAAAAAAAGAGAAGTTCTTGAGGAAGTTTTGTTCTCATTGCTAATGGTTTAAATTATGGATGAAATTATATTTGATGTCAATGTCTTTTCTTTTTTCTATTTCCCATTTTTAATATTAAACAACTTGTTGAAAAATTCATCTTTGAATTTTATTAATTGTACTTCTATATTTTCCCTCATTTATTATTCTTTCTTCTCTTCATTATCCATTAGGTCCAAGGAGTCAACAATTAGATTGTGCAGACATCTTTCAACATCCATAAAAAACGCTTCTCTTTTAAATTTTAGTTGGTTTTATTTTTTGTGATTATATTTGGTGTATTCCTTTCCATGTACCTACAAATTGTATTGTTTAAGTATTCATTATAATGAGATGTGAAGTTTTCATATAATCTACAGGTCCTTAGCCTCCATCACTTTTTGCTCCTGAAACTACTTCCTCATCATTTTCTCAAGTTTGTATTGAAGTTCCCAAGTATCAGAATGCATGTTGATTTGTTTTAGAAGGTCTTATCAAGTTCTTTGTAGACTATTTCTTCCCTAGTATACTTTTTCACTCTTCATTCTGAGCAACCAACATTGATAAATAAGTCATAACTATTTTAATAATTGTCTTTTCACAAATAACTATAATTAGAATTTTAATATAAAATGATCATGTTTCATGAAATAATATTTTTGTAACTTTTCATATTCAATAAAAATTAATATGCCAACTACTTTTTTTTTCTCCCAAAAGAGAAATCATCATCCAATATAGCATTTTCCTATAACTTTGTTCCTTCTCATAATTTTTTTTGGGGGAGGAGGTTGTAATAAAAAATATCAAGATCAGTATAGCTCAACTCCTCTAGCAATATGAATATACACTGTTCAATGGGAAAGAATCTTACATTTACATGACCAAAAGTTAAATTAATGTCTGTTTAAAATATGTGATTTTTAGGACCTTCTGCCCTATTTTCCACCATCATTGCAAAAGAGGCCATGCAAAACTGACTGTTTTTATTTTTTCTTTGCTTTATAGTTTGCCAAGAACCAATATTAAAACCAGCACCAAATGGCCAATCTATTTCTTTTGTATCTCATCATTAGAAAGTCTAACCCTCAAAAAACCGACTTGGGTTCTCTTCAGGAACATGCTTGAAGCCTTTCCATGATGGTAGAAACTTTGAGTCTTTTTTTTTTTAATTCATTGTCACACCCAGAGATGACTGGAGAACTCTCCATGACTCAATGAAGCCTCAGTAGGAAGAGGAGAAGAATAATTGTAATACAAATATTTGTATAAAAGCTAACTATATTTCAATACATGTCAGTTTACTTTTCTATGGTAGAGTTGAATTTCTGAGGCTAGTAATTGTTCAAAGCTAATATTGAATATAATGGACTCTTTTTGCTCTTCCTGTATATTCTAAGAACATAAATGTTTAGCAAAGACTAAAGTTAATGGGAATTCAGAAGACTGCTCCTTGTTCACTTAGTGGATAAAAGGAAATGGATGGTATTCTCAATTCTCTCCTTGACTTTGGACACATGTTTTGTGTTAGAAAGGACTCTTCATAGAAATGATCTAAATCAATACTGTCAAACAAATAGAAATGGTGGCCACTAAATCACATATAAGGATTCCTGCAGGCTACATATTCACATATAAAAACACATATTGACATCTATACTCTATTGTATTATCTTCCTTTCGTTAAATACTTCTCAATTACATTTTAATTTGGTTTGGTACCTGTGAGTATTGGATGTTACATATTTGACACATCGGATCTGAATTGTTCACCAAAGGAAACATACAAAGTTGCCAACTCTGATATCTCAGGAACCTTAAATTACAGAGTAATTAGAAATCACCACTCTGAACCTGAGTATATGAATTTTGGGCAACTCCTTCCTCCCAATATTTTCACAGACTAAAGAAGCCACATGATTCTAGAGTATCTCTGCTCTAGTTTTCAGAGGTTTATGAGCATAAATTGCCATTCTAGATTTTTTCAAATGACAAAACAGATGGTGAATTCTGTTAATTTGGTGAGAATACCAAAACACTGCTTTGAATTTCCTTGGGAAAAAATACCCCTTGCTCGCTGATTAAATCTCTCACTTTCCACCTACTTTATTGTTTTATTATATATTCACAGTTTATGCTTTACCCAAAGGTAATTTTCTTGTAAAAGTTTTAGAAAACAAATCTTCCAAATATATTTTAATTACTGGGCAAATGTGGGGTAGGGGTGGTGAATAGAATGGAAGAAACAACCTAAATTCTGTTTTGGAGATTGGGTATTTTTGGTCATCAGTAAATCAGCAGAGCTCCATGGATACTCTTTCAAATAATAATACTTCCCAGTCATGGTTAAAATTATAATTATGTAAGTAAACAAACTTTAAAAAACTGAATATATATCTATATATGATAAAATAAATGCTTATTGGATTACTGGATTATTTTTACTTATGATATGGATATTACTCCTCTACTCAGCCATATTCAGAATACATCTATAATTCTGTGTTCAGTTCAATTCTTTTAGGAGAGGTAATGATAAAATACAGGGTGGCCAGAATGGTGGAAGGAATTAAGTTCATGCTATGTGTATATTGAGTGAACAAAACAGAATATTGAACCTGAAGAAAAGTAGACTTATGAGCAATGTGAATCACATGAAACACGTATAACTTATATCTCATTGCACATCATCATCTCATGGAGGGTGTGAGAAGGGAGGGATAGTAGAATTTGGGACACAAAACTTTAATTTAAAATGTTAAATTTTGGGGGGGAAAGGCAATATAAATTTTTTCTAAAATAATTTGAAGGTAGGTACTATAAAGAAGTATCAGACTTGTTTTGCTTATTCTTAAATAATACAATTAAGACCAACATGTAGAAATGGCAAAAATAAATTTAGGCTTAATGTTTCTTTAAAGTCTCACATATTTGCAGATGGTCAAAAATACATTGAGCTGAAATATTAATGCACACATCCACAAAACTATTTATAGCACCTCTTTTTGTGGTGGAAAATATTTAGAAATTTAGTGGATGCACATCAATGTGGAATGGCTGAACAACTTCTGGTACAAGAATGTGATGGAATTCTATTGTGCTGTAATGAAATGATGAGCAGGCATATTTCAGAAAAACCTGGAGAGAATTACATGAACTGATGCTGAATGAAATGAGCAAAACCAGAATAATATTATATACAGTAACAGCAACATTTTGTGATTATCAGCTGTGATAGACTTGGCTCTTCTCAGCAATACAATGACCCAAGACAATTCCAAAAGGCTTATGATAGAAAATGTTCTCCACATCCAGAAAAAGAACTATGGAGTCTGAATGCAGATCAAAGTATACTCTTTTCATTTTTTGTTTTTTTTTTCTTTTTTAAGATTTTTCCCTTTTGTTCTATATCTTGTTTCTTGCCTTCTTGTAGAAGAGAGAGGGAAGGGAGAGAGGAAAAAAAATTGGAACCCAAAATCTTACTAAAACAATTTTGAAAACAATCTTTACGTGTAAATGGAAAATAAAATAAAATACTATCAAGAAAAAATACATTGTGCTGCCTTGGGAAGTAAATAATAGCCACTCATGAAAATCTTAAAAGGATGGGTCTTCCCTTGGGTAAAATGTGGATGATATTCACTTTAATATATGACATATACCAGAAATAAATTGGGATCTCTATAAATTCTGAAATTCACTGAGAAATTAGGGAGGCCATGTGATATAGAGAAAAGAATACTCTAATGCCTTTCTAGATGCTTGGATTATTTTGACTTTGATCAAGTTAATTCCTTTCTTTGGGACTCACTTTCTTCATCTGTAAAAAAGAGGGGGGCCTGTTCTAAATACTATCTAACGTGCCATCAAGCTTTAGTACTCTTTGAGATCTATTTAGATAAGAAGTACAGTTATCTTTAGTTCCTTAGGGTACTTAATCCCCCACTCTAATTTCTCATTTCTACAGAAATAAGAGATAATGAAAGCAGATACATTCTCTCAGGAACCCCATCTCAAGACCAAGCCTCTCTCTTTTTTTTTTTACTCCTCATTTTACTATTAAGAGATACCCTGGGGGTGGCTAGGTGGCACAGTGGATAGAGCACCGGCTCTGGATTCAGGAGTACCTGAGTTCAAATCCGGCCTCAGACACTTGATACTTACTAGCTGTATGACCCTGGGCAAGTCACTTAACCCCCAATGCCCCGCAAAAAAGAGAGAGAGAGAGAGAGAGAGAGAGAGAGAGAGAGAGAGAGAGAGAGAGAGAGAGAGAGAGAGATACCCTATTTCCCATAGCTAAGGTCCAGCAAGCTACCTGTGCATTGAACTTGACATAACAACAATCCTTTACATTCATCCTCTTGATGATCTCAGCAATGGCAAAATCCCAGAACTGTTTCACTCTAGCACCTGGTGATCTCTGAGCTCTGAAAAGCACAAGTAGTACCTATGTTCTGGTCATGAAGTACTGCCATGAATCAAATTTTTCTCATTATTTCCATTACCCCATAATTTTCAGCTCACTCCATAGCAACTCATATATGTATTAATATTTTCCCACACTAAATTGGGTCTCCTTATTTAAATGGGGCCCTGGCACATGTGTCTAGTTTCCCTCCTCCAAAGGAATAAAGAAAGCTTTTTGCTTATGGCCATTTCTATCTCTTTGGTTTTATTTTATTTTTTAGAGTTAACTATGGTTTTGTTCACCTGGGTGAGCTCTCTAGTTCTTTTAGTTAACAGCAGTTGCAGAGCTACTCTGGTTCTTTGGTCATTTGTTATCAGGGCTGACATTTCATTACAGGACATTACTGGTATACAAGATTGATAGAATTTCTGATTAAAGTTTTCAACCTCAATAGTCAAATTATTCTGGTTTGCTAAGGTCCTGAAAAATGCTGATTTTGCTACTCAAATTCAGGAATTATAAACTAGTAGTAAAGAGCCAGTTTATTCATTTATCACTAATGCCCAAATATTAATTATTCATTAATTTTACCAGATATTCATATGATGTATTACAAATACAATGTGTAAGATATTATGTTAGTTATACTTGATTATTTAAAAGGCATTATTAAGACTTCAGGTGAATAGAACACTCTAAGATTTACAAAGTACATTCTATATAAGAAGATTCTAAGTAACATAACTACTATTGTCATAATTTTCTAGATGATGAAACTGAGATACACAGAGTATAACAACTTGATCAAGAGCATATAAGTTATAAGTTTAAAAATTTGTATGATATTCTAACTACACAAGAAACCATTTCCCAATAGTTAGCCTATAGTTTCTGTTAAAAAAGAAACCGATAAACAACTTTGAGATATTTATAAAATCTCATATTATTTTGGGTGTAGGCACATTATGAATTGCATGCACTTTAATGTAGGCCAAAATCAAACCCAATTGTGACATTATTAGCAGGACTGGTCTGGAAAGCAAAGAATGTTAACTCTGGAATTTCAAATTTCATAGTTCACCCTTTCTTCAATGTATAAAATAATCCAGGTCTTCCAGAAGTCTTCATGAGTTTCTTTCAGTGTTTTATTTATTGTGTGCACCTTGTCTAGTCACTGTCATAATATGGAAATGTAGTTCTTTGTGGTGTTTTTGTTTGTTTTGTTTTTGTTTTTTGCATGGCAATGAGGGTTATGTGACTTGAACAGGGTCACACAGCTAGTGTCAAGTGTCTGAGGCTGGATTTGAATTCAGGTCCTCCTGAATCCAAGGCCAGTGCTTTATCTACTGTGCCACCTAACTGCCCCCTGAAATGTAGTTCTATAAATCTCATTTTCTGTAAAGCACTGGAATATTTCAGAATCCACTGAATTTCCAAATTAAAGATTTTTAAGTCAGCATGTCCCTCAGTGAAAAATCATTGGTTATGTAGAGTAACATCACTTGCCATTTGTTGTTAATAAGGCAAGACAAGGACCTTCCTTCTAGAAAAGAGAATAGTTGATGAAATAAAGTGATTGTATATGAATGCTTTTTAAGTGTCTTGTTCACAATGCATCTGTATTCCCTACAAAATTTTATCTTAACTATAGTACAAACACAATTGGGTTAGTCTACTCAGTCTAGTTATACTTTCAAATTCTTCAGCTTTTACTTATCAAGCAAAAGATGCTTTACTACTTTTCAGGACAATGGATATGATGTTTAGCTTTATATGGAAATGCATTGTATGATGGGGATGCTAGTAAGAGAGGAGTTATTATGTAAAATATTTATAAAAATCATTATCAGAACTGTTTCTCCATCAAGACTTGGACCAGTTTATTACCAGGGAGAAGGGAAACCGAGAAACAGCTATAAAAGGTAATACACAGGATAGATCAACATGACTCAGTGATGTGTTGGATTAAAAAACAAAGAAATGAGAAGAGTTAAAGAATAGAAGCAGGATTTCCATTTATAGAGGTGGAAAGTCAAATGTCTTGCGCTTCTTTTTGTATCCTCAGCACTTAAGTGCCTGATATATAGTAGGTACTTAATAAATATTTACTGAATGAATTATCCTCAAAACTGGGCCACCTCTGGCATGGATTTCCTCTACATACATGGGATCTAACCCAATTGCTTCTTCAATTTGTATTCTCTTTTATGCTATTTTAACTTCTCTATAAGCAAATATAGGACTATGATAATATAATCCAAATGTTGCGGTTCAATCTTCTTTTATGGAGCAACATTTCTTGTAATGACTGACACAAATTACAGGACCTTTGTTTTAGAAGACCCAGGTAAACAGTGCTTCTCTATCTTATGGGCAGCAAACTTCTACCTTTCCCTCTCCTAATAATTGTGATAAAGAGTAGCCTATCTAGATGAAAATCCCTCCTTTGGTTATCATTCACTACTCCTTCATCCTCAGCTATGTCAAGTCCTAACTCTCATGATTCTACTGCTCTGCCCCACCCCTTAAATCATGCCCTTTGAAATCTCTATTCTAGCTATTATACTATAAGAAATGATGAGCAGGCAGATTTCAGAAATATCTGGAAAGATGTAACATGAACTGATACTGAATGAAGTAAGCAGAACCAGGAGAACATTATATACTATAACAACAATATTGTACAATGATCAACTATGATAGACTTAGTCCTTCTCAGTAATACAATGATCTAAGACAATTCCAAAAGACTCATGTTGAAAAAATGCTATCAACATCCAGAGAAGGAACTATGGCATATGAAATGCAAATCAATGCATATTTGTTTCACTTTTTTTGTTTGTTCTTAATTTCTTTCTTGTTTTTTTCCCTTTTGTTCTGATTTTTTCCTTTAAAACATGATTAATGTGCAAATATTTTAAATGTAATTGAACATGTATAACCTTGAAAAAGAAAAGAAAAAAATAAGTCTCCACTCTATTGCTAATGAACTTTCCTCTGTCCTAAGTGAAACAATTTGGGAATTAAAAAAAAAAACATGAAGCACTTTTTAATGTTGTAACTATTGAAATATACATTTCTTCACCTACATTTTTGTACATTCAGAAGAAATGTATGTCATCTTGGAAGGCTCTGAATCCCATTACACCATTTCCAGCACTGAATACTTATCTCTTCACCCACTTCCCACAACCTCCACCTTATTATAACTTTCCACCTTTGAGGCTTTCTACCTCTATCTATAATAATTGATGTAGATCCTTGTTATATCTCTGGGACACAGATAATCCTCTCAGGTCATATGCTTTCCCTTTTCAAGATTGTACATCTTTCCCTCCATTCCAGTCCTTGACTACATACTTAGAGACTTCAATACATTTTCATGTATGTAAACATCTCCTCAAACATGGTGGCCTCTTAATTTATCAACTTCTCAATTCCCATGAACTGCATCTTTGTTCTACCTCAGTAATACATAATAATAATCACATACTTGGTTTCACCTTTACCCATAGCTTCTATACCTCCATGATCCTCTTTCTGATTACAATATCCTTAGCCCTTCACTTTTCCATCCAACCAACTACTTTTAAACCTATTCAGCATCCTCACTGTGACCTCTAGTCATTCCCTCCTGCTTACCCTTGCATGTTGCATCCTCATGTTCCTCCCTTTAAAACCTTGACATTATATTTATCCAAGTTAGTCTTACATTGTTTACTATCTTCTAATTTCTTGCTTCCTTATTCCATAGATGTTCATGTTTCAGTCACAAGCCTGATAATGCTACACACCTGCTCAAAAGTCTTCAGTAGTTAGTTCCTCCAAGATAAGTTACTCCCTTAGTATTGCATGTCCTTCTGCTTTTCCACACTTATTCTATATAAATCCTCTTCACATACCCTATGTGTCAGTCAAAGCGACCAACCTGAAGTTCATAGAACATGACATTCTATCTGCTACCTCTATTCCACAGTCCCATTCCCCTAGACTGTCCAACATTCCTAAAACACACTCTCTCCTAAACTCCACTTCTTAGTATTCCTAGATTTCTTTAAGGATCAGGTTAGGTACTGGTCTCTATATAAGCGCTTTCTTGCTCTTCCTAAATGTTAGTGAACTCTCCAAAAATTATACTATATTTATGTAATTTATTAGCTTTGCATTCACTTAACCACATGCAAATTATATCCTCTAAGTAGAATATAAGCCTGTTGAGGAAAGGGACTGTTTCATTTTTGTCCTTGTGCACAAAGCATCTAGCAAAGTTCTTTGCATAAAGTAAACCCTGCATAAATGATTGATGAATTGAACTTAATTTAGTAGACTCTCCAATCCCACGTCAAAGAGCAAGACAACTTGGCATCTAATTGTACTCCTGAATGGTGAGCAGAGACCCTAACAGACCCACTTTGCAGTCATTAACCAAGTTCCCTGTTATTGATTCAGTATATGCATGACTAATTCTTAACTGGTAGTATTTTTAAAAATTTCCAGACACCTGTTAATAGACATTAACATGAAATCAAATAGGTACTAACTGTATGTGGAATTTAGCTTTTTTAGAGCTACCAAATGGATACTGTGAATTTTACCTTTGCCTCTCATTATAGAATTTGCTCTGGTTACAGAAACACCTGTGCCAAGTAGCTTTGTGTTGATTAACTTTAAAAATATCTGGTGCTATCAAAGCATCTCACCTCATCTGTATGCTATGGTAGTCTACTGAACACCAAGGCAGAGAGAGAGAGAGAGAGAGAGAGAGAGAGAGAGAGAGAGAGAGAGAGAGAGAGAGAGAGAGAGAGATTAATTCAAGCAGCCTGCCAAGTTGAGCTTGCTTTTCTTAGCTATGAGTGCATTACATACAGTCAGGAGAATACACTTAGATCCTGGCTCTATTACATACTGTCTGTGTGATGAAGGGCACACCAGCTCTCTGCTCTCAGACTCAGTTTCTTTTTCTGATAAAATAAATATAATAATAATACTTGTACTATGACCTCAAGGAGTTGTTCATGATAAAATTAGAAAATGTGTGTAATGTAAATATTAATGTATCATACAAATACTAATGTTAAATATTATTTTAACTATTAATCAAATAAATACATATAGAATACAGATTGTTAACATTCATAGGTAGCCTATGCCATATTTAGCATCCTATGAACATTTTTCTCTTTAATTCCCCCTCTATTGAAATCTCTCTGAAAACAGAGATTCACACAGGGCAGAGGGTCAGCTTGTGCTTTCCGTTTTTTCTTTGGTTGCCACAGTCAAATACTTTATCATCTAGTATCCAGTCTACCACAGATCTGAGTCTTCATACTTGGATGGTTTGCTCTTGGAAAAGCAGGCTTAGTTTTTTGCCAAGACCATCCATGAAAATTATCAAGCATGGTAGACCTTGCCAGATTCCAATGGCAAGGTCATCCAGAACCCAGAATCATCTTCATTCTCTGATGGTACATTGAAATAATAAAACCAAAAGCATCAGCTTCCTCCCTTCTTTCCTTCCTTCCTGCCTTCCCACCTGCTTTCCTGCCCACCTGTCTGCCTGTCCCCCTAACTGCCTACCTTCCCTCCTCCCTGCCTTCCTGCGTTCTTTCTTGTAATAAATGGCAAAACTGTTATTGAGATACAGATGTGCTGTTTTTTTAATTCTCAACTTGAATATTCTTTCCACCATGCTGGTGGAAATCTGTGGTCAGAAAATCAAAAACATGCATGTTAAAATCAAGTCCTACAGGGCCAGCTAGGTAGCTCAGTGGATAGAGCACTGCCCCTGGATTCAGGAGGGCCTGAGTTCAAATCAGGCCTCAGAGCCTTGACACTTACTAGTTGTGTGACCCTGGGCAATTCACTTAACCCCAATTGCCTCATCAAAAAAAAAATCAAGTCCTACAGATTTCATAAGGGGAAAAAAAAAACTTGAAAAGGAAGAAAATTTCAGGAAAAAAAAATTATGACACTAAACCTTTAGCCAAATTATGTGTGGTTTCTCCTCAAGGTCTCAGCACAACCCATCTTTCTTTCTAGTATCTTTTATTCCCTTTGTGGGAGGGACAATAGTATAAAGGATATATGGAAGTTACTCCCCGATGGATAGGTTGGAGAGAAGACTGTTGCTTATTTGGGATTGGGCAGCCAGTGGGAGGAAATCCACCTACCATTTCAGAGTTTTCTATGTTAACTATTTTTTCTTGCTAATTAGTTAATAACTGAGTTATTTCTACTCCATTGAAGGAGTGTATTTCCATAATTACCCTTATGCTCATCTGCCATATTTAAACACTCATTTCCTTCTCTTCTAACTACATCCAAACCGTCTGTTAGGAAAGGATCTGATAGTTATTTTAGCCATCTCGTCAATTGAGCAACATCCTTTTACCTCTCATGGCATATTCTAAACCTAGTATTTCATTGTAAAATTAATGTTTCCCTCCTATGCAACACCATCTTTCTCTATGTGACTTTTTCCCATTGTTCCTAGTTGCATACTCTGGACCCCTATTACTATGTTTTCAAGATCTTTGCATGAGTGGGTCAGAGAGTTATCTCATTACCTTTGAAATCATATTATATAGGAGACTATTTCACCTAGCCATAAGGTCAACCCAATACTGAGTGCCACAAAAAAAATCAAATACTAAAAATTGATTTACTGAACTTCCCATTGTCTAACTCACTAGCTATTGTTCCATTGATAAACAGAATCAAGTCATTATTACTTATGAAAGATTAAATTTATCAAGGAAAACAGCATATAAATTCAAGGACGGTAGGACTATTTATGAGCATCCATCCAATCTTGATAACTCTTTAAATATTTGTACTTAATAAACTAATATTTACCATGTGTAATTGAAGTAATTTCCATGTCTTTCATTGACCAGACTCAAAACCTCAGTCTCTTTTAGTAGTTTCTCTTCCTCTTAAGCATTACCACTCATACTATTTCATAAAAATCTTTTCTGTATTTCTTATATCCATCCCATTTTTTTATATATTTTAAATTACTACCATAATACTGAAAGCCTCCATTTCTTCTTTCCAATACAATTATAACATTCTCAATCTATGAGAGCCAGGGTGGAACAGTGGAGAGTAGCCTGGCTTTCAAAAGTCCCACATCTGACACATACTATCTATGTGACCCAGAGTAAATCACCTAACTAATCTCAGTGATCTATGCAACTCACTAGGAATGTAATTTTGAAAGAAAAGATTTTCTGCAACTTAATTTCTCTATAGCAATAAAATCTTAGGTCTAGCCCTTATCTCCAATCCTAATTACCTTTTTTCTCTTGTCTTCTCTCTAATCCATTTGTCACAATGCTGTCAGGTCAATCTTCTTAAAACACAATTATGTCATCTAATTCATTGATTAAAATCCTCCAAAAGCTCCCCCATGGAACCTAATAAGGTCCCAAGTCTTTCCTTAACATTTAATGCTCTCCACAATCTAGATCAACCCTACCTTTCTAGTCTCATCTATCATTACTCTACTATATATGCACATGCATACATATGGGTGGGAGCCCTTCCCCCTGACCCCCCACACTTTTACCTTCAGTAAAACTAGAATACTTGTTATTCCTTGGTCACCTTATGCTTCTTCCATTCCTTTGCTTCTATCTGCAATGCTCTCTACTTTGCTTCTTTCTACAATATCCTCTATCTAATCCTGTCCTGGACTTTAATTTCTAGCTCAAATGTCACCTTTCTCTTGAATTTTTCTCTAATCATCTCAGCAAGAATAGACCTCTCTCTTCTCTGACCTCCAGAGCACTTGAAAACCCTCTTATTGCACTTCCGAAGTCAACCTGGCATTACATTTTTTATTTGCATTTCTTTCCACTCATGATGGATTGTAAACTCCTTGGGGGCAGAGATTATGCATTATTATTACTCTTATTATTATTTTTGTATGCTATGCAAAACCTGGCACAAATTTAAGGATCAAGAAAGGGTCTAACCTCTTTTTGTTCTTAATGTTGTCCCCTGACAATGGTGAAAGATCAAAAAACAACCATGGAGACAAGGAGAGTACAGTACTGTCTGTTCTGCCTCTGAGCATGAAAGGGAAGCTCAGCCTGGACATTAGGGATGTTTTTTCCCCTTAAATAAGTATAAATTTATTCATTGGAATTTTGAGAATTCTTAGAGTGACCATGTTTCTGAGTAAAAGATTATTTTGTGTTTACATCCAAAAGGACTCCTGTAGCAATAATCTTAAGAGAGATGCTCACTCAAGTGTGATAAGCAGCACCAAAACTACTTTAGACTTTGTCCTAGGGTTATTCTAAAGAAAACTGGGGAAATATGCAGGTCTAACTACAATGTGAAACTTGGGCCCCTTAAATTTGGCAGGCACTGGGTTCTCAGAATTAAAAGATCGCATTGCCTCAGCCTCCTAAATCTCATTCAACTTCTATGTTAATCCAGAGGAGTTCATTGTTTTGACAATGTTTCTATTTAAACATTACAAGAATTTAGGTTTTATGATGGCATTTTTTAGAGGAAGATGTCACCAGTTCATGAACCCACCATTTGATTGGTGTGGATGCTTACTTGGCTCATACAGATGACATGAAGAAACGCATAATCATGGAACATGGTAGTTTTAAAGAACCTTTAAGATCATCTAGTACAATCTCTACATGAGCAGGATCCACTCTGTAGCCCAATATTCTGGGGCTCATTCCCTTAGTCTTTCTGTTACCCATGATGATGATCGTGTATTCTGAGGCCACATAATAAATAAGAAAGTTATTTGAACATTTTGGTCTGTTGGGATGGAATACAAGACATTTGTAATACCTTACATTGCCAATATTCTATGAATCTGTTTGCAATTCTCAGCTTGACATGAACCCACTGAAAATCAAACCTTCAGAACGTACTTAGGCAATTCTCATTTTTCTCTTCTGTAAAATCATGGGTATTAAAAATGTAGAGCTCTACTCCCCCTTTTATCTCTATTGTATTGTAATTTCATATTAACACTTATAATATGTTTTAAGGTATTTATTATATGATGGGCGCTGCAATAGCGAGATAAGGGTCAACAAATACCCTCAAGATACTCATATTCTCTTCTGAGAAATCATGCTGTAACACAAATAATCATAATCAGTCAAACAATTCAAGTATTAAGTGCCTACTGTGTGCTAGGGATTATACTATAGTTTGTTTTTTAAAGCATTTTGTTTCTCTAAATTTATAATAAATAGAGATATAGTGATTCAAATAGGATTAGAATCATTTTTCCCCGTTAACCAATTTGACCATCTTGCTTTCATTCTGTTTGGGGTATAAAAGTGACACATGAATAATATGCCAAACTCCAATCCACTCATTCATGTCCAAACGAGTTATCAGAAGTTGTATATGGTTTGGGCAGTGGATTTTTTGATAAAAAGAGCTGCCTTCACATTCCCATGACAACATATACTTTTATGGATTACTTCAGGTCATTTGTAACATACACTGAGGGACTGTAAAAGACCTGTAGTGATCTGTGGCATGCTGGGCCAGATAGTTCAAAAAATGTCTTGAGCTAGCTTTAAAAATCACCTCTTTCCCCATTGCTCCTAGCTGCAGTAGCTATATTCATCGTTACAGTCCTGATCAAAGAGATTTGGGATTTATGAGGTTTAAAAGAAGGGGATGGAGATTGATTTTCATGAACGGGGATTCACTTCAGATGGGTATAGGTTATTCTGTATGCATAGGGATCCCTTGCTAAAATCCTTACAGAATGAAGACAAAGCTTTGTAGGTTTTTCAAGGCCCTATATATTCTGAACTCTACTGACCTTTTTACTATTTAAGAGACAGTATGATACAATACAAAATGTGTTGAAATTAAAAGTCAGAGGACCTGGGTTCAAACCCAAACTCTGCTACTAAATACCTAGGTGACCTTGTGTAAAATATTAAATCACTTTGGAATTTATTCAGATAAAAAAATAAGAGGTTTGGATTAAAGGGCTCTTAAGATTCCTTCTGTCTCTAAGTCTATGATCCCATGACCAAATGCCCTTTAAGTTACCTTAGAATTCTCAATCTATGAGTCTAATATTTTTGATTTGTCAGCTTTAAAAGAATTTATTAAACGCCTAATGCAGCTTATGAAATTTAAATATCCAACTATAATCATTTCATTGTGCACATACTAGTAAAGAAGGAAAAAGAATTTGTAAACAGGAATGAAAAACTTCTCAAGGAATATAACACGCTATTTAGAAATTTGAGAATATTAAGGTACTAAATCCATTATTCTTGAGATTCTGTGTTATGTATTCCAGTGATACACAGAAACAATTGTTGAATTTTCGTTGTGAGCATTGTCATATGAGAAGTTAGCAAACTTTGCAAATCAATATTGATTTATTGTTTTGTTCATTGTCCAGACCTAAGAAAGTTATGGAGAAAATGTTAATAAGGCTGACTAAACTTAAAACTGTGTCATACACACATATACACGCGTATATACATATATATTTATTTATTCGTTCACACATTTATTTATTTATTCACTCAACCATTTATTTGTTTGTTCATTCCCTTGCTTATTTATTTATATGTTCCTTCATTCATCCATTTATGTATTTATTTTTCTCTACTTATCTATTTATCTATATAAAGACCTGACTAGTAAACATTTACTAGTTTATGGTTAGTTGTTCTCATTTGGTTAACAGAAAAGAAAAAAATATCTGAAAATATGCCACTGTGTGGTAACAATGCTGTTCTGACCTTTAATAGTTTGTTTATATTTACATGTAATACTTGAAATAGATGCCTAAATTATTCTTTATATATATATATGTATATATATATATGCATAT
This sequence comes from Dromiciops gliroides, assembly GCF_019393635.1. NCBI lineage: Eukaryota > Metazoa > Chordata > Mammalia > Microbiotheria > Microbiotheriidae > Dromiciops > Dromiciops gliroides. The sequence continues at coordinate 689,798,902 of NC_057861.1, read as the reverse complement.
ATATATACATATATATATATATAAAAGGTACCTGATCATATCTATTATTCAAAATCCTAAGAAAAAAAGGGAACATTATACTGTTATGAGAAATTCTCCTGATAATTACATGAAATATAATTAAAATGGTACTAATGAATCTGATTCTAAATTATACTAGTATTTGCAATGAATTTCAAATCCCCCTTTAAACAAGAAGAAAGAACAATTATGATACATTGGAAAGAACACTGTCTTTGATATCAGATGATTTGATATCAACTCTGTCACTTTCTGGTGATGGTGATAATGATGACGAGGAGGAAGAAGAAGAGGAGGGAAAGGAGGAGGAGCAATTATCTAGCACCTACTATTTATCAGATACTGTGCTGTTCATTTGTTCAGTCATATCCAGCTCTTCATGACCCAATTTGAGGTTTTTTTGGTAAAGACACTGGAGTGCTTTGCCATTTCCTTCTCCAGCTCATTTTACAGATAAGGAAACTGAGGCAAACAGGTTAAGTGATTTTCCCAAGGTCACACGACTAGTTGCTGGGTGTTGTCCATCCTAATGCACATAAGAACAGAGTGAGACTATTTCTCAGCAAAAGAGGGCATTTCTGATCACATACTGATCAGGCTGAACAGCTCAGTGCCCAGTCCAGACCCAGCCAGGACAGTACTTCCATTGCCCATCAGAGTCTTCAGCACCAGAAGCTTCTGGGGCTCAGATCACAGACTGGTGAGGGGGTTCAGCGGTAGGCCCAGCGTGAAGTAGAGGCAGTATCTGCTGGACTTGTGGCATAGCGCCCTGGGTCTGAACCAGTGGGTTGAATCGAGTGGTGGTTGCCCATTGCGGGAGGGGCAAAAGCATGCCAAGCTTCCAACCATAGAGAATCAGAGTTCAATCAGACTTCTGTTTCTGGGTCAAAGAGAAAGCAGCCATGATTACTCACAAGCCAGGCAGGCTGAGAAGAAGCCCAATCACCCCCTGGGCCACGGTGTAGCACAAACAATGTGTCCTGTAAGCAGTGATACACTTTACGAAGGAGCTAAAAGCCAAGAAATAGTAAGCCAGGATGAGTAGACAGAGAAAGCAGAAGACCATCGAAAACTTCTTTGGGGGAAAGGTAAACCACAATACAAACTCAGAAGAAGAAGATAATAACAGGGTCAAAGCTCCAACATCCAAAGCTTCCAAGAAAAATATGAACTGGTCTCAGACCATGGAAACTTTCAAAAGGGACTTCATACTCAAAAATGATCAAAATGACATCACTATGTCAGGGTTAAGGTTTAGTGTGTCCAACTTTTGCTGATCAGAGCAATATGACCTCAGAAGGTTCTTCAACAGGCAGGGCACCAATAGTTTAGATGATCATTTGGAGTGGAGATGTCTCTAAATTTGCACATCTCATGTTTCTTTTGAGCTTCCACAATTTGGTTTTGCTCATAGTGAACAGCACCTTCTTTCTTGCTTGGTGGTCCTGTGCCAATGCTTCCCAGTTCTCACAAGCTATTCCAAAGTTCTTCAAAGAGACCATCAGAGTGTTCTTGCATGCTTCTTTTTACCTCTCTGTGATCACTTTCCTCGTGTGGTTTCTCTATAAAATGACATTGTTGTTGTTGTTTATTCTTTATTTTTGAAAAGGTCTATGACAATAGGAGGTAATGTCATGACTTTTAATGAATTGGATTTAAGTGAGGGAGGGTTGTACACCAGTTTCACTCTCTCCTCCAGAGCCATCTGGCTCCAGCAAGATCAGGATGACTGGAGAAAGCCCCAGGTGCATTGGGAGACCTTGGCATTTTTTTTTTAAGCTAAGGTCTTTCATAGGTCCCAATTTGCCTGAGGCAACACTGTCAGGCTAGGTAAAAAAAATGAGGTAAAGAAAAGCCTCTTCTATCTAGTCAAAAATATACATAAACAAACAGAGGGATGGCGAGAGGGAAGGACAGACAAATGGACTGATGAATGAAGGAATGAATGAATGGAGGTGTGAGACAGAGCCCTTCAGCTTTTCTGGCCAAAGTAGAAACAATTGTAATTTCTATCTATTCTGGGCCATCAAGAGGCCAAACAATGACCAAATGAGGTTTGGGCTAGGACCTATAGTTGGCCAGTCAATGGGAGCCAGAGTTATTTGTGTTTAAGCAGTGATGAGCACCCCCAAAGATGTTTAATTGTCAAAATCTCACAAGATGTCTTGGGGTTTATGTGCTAAATTTCTTTGAAAGATCCCTCCTTAAGGCTCTCCTCTGGACCTCAGAGAGCTTACACTGGCGCAGTCTGCACTCCTTGAATGATGGATGGAGCAGAGGTTCTTTTGCTAGCTCTCTATCCTAGACAGGCCTTCTTAACTTTCAGAGTCACGTGCTCTAAGTTTACTAATATTGAATATGCTTTAATAAATGCTTAATGCTCAAAACTGGTACTTTATTTTCTAATTTCTAAGTAGCAATATATCAGAAATCCCAGCTAAGTTCCCTAACATTTGGGACATAGATAGGGCACCCCATAAATTTTTAATCACCACACTTCAGAACCTCTCAAATACTGATATAGTTCTGGCAATGAATGAACCAACCTTATCAACTATGTGTATATCTGTGGAAAGTGTACTGCCAAGGTAAATGAATTTATCCACAGCATTAAAATTTTTCTCCATTTGCTGTAACTGATGGTTCCAAGTATGGGTAGTGTTTAACTGGCTGGTGAAGAACCTCTTTTTTGTTGTAGTCAGGCCAAAATTAGTACAAGTGGCAGAGAAACATTCTATACTTGGTTGCATCTCAGCCTCAGAGGGTGCATTTGAGTTCACAATCATCTGTGAATAAAAAATAACACACCAATTCTCCCTTCAGTTTAGTCTTGGTTTGTAGCCTTTTCAAGTTAAATAATTTACATCAATACTGTAATTGACTTGATGCCATTGTATAGAATTAATTGTTATTTGAGGTTTTTATGATTCCATCTTTTGGCTTAAATTTAAAAAACCCCAGCTCACACTGGACTGGGGCTCAGGCTAGTGCCTCCTCAAACAGCATGGTGCTCCACCCACTGGTTGTATGTAGCCATCGTCATGGTGCTGGCACCTCACATCATCACCACTTGCTGACACCTACATGGGCCTGGCAAAATTATATTGATTGGAAGCCCAGTGAGGGCAGTCATGTGACTGTCAGTCAGAGCTGCCAGCCAATTGGCTTGGGGCTGTGTGTGGTCAGCCTGGGGGCTGCTGAGAAGGGAGGTTCGCCATTCTAGCTTGAAGTTGGAAGGCGACAGGATGCTGCTTTGTGTTCTCAACTGATTCCTGGGCAGCGGTGTTATTCGGGTTGTATTATTTCCCTTTCCCCATTTTATTTCCTTTCCCTTAGCCCTACTGATCCTGTTTGTGTTTTTTTAAGTTCATTCTTGTTAAATAAATCCTGCTCTGTTTTGAGGGAGGCTGTCGGTCTCCTTCCTTGCCCCAACATTGCGGCGGACCGCCTAGTTACATTCCCTCATTAAAAATTGGTCCCTACACCATTTTCATACTCTTTGAAGGTATCTGACAGCAGTAAAAGCATAATGCTAAAAAATGCAAGTACAGCCCTACTTGATTCTATTGGTGACTTGGAAAGTGTGAGAGCATCATCTATCATTCAGAACGTCCCATGGAAATGGCATCTAATACTCATAAACATATCCAGTTAACAAAACTTAACCATTATCTTCCACAACCTCTAAGGATGACAATATCAAAGGCTTTATCAGATCTATGAAAATTGTATACAGACCCCTTTTCTGCTCCTAGCATTTCTTCTGGAGTTGTTGGGCAGCAAACACCATATTGACAGTTATTTGGCCCATTCTGAAGCCATGCTGGCTCTCTATATATAATGAACTTACAGTTAAAGGATCAGCTTATTAAAGAGGAATCTGGCAAGAACCTTGCCAGCAATGACTAAGAGAGAGACACCCTCGGTAATTGTCACAGGATGTCTTTTTCCTTTTCCATTTTTTTTTCTATTTGACAGATACCATGTTAAGTGGTTCAGTTATTTTTCAGTCATGTCCAACTTTTCATGACCCCATTTGGAGTTTTCTTAGCAAAGACACAAGAGTCGTTTGCCATTTCCTTCTCTGGCTCATTTTACACATGAGGAAACTGAGGTGAACAGGGTTAAGTGTCTTGTCTCATGTTACACCGTTAGTGTCTGAGGCCAGATTTTCAATCATGAAAATTAGTCTTCTTGACTGCAGGCCTGGCCTTTTAACCACTTTACCACCTAACTGCCCCTTCCAGATACTGTGCTAAGTTCCAGGTTGTATGCTAAGTACTTTATGCACATATTTGATCCTCACAACAAGCTTGGGAGGTAGGTGCTATTGTTATAACTTTTTTATAGTTAAAGAAAGAGAGCAAAGAAGTTAAAAGATTTGGTGAGGTCATGTAGCTAGAAAGTGTCAGTCTGAATTTGAATTGATATCTTTCTGATTTTAGGTTCAGGGCCTATCCACTGTCACAATTAGCTGTTTCTAGCTATGAGACTTTAGTCAAAGTACTTAATCACTCTATTTTGCTTAGCTGTAAATTGGTATATTAGATGAGGATAATCTCTAAGAGCCCTAGAAGTGTTATTATTCTGTGATTTTCTCATATTTTCCTACATTAGAACTTCTGCACATCCCATTTCCCTAGCCTGGAATTCTCTCTTTCTTCTTTTCCAATTATGTAAATTCTATACTTCTCTCAAGCAAACATTTATCTTGGTTCCACTTTATTATAATCACTCCTCCAAAAGAGCTCCTATATCATTTGCTTCAGATCCAATTAATTTGGTATATATCATGAATTTTTACTGCATTATTATTTTCACAGGTTCCCATTTCATCTACCCAAGTTGATATTTAGCAATTTCAGAAAATGTCCTAGCCCTAATTGTCTATATAGTAATTAGTGTAGTACCTTTTTAATGTTGAATGAGTACACATTTATAGATATCATTGCAATATCAGAAAGAGAAATTGAGGAATTTAGAGAAATATGCCAAGGTTTCTATGAACTGATGTGAAGCAAGAAATCATATTTAATGGATAAAATTTTTCAGTAATATAAGAAATAAAAAGATAATTAAATGCAGATTAAGTTCAATGACCAATCTTTCTCTCCCCCTGACCCCCCAAAAAAGATACATTATTCTCCTTTTGTCTTGATAGAGAGGTAGAGGACTGTGGATATAGAATGATCTGCATATGATCAGATTTAGATGCTTTGTCTATTAGTTTTATTTTATTATAAGGGGATATTTTATGGTGAAGGGTGTATACTGGGAAATGACTGTGCTATAAAAACCAAATTTAGTCAAACAAGAAAAAAGAAAGAAAAAGAAAAATTAAATAGATATCCTTTGATGATAAGTAATATATTCTAGGCAGAGCATTTGAAACCAATATAAGAAGATATGGGAATAATATGTAAATAGTGTTCTTGGAGTTGTAGAACTCAAGGATATATTGGATAAGAATAATAAAATATGCTCTCTGCAGTGACTGACAGCTATCATGATTACTCTCTAACCTCATAAGATCTCCCAGGTTGAGTTGGGTGACAGACTGACTCATGTGTTACAAATGTATTTAGAACAGGCTATTTACATATTCATACATTTATTCATCTTGCTACTAGCCATACAGAGATTTTGCTACCATTTTTTCATATACTTGTATTGTTTCTAGAATCCTTATAATCCTTAAGTGGCATCTAGTAATCTTAAGTAGCTCTGATAATGCCTTAATTTTAATATTCTAGTCAGTAATGGAATTGAATATTGTGTCATGGGGTAAATGGTGTGAGATGAAAGAAGGAAGTTTAACAGGCAGCTGTGTGGTATACTATAATGAACAACGAACTAGTAGCCAAAAAATCCCTTTTCAGTCTTGGTCTGCTACTTATAAGATTTCTGACCTTGGATGAGTCATTGAGCCAAACCTCAATTCCTTCACCTATAAAATGAAGATGATACCTGCTAACCTATTGAATAAATTTTGGAGGATCCAATGAAATAATGAATATGAAAATATGTTAATAATTATAAAACACATTCACAGATAACACATTCATAATTTATGAAGAGATTTCCACACACAAACACTTACCCACACAGTGACACGCAAACATCTTCCTGAGATAGGCAGCAAAATACCATGCAAATATGTCATAAAAAATGAATGAATGGTTATAACATTTAGTGATATGCTTTTTCTTAAGTGATTTAATTAAAAAAGTAATAATAATTACATATCTGTGTTTTATCTACAGTCTCATCTGTGAGAAAGGTATCCTTATCAGAAATACCTTTGAATACAAACTCCTTACTTTCCCAAGAAAATTCCAAAAAGTAACACTTTTTGGGGAGCTAACATCCAATGGGCATACTACATAGGAAGCTTGAAAATGAGTATATGAGATAGACAACAGATTGGACACCAAAATACTACAAGTAGATAATTTTTTTGTGTATTTGTTCTGTATAAAAACAATTCAGTCTGGTAGGAAGCATACCAAATACGGAACCAAAAGACAACAGATTTGAATATATAATCTGCTAAGTGAATGACCTTTGCAGAGGAGGGATGTGGGGAGCTTGTTCATATGTAATTGCTACATTAACTCATTTAATCTCTCATGGGCTTTAGTTCCCTCACCTTCAAATAAGAGGTTTTCCAGATGATTTCTAGATTTAAATCTCATTATCTTTGGATCATGTCTTTGGAAATGTCTTGCCTGTAAAAATGTTCAAGGTTTCCTGGTCCCAAAATCTTATTATTCAGACCCTGGTTGAGCCACAAGGCCAGTCAGAGCACAAGCACCATGGTATTCTCTGAAATTGTTCTTCATAAGTTAATGCCAACTGTGTCCAGGAGAAGGCATGACTGAACACAAGATGACTCAGAAGCATTAGTAATTTCTGCCATATACTTAGGAATTCTAACACCATGGTTCCTGATTTTCTTAAGTTAAAATGTAAAGGATGAAAACAAAGATGAGATCAACTAGGTTGGAGCAAGTCTGCCTAGATGAGTTACATGATGGAGATAATTTCAATGACATCTATCAAAGTATTGAGCCATCCATTTGAAAGAAAATTAAAAGAAAGGAAGTCACCAAGTGCAATCACTCTTGACTTCATATTATTGATTTCTTGTATATCTATTTGGGCAGCTATGTGACACAGTGGGTAGAATAGCAGGCCTGAAGTTGGGAAGATTCATCTTCTCAGGTTCAAATCTGGTCTCAGATAATTAGTAGCTATGTTATCCTGGATAAGGTATTTAACCCTGTTTGCCTCAGTTCTTCATCTATAAAATGAGCTGGAGAAGGAAATGACAAACCCCTTAATATCTTTGCCAAGAAAATGCCAAATTAGGTCATAAGGAGTTGGGCAAAACCGAACAACATATATCTATATATCTATCTATACCTATATCTATACCTATACCTATACCTATATCTATATCTACTTATCTCTTCCATGTTGTGACTCTTCCCATCATGGCTTGGCATAAGAAATTAAATGGGAATTTGAGGAGAGTTTTGTGGAAGCTTCAAATGATACACAAAGGCCAGAAGATGACACACAAAAAGTTTAGAAATTCAGAAATGCATATATATATATATATAAAATTATGTAATGTCAAGGGGAAAAAAAGAGAAAGAAATCCACAAAGCCAGAACACTTCTTCTCTGGTATAAAAATAGGGACCAAAATTTAGATTTTTCAGATCACAGGGACATTGTGCCCTAACCTCTCTCTTGTAGCAAGGATAACTGTATAAATCTTCATAAGAATATTCTAAACACATAAAGGTAACCTTGTAAGATATGCATTGGAATAGTTAGGCTTTCATATAAGATATCTGACATCAGACACATCTTTACAGTCACATAATTGACTACATATGCAGAAAATAAAAGATCCCACTGGGTTTGTGATTTGTTGATTATTAAAACAATCTAAAAATATTAGATTGGGAAGAACAAAAGCCTACTTTAGAGGTTATCCTTTAACAAGGTTGCTTTTATGAATGTGTTAAAATCATATGAGTATTCTTGGCAGCAGAAATAATGGATAAAACTTTGTTCAATGCTCTGTGGCTATTAGTTCCATGTGAGACATAAAAGAGGGAAATATGTGCTTTTCAAAGTGTTCACTCTGTCAGGGAAGATAACCAAGACAACTTGTAAATGGAAAAGGTGTTCCCTTTACACCAGGACTTTTTAACCTGGTGTCTCCAGACTTCTTATGATTCCTGGATATATTTCAGCGGATTATGGGGTTTGTATGTGAAAATTATATCTTTATTTTCATTACTTTTTATCTGAAAGTTAGCATTTCCTTCAATTAATTAAAACAAAACAAAACATTAACAAGGCTTCCTTAGGGCACAAAGGGGTAGGTTAAGAACCATTGGCAAAGAAGATGGTGATCTCTAAATATTCTTTTTTTCTGGGTTCCATTCTTTTACAGCATAACAGTTTGGAACCTTATAGAATCACCTAAATGAAGATAGAAGAACCTCACAAAACATTAGCTTACACACAGAGACAAAACCAAATAAATAAGGAATGCCTATTATTCTAATTATAATATACAATTTTATAAATATCCCACAATCACCATCATTCAGCTTTATATAGATCTTGAATAGATACTACAGATAGACAACAAATTATTCCCAAAAGGAAAAACAGGAAGTGAGTTGATTGAATTGTTTTTTATGACATTTCTCAGGGTTTTTAATAATACTAAGATTCTCCATGAAATAAAGACCTCTCTTTTTGCAACCAATATTCTTCTAACAATAATCCAAACTTATACAGTATCACAACTTTTAAAGAACTAAATTTTCAAATTACACAAATAGCAATGAAGAGAGGTGGGGTAATGAGCTAGGCAATATTACAAAGAGGGAATTTCACAATAGATGTGTTTTATAAGAGATACTGAAAGACATTTCCAAGTGGAAAAAGAAATTCCTATGTTGAGAGCAATGTTTAAAGAACAAAATGATTGATACCTAGTTGGTAAAGTGGAAAGGACACATGAAGTCATGAAGACAAGTTCAAATCTGGCCTCAGACACTTATTACAGTTGTGTAACTATAGGTAAGTCACTTAGCTTTTGTCTGTTTCATTTTCCTCATCTCTAAAATGGCGATGATAATAATGGCATCAACCTCTCAGGGTTGTTCTAAGGATACAATGAGATAATATTTGCAAAGAGCTTTACAAACTTTAAAGCACTACATAAGTGCAATTTGTATCAGGTCATGTACAAAAATCTCTTAGAAGGTCCCTAGCACATTAGGTGAATCACTTATCTCTTTAATGGAGGTAATAATAGCACATCTTACACAAGATTGTTGAGAGAATCAAAATTACATAAGAGAAAGCACATTGAACAGCTAGATAAAAGCTAGCTATTAATTTAGAGAAATCATGGAGAAGATGTGGAATGAGAAGGAATGGATGGGCTATGAAAAAAGCCATTGGAAAGAGTACTTGTATTTCTGAAATCACATATCTAAGGAAGTTTCCAAAATATCTACAGATTCATAATATCCTTGTTTCATCATATTTTACTATAGTTAAACACTATTTAATTATTTAGAAAATTTTATGGGGCAGCTAGGTGGCATAGTGGATATAGCACAGGCCCTGAATTCAGGAGGTCCTGAGTTCAAATCCGGCCTCAGACACTTAACACTTACTAGCTGTGTGACCCTAGGCAAGTCACTTAACCCCAATTGCCCCACCCCCCCCAAAATAGAAAATTTTATTATTTAATTTAACATTCTTATTTTTTTTTAATTTTGAGTTCCAAATTCTCTCCTTTCCTTCCATCCCATCCCCCAACCACTGAGAAGACAAGCAAAACGATGCTCATTATAATGTGAAATAATATAAAACATATTGCCATTTTAGCCATATTGCAAAACCAAATAGCGAGAAAAATAAAGTGAGAAAATTATATTTTCACTTGCATTCAAAGTTCATTTCTCTCTCTGGAGTTAGATTTCATTTTTTCATCAGGAGTCCTTTGCAATTGTCGTGGATCATTATATCAATCAGAATAGCCAAGTCTTTCACAGTTGATCACCATTATAAAATTGCTGTCACTGTGCACAATGTTCTGATCCATCTCATTTCACTTTGCATCAGTTCATATAGGTCTTATCATGTGTTTTTTTTCTGTTTTTTCCACACCCCCTAATCATTTCTGATTTTTTTCCAGCTTGATTCTTGACTTTGTACTTTATTTTAAAGTTAGGCTCTATTCATCTGCCAGCAGGGAAGCATTTTTTGAAGTTTTAAACTTTTTTTGTACTACTGTTTTCAGAGGTAGTTCCAGAGATCTAGAAGTTTTTGGTGCTACTAAGTTGTTATGATCCTGAGAGAGGCATGGATACTGCTCTCTTGGTCTGTGTTTTGGTTTTTACCCAAGAAGAGCGCCTGGTCCACTTCAGCCAAAAGTGCTAGTACTCCTATTTGCCTTGGAGCTGAGAGCATGGTCCCTGCTCCTTGGTGACTGACCACCAGCAGCCCCCCCTGCCCTGGAACTGAAATCCAAAAGTCTGTATGAGCAATAGAATTGCAAATCAGCACCACCTGTCCCCAGGTGCTAGTACCTTGGAATCTCTTTCTGACCAATTGTCTGACTCATTATGGTCTCTGGCCTAAGAGCTACCGAACCTACTGCTGTGGATGCTATGCATGCTGTTGCTGCCCTCCTTGTGTTCTTTTTTTTTTTTTCTGGGCAGTGAGAGTTAAGTGACTTGCCCAGGGTCACACAGCTAGTTAGTGTCAAGTGTCTGAGACTGAATTTGAACTCAGTTCCTCCTGAATCCAGGGCTGGTGCTTATCCACTGTACCACCTACCTGCCCTCCCTCCTTGTGTTCTTGATGGGCCTTTACCACAGTGTAAAAGATGTCTTCTGCCAACCTACAAAGTGTTCTTAGTCTGGAAAAAATGTCTCACCCTGACCTTTTGTTGGCTCTGCAATTCTAAATTTTAATTTAAGGTGTCACTTTCACGTTGTATGGAGAATAATGTTGACACAGTTCAGATGAGTTGCTACCTCTAATCTGACATCTTGGCACTTCCATTCCCCACTTCTACCATATTTAATAGCTATAATACAAGCTGCCTCTAGATATGAGGTTGTTTTGTTTGGTTAGGTTTTGGTTTTGATTTTCCCCTCAAATGATTATAAATGACTTGGTTTATTTTATATACAGAACATGCTTACTTATATGTATGCATGTTATTTCTTCCAGTAGAATATAGGCTCTTTGGAAAAATGAGGCAATTAAAACATTTATTAGTGATATACTGTGCTAAGCCCTTGGGATACAATGACAAAAGCAGAGATTTCCCCAGTGGAAGGGCAATCCACTGCTACACCCTTTCCAGTGGTAATAGTAGTGATGATTTCATTCATATTCCTAGAACAAGAAGTGGAGAGTGGTAGGAGGGAAAGGAATGAGGGGAGGGGGCAGCATAGCAAGAAGATCATATAACTAGGTGATTGGTTATGCATGTAATTAGAATCAATGAGTTCTCTCAACCACGGAATCAGCTGGAAAATCAGATGACCTCATTTAGAGCCCTTTAAATCCCTAGCACCTAATAAATTGCCTAGAATAATGTGGGCATTTAAAAAATTCTTGTTGAATTGAATTATTTGCTTCCTGCCAGGTGCCTACAGCCTGCCAGACTTGAGCTGCAGGCAGCCTAGCACTCCACATGATATGCCTGTGATAAACTCTTCCATCCTCATGTTGCTTTCAGTAGCCATCCCTGTGCTATCGGCATGATAGTTAGCTCAGGGAAATGTTTCAAGTCAGGAGGTAGCAATCTAGAGGAGCTTGGTTTCACTGGCAGGAGGTTCCATCAAACATTTCACTTTTCACTCTTCCACGCATTCAACAGGTATTTATCCCTTTTAAAAGGCAGAGTATATTGCTTCCCTTTTTCTTCTAAAACATTAGTGTATAAAAGCTGGCAAGGCCACAAGACTCAGTGCACAGAATGGTAACCTCAACCAGCTTCCATGTCTGTACCAGAGCCCATAGTACTAAGCATGCTCCTGGGAACACCACATCCAATTGAAAATCCTGAAACTGGTTAAGAGCCAGTGACTTCAGCATGAGGATTATTTAGACACACTAAATGGAAACTAAACCTTTCCCCAGGAAAATGATAAACGAGGGTGAATTAGGTTTTTGTGCAAGGTAAAACCTCTTGCTACACTGATCTCTGTACTAGGCTCTGTAAAGGATCCAGGAGTAGAGTGATACCAAGCTCAAAACTCCTTGAACTTGCGATGCACCTGCTGGCTTCAGAAATAGGAACTTGAGTTGGAGAATCAGGGCAAATTTATTAAACATACACAAATACACATATACATATACACCTACAGCTTTTAATAAACTTACCATATAATGAAGTACAAACTTTCAATAACTATTAGTGAATGGAAATAATCACTGTGTTCACTGTTGCTCAGGAAGACTTAGGATCACTGATTTATAACATCAGGGGCCTCACCTAATAGGGCCCTTTTATCCTATATTTGAGAAAACTGAGCCTTGGAAAGGTTTTGTGATCTACCCAAAGTCATAGCAAGGATATGAACCAAGGGTCTCAAATCTCAAAGTTAGCACTCTTATCAACATGCCATACTCTGCCTTTTGGGAGTGAACTGCTGAAGAACATTGGTATGTGGAAGACATTAGAGACTCAGTGAAAAACTAGCTCCCTTTCATTATCATTTCTGGGCCAGAATTCTAAAACCATGGCTAACCATTTTGATCTTATAGATCCTTACGGGGTTGAGAGAATTTTTTGGTTAATACAAAAACCAATAAAAAAAGCTTTTCCACACCCCCCTTTTAAAAATTAAATGTTGTTTATACACAGAAACAATAGGATTTTGAAGCCCACTACTTGAGTTAGTCCTCCAGAATAAATGGTAATAGGAAAGATCTACTTGTCATTAAGTTTTGGTCAAGTAGCTGCCAAGAATTGTTTGCTAATTTATCTGGCTGACTGGTAATCAGGTTTTATCATAGGAAAGAGGATCCTAAGACTACCATTCTGTTCCAGGCCCTCATCATCTCATGCCCAGAGTATTTCAATAACTTTCTTTTTGGTCTCCCTGACTCATCTCATCCTCACTCCAATCCATCTCAACTTAAATGGCAGTGATCTTACATGGTGCAGGTCTTTCCATGTCAGCCTCCCCATCAACTCATTTGACTCTAGTTGTTCCCTATCAATTCCATAAGACAGAAAATTCTCTGTTGGGCTTTTAAAGCCCTTCACAAACTGATTTCTTCTTATCCTTACTTTTACATATTTAGAGCCAGAAGAAACCTTAGTTCTCTAATAACCGAACCTCTTCATTTTGGAGATAAGCAAACTGAGGGCTAGAGATTAAGTAATGTGGGTAATAAATGCCAGAGCAAATATGGCATGAAAGTTGTCTAACTACAAAAATGATGCTCTTTCAATAACTTCAGCACTATAAAAGGCTTTAAAGATCATCTATTCCTACTGCCCCACCGACCTCCTTTCTCTCCTCCCTCTCCCTCTCTCTTCCCCTGTCTCTTTCCCTCCCTCTGTGCCTGTCTTTTTTTCTCACTCAGTACAACTTTATGTATTTTTATCTCTGTCTGCAATATCTTTCTCTCTCTGTTTTTGAGTCTGTCTCTTCTAATTCTGTCTTTGTCTTTGTTTCTGTCCATCTCTCTCTCTGTATCTGTTTTCCTTTCAGTGTGTCTCTCTGTTTTGGTCTTGTCTTTTTCTATCTGTCTCTGTCATTAATTGTCTCTATCTCTTTGTCCCTGTCTGCTGATCTGTTTCTGTCTCTGATTCTGTCTGTGTCTAATTCTCCCTGTCTCTCTGGTTGTCTACCTGTCTGTCTGTTTCTGTTTCCATCTCTCTCTTTGTTTCTCTGTTGGCTTTGGGAGCAGCTAGTTGGCACAGTGGATAGAGTGTTGACCCTAGAGTCAAAAGGACCTGAGTTCAAATCTCACCTCAGATACTTACTCTGTGTGACTCTGGGCAAGTTACTTAACCCCAATTGCCTTAAAACATCCGGGACGTATAAAGAGTTCAGCAATGACCAGATTTTCTGGTTTCCTGAATCATAGCTCTCATTGAACTATGTGCTAACCTTCTTCCTGTCTGTAGCACTGTTACATTACTACCTTTTAAACAGTAATGTAACATATGAAAGTCTTCTGTCTAGTAAAGTTCTCTAAAGGGGAGTGATGAGAAAACAGTGTCATAAGATAAGAAGGCATTCATGTAGGAGAGAGAAATAAGAATGTATAGAGAGACAGAAAAATTGTGTGTGTGTGTGTGTGTGTGTGTGAGTGTGTGTGTGTGAGTGTGTGTGTGTGTGTGTGAGTGTGTGTGTGTGAGTGTGTGTGTGTGAGTGTGTGTGTGTGTGTGTGTGAGAGAGAGAGAGAGAAATACACAGGCAAAAAGAGACAAAAAACGGGGAGGAATGGGAAGATTGTGACCATTATTATTGGATGAATTGATCATTTTCATAAACAGAGGTATTCTTCACAGTATTAATGTATCACTTATTCAAATATAGTCATCACCAGATTCAGTATATTGGATTCTTTCTCCCTCAGCTTATCAATTCACCTTGAAAATGTTGTTGTGGATATTGATGTGACCTGTGTGCATTTGGGACATCACCCCACTCTACTTTTCAAAAATCATGTATGATGACATCATAGTACTATATTCCTAAGTCTTTCATGAAATCCTGACCAGGCTTCTGAAGAATTCTGCTGCAAATTATACTATTGGTTCTTTCTCTGCAGATGGGCTGTACTATTCAAATACAAAAAAAAAATTAAACTAAACAATTTTGAAGACCTCAAAAAATTTCAGCTGTTGTAAATCAGCATGTACGCATAGTTCATCTTCCAAACGTGAGTGACCCCATGTAGGGATTTTGTATATTTGGAGTGGTGGATGGGAGAAGAGACAAGTAGTATTATAGCCTCAAACTGTACAACTCTCATGATACATACATGCATGACCACTGAACATTTATAAATTACTTTGGGTTCTGCTTGAGTTGTAGTGTCCAAATTCTATCTATGTATTTCTGACTCCCTGTTTCTGGTTCCTGCTTTTGCTAGCAAACCTACATATTCATTTCTGACTCTCTTGCTGAATTATACTGCTGAGTACTCAGATCTCAGCAGTGTACATACTTGATAAAGTGGCAGGAGTAATACTAGTGATTTAAACTTTGTGTTTTCCAGTAGTTTTCAACACCATAGTAAAGACAATTTAGGCAGTTTGCAAACTGGTAGTCAGTTATATATCATATATGAATGAGTATGAGGTGATAATAATTTTTATATGGATCTTAGATTGGAAGCATTCTGTCCTAAGTAGAGGCTTCTGTCACAGCTGCTGTCCTGTAGAGCAGAAAACACTTCATTTTGGATGTATTCATGCACAGAGTCCTTACCATGACAGATGAGTTCCATTTGGTGAATAGCCATGATTCATTTTGAGAATATAGAATTTCTCCCCTTCTGATGCAACTCATAATGGGGAACATGATATCTGGGCTGTTCATTGTCAACCCAGGTATGATACCTCACAGATGACCAAGAAATGAATCATGACAATAAAGAATGCCCTAGTCTTCCAATGTCACCAAACTTCAAAACAGACCCACTCCTAGATTCCAAATGCTCTAAAATCATGAAACTCACCAGTATGTCTCCATTACCTCATCTCTGTCATATGCCTTCCAAGTAGCTTCCATCTATGGTACTATATCTGTCTGTACACAGTCACATCTAGGGTTCTGGAATGCTCTATACCAAACTTCAGTGACCAGCTACCTGGATCTGTAAATGGGAGATTGCTGTTGTAGTCTAGGGTCTATTTATATTAATACTCTCCTTTATGCCCCTGAACAACTCAGGATCACTTGTAAATATTTTCTTGCACACTCATGACCCCCAATCCATGGTGACAACAATGTGATTGGGCAAGGGTAAACTTCACACATACATGCACAACTACATAAAGGATCATTCTATCCCTGAATTGGATTCTACATACCAGTTCCATGAGTTTCAAATTCATAGGTGAATTTGACTAGGGAGAGACCAGAATGATCCCCCACATATAGTCCTAGATGGAATCTAGTCAACAGATTTCATTTATACTGTGAGTTGGTCAAGCGTTACTTCCAGGAGGGCCTATAGTATTGAGATGCCCCTTTCCAGGCTCAGTGGTAAAAGGATAAAATCCTTAGTAAATAGTAATGGGGATTAATAAGTAGAATAGTGGAAACAGCTGTCAAGCTGCAGGTAGAGAACTATTTAAATGCCAGTTTACTTACTACCTGTTTAATTTTAGGCAAGTGACTTCACCTTTCTCTGAAGCTCACTCTCTTCATTTGTACAATGAGAGTATGGAATTAGATTATTTCTAAGGATTCTTCCTATTCTCAGTCACATGATATTGCATCTTTGAGAGTTAATAATCTACCTGGGGAGGGGGAGAGATGGAGCAGTGGTTATATAAGTGTAAATCAAACTGACATTTATTCTAGGAAGATATCATCCCCTGAAAAATTACAGAAATATCAATATACCAACTTTTCAGAGCATACATTTAACTGCACAAAGAGATTAGTTTTTTTTCTCAGTGATTTAGTCCCCCTAGAATAATGCGAACTCTACCAAGAAAGTTTGGCTAATTGCAATTTCCAGACCAAAACAGGGGGTTTTGGGAAAAGTGGCAATACACCCTAACTCCACACCTAAGAAATCCAGATATGCATTCTGTCACTCAGAAAGGGTCAAAGTCCCACCACGTGGGAAGGCAGTGGAGCAAATTCAATTTTACCTATGAAATACATTGGTGAAGAAAGTCCTAGGACTAATTCTTTTCCCTTGAATTCCCTTCCTTCTTTCCAAATACTACTTAGGTTCCAGTCCTTTCCCAAACGTCTGACTGTCAATCTCTCGTAAAAGAGAAAAATCACCTCACAAACACTGAAAATGCACCATTGCCACTGGTAAGAATCTATGTCCCCCTCTCCCCACCTCTTTACAGAAAGGTGACAGGTTCAAGAAAAATGAGACATACTGTAAGATATATATATAATTTATTTTACTTTACTATACACATTTGTTTCCAGGATTCTGGTTTTCTTTTCTTTCCTTTTCTTTTAAATTGGGATGGGAGAGAAAACACTTGAATGTTTTGATTGAAAAAATTGTATTTTCAGGACTTTTATCTGAGGCAGTGTGATCCTGATAACCTTGTGATATACCACTGGATTTAAAGGAAACATGTTTGCAGCTGCCCGTGGGAGGCAACATGGTATGGTGAAAAACTAGCTAGATTTAGAAATAGTGGACCTATGTTTGCATCCTAAACCTTCAATATGCTATTTACGTGACCTAGTATGATTTAATTCAATTCAACAGAATCAAACAAAGTCATTCTTGCCTTCAGGGAGCTTATATTTCACCAGTTGGAGGCAAGCACAGAAAAGTAATTACAAAGTTTATGCAAAGTAATAGAAAGTAATTTCAAGGAGAGCAGTTGACAGCTGGGAGATCAGAAAAAGGCTTAGAAGAGGTGACAGCAAAGTTGTGTCTTGAAGGTAGGGTTTTCAAGAGGAAAAACTCTTCCCTATATCTTGTCTTCTTCCCTCCCTCCCCCCCCCTCTCTCCCCTCTCCTCCCCCGCCCCCCCCCCCCCCATTTCCTTTATCTGCAACATTGTGGAGAATGTGAAGATTATCAATAGGATTTACATCATTGAGACAATTATGTGGACTTTTAAGACCTGCTAGGCCATGACTGCATAATTCTCTTCCTGGTAACGGGTGCCTCATTTTCCTCAACTTTAAATATCAGTGTTGAATTACATGACTTTCTAGTGTGAAATCTAAAATATATTTAGAGAGGAAAGGGTTTCTATTTGCAAAATCTCTGACTGGACCAATAATTCAGATTCTAAAAAAGGATAAAAAAATAAAATTTTCCTCTCCCCCAATAAACCAAAATGATCATAAGTAGAAATGGAAATCAATGCACCTGGCTCTAAACACTGTCTGGTTCACTGCAGCAACTCAAGTTTGAGCTCTAATTATCTCCTCAGTTTGCTGGAGGCAAGAAGTGTTACTTTTCATTCCCTCTTGCCAAGTTCTCTCTCCAGCAGCTATGGTATACCTTCCTAATTCCTATCCTAAAGTGGGGCATCTGTTGCAACACAATCTTCCTCCTGTCCTAGAAGGGACTGCTTTGCACTGGTGAGCAAAGTCATTCACCTACACAGAGACACACACAAGCAGAGAAGGCCTTACTTTGTACCTTACTTCAGGATCCTTTGTGAGGGAGGGTGGATGAAAAATATGATTTGGGTTGATATCTCTTCTTGTCAGACTTTGCTAATTTAGGGTTTTCTGGTTTATGAGCTAAGTTCAGCATATTTAAAGACATTCTTTCCTATCCCAATATAGGTTCATGTTTATTTTCCCCTGGAACCCACTGCAAAGTCAGCCACAGGGAAGATAGAATTATCTTGTCAGAAATGTTACATTAAATTCCTCTAGGGAAGCATGCAGGTGCAAAACATGTTGTTTTTCAATGCAAATTCTGGGATTCTAATCCGAACACCACCTTATTGTACATCCAGTATAGAGAACTAAAAATAAAGCCTACTGCATTTAAGAATTCAGTAAGAATTGTAAAGAGAAATTCAACTTGAAAAGACAAGGCAGCAAAATTTTTAAGAGAAATGCCTCCAATTTTTTTTTTTCCTGAGCACTGATAATTCGTATTTTTGCCAAACCGCAGAGTTCATTTAATGTCACTAAAATATATATGTCTTCTAAATGCAGGAGATAAAAGACAATCAATTTTGTTTAACAGTAAAACAACTGAAAAATGTTCCCATATGGATAAATAGTCAAAGAGCACGAGATTATTTGATAGAGAAACTGTTGGGGTTTTTGTAGGGTGGAGTTTTTCAAAGTCAATATCATGTTTCCTGGGCCCATTAAATCATTTCTTGCCTCTCCTATTATCAAATAAATGTGCATATGTAATCTTCTGCCAGTTTGCTTATAAAACAACAATGTGACAAGTAACAGAAGGTAACTTGTGTTTTCCTCCTACTGGGATGTATGGATGTTCAATATTAATTCTATGCAAAAAATACTTGGCTACTTTCCAAGGCTCATGATTTGAAAAATATGCATCCTTTCATCTCCCTAAGATATATTTTTTTAATTAAATCTCACTTTTTAATTAATAGAAAACTATTTTCTCTCCATCCTGTGCCTCACTTTATTATGGGAGGAAAAAAGGAAACAAAACTCTTATAATAAATATGCATAATCAAACAAAATATATTTTCTCATTCTGGTAAAAAAAAAATGCCTCATTCAGGACCCAGAATCCATGACCTCTCTGGCAGCATGTGGAAAGCATGCTTCATTCTCTGGAATCATGATTGGTCATTTTGTTGATTAGAGTTCTAATGGCTTTCAAAGTTCTTCCTTTCTTACAGTTGTGTTACTACCATATACATTATTCTTCTGGTTTCTGCTCATTTTATTATTTAGCAATTTATATGTCTTCAAAATTGATGGTTTTAGGAGAGGGAGAGAGGAAGGAATGGTGGGAGAGAGGGAAGAAGAGGGAGGAATGGAGGGAGAGAGAAGAGAGAGAGAGGGAAGGGAAGGGAAGGATTATTGTACCAGTCTTGCTCATGCTGGGGAAACAAACAAAAAGATGGCCCCTGACCTCCATGAGCTTATATTCTTTGTTTTTTGGGGGTTTTTTGGTAGGGAAAGTAGGGTTGACTTTCCCAAGGTCACACAGCTAGTAAGTGTTAAGTGTCTGAGGCTGTATTTGAACTCAGGTCCTCCTGAATCCAGGGCTGGTGCTTTATCCACTGTGCCACCTAGCTGCCCCTAGGAGCTTATATTCTAAGGGGATAAAATAATTCAATTGAATAAACATTTTTAAGTACCTGTGCTAAGTACTGAATTTACAAAAAGGGGCACAAGACAGTCCCTGCCCTCAAGTAGCTTACAAACTAAAAGGAGAGACAACATTCAAAAACATATTTACAAAACAAGCCATCTACAAGATAAATGGGAACTAATTAAATGAGGAAAAACCCTAGAATTAAGGTGGCTTAGAGAAAGTTTACTATAGAAGTTAGAATTTTACTTGAGACTTTAAGGAATCCATGTAGGTCAGTAGTAAGATCAGAGAAGGGAAAGTGTTCCAGGGATGAGGGAAAGCCTGAGAAAATTCCAGGAGCCATGAAATGGACTGTCTTTTCATTAAAAAAAAAAAACAAAAAACAAAAAACAGGAGACCAATGTCACTATATCACAGAGTTGTCGTTGTTATTTGTCCTTCATTCTCAAAGACGACGGTGACTTTGGGTGATGTCATGACTTGCACTGAATTGGATTTAAGTGAGGAAGGGCTGTGCCAGGTCACCAACCTCACTCTCTCCTATCAGACAGTACATTATTGGGAGTGTGATGTAAGAAGTCAGGGAGTAAAGTGTAAGAAGACTGGAAAGGTAAGAGGGGGTTGGATACTGAAGGGCTTTGAATGCCAAAAAGAGCATTTTGTATTTGCTCCTAGAGACAACAGGAAGCCATTGGAATTTATTGAGAGAGGACATGACATATATTTTAGGAAAATCACTTTGGTGGATGAATGGATTGTAATGGGGAGAGCCTTGAGGCAGACAAAAGCAGAAGCAAGTTACTGCAGTCATCAAGGTATGAGGTGATGAGAGTCTGCCCTAAAGTGATGGTGGCATCCAAGGAGAGGAGAGATTACACTCAAGAGATATTGCAAAGATGAAATCTACAGGCCTTGGCAACAGGTTGGATATGTGGGCAGTCAGAAACTGTTAGAAATCCAAGATGACTCCTAAGTAGTATACTTGAAGGACTGGAAGGTTCATGTTGTCCGGGAACACAGAAGGTGAGGGTGGGGGGTGAAGGAGTGGATTGGAAAAGCGGTTTAGGGAGAAAGTAAATACTGAGTTTGCTTTGGGACCTATTGAGTTTAAGATGTCTGAAAGGCTGTTGGAGACTGACAATTGGAGGACTGCAGAGAGATTGGGGCAGGAAAGGTATATTTAAGAATCATCAGTATAGATGGTAATTAAATACATGGGAACTGAGGATATCACCAAAGCAAAGTCGTATAGAAGAAGAATAGAAGCTCAATCAGGACCAAACCAGAAAGGACATGATCTGGAAGAGAATCAAGGAAGAAATCAGAGAATAAGTGGTCAGAGAGCTAGGAGGAAAACTAGTAAAAAGTGGTGTCCTGAAATCCTAAAGAGAAAGAAGTATCAAGGAGGAGAGAATGATCAACAGTGTCAAAGGATTTCAGAAAGATCATGGAGAATGAAGGCTGAGAAAAAGCCTTTGGATTTGGCAACTAAGAGATCATTAGTAACTTTGGAGGGTGCAAACAGCATAGAAGCAGAGGTGGCAAGAGGAAGGGCCAGGGGAACAACACAGGAGAAAAGTAGTCAATGTGTACGTAGGGCAAAATGGAGAGTACATCAGGAGGGAGATGAACAATGTGGCTGAAATTTCTGATGATATATTAGATAAGGGTAAGGATTCATTCACCAATCAAGTTATCCTGAGCCATGCTCAGGGGGAATATGTAATCTCTAACATTTACATAGCATTTTAAAGTTTTCTGAGTGCATTGCATATGCTACTTGATCCTCATAACAACTTTCTGATTTAGGTACTCTTATTTTCTCCATTTTTAAAGAAGAGGGAACTGAGGCTAAAATGAAGAGATTTGCCTGAGTTTACACAACTACTAAGTGATCAGGGGAAGATTTGAATTCAAGACTTTCTGACTATAAATATAGCTGAGAGGGTGCCCACAAATCACAGAAAACTATTTACCTTTCTGCATAGTTTTAACTGTGGAGTCCATATTATTTGTACAACATGGTTTAGTTTGTATAATAAAATTTGGCAAAGGTATATATAGATTTTTAAAATAAAGATCAAAAGGGTTATGTCTTCATGAATTTTATTTACAAGAATAAAACAAAGACATAATTGTTAGCCTATAATAGCTGAGTATATAGGATTTTTTTAGTGAGGCAATTGGGGTTAAGTGACTTGCTTAGGGTCACACAGTTAGTAAGTGTTAAGTGTCTGAGGCCAAATTTGAACTCAGGTACTCCTGACTCCAGGGCCAGTGCTCTATCCACTGTGCCACCTAGCTGCCCCTGTATATAGGATTTTATTCCTGTATGGGATATTATAAAACAAAAAATCAACAGGTATTTATAAATCCATACTATGTACCCTGCACTGTAATAGGTTCTATGTGGTTATGTCTCACACTTTTTACTTTTTTGCAGACTGGTTACTGTCTCTCCAAATATATCACTTTCTCCTGCTATCATCTTTTTCTAATATGTTCCCATGTTAGCTATGCCTGGTGTCCCTCTACCTGTGATATCAGAGATAGGAAACCACATTTGCCTGAGGAAGTCTGCTAATAAAGCCATGGACCTCCTTCATCTATAAAGCTGAGCTACCATTATTTGGTCATAATCTAGGACTCCTAGAAGGAGTGATGAGAAGTTGGAATAACTTGGTTATTCCATGTTGTTAAGGCAACCTCTCATAGGACTAACACCAAATCATTCCTTCCTACCATAGTCTGACACAGTATGGTGCAATGGAAATAGTTGGAGTCAAAGGAACTAAGTTCAAATTCTAGCTTTGACTCTTACTTGTTGACATTCAACAAGTCACATAACTTCCCTGAAACTGGCAGCTCCCCCAACTATAAAATAGTAGAGTTAGACTATATGAACACTAGGGCATTTCTACCTCTAAATTTATGGCACTCAAGGTTCTGATGATCTCCTCATCTACCCATCCATCCATCTCTCTATCATGGTGCCTATTATATTATCCATATTATTTACACTTAATTAGTGATGGAGGAATATTAATTGATTTTTTCCATTTCTTAAGTTTCATAATACAAGGAAAACTAAGTAAAAAATATCCTGCCCTGTCATAAAACAAGGATACATGCATACATACATTCATACACACATATGTTTATATGTGCATATGCATATATACATATGCACACATGTATGCACATGCATACATATACAATTAGCTCCTTGAATCAGGCATTATTTTATTTTTTAATTTCTTTCTTTGGTATATAGAACAATGCCAGACACAGAATAACTTAATTAATGCTAGTTAAATTAATATGAGCTAAAATTCAAATGAAAGTGGTCCAATTTGTTAATATTGGAATAAAAAGGACCAAATACAGACTTAAGATTATTTGCGCTCTTCTTCTGCAATCAAGTGTAAGAAGTGACTGCAAATGTTGTACTCACACAATCATTCAGAAACTAGGTACATAGAGAGAAAAAAATGAATGATCATTTAACAAATGTAAAAACAGAAAGATAGAAATCCAAAAAGCTAGAAACAACACAAAAATAAATATTCTCATTTAAAGAAACTCAATATAATTTTAACACCCTTGCTCTTTAACAACATCTGCCTCATCTAGTTTGAAAGTAGTTTAATTTTTTTTAGTTGGTAAAAAGTAGGTCATCTGTCATTTCTTCCAAAACTACATTTATAACAAAATAAAGGAGCAGATTCCCTCTTTCCCTCCACTGAGATAAAATATAAGGCAAACCATGCATATAAAACCCAGAAGTTACTCTCTTAAGAGCTTAAGACATTAGAAAAACAGATTGTTTTTCCCAATGGTATGTTTAAACAAGCAAGATACTTGCAAAATGTTACAGAACTTCACTTATATGTGTGTTTGTGATGCCAGATACAAGCTTTTGAAATGCCTTGTAGATTACTGTTCATTATCAAGGAGGCACTTGCTAGAAAGGTAACACTTTATTTCCTGTCTTAGTACCAGATGCTTTAAGTTTCTCTTGGGAAATCTAATTGAGGGACAGAAAAAGTCACAGCAGGTAGAATTCCATAAAAGTTTTAACATCCTGGTGAGGAAAAAAAAATAAAGCTTCTTTCCAAGAAAGAATCTTCCAAATACAGTAAAATCTCTGTCTATATGTCAATTAGGGTGATTTGTTTGATTGGAAGAACTGACTTACTGGAACAGCATATTAATCAAATTGTGAATTATGGGTCTGACTAATGCCTACAATGGTTTATCTGTTTTGTCATTCTAAGTAGCTTCATTGAATAGAATATTATCTGATCAGATTGACAATCTGGCAAAAGGTATTTTCAGATAGCTGAATCAAGATAGGTGTAGACAGTCTCTTTTAACTTGATGGAAAGTCATGTTTGGGGAAGAAAAAAAGCTATAACCAAATTTATTGTAAAGTGATAAAAAAAATTACCAAAAGAATGCAACCTTAATAAAATAGAGAGGAACTGTGATGTCAAATAAAATGTATTGGGGCAGCTTGATGTGCAATGGATAGAGCACCAGCCCTGGAGTCAGAAGGACCTAAGTTCAAATCTAGCCTCAGACACTTGACATTTACTAACTGTGTGACCCTGGGCAAGTCATTTAACCCTAATTGCCTCACCAAAAAAAAAAAAAAAGTGTATTAAATTTAGAGACCACAGACCTGGGCTTATGTCTTAACACTTCAACTTATATGATCTTAGGCCATGGGCCAGTGACCTACCATCTGTCACAATCAGGGTAGATCAGTTTCCTAATTTACATATGATGTAACCATCAAATAAAACAAGAAATGTAAAGTGCTCTATAAACACAAGTTGTTATCATAGTTTTATCAATTGCTATTTTAATTAGATTCATTCTTCTTTAGAATTATAAATTAATAATATGAAAACCAGGTATGCTATATAAAGAATGCGCTATATATAAGGAGAAAGAAAGTACTAAACTAAACAAACTGTTATATATTAATAAAATTTTAGCATAAAGTATGAAATCACAATTTGAGAAATTCTGAGAAAATATTCTTTGTATTAATTGATACATAGTGAAATAAATAGAACTCATAGAATATAAACAATGACTTCAACAATAAATAAAAAGAATGTTTAAAAAAGGAAGCTTATTTCTGAGTATTTGAAATATATAGTCTTTTTCAAGGAATACAAATAATGAAAAAAATCTCCATGGAAAGGAAAGGAATTACTGGAGCAGAATGTTGTGCACATTGTTAGATAGGGTCAATATAGCCTTTGTTTTGCTTAATTGTTTTTCTTTGTTAAAAAGAAGGATTCAGACCTGGGAGGGGGGGTTGAAATATATTAATTCATTATTATAATGTGAAAAACAAAATGCATTTAAAAAACTATTTTTAAATGATCTCACGAGTTTACTGGATCAATCCTTCCATAAAATCTCTATTGGCCACCTCAGTCAATTATCTCAGATGGAGAGTATCCTGGCAACAAAGCATTAGCAAGGCTATTGTCCTGCCAAAGGATGACATTTTAAAGTAATTACTTTTTTTATTATTATTACAGAGCTGAGTGGGAAGCTAAAGTTTAAATGTAAGTCCTTGGAAAGAAATGGAAGCTGAGGACAAGAAAGAAAGAAAGAAAGAAAGAAAGAAAGAAAGAAAGAAAGAAAGAAAGAAAGAAAGAAAGAAAGAAAGAAAGAAAGAAAGAAAGAAAGAAAGAAAGAAAGAAAGAAAGAAAGAAAGAAAGAAAGAAAGAAAGAAAGAAAGAAAGAAAGAAAGAAAGAAAGAAAGAAAGAAAGAAAGAAAGAAAGAAAGAAAGAAAGAAAGAAAGAAAGAAGGAAAGAAGGAAAGAAGGAAAGAAGGAAAGAAAGGAAGGAAGGAAGGAAGGAAGGAAGGAAGGAAGGAAGGAAGGAAGGAAGGAAGGAAGGAAGGAAGGAAGAAAGAAAGAAAGAAAGAAAGAAAGAAAGAAAGAAAGAAAGAAAGAAAGAAAGAAAGAAAGAAAGAAAGAAAGAAAGAAAGAAAGAAAGAAAGAAAGAAAGAAAGAAAAGAAGGAAGGAAGAAAGAAAGGAAGGAAGAAAGGAAGGAAGGAAGGAAGGAAGGAAGGAAAAGAAAGAAAAAAAGAAAGAAAAAGAAAGAAAGAAAAAAAGAAAGAAAAAGAAAGAAAGAAAATTCCATTGGATTTTTATAGAATAGATTTTCTCTCAAAGTGCAAATGTTTTAAAATTTAAAAAAAGTCTTCAAGAATTGGTCTGATCTCATTGGACCCACTCGTTTAGAAAAATATTTATTGAAGAAAAATAATTCATAACTCTGAGTTCATAATCACAGTATTATAATAATTCATATTTATACATAATTAAAGTTTGCAAAATTTTTTCTTCAAATGAATACTATGAGGTAAATGGTTCAAAAATTGTTACCCCATTTTTAAGGTTGAAGAAACAGAGGCAGAATGTTTAGATAATGTATTCATATATTTCAACCCCTCCCAGTGTCACATTGATAGTAAATGTTGAAGGCAGGATTTGAACCCATCTTCCTAACTCTGAGTCATGTATACACACTGACTATTGGTTATGTTGGGAATTCGTCACATCTCTGAGAACTGTTCAGAAGAAAAAAATAGAAAAGAAAATAGAGGGATTGATTCAAATTAGTTCAGTTTCTCTGCTTCTCAAAAATCCCAAACCATATTTGCAATATGGATGTGTCCTACATTACAGGAGATCACAAAAGCATAGAACACTTCTAGTCTAAACACTTTATTTTAGCAATGAAATTGCTAAATCACTGAAAGGTTCAATAATTATCATAGGGTCATATAGCAAGTTGAAGTGTCTCAAGTGTTATTTAAACCCAGGTCACTCTGACTCCAATTCTAAAACTCTATCCACTATGCCAAGCTGCCTAAAAGAACTACTTCTAACTAATAGGGGAAGAAATAAATTATCTTATTATCACACAGGATCAAGGGTGCAAAAATATGGAGCTAAAAGCTATTTTAGGAACCATTTATTTATATGACAGATAAGTGACTCAAGCCTAGAGAAATTAAGTGACTTGCCCAAGGTCACATAAGCATTTGAAAGCTGCCTCTCTGATTTTTAAATAGTCTGACCTAATGCACTCAGTTTGAATAATAAGGTGGAATGTTAATTGACAGGTTGATAATCATTGTTAGCTGGAATTATACTCTATTATTTCCATACACTGTCAGAAATTTTAGTCATCCTTTCTGAGTAGGTGATATACTTGTCATTCATCAAAAGTCCTATTTCAAGAAAATCAATAATCATAGAGATAACATGGTTTAGGTGTCATCTGTATTTCTATTATTAGATGGATTTCTCTTCTCTCAACATCATTGATTTTCATAATAGATGAGGAATGTCCTCATTAGGCCTTTGGGCATAAATACATAGCTATGATTCATTTAACAAATTTTCAGTGGGCAGTGCTTCATTGAGGAAAGCAGTCACTGTGGAGAATTGTTCCACTTTACTAACCACCCTGAAATTCAACTGCTGATCAACAGTCACTATGAAGCAGGTAAGTTCAAAAGACCCAGGGGTGACAGCACCATTCTGAACTCTCCAAATGACTAGCCCTGCTCCCAAGCCATAGGCTGAGGAAACAACACTGTAGAGAAAGGGATAATCACTCTACATGAACCTATGGAGCTGGCTAGCCACCTAATTGAAGCAGCGGGGAACCCAGAAAACAGGAGACTTCATCTTCACACCATCCCACTACCCTCTGTATCCCTAGAGAAACAACCCACTTCTCTGAACCCAACAAGTAATGACCCCCAAGAAAAGTGAACTTCTTTCCATTCTTGAGGGGACCAATCACTGGGAAGAAGTTGCCCACATTCTTTGCCACCATCAATAACAACTGCTGACAAATGTCACTGTTAGGCTGTTAATAACAAATTCCTAAGGTGTTGCAGAACACTCCAGACAAGTCTTTCTACTTCCAGCCCAGCCCCCACAGCCATTATCTTGGAAAGTAACTCTTGTGGAGACATAACCTGATAACTACTTATGTGGGTGCAACAGCCCTCATTTCCTCAGCAACCCTTGCTACTTAAGATTTATAAAATAAAGTTCTTGCCATGATAGTGTTTTATACTGATGAATGGTTCTAAATAAGAAATGGATAAAATTTTATCCATTGAAATGACATTGATTTTTCAAGATGGCAGAGGACAGGCAGTGACTCCTTGGACCTCTCACCCAAATTCCTCCAAATCCCTTCAAATAATACCATAAGACATTACCTGGAGCAGCAGAACCCACAGAAGGAAGGGATAATGTTATTTTCCAGCCAAAGATGCTTTAGAAGGTTGGCAGGAGGGGTCTGCTCTGCTGGGCTGGGGGTGGAACCCAACTCTGAGGTTGAGCCAACACAGATCCGGCCCTGGAGTCAGGAGTACCTGAGTTCAAATCCGGCCTTAGACACTTAACACTTACTAGCTGTGTGACCCTGGGCAAGTCACTTAACCCCAATTGCCTCACTAAAAAAAAAAAAAGAAAGAAAGAAAGAAAAAAAAGAAAGAGACCTCTAGACCCTTTGAATCAGCTGCAGCACTGGCGTCTTCTGGAACTAAGCTTACAGTTTAGTGAGAGGACTGAAAGATTAGATAGGGGTGGTGGGGGTGGGGAAGAGATTATGGGGGTTTCTGCTGCTGCTAAGGTCGAACCCTGTTGTTTTTCCCCAACTAGGAACCAAGAAGCAGCCTTGAGTGGCAGTGGCCCACATGGGAGAGGGGCACAGGCTTGCCAGTGTTACCAACCCAGCAAAACATAAATTTTGTTTTCTTGTGGAAGAACAAGCAGACCTGGGGTTATTTTCAAACCAGAGGATAGGCCAAGTGAGTACAGAACATGCTTCTCCTTAAACTGTACCACCTGTGACCCCCTGAAACTTGGCACAATGCTTCCTGGAAGCAGTGCCTCACTTTAAGAAGGAGTTAAAAGTCAAGTAAAAGAAAGACAAGATGAGAAGACAAAGAAAGATGTGGACCACAGAATGTTTCTTTAGTGGCAAGGAAGATCAAGGTGCACCCTCAGAAGAAGATAGCAACATCAGGGCTCCTACATCCAAAGCTTCAAAATAAAATGAATTGGTCTCAGGCCATAGAGGCACTCAAAAGGACTTTGAAGATAAAGTTACAGAGGTAGAGGAAAAAAATGAGAGATATGCAGGAAAGTCATGAGAAATAAGTCAACAGCTTGAAAAGCTAAATGGAAAAGCTCTCTGAAAAAAATAATTGCCTTAGAATTAGGATTGCACAAATGGAAGCTAGTGACTTTATGAGAAACCAAGACACAATAAAGCAAATCCAAATGATGAACGAAATGGAGGGCAATGTGAAATATGTTCTTGGAAAAACTGCTGACCTGGAAAATAGATCCAGGGGAAATAATTTGAAAATTATTGGACTACCTGAAAACCATGATCAGAACAAGAGTTTAGACATCATCTTCCAAGAGATTGTCAAGGAAAATTGTCCTGATATTCTAGGAACAGATGGTAAAATAGAAATTGAAAGAATCCACTGATCTCCTCCTGAAAGTGATCCCAAAAGGAAAACTTTCAGGAATATTATAGCGAAATTCCAGAGCTCCCAGGTCAAGGAGAAAATAATGCAAGCAGCCAGAAAAACAAAAATTCAGGGACTATGCAACCGCAGTCAGGATAGCACAAAATCTAGCAGCTTCTACATTAAAGGATAAGAGGGCATGGAATATGATATTCCAGAGGGCAAAGGAATTTTGATTACAACCAAGAATCACCTACCCATAAAAAATGATTATATTCTTTCGGGAGAAAAAATGGTACTTGAACCTCTTTCGAGGCATTTATACTTTAGTGGTAATTTGTGATGAAAAGACCTGAACTGAATAGAAAATTTGACTTTCAAATACAAGACCCTGGAGAAACATAAAAAGGTATACAGGGAAAAGAAATCCCAAGGGATATTAAAAGGTTAAACTGTTTACATTCCTAAATGGGAAAATGATACATCTAACTCATAAGAACTTTCTCAGTATTCAGGCAGATAGGAATAAATTTGGACAGAGGGCACGGGGGGGGGGGAATTCATTATAAAGGAATCTATGTAAAGCATTTATTTTTTATCAGTTTTTTTGTTTGTTTATGTTTTCATGGGGTAGTTGGGGTTGGGTGGCATGTCTAGAGTCAAGCAGTGGGTAAGCATTTTGTGTCTGAGGCCAGATTTGGGCTTGGGTCCTCCTGGGTCCAGGGTGGGTGCTTTGTCCACTGTGTCACCTAGCTGACCCATGATGATATCTTTAGGGTAAAATTTAGGGGTAAGAAGATTTCACTGGGAGAGAGGGAAGGTGAAATGTTGAATGGTGTAAAATCCCACATGAAAGAAACAGGAAAGGGCTTATGGAGTGGGGGGAGTGATGAGGGAGGTACAGGGCAGTGAATGAACCTTACAGTCATCAGAATTAGCTGAAAGACCTTAATATCATCAGAGTTGTCTCAAGGAGGGAACAACATACATAATCAATTGTGTGGAGTAATCCATCTAACCTTGCAGGAGGGTAGGAGGGGAAGGGGATAAAGAGGGATGGGTGAAAGAAGGGAGGGAAGATTGGGGGAGAGGACAGTAAGAAGCAAATCACTTTTGAGGAGGGATAGTGTGAAAACATATAGAAAATAAAGTAAATATCATAGGTGAGGGAATAGCATGGTGGGAAACAGTTAAGAATAGTAACTGTGAAAAAAATTTTGAAGCAGAGGCAAGAGTAATGTAAGATGATGATGGTGAAGATGAAGATCAATGAATGGATGGATGGATTGATGATGAAGATGATAATTGATTGAAGAAGACTGATTAATGATAAGGACACATATTATGATGAGGATTAATTGATGAAGATGAGATATGATTGATAATGAGGATTGATGATGATAAAATATATGGTACTTTGTTGAGCTACTGTGAAGAAAATTCTTTGTCAGGTATAAGGTACTATATAAAAGTTATCTATCACTGTTGTGGCAAGAATCAACCTCATAGATTTGTTGTAAGTAAATCTCTCTTTAAGGTACTATATGTAATTTGCTATTTAAAAAAATGATGAGTAGGATGCTATCAGAAAAACCCAGAAAGACCTACATGAGCTGATGCAACATGAAATGTACTATATACAAAATAACAATATTGCAAAGATGATCTGCTGTGAATGACTTAGTTATTTCAGTAATGAAATGTTCCAAGACAACTGAAGGTATTATGAAAAATGCAGTCCATCTACAGCAAGAGAACTGGTGGTGTCTGAATACAGATTGAAGCATAATTTTTTGTTAGTTCCTTTATCCGAAGTTTAATTTTTGTCTGTTTTCTTTCACAACCTGACTAATGTGAAAATATTTTGAATGACTGCTCATGTAGAACTTCTATGGAATTGCTTGAGTTCTTGGAGGGGAAAGGAAGGGAGGATGAAAATTTGGAACACAGAGTTTTAAAAAAAGATGTCAAAATTTGTATTTACATATAATTTGGGAAAAATAAAATTCTAAAATTTTATTTAAATAATAAAATTAATTACCTTAACGAAAATACATTACCATCTACTAAAAAACCCCTATATTTTCTGTTTTCCCCATTAGAATATGAGCTCCCAGAAGGTATGGATTGTCTTAGCTTTCTATTCATATATCCAGAGCTTAGAATATTGCTTTGTTCACTGTGAGTGCTTAATAAATTCCTTTTAATTCATTTATTCAAACTATAACTGTTTTATTCAGTTATTAATAAAGAAAATTCAGTAGTGTATAAAGCCTTCTACAACTTGAGTCCAAATGATCTTTCCAAATTTAGTTTATTTCATTCCCTTCCAAAAAGTGAAATTCTAGCCATCTATAAATGGTGCTACTATTGTCACAAATCAACATTCCATCTCCCACTTTTGTTAATTCACACAAGCCAACTCACATAACTTAGCATCTCTGCCTCCAAAAATCCTTGTCTTTTTAAAAGTTCACTTCCATTTTCACTTTCTCTCCTCCCTTTTATAGCCTTTTCTGATTCTTCCTCCTAATGTTTGATGTCCTTTCTGTCCTCAAATTAACTTTTAGTTACTTATTTGTGTATTTCTCTTTACATGTCATAATACCCAGGAAGGAGAGCAGAGGCTCTTTTTTTGGTCTTCATATCCCAAGATTTCATATTATACAGAAAACGCACACACACACATGAGTTAAAGTTTTGAGTTTAATTGCAAGATGTTTTGATGGAATCAAGATACATATATAATACAGTCTTTGCTCTCAAAGGGCTGACAATCTCATTAGCAACATTTTCATCTTTCTCCTCTATTATAACATATTCATCTTAGGGTTTTCTCCCCTAACATGTAATGGAAGAACTGGCACTTTGGTTACAATCCTATTAAAATGGTTCAGAGTGGTTCAGAATGTAATACTGATGTAATGCATAATATGGCATTTTCCCTCAGAGGTCCCCTTTGCTTATGGATGGAGCAGAACTTCAGCATATTGAAATACTCCCTGTAGATTAAGAAGGTGGTCAAAGCTCAAGGTATTCCATCAATGTTAACTTTTGGCTGTCACTTTCAGGACCTAAAATAGCTCCACCCTTCCATATTCACAGGCTTTCTGATTCTGCACCTAAGGGATGAAAATTAATTATTTTTTAAAAGTAATTGTTTCAATTACCTCGGCTCATTTTCCTCGGAATAATTCTCTCTCATTTTCTCTACCTCCTGTACCAAATAATTCAGGCATGCAGGTTTAATATAAGTCAAAAACTAAGAGAAAGACAGCAAAGGCAGTCGCCATATCCAAACAGCTTCTATGCTCTTTAGCAAATACAACAATCTCAAACTCTTTCTTTTCTTGGACCCCCACCATTTTATTTCAGATGGATGCCTAATACATCCCCATAGCTTGTGGAATAGTGAGTTGGGAAAAACATGAGCCACATTTGCCACACGCAAAAAGGAGGTGATTAGAGGACTAAGTAGCCTCCACACTCACCCAATTTGATCACTAGACACAATTGACAATATCCATTACAGACTGTCAACTAGTTCTGATTTTTCCTTGACTGAGCTCATCCTTGTGTGGTCTATCTCACTGGCATACATTTTATTTTTCAGAATACACTGATAGATCCTTAATGTTACATGGGATTTCAGATCATCCCCTAAGGTCAAAAATCAAAGCACCCTCCATTCATAGTGTCCTATGTTATAGGGAGTTTAGCAGAACCCCTCCACTCCCCACTCTATCATTTCCTGTTGAGAAAATCTTTATGCTAGAAATAACCCAGAATCTAATTAAACTTGTTCTATTCTCTGAATCTCTTGAGAGGGAAGATCCAGAGAGAGAAAGAGAAGTCCAACTTGCAGGAGTTATATTCCTCCTGTCTTTGAAACATTTTTCAGTACCTACAAAATTATTTAAGCCACATGAATGTAAATAGATATATATCATATATATCATGAAAAGCACTCAAACTCAATATTTCTAGGGTAATTATTCTGGACCCAAATAATTATCCCATAGTACCATCTATAGGATATTAAAACCAGCAATGTAAACATGACACATTCCATCATTGAGAAGAGCTATTTCATTAAACTACTAAATTATAGGCAGAACATATTACATGCATATAATGATGTTAAATGAAGATAAATCATGCACTAATTTTACTTGTATATTACATATAGTATAGCATGTACCAATTTTACCTGTATATTGTAAGCATATATCTAGAGTATATGTATTTGTGTCCTGTAAGTATGTGTGTATACATGTACACCCACATACTTATAAATAAGTAAATGCATGGCTTCACAAAAATGATCAATAATAATCATTTTAAGTATAATTACTTCACAAAATACTGAGGAGCAGTGGGGAGGGGGGAGAGAAAGAAGTACAGAGGAAACAGCATAGGATACCAACTAAGTCATATCATCCCAAGAACATTTTTAGGTAAAATGGGAAGGACAGAAAGTGTTAAGTGGAAAATGTTTATCAGTATTTTTGTAATTTTGTAACACACACACACATCGCAATACATACAAATGTATTTTCATAAGGAGCTATTTTTATAGTTCTAATATTGAAAAAAGAATCA
Organism: Dromiciops gliroides; assembly: GCF_019393635.1. Classification (NCBI taxonomy): domain Eukaryota; kingdom Metazoa; phylum Chordata; class Mammalia; order Microbiotheria; family Microbiotheriidae; genus Dromiciops; species Dromiciops gliroides. The sequence goes on along the minus strand of NC_057861.1, from coordinate 689,764,726 downwards.
CTGGAAGTTCAAACCCTTATTTTACAAATGAAGATTCTGAGGCTTAAAACAGAGATGACACAGCTAGTGTCACAGCCTATACATATATACAGACATGTACATCAGCATATATCAAAATATTTACACATTAATAAATTTACCTTGTTTAGACTTGTGCTTTCATAGTCTCTCTCTACTGATCCTAATTCAGTAAAATATCTTTAGATAGATTCCTGAAACACTAAGAAGTATCATATAGTTAGTATGTGTCAAATGCTAGATTTGAACCTGTTTTTCCTAACTCCAAGGCTACTATACAATGATACCTCTCACAGTTTTTCCTCATCATTTTATCAAGGGAAAGAAAATCAATAAAATAAATTTGAGCCTTATATTTCTTGTGGTTAGATTATTTTTATATGACTTCTGTAAGTGCCTGAAACTCAACACTTCTTATGATAATGCAGATAATTTAAGAAAGCCCATATGTGATAGAGAAGCAGACAAAGAACTAAAGTGTAAATGCTTTGAAAGAGGTTCAAGAAATTATAAATGGTTGGCTTAAAGAAGAGATTATTATGGGGAAATTAATGACTTTTCAAGTAAATGAAGAGTTTTTTTTTAGGAGAAAACTGAAGTGTTTCTTTGTCTTTGGAAAGTCAAGAAGTAGAAATAAATAGACCTTAAATCTGGAGTTGTTCCCCTAAGAGTTTACAGAAGAGAATTAATCAGTGACATTTACAGAGATAAATGGATCACTTAAAAAATCAGCATTTTTAAATTCTATGTCAGACCTTTGGACTTGCTAACATACTCTGGGATATATAGTCATTTACTAATTTAGTTATCTCTTGATGAAAAGAGAGAACACCTTACATCATGTATATACACACTAAGTGGCCACTATTCCAATTGTCTCTACCATATTTATTACCAAAGAAGATAAGGAACAGAAAGTTATCACAACATTAAAGATACCCCTAAGTGTTTAAATGCAATGTTTCACAAATTGCTATTAATATTCATTTTCAAGGATAACAGAGAAAGGACTGCATAATTTTATCAAAGTACTTTCTCTTCTGTGAATCTGGAAATTTCCTATTCCCTCTCAGTTGATCCTTCTTTTTTATTTTTCTGTACTTTTTAAAATATATTTTGTTCTTTATGACTTTCTCAGCTTTACAATGTATCTATAGTGGTTCCCTTTTCATAGTTGATAAAAATAGTTTGTTATAAAATTACTTACAGATTTGTTTCATTTTACACGTATTACATTTGTTGACCTTCAAGTTCCATCTAGAAATACTCTTCGGATCATCTTGGTTAGATGTGTCTTATACTGAATGTTTTATAGACTCAGTTTCTTCACAGTATTCATCACCTTTTTCAAGTTAATTTTAATTATAATCTTCCAATTCTTTCTCTATGCGATTTTACAAATGAAATTATGTTGTTAAATTGGTGCTGACCTTTGGTGATGTTAAGAAGCTGTATTTATTTCTAGCTGAGAATTCTGAGTTCTGTAGTCCTACTCATTTTGACAAATATTTACATCAGTTAAACCCTTGAAATAAATAAATGTTGATAGTCTCTAACATCTTTTCTTTAAGAAAGTACGTGCCTTGTAGCCAAGAACTATCACCAGACCAAGAGTCAGAATGGCAAGATTCATAAGCAGGTTGACAGAATCAGAAAAAACCAACTCAATTCCTTCCTATAACACTTAATCTTTCAGTGGCCTAAACCAATGGTATTAAAGTAGGCTACCTAATCATTTAGGATTAGCATTTTATTTATGTGTTGCACTATACTTTTATTTATTTTGTTAAAATGGTTTAATCTGTTATGGTCTTTTGGGGAGTTTTGGCAGCACTATCAGTCCCAGCTAATTTGATACCTCTAAAGTGTCCTATAAGGAAGTACGAATGTCACTAAAGAAAATTAATAAGAAGATAGAGTTAATATATTTTTGAAATCATTTAGGAATCAATTTGCAGCATACCTGGAAGTGAGCAACTATTGGGAGAAAAATCATTACTACTATTTTTGCCCCTTAAAGAAAGGTTGTCATGAGGATTTCAGAAAGCACTAAAGCATACAGAGCAAACATTTAATATGTATTGACTAGATGAAAAGCAATATGTTAGATACAGGAGTATACAAAGATAGAAATGAAATAATTCATGACCTCTCAAAACTTCTGTCCTATTTATGTATTTTTGTACTTTCATCTCTATGCAGGTGAATATGGTACAGGTGAATCAAGTGTGTCCTTGATGGAAATAGGAGAAGAGGACTAGCAAGCATTCACAAATACTATCCATTAGGAGACATCCTCACAAGTATCTAATTGACTGAAAGGTTGAGACAACATAATTCCCATCGTGCTTACTCTATGTTGATCCCAAATATTTTTCTCTAGGAAGAGCAAATAAATTAAAGCTTTTTAAAGTTCTCTTCTGACAAGGTGTCAACTCTATATGTTAGGATAATCAGAAAACATTTAATATGTATTGATGATTCCCTTAATGAAATTCACCTCAGATGAATTCACTCTCTTCAAGGAAAAAAAAATTGGGTCATTTTCTCTGGGAAAAATTTCCTGGTTCTACTAATTTTAGCATTTTCTCCAATCTAAGTATTTATTCATGCATTTCAATGGTAAACACATACATTCACAGTTAGCTATAAGCAACACAAGGATAGGTATTGTTCCCTTGTCTTTATATCACCAGTGACAAAAATGGTGCTTTACAATTAGCATATACTTAATAAAAGTTTATTCTATGAAATAAAGTACCACTATCAGAGAAGAAAAGATACTGAGCAGTGTCCACGAAAATATGTATTTTCTATAGATGGTGAGGTTTTCCAAATGATCTAGTTTGCCTGTAACATTGTATCAAATGCATAAATACAAAATTAAATCAGCCTAACAATCCTTGAACAAAAAAAAAAATGGATGAAGAATGCTTCTTGTCAAGATCCTAGAACACCTGGACTTAGTTGCTAATGCATGACTCTTACAAAGTTCTTGCAGAGTCAAAATTAACTGGACTTAAGTAAGGAAGAAGAGGCAGCTGGACTGTATTTAGGAAACAGTATACTTTTTTTTTAATAAAGTGTTTTATTTTTTTTCCCATTACATGTAAAGATAGTTCTCAACTTTTGTTCATACAAGTTTCTAATTTCAGATTTTTCTCCCTCCCTCCCCTCCCTACACCCTCCCATAGATAGCAGGTAATCTGATATAGGTTATATATAATATAACATTAAACGTATTTCTGCATTAGTCATGTTATAAGAGAAAAATCGGAGCAATGAGGAAAAATCTCAAAATAGAAAAACAACAACAACAGCACCAAAACCAAAAGAAATAGTATGGTTCATTCAGCATCTATACTCCACAGTTCTTTTTTTTCCCTGGATTTGGAGATCCTCTTCCATGATGAGTTCCCTGGAACTCTTCTGTACCATTGCATTGGTGAGAAGAATATAGTCCATCACAGTAGATCAACACACAATGTTGATGATACTGTGTACAATGTTCTTCTGGTTCTGCTCATCTCACTCATCATCAGCCCACGCAAGACCCTCCAGGTTTCTCTGAACTCCTCCTGCTCTTCCAGCACAATAGTATTCTATTACATTCATATACGACAACTTGTCCAGCCATTTCCCAATTGATGGGCATTCCCTCAACTTCCAATTCCTTGCCAACACATAAAGAGCAGCTATATATATATATATATATATATATATATATATATATATATATATATATATATATATATATATATATATATATATATATATATTTAACATGTGGGTCCTTATCCCCTTTCCACGATCTCTTTGGAAAAAAGACCCAAAAGTGGTACTGCTGAGTCAAAGGGTATACACAGCTTTATAATTCTTTAGGTATAATTCCAAACTGCTCTCCAGAATGGTTGGATCAGTTCACAACTCCACCAACAATGCATTAGTGTTCCAATTTTTCCAGAGCTTCTCCAACATTTATTATTTTCCTTTTTTGTCATTTTAGCCAATCTGATAGGTGTCAGGTGGTACCTCAGAGTTGTTTTAATTTGCATTTCTCTAATCATTAGAGATTTCAAGCATTTTTTCATATGGGAATAGATAGCTTTGGTTTCTTCATTGCAAAACTGCCTGTTCATATCCTTTGACCATCTCTCAATTGGGGAATGACTTGGATTCCTATAAATTTGATTTAGTTCCCTATATATTTTAGAAATGAAGCCTTTATGAGAAGTACTAGCCATAAAAACTGTTTCCCAGCTTTCTGCCTCCCTTCTAATTTTGGATGCATTATTTCTGTTTGTACATTTTTTTTTATTTAATGTAGTCAAAATCATCCATTTTACATTTTATGATATTCTCTATCTCTTGTTTTAGCATAAACTGTTTTCCTTTCCAAAGATATGATAGAGAGACTATTCCTTTCTCTCCTAATTTACCTAAGGTATCACCTCTTATGTCTAAATCATATATCCATTTTGATCTTATTTTAGTATAAGGTGTAAGATGTTGGTCTATGCCTAAATTTTGCCATACTATCTTCCAGTTCTCCCAGAAGTTTTTGTCAAATACTGAGTTCCTATCCCAGAAGCTGGAGTCTTTGGGTTTATCAAACACTACATTACTAATGTCATTTACTACTGTGTTTCCTGTTCCTAGCCTATTCAATTGATTCTCCACTGTATTTCTTAGCCAGTACCAGATAGTTTTGATGACTGCTGCTCCAGGTTTGGTACCGCAACCCACCTTCCTGTGCATTTTTTTTCATTATTTCCCTGGATATTCTTGAATTTTTGTTTTTCCAGATGAATTTTGTTATTATTTTTTCTAGCTCTATAAAATAATTTTTAGGTAGTCTGATTGGTATGGCACTGAATAAGTAAATTAATTTAGGTAGAAGTATTATTTTTACTATATTAGCTCTGCCTATCCATGAGCAATTGATATTTTTCCAATTATTTAGATCTGATTTGATTTATGTGAAGAGTGTTTGGTAACTGTGTTCATAGAGTTCCTGGGTTTCTCTTGGTAAGTAGACTCCCAAGTATTTTATATTATCTCCCATTACTTTAAATGGAATTTCTCTTTCTATCTCTTGCTGCTGGACTTTGTTGGTCACGTATATAAATGCTGGTGATTTATGTGGATTTATTTTATATCCTGCTACTTTGCTAAAGTTGTTAATTGTTTCAAGTAATTTTTGAGTTGATTCTCTAGGATTCTTTAAGTATACCATCATATCATTTGCAAAGAGTGATAGTTTTGTTTATCCTTGCCTATTCTAATTCTTTAATTCCTTTTTCTTCTCTGATTGCTAAAGCTAACATTTCTAGTACAATATTAAATAATAGGGGTGATAATGGCCATCCCTGTTTCACCCCTGATCTTATTGGGAAGGCCTCTAATTTATCTCCATTGCATAAAATGCTTGCTGATGGTTTTATGTAGATACTGTTTATTATTTTAAGGAATGCTCCACCTATTCCTAAGCTCTCTAGTGTTTTTATTAGGAATGGGTGCTGTATTTTGTCAAAAGCTTTCTCTGAATCTATTGAGATAATCATATAATTTTGGTTAGTTTTCTTATTGATGCAGTTGATTATGTTAATAGTTTTCCTAATGGGGCAGCTAGGTGGTGCAATGGATAGAGCACCGGCCCTGGATTCAGGAGGACCTAAGTTCAAATCTGGCCTCAGACACATAACACTTACTAGGTGTGTGACCCTGGGCAAGTCACTTAACCCAATTGCCTAAAAGAACCCAAAACAAACAAACAAAAAAATAGTTTTCCTAATGGTGAACCAGCCCTGCATTCCTAGTATAAATCCCACCTGGTCATAGTGTATTATCCTGGTGATCACTTGCTATAATCTCCTTGCTAATATCTTTTTTTGTTGGTTTGTTTTGTTTTGTTTCATTTTGTTTTGTTTTGTTTTGTTTTTTGCAGGGCAATGGGGCTTAAGTGACTTGCCCAGGGTCACACAGCTAGGAAGTGTCAAGTGTCTGAGGCCAGATTTGAACTCAGGTACTCCTGAATCCAGGGCCCCTGCTTTATCCACTGCGCCACCTAGCCGCCCCTCCTTGCTAATATCTTATTTAAGAATTTAGCATCAATATTCATTAGGGAAATTGGTCTATAACTTTCTTTCTCTGTTTTTGCTTTGCCTGGTTTTGGTATCACCACCATATTGGTATCATAAAACAAATTTGGTAGAACTCCTTCTTCAGCTACTTTTCCAAATAATTTGTATAATAAGGGAATTAATTGTTCTTTAAATGTTTGGTAAAATTCACCTGTAAACCCATCTGGCCATAGAGATTTTTTCTTAGGGAATTCATTAATGGCTTGTTCAATTTTTTTTTCTAATATGGGTTTATTTAAGGATTTTATTTCCTCTTCAGTTAACCTGGGCAGTTTGTATTTTTGTAAATATCCATCCATTTCATTTAGATTGTCAAATTTGTCATACAGTTGTGCAAAATAATTTCTAATTATTGATTTAATTTCCACTTCATGGGTGGTAACATCACCCTTTTCATTTTTGATACTGGTAATTTGGTTTTCTTCTTTCTTTTTTTAATCAAATTAACCAATATTTTATCTATTTTATTGTTTTTTTTTTCACAAAACCAGCTCTTAGTTTTATTCATTAATTCTATAGTGTTCTTGATTTTGATCTTATTAATTTCTCCTTTAATTTCAGGATCTCTAGTATCCAATTGGGGATTTCTAATTTGTTCTTTTTCTAGCTTTTTAAGTTGCACGTCCAATTCATTAATCTCCTCTTTATCTTTTTTATTCATGTAAGCATTTAGAGGTATAAATTTTCCCCTAATCACTGCTTTGGCTGCATCCCATAAATTTTGGTATGCTGTCTCATTATTGTCATTGTCTTGGATATAGTTATTGATTGTTTCTATGATTTGTTGTCTGACCTATTCATTCTTTAGAATGAAACTATTTAGTTTCCAATTGATTTTCATTCTACTTTTCCCTAGATCTTTCTTACATGTACTTTTTATTGCATCATGATCTGAGAAGGATGCATTTACTATTTCTGCCTTTCTACATTTGACTATGATGTTTTTGTGCCCTAATACATGGTCAATTTTTGCAAATGTGCCATGTACTGCTGAGAAAAGTATATTCCTTTCTATCCCCATTCAATTTTCCCCAGACATCAATCATGTCTAACTTTTCTGGTAATTTACTCACCTCTTTCACTTCTTTCTTATTTATTTTGTGGCTAGATTTATCTAATTCTTAGACAGGGAGATACAGATCCCCCACTAGTATAGTATTACTTTCTAATTCCTCTTGTAACTCATTGAACTTCTCCTCTAAGAATTTGGATGCTATACCACTTGGCGCATACATATTTAACATTGATATTACTTCACCTTCCTTATCTCTTTTAATGAGATCTATTTTTGCCTGTGCTTTGTCTGAGATAAGGATTGCTACCCCTGCTTTTTTTACTTTAGCTGAAGCATAATATATTCTGAACCAGCCTTTTACCTTTACTCTGTGTGTATCTCTCTGCTTCAAATGTGTTTCTTGTAAACAGCATATTGTAGGACTCTGGTTTTTAATCCACTCTGCAATTCGTTCTGTTTTATAGCAGAGTTCATCCCATTCACATTCGCAGTTATTATTACTGTCTATTCCTCTCAATTCTATTTACTCCCTTTGTATTTTTTCCCCCTTCTTTGACCCTATTCCTCCTCACTGACGTTTTGCTTCTTACCCCTGCCTCCCCCAATCTGCCCTCCCTTTTTATCACCCCCTCACTTTTCTTTACCCTTTTCTCCCTTGCTTTTGTCTTCCCTTCTATCAATCCCCCCTTTTCCTTCCCCTTTTACTTCTGTAAAGAATGAGCTAAGTTTCTTTATCCCAATGAACATATATGTTATTCCCTCTTTGAATCAAATCTAATGAAAGTACGGTTGAAACAATGTTCACCCCTCCTTTCTTTCCCTCTATTGTAAAAGGTTTTTTTTTCCACCTCTTCATATGATATAATTCACCCCATTCCACCTCCCCTTTCCTTTCCTCCTCATAGACTTCCTTTTTAACCCCTTAATTTTCTTTGTATCATCACATCAAAGACAATTTATATTTATACCCTCTGTGTAAAGTCTTTCTCTCTGCCCAAATACATTTACAGTTCTTAAGAGTTATGAGTATTATCTTCCCTTGTAGGGATGTAAACAGTTTAACCTAATTGAGTAACTCTTTTTTTTCCCTCTGTTTACCTTTTTAAACTTCTCTTGAGTCTTGTATGTTAAGATCAAATTTTTATTCCATTCTGGTCTTTTCATCAGGAAACATTGACAATCCCCAATGTCATTGAATGTCAATCTTTTCCCCTGAAAGAGAATGGTCAGTTTTGCTCAGTAATAGATTCTTGGCTGCAATCCAAGCTCCTTTGCCTTCTGGAATATCATATTCCAAGCCTTGTGGTCCTTTAATTTTGAAGCTGCCAGGACCTGAGCAATCCTGACTGTGGCTCCATGATATTTAAATGCTTCTTTCTGGCTGCTTGGAGTATTTTCTCCTTCACCTGATAATTCTGGAATTTGACTACAATATTCCTTGGAGTTTTCCTTTTGGGGTCTCTTTCAGGAGGTGATCAGTGGATTCTTTCAATGATGATTTTATCCTCTGATTCTATGATATCACGGCAGTTGTCCTTAATAATTCCTTGGAATATGGTGTCTAGATTCTTTTTCTGATCATGGCTTTCAGGTAGTCCAATGATTCTCAAATTATCTCTCCTGGATCTGTTTTCCAGATCACTTGTCTTTCCAATGAGGTATTTCACATTTTCTTCTATTTTTTCCTTCTTTTGATTCTGCTTGACTGATTCCTGGTGTCTCATGGATGCCTTATTTTCCACCTGTCCAATTTTAATTTTGAAGGCATTGTTTTCTTCAATGAGATTATGTACCTTTCTTTCCATTTGGCCAAATGCTTTTTTGAAGGAATTGTTTTCTGCAGTCAATCTTTGTGCTTCCTTTTCCAAGCTACTGATTCTTTTTTCATAGTTTTCTTATTTTGCTTTCATTTCTCTCCCCATTTTTTCTTCTACATCTCTCAATTAATTTTTAAAGTCCTTTTTTAGCTCTTCCAGGAAGGCTTTGTGTTCTTGAGACCAATTCTCCTTCCCTCTTGAGGCTTCACATGTAGGCAATTGAGGGTATTTTCCTCATCTGAGTTTGTGTTTGCTTCTTCCCTGTTTATACAGAAGCTCTCAATGGAGAGGGCTCTTTTTTGCTTCTAACTCATTATTGCAGCTTATTTATTTATTTTTTAAGTTGAGGTCTGCTCTGGGGGTGCCAGGGTCCCTGTTTTGGGCTTCTTGTGCAGGGGTATAGGTGTTGTGTCACTGGATTTTTACACTGAGTCCTTTGTGGTGTGTGCAGTTCTCCCGCCCAGCACTTCCTGTCTGAGAGTGCTTGGTCAGGCACCTGATCCTGCCTGTCCTGTTCATGGCCCTACAGCTGGCAACTTGCCCTCTCAGTTGGTGCAGGTAGGATTTTCCACTGTCCTGCTGGGCCACCAGATTTTTGAGCCAGGATCCAGGGGCCCACAGCTTCCTGCTGACTTGCCCCAACCCCCTCAGCATTGGCCTGCTGCCCTGGGCTGTGCCTCCCTTTTGCCTGAGTCAGACCGACCTTTCCTGAAGTCTTATAAATTATCTCTGGTTGGAAGACTGTGTCTCTCTGTCTCTTTGTAGGTTCTGTAGTTTCAGAATCTGTCCAGAGGCTTGATTTAATGTTCTTTTTAAGGGAACAAAAGGAGAGCTCAGGCAGCTTGCTGATTCCTCTCCACCATCTTGGCTCCGCTGGAAACAGTATACTTTCAACCATCACAAATTACTCCCAGACAAATACACATGCAGACACACAAAGGTAAAATTACACACTTTAGTTTTTTTATACTAATATTCTCCAAGTGACATTTTTTGTGACCATGAATCATGGAACACACAAAAAAATGAGAGACTCAAAAAGGTGAGACACTCAAAGAACAATAGAGAGGCATGTTGCAAGTGTAATATATTGAAATTCAATGCCAATAAAGATGTATAAATCAGAAATGTAACAAAGACATATAATATCATTTAGGAAAAGGATGATTAGAAAAGAAATTGAGTAGATCATGTACCCAGAGCAAGTAACAACAAATGAACAAACTGATTGCTGCCATGAAGCCCTTGGAATGTTGAAAGGCCTAGGGGCCTTTCATGCCTTGATTATGTTGGGGGACTAATGTGTGGACATAGACAAGACTCACAAAGGATGAGGAGACATGATTGATTGACTGTTTCCATTCTTTGAAGCAGGTCCAACTTTTATGACAATACTTCATAGAAGTACTGAATTATCTATTTTTCTAATGTAAATTATCATTGATTTATTTTGCTTTTAAGTCTGTGGCAATTCTTTTCAGCATTTTGTTTGGCTCCTACAGTGAATAGATTTCAATGAATACTCTATGTGAGGACTCCACAATAGCAATGCTTCTTAAATAATGAGGGAGTTTACCCACCAGCAGTTTGCTACAATAATAACATCTTAGGACTGATAAAGAGAAAACAAAACTCTAACATGGTCCTTCTATCTAAATGCCTGTTTTTTCTTATATTTTGATTTATGGACTAAAGGACTATATTCTCATGGTAGGGATTTGGCCTAATAATATTTTAAAATACCAGTGAAATTTCTAGTCTCACAACATCATTCAACTTCTTTCTGTCCTTCTTAGTAATTAAGATAGTCGTTGGTTAATGCAGGCCAAGAAGAAAAAAGGAGCTTAAAATTGCAGTTGAATTGAATTCCATATTCATGTTTTCATACTATAGGCACTTTACTAAAGATATGAAGGAAGATGAGAAGGCCCTTGAATAAATAATTTCCTTTCCCTTTAGTATAATCAATTGCTCAGAGATTTGGAACTAAGAGCAACCTCAGAGAGCATCTAATTAAGCCCTTAATTTCATAGATGAGGAAATGGAAAACCAGGGAGAGCAAATGATTTGTATAAAGCCACACAGGTTTTAAGTATCTGGAGATGGGTTTTAATAAGACAAGCAGTTTTGTCTCAGTTCACTGGAAAAGTGCCCCAGTTATGTTCTATCCTAAAGTATAGCCATTCCATGGCTTCCATATATCTTTATCAATGGATTCAACAAACAAACTCACCATAAACACTTCCCTCTTCCATGAGCTCTTCAATATTCCAATCCATCGCTAAAGGAAGCAATAAATGCCATAAAAGATTCTTTGTTTGGACCCAAGTGTCCAAAATCATGGTCTCCTTGCAGAGGCTTGATGTGGGTCTTACTCAGATTCTTAAATATTTCTTGTTAATTTGACTTTCCACCCAATAAACCTATTTCCCCCATCGTGACAATCATTCCTAGATACATTTGAAAGCTACTTACTAATTACATAAATCTAATATTTTAAAAAGCCTTAGAATAAATACTTAGAGTTTTTATACCAGTTCTATTAAGTTGATTTTTCACTTTTCCCTAAATCTTGCCTTTGTCCACTCAGCCTCTTAATCACATTCTCTATCCTCCCAAACAGAAAAGAGAATAATTGCACCTAACAGGAACTAACAGGAGAAATAAAATGCCCCTGGCAACAAAGGATGACAATATTTTCATGACAATTAAAAATACAATTCATAATAGATGAAAATGAGAATGGAAATAAATATCTGGCTATTCACAGGAAATAAGGATTTTGAAAACATGTATTTTTCACAGAAAGTTTCAAAAAATTGCTTCTAACAGTACTTGTCTTTACAAACTTAATTTTTGTTCAATTCCATGGATGCATAATCAGAGGGGCTGGGTTTCAAATTCAAAGACCAGTAAAGTTTTTAAAAATCAATAGACAGTTGATAGTGATAAACCAGCCATTGAAACAAAAAGCAATTGGGGAACATGATTAATTTTCCCCTGCCTAATCCTACAATGAATCTTGGTGAGCAAGATGTCTCTCAGAAACAAAGTTCTGGATCATTAGACCAAAATTACCTCTTCTTCTAAGCATCCAAATGGTTTCATGAAAAAGGTTATTCAGTTCAAATATATATTTTCCTCTAATTCCTTTTCAATGGAAAACACTCAATTGCTACTCTACTTATATATCTATAGTAAAAAGTAAATGGAAGTCAGAATTTGAAGTGAAAAGAGAAAAAAAATCTATGTACAGCATATAAATTAATATTTAAAAACATCTAAAAAGATTAAAAAACATGTCTTGGCATCTTATTTTTATTTTTAGGGATTGGGGTCTGACACTCCATTATGAAATAAATCAAACTCATGTGGAATAATTTTAATAATACCCCAAATCACGAAAGTATCATATTTGTACATTTAAGAAGTTGTATTTCTCGCTCTGTAGCATTCAATTTGCCTTAATTCAGTCATGATTTATTATATACCAGTCTGCTTTACATGATGTAGTGAAAAGGATTAGAATAATAGAATTTCAGAGTTGTAAGTAGGCTAGTTCAATTCCCTTAGCTGGGTACCTATAATAGATGGATTCCATAGGCAAACTGACATATATGGAGATATGATTCACCTAGAAATGCTTGCATAACTTCATGACATAACTATCTTCGTATGAACTTTGAATAAATAGGAAAAGAGGCTGATATATGTTTTGCATTGGCTATTGGAGAATGGCTTAATACATTTCATTTACAAGTGTCAATATTGTGGAGGCTCGGAGAAGAGTGTGGCCACTTTGTACCTCTACAGCCATGCAAATTTCCATAAAGAAAAGAGGAAATAGTTTTGGCTTGGTCATATCCAAACAATATTTTGAGATACAAAGACTTTGCTAGGATTTCCGAATTGCTATGAGAAATTTGTCCAAAAAAAAAAAAAACAGAAAGAAAGAAAAAGAAAAAAGAAAAAAAAAACTTTGCTGCTATTGCTAAGTCACTGAATGACCTCTTTCCAGTAAATAAAATCAAGGAGATAGAGATGTAGAAAGACAAGAAATGCAAAATTTTCTTAAAACTGACAAAAAGTTTTGGGCACTATTAGATAGAAGCAAACAACCTTTCAAAGATGTCATCAGCTGTTTCACACAGGTACTATTGTTGGTCTGTGCTGACCGAAGCATATGATCATGTGTACAGATGTCAGTTTGGAGGGACTAGGAACAGTCTTGTACTAAAATAATAATGGTCACATAATAACCAGTTGCATTTGCCAGTAGAGGTCTGAATGACATCAATACCTATTACCCTAATAAAAAGCTAAAGTATGTCACATGTAAATAAATGGTCATTGAAAATTCAAAAATTATGTATAAAAAGACCACTAACATTCCAATGACTTTGAGTTTAACCAGTGCCAAATTTAATGCTCTTTGTCAGAAATGAGCGATAAGCATTATCTAGATATGAATTTAACACTTATTTGCAGCAATGAATTCTAATGTAGATACCCATGCCTACTCCATAATGCCATGTAACATTTAAAATATTCTAGTACCCAAATAAGGAATGGAAGCCATATATAAAAACCAAGAAACTGACATACAAACAGATAAAGCTAAAAGTTTGGGACCTCTATGAGATAGTGGACCAACAGCATTTTTGAATCTTTCATCACTAAGCCAATATTATTTTCTTTAGGTTTCTGAAAATGACTGGCTCTTTTCATTTATGGGCATTTCTAACTGTTAGAAGTCCTCTTCTTGCCCTCCCAATCAGAGCCCCAAATCCTTCCATTAATCCTAATTCTGCCTTCTAGTACTTAAAGCAGGAAAAAGTCTAGCCAGTTGTTCACTGCATCACATGATATATCAGAAGATACTTGTTACATCTTCTTTTCTCTAGCCCTTCATAACCTGCCCATTCCTCCACCTTTCAAGTCTTTTTTACCTTTCCCCCCCCCAACATACACAAATACACATTCACACAAACACTCACATGTGCTTTGTGATCCAGTGACACATTCTTCTCTGTTATTCCTCGATTAAGACACCATCTCCAGCCATTTCATCTACCCATCCCCAATGACTGTAATTCTCCTCATCCTTAGTTCTGTCTCCTGGGTTTCTTCAAGACTCAGTTAAAATCCCACCTTGTATAAGAAGCCCTTGCTGCTCTCCTTAATTCAAGTGTCTTCCCTTTGTCTCCAATTTATTCTGTATATAGCTTGTTTGTAGATCATTATCTACAACCTTTCATCCCAATTAGCTTGGAAATTCTTTTAGAACACTCTCTTTTGTTTTTTCTTTGTAGCCGAAATGCTTAGCACAGTAACTGACACAGAGTAGGTACTTAAGAAATTTATTATTTGACTAGCTGCCTGACTAAAGACTCTTTCTTTTTAAAATTTTGTTTCCAGTTCCAAAGTCTATTCCTCTATCCATCCCATCAGTGGAGAAGGCCCCTTTCTAAAGTGTGGTACCAGAATCAGTCCCAATATTACAGATGCGATCTTATTATGATATGGTACAGTGGGACTATAATTTCCCTTTCACATGTAACGTAATACCTACCCACCAGAAACTTAAGGTATTAAAGGACTGAGATTTACATAAATTAAAACAAGGTTCAATTTTCATCAAATGTGAAAATGTGTACATAACAGATACTACTAGAGATCATGAAAAGATCAATGTGTTCTATGGTTAAACCAAAAGGCTTATACAGTATGATTCTTGAAATTTAAATGATTCTATGTTTTATTTACCCTCACTTTTGTTATTGCTTTTTAGGTCTGAAGCAATTCTAAATAAGGCTTCAAAGATTCCAATTAAGAGTTTTACCTCCAGACATAAAATCACCACTACCAAATAAAAGTGCCAGGCATTTGGCATGGCTGGTTGAAAAGCCTAGCAACCTCAGCACGGTGTCAACTTCTGGTTTGTAAACAAAATATAAGCTATTTGTCAATGTCAGGAGTTGCCTCTGTCAGATGCTGCCTGTCTATACTTTTCCTTCTCTCAATCCTTCACTTTTTGATCATATCCTGTGCTCTCAGACTTTCTGTGACTCAGTTTCTCTTCTAAAATAAAGGATTGCAATAGATGATTTTTAAGCTTCATTTCACATATTAATCCAGGGTTATTTTTGATCTTTGAACCTTTGAATTGACCCCGGTCACAGTGTATGGAAATTCCCTGTCAAATTCTGATCTAATATTACTTGCTCCCATTTTTTTTTTAATTTTTGCATTTAAACTCCATGCCTGAGATCTGATACCTGCAGATGAATCTTTGTACCTGGATTCCTGATCTCTGCCTGAACCATGAAGACATAACTTTTCCCCCATATTATTTCTGTAATTCCTTCCTGTGGTCTTTAAACCACCACTGAAGCAGGATGGAATCTTTCTCTGCCACTCAATGAAGACTTGCCAATGCTGTACTTCTTTGAGCTCCCAACATTCCCACTACTGCAGTAATCTGTCTGGTAAGTGGATGTTCATACAGAAATGGCATGTTATAGTCAAGGAAGGAAAAAAAAAAGATATTTTCTAGATGGAAGACATGTTGTGGGATGAGGGGAAGATAAATAAAATACCTGCCATCCTCATGACTTTAATTAAAGTTAGGATGGCACTGGGAATTCTCACTGGGCAACAATCGCATATAATTTTTGTCCTCATTGTTAGTCACTGGAGGAAATTTACAGGTTGGAGCTTGAAGAGGCTGCCATACACTGTTATCTGATCCATAGAATGACTAATCTTTCTTATCTGATTCAGTCCAAACATTTCTGCTCCATGAACTCTGAACATGTAGAGAATATTTATGGAGTATCTGTGCCACTGCGCATTTTAATAACTTCAAAAATCCAAAAGATTAGGGTAAAACCTAATCAGGAAGCTATAATTTGTACCACTTTTAAGGCAGGACTATTCACATTTCTGGGTTTCAACATAATCTCTATAATGGGTGACACAACATTTACTCTGATTTTATGATGTATTGAGAGAATTTTTTAATTGTTACTGAATAATTTGATTGTGTTCATAATTATGGCTGTCTGTTTGTAAAAGAATATAGTTTTGGCAAATAGGACTATATAATGCTGGAGATCATTTCAATATGGAAATTGTTAATATAGCCTAAGGTTACAGAATTACATCCCAAATTTCCCGCATTTTGGGTTTAGAACATAGAGGGAATGTTTAGGTCATTTATTACCACCCTATCTTTTTCTTTTTTTTTTTTTAGGGGGAAGGGGGCATCAATGAGGATTAAGTGACTTGCCCAGGGTCACACGGGTAGTAATTGTCAAATGTCTGAGGACAGATTTGAACTCAGGTCCTCCTGAATCCAGGGCCAGTACTTTATTCACTGTGCCACCTAGCTACACCCAGCCACCCTTTATTTTTTACAGATGAAGCAACTGGGACTGTGGGAGATTAAACAATTTGTGGCAGAACACAGAGGGAGTAAGTAGAAGTGCAAGGATTTCTATATCATACCCTCTGATTCCAAATCAAGGATGAATATTCAATGAATAAGATGACTTTGGATGTCCTTTTATCTACAAATAGAAATAGCTTTTTTTTTTAATTTATTTTTAGTGAGGCAATTGGGGTTAAGTGGCTTGCCTAGGGTCACACAGCTAGTTAAGTGTTAAGTGTCTGAGGCTGATTTGAACTCAGTACTCCTGACTCCAGGGCCGGTGCTCTATCCACTGCGCCACTTAACTGCCCCTGAAATAGCTTTTCTTTTAAGGCAGTTTTGATTAAAAACAACAACCCACAAAAATATTTAATTTTCATTTTCACTGAAAATAATTCAAAACATATTATTCCCTTTCCTCTTTTTGATGTCTATCATTCTGCTCTCTGGCCTTGTTCACTATGCTTTGGTTACATGGAAACTTTGAAAACAGTTGCTATTTTCATTGTTTTCTTCATATCACCAAAACTGCACTAAAAATATCAAAGGTCCTTTAGAAAAATGAACTCCACCTCCATTCCTCATTTTACCAATGAGGAAAATGAGGCCCAAGAAGACTGTGTTAAACATCAGTTTAACATAGTGCCTCCCTCTGCACTACAGTGTTTGAGCAGATCATAATTTTCTGACTTATGATAGAAATAAATAATTAGCAGCCCTTCTCTGTAGCTGAAAAAATAGTAAAGGTTTAAGATGGACATTTTTTTATATTACAATTATTATGCATATTCTTACCAAATGAAGAAAAAAACATAGTGACCCTAAACATATGGATCTTTAATAATGTTTATATGTGGAAATATATTTGTGGTTGCTTTCTCTGATTTTTTTTCTCCTCAAAATTATTTAGGAAATTCTGAAAACTTCATTTGCTTACAAAAAGATTTCTTCTTTGAGTGATTTAGTAGAAAAGAAGTGTTTCTTACCTTTTGCAAATGCAACAGATAATAAATCTAATGTTCCTAAAGAATAAGATATTCTAAATGCCTGATGTTAAGTAAGGGTCTGTGGGCAATTAAGATAGATAGATAGATACATAGATAGATACATAGATAGACAGACAGATAAACAGAGAGATATACACACATACATATATAAATATACTTATCTATATATAAACATTCAGATCTGGACTTAATTGAATTTAATTTCTCATTCAGAAAATTAAAATATTTTTGACATATTATATTATTTGTGCCTTTGGGTCTTAATATGTTATTGTTAAAATTATTGGGCTGTGATGAAATTTTTCCTTAAAAACAAAACAGTAGTTAGAAACTATTTTAACCATGATGGATGAAGTCCTTATGTAACTTCAATTGATTTACAATTTTATAAAATATCACAATATTTTTAGTAAATCTAGTGATTCTAGATAGAGCTATCTATAGATTTTTCCTAAATATAGCCAATCTTATTTTTCTTAATAATTCTTTATTAAACCTACAAATAATATCAGGACTATATCCAGAAAACATGAAGCCAACTTGACACTGGATTATTTTATTGAAACAATAAGGATAGTGTTGTGCAGCTATAGAATATGACAATACATCAGGTAATGGGTTTTATCAGTATGAATTTCATTTATAAAGAAGTTCAGCAGGGGCAGCTAGGTGGTGCAGTGGATAGAGCACTGGCCCTGGAGTCAGGAGTACCCTAGTTCAAATCCAGCCTCAGACATTTAATACTTACTAGCTGTGTGACCCTGGGTAAGTCACTTAACCCCAATTGCCTCACTAAAGAAAAAAAAAGTTCAGCAAGTAAAATGAAAAGAACTTCAAAGTATGTGGAATTCACTAAACTGTGTAAGGTTGAGGTTAAGAAGGATTGTAGAAGTTCTGCTATCTCTTTTTTTTTCCTTTTTTTCCCCCCATTGATTTATTTTTTCCAAATTAAATGTAATATAAATTATAACATCAATTTTTAAAAAATCTTTGTTTTCCAAATTTTTTCCTCATTCCCTCCCCACCCCTCCCCTAAGTACTCAAGCAATTGAATTTAAGCTATACACAAGCAGTCATGCAAAACATTTCCACATTAGCCAGGTTGTGAAAGAAAACAGACACAAACAAGACTTCAGATAAAGGAACTAACAAAAAAAATTATGCTTCAATCTGTTTTCAGAAACCAACAATTCTCTCTCTGTAGATGTACTGCATTTTTCATAAGACCTTCAGTTGTCTTGGATCATTTCATTACTAAAAATAACCAAGTCATTCACAGCAGATCATCTTGCAGTATTGTTGTTATTTTGTATACAGTACGTTTCATGTTGCATAAGCTAATGTAGGTGTTTCTGGGTTTTTCTGATAGCATCCCACTCATCATTTTTTTAAATAGTAAACTACATTTATATAGTACTTTAAAGAGCAATTTCCTTACAACAAACCCATCATCATTACCATTCATCTCTCATCTTCATCAATTAATACTCATCATAATCTATCATTCCTCATAATTAATTAATCCTCTTCAATCAATTATCATCTTCATCCAATCATCAGTCTATCCATCCAATCATAAATCTTCATCTTCAACATCATCATCTTACATTATTCTTGCCTCTGCTTCAAAATTTTTTTCACAATTACTATTCTTAACTGTTTCCCTCCTTCCTATTCCCTCCCCTATGATATTTACTCTATTTTTTATATTCTTTCATCCTATACCTCCTCAAAAGTGATTTGCTTCTGACTGTCCCCTCGCCCAATCTGCCCTCTCTTCTTTACACTATCTCAATGGCTTGTTGGGGGGTCAAAGCAGAGAATATGTGTGTTGTTGCTATATAAAGTTAAATACTATAACCATGTATTAATATTTGTTCCTGAAAATTGTTGCTGAATTTAAATATACATAGATGTTATGTGTGTATGTATTTATGTATATATATGCATATACACATATAAGTATGTAAGTATATAAGCACGTATATACACACATACTTATAACTCATATCCCTGCCTAATAACTTTTTCATTTGTTTTTAAGACCATACTTTGAGAACTGGGGCCTCAGAAGATCACTCTATTTTTTGAGTAAAGTAGACTCTAATGCTTTTGGGAAATGCCACCATATAAGTTTGAATAGTGATTAAGCAGCCCAATTTGTTTTCATGCTTTTATGTTATCTCTCCAACCATAATCATGTCAGTTCAATTTAATAAACTGTTATTAAACACCTGCTATGTGCAAGGCACTGTGCTAAGCACTAGAGATGCAACTAAGAAAAAAAAAAAGCAGTTCCTGTACTCCAGGATCTTAAAATATATTGAGAAAGAAGATAACACACAATAAGAAGCTAGAAAGGTATGTGGGAGGAGATACCAATGGACACTCAAAACTGAGGCATCTTTTTACAAAATTTCAGAAGTGCAGAGTTTCAATCTTCAACCACATGAAGTGTGCTAAAATTCTCGATGTTAAATTCCAGTTATGATCATTACAGTGGGCTCAGAATATCTAATCATGGAATACAGTTTTTAAGTCCAAAAAGATTTATTCAGAAATATTTAATTACTAACCTTTGAGGCACAGGAATGTACTCCTGGATAAATAAATACAGTAGAGCATGGGCGGGGTGGGAGAGTGAGAAATGTCATGTTCTTAATAGAAGAAAGGTGGGTAAAAGTATTTAATTCCTTTTTTAAATTGTATTGTATTTTTTTAAATTTTCTGTTCCCAACTTCTCTCTCCCCCCCTATTTCTTCATTCATTCAAAGACCAAGAAATATGGAATCTGTTATGCATATGAAGTCATGTAAAACATTTTCACATTAGCCATGTAAGGGGGAATGGGGAGAAGCAAGAAGAAAGGACAAATAATGGACTCCAATCTAGACTGTAAGTATATTAGTGCCCTATCTGATGGTAGATAGCATTTTTCATCAAGAGTCCTATGAACCTCCCTTGGATCATTGTATTGATCAGAGTATCTAAGTATTTCACAGTTGATCATTGCTATAATATTGCTGTTACTGTTTACAATGTTCTCCTGATTCTGCTAATTTCAGGATATATTAATTCATATAAGTCTGCCCAGCTTTTTCTGAAACTATCACCTTCATAATTTCTTATAAAGCAATAGTACTCCATGATATTTATATATAACTTCTTTAATCATTCCCTGATTGATGGGCATCCCCATAATTTCCAATTTCCAGTTCTTTCACACCAGAAAAGAGATCCATTTTATATATATATATATATATATATATATATATATATATATATATATATATATATATATATATATATATATATATATATATATATATATATATATATATTTATATATATATAAGCATATAGGTTCTTTTCCCTTTGTTTTGATTACATTGGTTTATAGACCAAGGAGTTATTTTATTGAGTCAAAGGCTATCTATGCCTAGTTTTATGGTCTTTTGGAATAGTCCTAAAGTGTTCTCCACAATGGTTAAACAAGTTCAACACTCCAGCAGTGCATTAATGTTCCAATTTTTCCTCAGCCTTTCCAGTGTAATGATTGGAATGATGCCACCTGCTGGTGACTTATGGTAGGAAAGCTCCACCATGAGAAGGAGGCCTCTGAGGGCAAAGCCATGCAGCTATTCTTTGGCGTCAGGAAGTGACGTTTGCTTGTGGGAGGAAGAGGGGTCAAGGCTGGCTCTCTCACTCTCTTTCCTCAGGATTCAGTGGAGAAGGGAGCTAGAAATGTGGTCTCCCTTTGATAGATAGATGAATTTAGGCTTTTCTCTCTTCACCAAATTCTTATTCTCCTTAGTAAATGTTTAAAAGTCTAACTCTTGCTAAAGCTTATAATTTCTTGGCAACCACTCATTAGATATTTTAGACAGACTAGCTAGAATTGTAGCCCCTTACACCAGCACTTGTCATTTTCCTTTTCTGTCATCTTAGCCAATCTGACAAGTCTGAGGGGCTAACCTCATAGTTGTTTTAATGCTAATTTGTGTAAGTATTAGTGATTTAGACCTTTTTCAAATATAATAATTATTAGTTTTGATTTCATGTCTTTGACCATCTACCATTTGTTGAATGGCTTTTTTTAAAGTAAATTTTCCTCAGACCTTTATCTGAGAAACTTGGTTAACTCTTTCCCATGATTTTTCCTCCTTTTCTTCTAATTTTGGCTGTACTTGTTTTTCTTGTGAAAAAAAAAATTCAACATTATGTAATAAAAATTTTCTAGTTTACCTTTCTGTGAAACTATTTCTAGTTTGATCAAAATTCTTCCCCTGTCCATAGATCTGACAAATAATTTCTTCTGCAGTGCCCTAATTATCTCCTGACATCACCATTTATTTTTAATCATGTACCTATTTTGAGCTATTAGTTGTTGGTTTATGCCTAGTATCTGGCAGACTGCTTTGTAGTTTTCCCAGCAGCTTTTATCAAATAATGAGTTCTTGCCCCAATAGCTGGGATCTTTGGGTTTATCAAACACTAGTTTACTGTGCTTATTTGCTTTGGTACATTGTGTACCTAAATTATTCCACTGATCAATCAGTCTATTTCTTATCCAGTACCAAGCTGCTTTTGTGATTACTGCTTTGTGATACTGTTTGAGATCTGGTACTACTAGGCAAGAAATAATGAGGGCCTTAATATCAAAGTAATGGCAGAAGGATACCAAAATATGAGATTAATGTGAGAGGTATTTCAAAGTTATAGTAAGTGGGCATCTGATAAGAAATAAGAGATATGGAAGAAGGAATTGTCAAAGATGACTCTAAATTTTTAAGCATGGGTTAGTGGGAAGATGATAGGGCCCTCAACAAAGAAAAGGAAGTTAGGACAAGGATATATTTTGAGGATAATGATGATAAATTTGTTTGGATATGTTAAATGTGAATAGAACATCCAAATGGTAATGTCCAGCAAACATTTGTAAATTACCTTAGTCTTTTATGTCATATTGTCCTATCCTTTTCCTTTATGTCATCTTGTTTCTTTATATGCTTTATATTAAGAATAAAAATTACTTGTTAATAATAACTGACATAGCTGTTCAAGTTTTCTATAGTATTTTACAAATATTCTTTCATTTTATCCTCACAACAGAACTGTGAAGTAGGTGCTATTGTTATCTCCACTATACAGATGTGAAAACAAAAGCCATTAATGTTAAATGACTTTCCAAAGGTCACAATGCTAATACAGCATCTGATGTAGGTTTCAAATCCATATCTTCTTCATTCCAAATATCCTTCTTTATCCACTGTACCATATTGCCTCTACTTTTGCATCCTTCAAATCTGCTGCCCTAGCATTTCTTTTTCTTATTCAGGATGCTAAATGGAGGGGGTCCTTCAGTGCTCCTGTTTCCCTTTTTAATTGACTATGTTAGTTGCCAATAATAACCAAGCTATAAAGCATAGATAAATCATTAACTGGCTGGCCTACTAATCAATGAAATCTCAGATATTATTGGTATTAAAGTTGTATGCTACCACTATGCCCCGACCACAATTAGTCAAAAATTCCTACATAGAATAATGGCCTAAAAGAATGTAAAGGCAGATCTGTGAATATGAGTAGAAGTTAATATCTTGTCAACTGTTTAATAGCTTATCTAAAAATAGCCAAATAATTAACTATCAATCATTGTCTAATTATTTTATTCTTGTTTTATTTCCCCAACCTTGACTATATAGTCCTCAAGGATATAATTCTCACCTGCTATTCAAAGAAAGAGTAGTAACTACTTCCAAAACCATTATCTTACTCTATGATACTAATTCTTGTCTATTTTTCCTCCCCTCTCTTCATCCATTTCTTTAGTCTTCTCTTTGGAGCTTCATGTTTTGCTTATCTGTACTCTGCTGTATACATAAAAGGAAAATTTTTAAAAATAGAGCCTCATAAATTAATTGAATGTACCTCAGAAATCAAACAAAGCTATATCATTAGGTAAATTATTTATTCTGCATTTTATTGTCTCATTTTTAAAAGATTTCAAACTAATTTTCCTCTCATGTTAAAAAAAATAAATATTTTAAAGGGCTTTTCCCCAGTCAATGTACACTTACTTTGATTCTGGGTTTTGGTTTTGGTTTTTTTGGAAACCATTCACATCTTTTGACCAACCATATTTCTGAGAAATGCTTATATCTTAGTGATTATGTTTTTAATCAAATATTATATGATTATAAGGAGAAAACCACAAAGATAACCACTAGAGGAGGGAGAAGTAAAGAAATTCCAGGAAAAACTTCATGACATTTTCTAAATCAAGTCAATATAGACCTACAATCCATTAAATTTATGGAAAGGGGCAACTAGGTGGCACAGTGGATAAAGCACTGGCCATGGATTCAAGAGTACCTGAGTTCAAATCTGGCCACAGATACTTGACACTTACTAGCTATGTGACTCTGGGTAAGTCACTCAACCCCAATAGCCCTGCAAAAAAAAAAAAAAAAAACAAAGAAAAAAGAAATTTATGGAAAAAGTCAGCATGGAGAGAATGGGGAAATCTCCATGGGAAAATAGAGCTTGAGCTCAAGCAATAAAGTCTGAATGCTTGTGAACTATTCACCCTCATATTTAAAGATGATAAATACTTTCTTTAAAAATGGAGTCAAGGGGGTAGGTAGGTGGAACAATGAATAAAGCACTGGCCTTGGATTCAGGAGGACCTGAGTTCAAATTCAGTCTCAGACACTTGACACTTAACTAGCTGTGTGACCCTAGGCAAGTCACTGAACCCTCATTGCACTGCAAAAAAAAATGGAGTCAAAGGGTCACTGATTTAATATAAACCCCAAAATATCACACAATAAAGTTAAAGTGACACTAGGTATAATAACAATATGGTAACCATGATATAGTGGATTTACAATGCATGCAGGCAAGAAAAAATCTACCAGTGCTATATACTGGTTTTGTGAACTTTGGCCAAATCAGTTACACTCTCAGTCAACTCTCTAAGATTATGACTTGCAAAATAATTGTGGATCTACATTGGTAGAGGGAGTTTTTCCCTGGGTATCCATTATACCACTTTTAAAACATATTCTGCCCCCAACTCAAAAATAAAAATCATAGCTTCCATACTAGAGAAACACTAGTTATAGACATACACAATTCCCAGTAAGGAACTTAATTCTTTAATATGACTATTGATTTGGAAGATTAATTTCCTTCTCTATTTAATTATTGAGAAAGAAAAGGAATCCAAAAACATATAAAACAACTTGAACTGGCCAGAATGATGCTCTTTTGGTATAAGTGACATTTGTTCTTTCCAAGTATTTTACATATTCAAGGTATCCCAAAAATCCTAGTTGATTTCTAAAAGACACATCATGTATTATGAAAATAATTATAGATAGAACAAATATTGAATATCAGAGGGCCTGGATTCCAGTTGGTAATACTAGAATGATTGGAAAACTTAATTAATCTCTTTAGGCCTTCATTGCCTTACCTGGAAAAATGAAGTTTTTGGACTAGATGGCACAGAAGATCCCTTCTACCTCCACATCTATGACCCTATCATTTTTTTTCAACAAACATTTATTTTATTTTCCATTTAAATGTAAGAGTAGTTTTCAACATTCGTTTTCATAAGATTTAGAGTTTCAAATTTTTCTCCCTCCCTTCCTCCCTTTCCTCCTCCCTCCACAAGATCTCAATCAGGTTATATATGTACAATCCACAAGTGTTCTTTTTATTAGTTCTTTCTATAGGGGTGCATAGTATGCTTCCTCATCAGTCCTTTGGGATTGTTTTGGATCATTGCACTGCTGAGAGTAGTTAAGTCATTCACAATTATTCATTGAGCAATACTGCTGTCACTACGCACAATATCCTCTCAGCTCTGCTCACTTCACTATACATCAATGTTCATTAGTCTTTCAAGGTTTTTGGGGGATCATCCTGTCTGTCATTTCCTGTAGCACAAGTCCATTCCATTACAATCATATAACACAGCTTTTTCCATAATTCCTCAATTGATGGACATTCCCTTGATTCTCAATTCTTAGCCTCCTCCAAGAGTTGCTATAAATATATTTTGTACAATTTTCCCCCTTTTTTCTTTTTCATGATTACTATTGTTAACTGTTTCCCTTCCATCCTATTCCCTTCTCCATGATATTTATTCTATTATCCATCTTCTTTCATCCTATCACTCTTCAAAAGGGATTTGCTTCTGTCTTTCCCCTCCCCCACTCTGCTCTTCCTTCTTTTGCCCCTCTCTCTTTATCCCTTTCCCTTCCTATTTTCCTGCGAGGTTATGGAGATTACTCCATCCAATTGAGTGTGTACATTATTCCCTCCTTGAGCCAATTCTAATGAGATTGAGGTCTTTGAGCCAATTTTGATGAGTGTTGGGCTCATTTACTGCCCAGATTAAATAGATTAGTCCACCCAGTTGGGTGTGTGTGTTAGTCCCTGCTTGAGGCAGCTCTGATGAGTTTAAGATCTTTGAGCCTTTTCTGATGAGTGTAAAATTCATTTACTACCCTGCTCCTCTCTCATCTCTTCACCTACTCTATAAGCCTTTTCCTGTTACTTTCATGTAGGATTTCACTTCTGCCCTTCCCCTTCCCCTAGTGAATTCCCTTCACCCCTCAATTTAACCCTAAAGATGTTATCATCTAGCTAAGTGACACAGTGGACAAATCATCACCCCTGGACCCAGGGGGTCCCAGTCAAAACCTGGCCTCAGACACATACAGTCGATCCCTGTATGACCCCAGGTATGTCCCCTAGCTTCAATTTATTTTTATGGTTCTCTAGGGTCTTGTATTTGAAAGTCAAATTTGCCATTCAGTTCAGGTATTTTCATCACAAATAACTGAAAGTCTTCTTTTTCATTAAAGTCCCATTTTTTCTGCTGAAAGATAATGTTGAGTTTTGCTGGGTAGGTGATTCTTGGTTGTAATCCCATTTCCTTTGCCCTTTGGAATATCATATTCCATGCCCTCCGGTCCTTTAATGTAGAAGCTGCTAGATCTTGTGCTATCCTGACTGGGGCTCCACAGTACTTGAATTCTTTCTTTTTGGAAGCTTGCAATATTTTCTCCTTGACCTGAGAGCTCTGAAATTTGGCTATAATATTCCTAGGAGTTTTCTTTTTGGGATCTCTTTCTGGAGGTGATAAGTGGATTCTTTCAATTTCTATTTTAGCTTCTTCTAGAATTTCAGGGCAATTTTCCCTGAGAATATCTTGGAAGATGGTGTCTAAGCTCTTTCCTTGATCATGGTTTTCAGGTAGACCAATAATTTTCAAATTATCTCTCCTGGACCTATTTTCCAGATCAGCAGTTTTTCCCAGAAGATATTTCACATTGCCCTCTATTTTTTTATTCATTTGGATTTGCTTTATTGTGTCTTGGTTTCTCATAAAGTCACTGGCTTCCATTTGTTCAATCCTAATTCTTAGGCAATTATTTTCATCAGAGAGCTTTTGTACCTCCTTCTCCATTTGACTTTTTAAGCTATTGACTTTTTTCTCATATCTTTCCTGCATCACCCTCATTTCTCTTTCCATTTTTTCCTCTACCTCTCTAACTTTATCTTCAAAGTCCTTTTTGAGCACGTCTATGGCCTGAGACCAATTCATATTTTTCTTGGAAGCTTTAGATATAGGGGCCTTGATGTTGACATCTTCCTCTAAGGGTGCCCCTTGGTCTTCCTTGTTACTGAAGAAACTTTCTATGGTTCTCACCTTTTTCTGTGGGCTCATCTTGCCTTTCTTTTACTAGACTTTCAGCTCCTTTAAGTGGGGCACTGTTTCCAGGCTGCAGTATCCCAAGCTTAAGAAGCCCCAGGTATTATGATTTAAGGAGAATCAGGTTCTTCCCTTGCCCGGCCTTTTTCCTGGTCCTAGATGACCTCAGACCAACTTGCAAATCAACCAGCTTTGTGTGTTGTGGTTGTTAGCTCCGACAACCCTGTGCCCCTCCCCCACCTGGGCCACTGCTATTCGAGCCTACCTCCTGGTTCTCAGCAGGGGTGTAAAATCCAAGTTCTGCCTTAGCACCAGCATAGACGCCTGTAGTCTCCCCCCTGGACTACAGACTACAGGAAGCACTGATAGTATCTGAATACAGATTGAAGTTTAATTTTATTTGTTAGCTTCTCTTTCTAAAGGTATTTTGTCTATTTTCTTTCACAACCTGACTAATGAGAACATGTTTTATATAACTGCACATGAGTGACTTATATTGAATTGCTGGATTTCATATGGAGGGATGAGGAGGAAGGGTAGAAGAAAACTTAGAACACAAAGTTTAAAAAATCATTGTGAAAAGTAATGATGAGCAGGAGGAGTTCAGAGAAACCTGGAAGGATTTACATGAACAGATGCTGACTGAGGAGCAGAACCAGGAGAAAATTGTATACAGTAACAGCAACATTATGTGATGAACAATGGTGGTAGACTTGGCTCTTTTTAGCAATGCAATGGTCCAAAACAATTACAAAGAACTTCATGATAGAAAATGTTCTCAACATCCAGAAAAAATAACTGTGGTTTATGAATGCAGCTTGAACCATACTGTTTCACTTTGGGGCTGGGTTTTTTTTTTCCTTCTTTTTTGAGGTTTTTCCGTTGTGCTCTGATTCTTCTTTCACAGTATGTCTAATGTGGAAATATGTTTAATGTGATTGCCCATATATTATCTATATTATATTGCTTTCTGTCTTGGGGAGGTGGGAGAGAAGGGAGGGTGGGAGAAAAATTAGGAACTAAAAATCCTATGCAAACAAATGCTGAAAACTATCCTTATATGTAACTGGAAAATAATAAAATACTGAATTAATAGTGGTTAAAAAAACACAGAAAAAGAGAAACACAAAGAATTAATTTCATTCTTTTCTCTCTCCGTAGAAGGTTTTCATCTTTAACTATCAGGATAGAGAAACTACAGGTTAATCATATTACTTTAGATATAAGGAAAATATTTTGTTGTTTTTCAGTCATGTCTGATTATTCATGACCCCAATTGGGATTTTCTGGGCAAAGATATTGGAATGATTTGCCATTTCCTTCTTTAGCTCTTTCTACAGATGAGGAAACTGAGGCAAACAGTGTTAAGTGATTTGCCCAGGGTCATATAGCTAGTAAGTCTGAGTCCAGATTTGAACTCAGGAAGAGAAATCTTCCTACTCTAGGCCCAGTGCTTTATCCACTGGACCATCTAACTGCCCATAAGGAAAATGAGATTAAGGCTTTATAGATATTAAATTCTTGTTGTTTGACCTTTGTACTTGAAGAGGACCTCGCCATCGGAGTAATATCATGACTTACACTGAACTGGATTTAAGTGAGGGAGCAGATGAGCCTGGATATGAAGCAAAATTCTCTGAATCCAGTTCTAGCATCCTTTTTATTGCTTGGTATATGCTTTGAGCAAAGCTTCTTGCCCAAGATCCTATGGGCTATGAATGGTGGGGCTAGAATTTTACCTCAGATACTATGACCCCAAATCCAGCTCTGTGCTCTCTTCTTCAGTCTTGGGGAAATGTCCTGCAACATCTCTTCATTCTCATAGTCCCTCACCCTCCCTCCCACTCTCTAACCCCCTTCCACAACCTGCATTTTCTCCTGACTTCTCATTCTTCCAGAGGCTACAGCTCTGTTCCTACACACAGGCTGCCTGAATGGGCAGAAAAGTGCTGACTCTTGTCTCTGCTTTTAGCAGCAGGCCTGCTGTGGGAGGGAATTACACTGAGGATGGCAGTGCCAAAAGGCAGCGGGGTGCAGTCTACTTAAGGAAAAAAATCCTCTCTGAGGAAGCTACAGTTCTCTCATCCCCAGCTGTGCTGGGAGGGGGCCACTCTCTCCTCTTATGCAAAGATGTTGATTATCTATCAAGCTGATGTGTTTGCCTTGCAGACTGGCAGAGGGGCCTTGGGAGGAGGCTGAATTCACAACCTTCTGGGAGCTGCAAATTAACTGTGGAAGAGCTGCTGGGGCTCTCCAGCTTCCTTTTGGTCAGGCCCATCTGCCTTTGCTCCACAAGAGAAATGTGGTTTTCACAGCACAGGGACAAAACAATTCAGTGGGAACATTTCCAGTTCTGCAGCAGGAATACTTGACTCCCCTTTTTTCTTTCTCCATTCCCTACAAAGTATAAGAAGACTTTCTCTTCATCCCCACTCCCTGTCTCCAACTCCTCTGAAGAAGGACATGTGCCTGTAGTGGGGTCATGGGTATAAACATTGCATTTAATGTTTTAATTTTTCCCCCACTATATTGATCAGTTTTACTGAATTTCTTTTTTGCTTCCTTTTTTAAAATATTTTGTTATAAGGAGGAGGAGAAAGGAGACAGAAGAAAAATATAGGGGAAATTTAGACAATATAAAAGATATCAAAATTCAATTATGCCATCATAATAACTTATATTCCTATATTTTAGAGAAATCAGTGCTTGAATTAATATTTCTTTAGTACTTTAAGATTTTCAAATTATTTTTCCTCAGGATATCCTTTTTTTTTTTTTTTTTGGTGAGGCAATTGGGGTTAAGTAAGTTGCCCAGGGTCACACAGCTAATAAGTGTCAAGTGTCTGAGGCCAGATTTGAACTCAGGTCCTCCTAACTCCAGGACCGGTGCTCTATCCACTGTGCCACCTAGCTGTGCCTCCTCAGTATATCTTTAAGAAAGACATAGGTAAAACCTATTATTATCATTCATTTTACAGAAGAAAATATTGAGGTTCAGAGAGTTGAACTCACTCAGGGTTCTAGAGTGTAGCATCCAGGACTCAAACCCTGGCCTTGTGAGTCTAAGACCAGAAATCCTTCATCTTACCCCATACTGCCTCTATAATAACATAAATTCCCAACCAATGTTTACAATGCCTCAAAGAAGATGAAAGAATGAACAGAAGTTCTATTCTTGTGTGGTACTTCCTAAAGATTACTTTCAATTCCCCAGATCCTGATTTGATTCATTTTTATTCTAAGTCATACTCAGAGCCCTTGTTTTTCTTTCTGGGATCATCTTCCTCAGAGCAGCCAATATTAATAATATGACATATATCATCATAGTGAAAGAAAAGACAATTTAATTAAAATATCAATTCAGGGAAAATAATAGCAAAATATGCTAAACATCAAATTCTCTCAACAACTGTAGTCCAAACCCAAGAACTTCTGGGATAAAAGGTTGTAAATCCAGGCCAATTCTCTCCCTAGGCCATGTTTTTTACACCATACCCAATTTGGGGCAACAGGAAGGAGTGAATTATCAACCTGCTCATCAGGTGAACCCAAAATATGCTATTACTCAATATTCCTCAAGGTTGACATTAATTCTTGCACTTAAATGGAAGAATCTTAGATTCTTTACTGGTATTGTCAGGGCAGAAGGGGGAGAAGTCAAACAAGCAGAGTCTCATCAAATTGTAATTCTAGCACCAAACCCTGTAAATGGCATTGCCAAGCACAAGGAAAAGAAGTCTAATGAGCAATAGTGCTGCATCATTACCAGAAGGTGGTGAACTTCTGTGTCTAAAATTCTCATTCTTGACAAGGATTAGCTGTGGGACAGCTAACTCAACAGCATTTCCTTCACCTATATTCTTTTTTCTATTTTTCTTCAAACCCTATATTACTCACTCCTCTGCCTTCTCTTTTCCATTTATGTTATAAGAATGGCTAATCTCGTGCCTAAACTATTACAATAGCCGACTGGTAGGTCGGCCTGCTTCAAGTCTCTCCTTTTTCCAATCCATTCTCCATTCGACCATCAAAGTAATTGTCCTAAAGCACAGGTCCAACCAATTCACTCCTCTACTTAATAAAATCCAGTGGTTCTCTTTTGCCTCCAGGATCAAATACAAACTCCTCCCTTTGGTATTCAAAGCCCTTCATAATGTTGCCTCCATCTACCTTTTCAATCTTACATCTTGTTGCCTGTGATGTACTCTTCTATACAGTGATACTCACCTCTTTGCTGTTCCACAAACAAGACACTTTCCCCACTCCAGACATTTTCTTTGGCCTTCCTCCCTGCCAAGAATGCCCTCCTTCCTCATCTCAGTCTACTACCTCCTTTGACTTCCTTATGACCCAAGTCAAATCCTATATTCTACAGAAAGTTTTTCCCAGCCCCTCTTAATTTGAGCATCATCACTCTGTTAATTATTTCCTATTTATCCTGTTTATAGCTTGCTTTGTACATATCTGTTTGCTTGTTGTCTCCCTCATTAGACTGTGAGTTCTTTCAGGACAGGAACCATCTTTTGCCTCTTTTTGTATGCTCAGCTCTTAGAACAGTGTCTGGCATATAGTAAAATAAAAGTTTATTGAATGATGAACTAAGCAACAAATACCTGGATGACTTAGAAACGCCATAGGGCCACTTACATAATTCTAGGAAAATTACTGAACCCTAAGAAAAGACAAATATAACAGATTTAGAGAAGCATGGGACAAATGGTATAAAATGTTGCACAGTAAAACAAGCAGAATCAGAGGAATAAGTTACCAGAAAACCACAATGATTATGACAGAAAACAGATTCGAAAGCTATGAACAAAACAGTGAACAATCCTAACTTCAGAAATCTCCTAACTCTTAGCAATGAGGGGTTTTATTGCAGGGTGGGGGAAGGATTATTGACTGAAGATAAATATGTTTTTAAGGAGTATCAATAAATTATTTTTAAAATAAAAAGAAATTTTAAAATGCTGCAAAAGGCCACAGAGACAAATTGAGTGCTGTTTCTAATATCTTCTTAAATGTATATCATATACTTATCTATATATTATTTGTATGTGTATGCATATGCTTATGAATATACTTATATAAATTTAGCAATATGTATACACACACAAATGAGTACATAATATATACATTCATGCATATATGTGTATGCATGCACAATGTATACATGAACATGTGCCTATATGCATACATCTATATGAACAGGGGCTTCAAAGTTAAGACTGAAGATACTGGTAACTTTCACAAACTTTCTATTTTTAATTTCCTACCATGTTCCCCTGAGAGCCTTGCTGTTAGAATGCATATTTCTATAAGAAGGGAACTAACTCCTTTAATGCTCCAATTCTACCCTCACCTTAATTCCTGAGGAACAGTTCCATTTTGGCTTTCAATCTTGAGAGAGGAAGTAAAAATGTGAAAACCTAGCATTAGTTATATGCATGGATTAGGTATGAAACAGGCACTTTTATTCTCACACAGAATAGGAATAAGCAATAAATCATCCTGCAAACCTCATTGGAACATCTACAAAAAGGATGCTTCATATAAGCACATTAACTCAGTACAGCCTAATCAGCACCAAGTGGGCACCCCTCTCTTCAGTGGTTTCTCTCTTAGTGGGCCCCACTTTCCCTTTTGGCTGTTTTCTTACTGTCACTGTCACTGTCCAAGGTACTGACAATGGTGTTGTAGGCAAACTTTTTCTGGTAGCTGACACTCCATTCCTTGGTAAGCTGGGGAGGACAGCATTGCCATCTACTTTTCAAGATCTCACAAGGACTTACACCAAAGAAAAGAAGACATAAAGAAGAGACAGCCCCAAATCAAACAAAGTCTCACCTTGTAGGCTATAAAATCAAGGGCTGGTCCAATAGGGGGAAGATTATTCCCCCATTGGCCTTCCAGAGCTCATAAAATCATCCTTTCATTTTGAAGCCAGCAGAAATGGTGTCCCTTTAGAATATTTAATTAGTCAACAAAAATATATTAGGTATGACTCTGTGTGTGTGTGGAAGGTAGGCCCTATTCTCAAAAAGCTCACAATTCAATAGACAAGACAAGAAGGAAACAAATAGGTACAAACAAAAAGTATATATGGAAAAATAAAATACAATGGAAAATAAAAGAGAAAAAGCATTAAAATTGAAAGGAGTTGGGGAAAACTTTCTGTTGAAGATGGGGATTTTAGTCTATAGTTAGATATTTCATCCTCACATTAAAAGAACCTCAGTAGCTGACAGGAAATAGTCAGAGCATGGCTGTACCTACTTTGAAGTGGAGAAGGTAAATCCCCTTCTTTAATACACTCATAACATGGTATTATACTTATATCACTCCCTAATCTGGTTTCTAATGTTGCACAATTGGGCTAAATAGAACATGTTTATTAGCTTTTTACTTTTCCAAAATGATAGCTCTTCAAATACTTGAGGTTAACTATCATGACTAGCCTTCTTCAGACTTTTCTTCTCCAGAATAAATATTCCCTTCCCTAATCCTGAAGTAGCATGAAATTGAGGCAATTTTGACATGCTGATTTTTGTCTCATAGATACCCTTAAGCTTGTCAAAATCTTTCCTAAAATATAGTGGCCAGAACTGAGTACCACAATACAAATGCAGTCTGAGCAGAACAGAGCCAAGCAATCATCTCACTTTATTTCCAGAAGCTATTGATAGAACACATGATCACTTGAGTTTTTTGAGCTGCCATGCTCTACTGCTCAATTTTATAAGCTTGTGGTCCACTCAGGTTATGTGACTCTTTAAAGAAAAACAAACAAAAACATGCTTCCTAGTTGATCCTTTCTCCAACTCTTGTGAAATCAATTAGTCATACCCAATCACACGCCTTTTCAGTGATCTAAACAAAATTTAATCTTATTGGCTCTAATTCAGTGTTTTAGTTTTTAATAAATTATTAAATCCTGACTATGTAATATACCAGCTATCTTTCACAGGTTGAACTCATCTGTAAATTCAGCAAAAATGCCATTTAAGCCTTTGTACAAGTCATTGATAAAAATATTCACTGGCACAGGCCCAAGCACAGTACTTTTAGGCTTCTTTGGGATTCCTGTCTACCTTTTCTAGGTATCACCAGTGGGTTAGATATATAGTCACCATCAGGGCTACACTTTAATCAGCTTTCAAGTTTTATATTTTCTAGATTTTGGACACATCTCTAATCCCTCAGGGAATGTTATCTGCTCATAGAGACAGTATAGAAATAGCCAAGCTTAGACTTGTGTCCATTATACCTGTAAAGGGAACATGAAAATTACTCTTAAAAGAAGTTGCCAGCTAAGAATTCCATGTTTGCTTATGTGTGTTGTCATACTGTTTCTTCTTGTAAAAAAAGGTTCAGCTGAAGGAATTTAAAATAGTTTTGGCTACTATAGTCATTTCCTAGGAAAGCTATGATATTGTAGAAAAGTAGTAGATTTTGAAACAAGACCCTCATGATCTAGTTCTGACTGCAACTAACAAGATTAGTGCCTTTTTATCATTTTGAATCTCAGTTATCTCACCTAAAAAAGATAACAGATTGAATACATACTCCCAAATGGCTAGAAGAGATCTGCACCTAGGTAGATATTTCATTCAATCTATCCATCAATGAATAAAGATGTATTTGTTCATTTGTTTTCAGTCATGTGCAACATTTAATGGTTTGCCTTTTCCTCCTCCAGCTGATTTTACAGATAAGGAATTGAGGCAAACAAGGTTAAGTAACCTGCCTAGGTTCCCACAGGTCATAAGTTTTTGAGACCAGATTTGAACTCAGAATGTTAAGATTTATTAAGCACTTACTATATACCAGGTGCTGTACTAAATTTTGTGGATATAAAAAGAGACTAAAGGTGGCAGCTAGGTGGCACAGTGGATAAAGCACCAGCCTTGGATTCAGGAGGACCTGAGTTCAAATCCAGCCTCAGACACTTGACACTTACTAGCTGTGTGACCCTGGCCAAGTCACTTAACTAACCCTCATTGCCTTGCAAAAAAAAAAAAAAAGAGAGAGACTAAAGATGGGGTGTCTGCCCTCAAAGAGCTCACAGCATAATGCAACAGTTTAACCAGAAAAGTATTTTATTTTTTAATTCAATTCACATCCATTAAGTGTGAGAATTGGTATGGCACCCCCGTTCTGGAAAGATGCTGCAGGGAGGCTATGCCATGAGGAGAAAGCATATGATTTGGAAGTTAACTGGTGTCCAGAAGTTGCCTGGCATCCAGAACTTACATTTATAGAACTGCCTGTTAGTTGTGTCAATTTGTGTTGCCAGTCAATTGGCTTGGAGCTGTGTGTTTGTGTGTGTGTGTGTGTGTGTGTGTGTGTATGTGTGTGTACAGCCCTGTTTCCTGTTTTTCAGGAGGCTTCAGGAAGAAGCCCCTGAGGAGGGGTCTGTCTTTTGGGTTGGAGATTTCAGCTCAGGAGCAGAGGAAGGAGATTAGGGAGAGTGCTGGCAGATTTAATTTTTTATCCAAGTGTTTCTCTTTTTTAACCCCTAATATATTTAATAAATACTTAAAAGTCTAAATTCACACTAAAGTTCCTAATTTAAGGTGACCACTCATTAGATTTTAATAGATTTTAGACATCATAGCTAGAATTTTAGCCCCTTACAGAACCCAGTATTTAGTATAAGGAAATGGGCTTAAAAGTGAGCCTGCTCACTCTGTCTCTTTCTCTCCATACATATACATACACATACACATATATGTTTATATGTACACATATATACACCTATATCTATGCATATATATGTGTTTATGCCTTTATGTGTGCATGTAAATGTGCATATGTACACATGCATATGTGTGCATGTATATATGTATGTAAGTTTATTTGTATATATACAAACATCCATATATATGTGTATATCTATGAAAATATATATGTGCAAAGAGGCAGCTATGTATGGCACAGTGGATAGAGCACAGGCTCAGGAATCAGGAATACCTGAGTTCAAATTTGTCCTCAGATAAGTATCTAGTGCCTTGGACAAGTCACTTAACCTTGTTTGCCTCAGTTTCCTCATCTGTAAAATGAGCTGGAGGAGGAAATGGTAAACAACAAGTATCTTTGCCAATAAAACCACAAATGGGGTCACAAAGAGATACATATGATTGAAATGACTAAACAACAAAAAATACATATTCTCTTTGCTTTCTGTTCATTTCTTAATCCTTCCTCTCTAAAGTGAGGTTACGTGGAACAAAACTGTACTCTGTGAAGGATGTAGACTATTTTACAGTATTTGGGATCAATATATAAATTTGGAAACCTGAGAAGTAAGATCCTTCCAGCTCTACTAATTTGATTCCCTAAATCAAATATCTTTTCAGCTGAGTGTGCTACCAAGCAAGAAAGACATCTCAAATGAACTATTATCACATTTTATTTATTAATTTCCATTAGATAGATTTCATCATGTCTCTGAGTCTAATTTTTCTCATCTGTGAAAGGAGTATAGTATTTATACAATCTACTTCCCAGAGATTTTGTCTTGAAGCACAATGATTATCACTGTTGTTACTTCTGTTGTTAGTCTTCTATTGCTCACTATTTTGGTCAGCAATCATCACTCTGACTCCAGGTTCTGTCATTTGATTGAAGGAGATCACATATACAAAGCACCATGGAAATTTTAAATGAATAAATTTTGCATATTATTAGTGTTATGATTGTTGTTGCTGCCATAAATTAGTAGAAGTAGAATAGAAACATCATTCTCCAGCTCTTGGGCCAAGTCATTATCATCTTGATTCTCTCATTTTTCTCAATAAGATTCAGATAAAAACAATTCTGGAGGCAAACTACAATCCTGTTATTCTTTTATATAGAGTTTATGAAGTGATGCATAAATCAGCAAAATCACTGATTTTTAGCAAATAAACAAAAGTACAGGGTAGCCATATATTCATTTAAACCATCCTTGGTACAACTCTGATATAAGATCAGACAAGGATAATTTTAACCTCATAATGTTCCCACATGATTTTGATCTCTCATACTGGATTTCTATATTATCTTTTGAAATATTTTCAGGCCTATACATTGGAGATTATTAGTATTTGGTATAGTTGTTGTTGTTGTTGTTGAGTAGTTTCCATTGTGTTCAACTCTTCATGACCTTATTTTTGGTTTTCTTGGTAAAGATATTGGAATAGTTTGTC
The DNA here is from genome assembly GCF_019393635.1 of Dromiciops gliroides. NCBI lineage: Eukaryota > Metazoa > Chordata > Mammalia > Microbiotheria > Microbiotheriidae > Dromiciops > Dromiciops gliroides. The sequence continues at coordinate 689,727,374 of NC_057861.1, read as the reverse complement.
ATTTCCTTCTCCAGTTTATTTTACAAATGTGGTTACCAATGCAAACAGGGTTAAATGACTTGCCCAGTATCACACAGCTAGTAAAGTGTCTGAGGCTGGATTCGAACTAATAAACATGAATAGTCCTAATTATAAGCTCAGGGTTCTACCATTGTGTTACCTAGCTACTCCAAGTATTTGGTAGGGAAAACATTTAATACAAATATGACCAATTTTTGTCAATTTAATTGTTAATTCATTATGGATAATAATTTTATTTGTGATAATGGAGGTCTTTGTTTAGTTTTTTTAGAGTTACGTGCCCTAGGCTATTTGAAGACTTCACTGTGGTATGGGTATTTTTCAACTATCTTTCAACAAAAAATGGACAACTATGTATATATTAATATTTAACAAATTCAATGGCTTGCATTTTCTATCAATAAAGTATGGCTTAATGAAGTGATAGGTTACTTTTGCTGAACGTATTTTTTTAGTTTTCTTTTTTTTTTTGATCTAGTAATTTCTATCAACCATTTGGGTACTAGGTCCATTTTTAATTAATATTTTTAGGACACATTCTAAATTTTATTTCCATTTTACATTTCTAAAAGTATACATCAAGAATGATATTGTTTAGACAGTTATCATCTTTATCCTTCTCTTCATCTCATCCTTCTCATCGTTTTTTATGAGATTAAAATAGAAATGTTCCCTAGTATAAGTCACTTTCCAGTTACTGACTTTTAAAATTTATTTATTTTGGGACTATTTCAAAGATTACATATTCATGTTAGAGTCCTGTTAGAGCCAACATCATGTCTCCATATTCCTGAATGCTTTTTTGTGTGGTAAAAATTATTTGTGGTAAAGATTATTATCGTACTTTTAGCTGAATCATTTCGGAAGGGTCACACCTGGTCCACTCCTACATTATGTATGCTACTTAGGTCAGAAGGAGAACTCTCTGTAGGCAGCTTTGGAAGGACCTCCCCTTTTGGGGGAGGGGAGATTGAATGCTCCCTGAAGGGAGGCAGGCTGGTTCTGAAATGCTAGGCTTCTTCTGGAACTCAGTCTTTTCCTTCTTGGCCCTTGTGCTGGTAGCATGTTCGCTCTCTGTCTGGCAACTCCCCTTAGAGTGGCGCATGTTTGTTCTGTCTTGGCGTGGTGTGAGCACCTGTAGACTATTTGGGGTTGGTGAGTTAATTATAGAAAACCATAAATTCCTTTGAACTAGCTTAATTGGGAATGGTCTGGGTAGTGAATAGGTTAAGCCTAGAGTTAAGAGCATTTATCTGTATTTCTATTTTCCTATTTCCTTATCTTTGATTTTTATTAGTTTCACCTTTGCTGTTTAATTAATTCCCAAGTAATAAAATCTGATCTTTTTGTGAACTAAAGCTTAGAGGCTCCCTTCTTATTGGAATGGGAGAAATATCTAAAAAGGGCAGTTCAGAGGGGAGGGTAAACCTAAAAGGTCCCTCATATTTCAGGGACCCCAATATTAAGGTGAGTCACCCAAATAATGCTATGTATATCAAATTTTGGCCCTCACATTTGAGAATAATATTGCATAGGTATTATTTTAAATATGTTCTATCCATTGTACTCTAATTTGAAGATGCCAGTAAGTCTCTTTATATAATACTACCACATTTCTCATTGATATGTGAATTCAGTCTGTGAATTACTCTGTTTTGATATGATAAATCAAATAGTTGGATCCAGGCAATGAAACTCAAAAAACACTTTTCTTGGAATTTCAGTCTGTGTCTATTTGCATTTCAAAATCATTTAAGGGGCAACTAGGTGGCGCAGTGGATAAAGAATCGACCCTGGATTCAGGAGAACCTGAGTTCAAAGCCAGCCTTGGACACTTAACACTTAGTAGCTGTGTGACCCTGGGCAAGTCACTTAACCCCCATTGCCACTCAAAAAAAAAAATAATTTCAGATATTTCTGCTATATTCCTCATGTATTATGTTATTGTTAGATAATGTGGTATCTTCTACTTTTACCTCTTCAGATTTGAGTAACTCCTAAATTTCACCTATTATTAATGAATAGATTTTACTTATTTTATCTAAGCTTGCTTTACAGATGAATTTATGTGTCTGTGAACTAGTCAGCTGACTTGTACTAGTCAGCAATATGCTATTATCTAACATAATTGATCATCTGATTGGAAAAAAACAAAATAAACAAAAAACCCATTATGAATACCTTGTCTATAACTAATAACATCTTCCCCCAATTTTGTTGTGATAAAGTACTGTCACATAGTGAAAGTATTCATGTCTTCAAGTCCATTTCATGGACAATTGTGGGTTGGCCACTTTAGTAGCTAATGTCATCTACACTGAAGCATTTCCAGCATGTTGGGTAAATAATAATTCTGATTTATTCTGATGCATCTTACCTTCTTGTATTATCATAATATGAATAATTTCCATTAGCCATAACTAAGCCCCATACTAATCTGGTCATGTGATAACTTCAAGTAGAGCCAGTTTAACATTATGTCATCCTGATTATCTTTGACTCACAGGACTAGTTTTGCCTCATTCACCAAGGTACTTATGAAAATACTGGTGATTAGAGTGGAAGGAATCCTGCCAAATATTCATAAGTACAACTTATCAGTCTTAAGGTACATTGAGTACTCACTGTACATCATCCTTCTGGTTTACATTCTCTTACTTGCCATATCCCTATGACTTAGATGATGAATTGCATTTGACTTTCTTTTCTCTTCCTACTTCATCTTCTTCTTCCTACTCCTCCTTCTCCTTCCATTACTCCTCTACCACCACTACCACCACCATCAACATCATCATCATCAACATTCATTAGCAGCATTATCATTGGTATCATCATGTCTCCCTATTCCAAAGGTAGGTGACAGCACTGTTTACCATATACTTGTCAATTAATATAGGCTTTTTAATTGATTTACAATATATGCCCTGTTGTAAGAAAAGTAATTGTACTAAAATCACACCCAGAAAATGTGCTAAGTTAGAAGCAAGTGATGGATTTCAGAAGGAATTTTGGGATTACCTAAATGTTTCTTGTTAGCTTTTTATAATTTTTTGAGACCAGTAAAACTACAGATAAAATATCATGGAGCATCTATCAATTAAATACCAGTTGGAAACTGTAATGATTGGAATGACGACACCTGCTGGAGACTTACTGTAGAAAAGCTCTGCAATGAGGTGAAGGTCTCTGAGGGCAAGACCATGCATCTTTTCTTTGGTGTCAGGAAGTGATGTTTGCTTGTGGGAGGAAGAAGGGGGAGGCTGGTGAGCTGGCTGACTCTCTTTCCTGTGGACTCTGGTGGGAAGCGGAGCTAGGAATGCTCTCTCCCTTTAATAGATAGATGAATCTAGACCTTTTCTCTCTCTTTTTACCAAATTCTTATTCTCCTTAATATATGCTTAAAAGTCTAACTCTTGCTAAAGCGTATAATTTATTGGCAACCACTCATTGGATATTTTAGACAGTATAGCTAGAATTTTAGCCTTTACAAAATAAAGATACTGAAATCTCTGAAGTGGCAATATCACTTAAAGAAAAGTAGTGTTCTTTTTAGCACTACTCCATTTGCAAACAGATCCTTTGCATAAAACCATGTAAGTCTGTACACAAATCAAATTGAATATCAAACTTAATAATCATCCCATCCATAATTCTTACTTAACTGTGAGCATTATTTAAAAATAATACTGCATTCTGAAAGGCTTCCTTCTTATACATTCTGGAAAACAAAAACCTCGATTGAAAAGGCAGAATTTGAATTGAGGATAGTAGCCTCCCCCTTCTCCCCATGCTTTTACACTAACTATATATTCCCAATGCTGAAATCAACCGGCAATATTTCAAACATTTACCATCTCAAAAAATCCTTTTGCCATTGTGTGGAAGCTCTTCTTATTCTAAATCAATGCCATTAACACTTTCACAAACAGCAGACAAAGCCCAGGCAAAGGTCAATGGGCTCAGCTGTCACATTGGACACACAAAGGACAGGTGATTCCTTAAGCTGATGTGTTGAATATGAGCTGGGTGGCTTTGTCAATGAACTTCAGTGAATGTCAGTTTATGAACTAAAATCTCCAACAAAGGAAGGAAGGAAAGAAGGAAGGAAGGAAGGAAGGAAGGAAGGAAGGAAGGAAGGAAGGAAGGAAGGAAGGAAGGAAGGAAGGAAGGAAGGAAGGAAGGAAGGAAGGAAGATCTCAATTTAAACCCCTGGTGGTAAACTTGTCCTTTTTCCTTTTTTCCTTCCACAGAAACCAGAAAACTTCACATCTATACTTTTTTTTTTCCAAAATATGACTCAAAAGTCTGCTATTGATACTTTAGAATATTCTTATTTTCTCTATGAATTTGGGCTTAAACATTTCCATGTATATGCTGATTTGCATTTCTGGTGGAAGTCCAAAAGCGATCAGATCAGGATTATTGCTTCTAAATATGGACACCAGTTCCTACATAAACAGAGGAATTTGTCATTTCCCTGTTGAATGGTTTAACATGCTTTGGGCAATTTTGATGAGGTGACTGTCAGTAATGGGCTTAGTCTGAGACAGAAAAGGAAGGACAAAAAACACAGAACAAAGCTTACTGAAAAGCACTCAAGAACCTTTTGTGATACAGGATATAGTGACTGAAATTCCCAGGCTATTTGATTGCTTTTATTTGCAAAGTAACTTCTACCCTATAATCATCACTGCCAAATAGTACAGATTAATTATGTGTGCAGAATGTTGCCTACTATAGTATTTGACAATGGCAATATTTTATATTATTGTTAGTAATAATACCTTGCATTCGTATAACAGTTTTCACATTTTCAAAGTAAAAATTTGAATTTTGAAAGTATTAACCCCACAGCATTTCTGTAAAAGTGCTTGACTAGAGTCCTGGATCATAGATCACAGATTTATGGCTAACAGGGACTTTTAAGATTCAATCACCTCATTTTAAAACAGAGAACTAAGGCTCAGAGAATTGTTGATTTTCCAAGTCAACCTAAATAACAAGTAGTTGAGTTAAGATTTGAACCCTGGTCTTTTAATGTCAAATCCCCTTTCAAATATGCCATGCTCCCTCAAAGTCTTACTCTCATGCTGTGTTATAATTTATGATGAGAGACAAAATATTATCTCTAGCACTTACTATACCCCCCCCAGACCATTGGGCTAAGTGCAAAAGTACAAGCAAAGAAGACACTCCATGTCCTCAAATAGCTAACAAGCTAATAGTAGAACCCAACATATCAAGGTGACCTAGAATCAGAAAGGATGCAGTATAAGAATGGTACCATGATTTGGAAATGGCCAGAAAGTGAAGTGGAGCCTGGTTTTTAAAAAGTTAAAGCTAAATCTCACTAATCCAGAACCCAAGACCCCAGGGGGATGGAAATGCCTCTGGGTTCTTTAGGAATATGTCAGTATAGTTTAAGTTCACACACCAAATAATAAAGTTTTCTGGTATGAATCTAATGACATATTTCAGGTCTTTAATCCAAGCAACCATGTTTGGCCACAGAAACTCAAGAAAATTATTGAGAAAGAGAAGAAGATGGAATTGTCTACAGATAGGTAAGAGCACTGGTTTCGAAAAGAGAGAGTTTGAGTTAAAATCTCAATTACACATTATCTTTGTGAATTCATTAGAATGTAAGTGCCTTGAAGGCAGGGCCTCTCTCACTGTTTTTATTTGTGTCACCAACCCTTGACACACTATCTGGCAGATAGTAAGTGTTTAGTAAATGTTTCTGACTTGTGGCAGACCTTGAACAAAAGAAACTCAAGGTTGAAGTTTCCTTGGATAAAAAGAGAAAAATTGACAAGATGAATGTTAAGGCTCCTTATTCTAAATACTATCATCCTAGCATGTGCCCCCAAAGAGAAAGTCATTAATCCTCTGAAGTACAGTTAGAAAGATCTTACTAGATATATAGTATAAATGAGCCTCCCAGTGTTTTACTCAGATGTCTCAAAATAGTTCCTTGAATTGCATAAGAATGAAAAGCAAGCATGAGAGAATTCTGTCAACCTTGAAGGCTAGAACAGTCATCTATACTGACCAAATCTTATATGTTATGGAACCAATCAAGCATGATACCAATAGGCTCATGACTGGTAGATTGGATAGTGAACAATTAATTCTTAATCCAGAGAATTCTTAATCCATGGAATAACAACAATCACCAAAAAAGTTCAAATGCCCCTTAATCCTGTGTTCCTCCTTTTGCAAAGAAATGAACATAACAGTTTTCAATCAGCACAAGGACACAAACTACTGGGTTGAAGACATCCTCTCTACCAAGAATTTTTAGGAAAAATGGAAAGCAATATAGCAGGGATTTGTTATTATTTTATACCATATAACAACAAATTCCAAATAGATACATGACCTAAATGTAAAATTTCATACAATACAAAAAGTCAATTAGAAGGTAAAGTGATAACTTTCAGAATTATATCTAGCAGGAAAATAATTTTTTATAAATAATGAACATTGTTATTTATAGTTCTGAGTTCCAATATTTATCCCTTCTTCTCTCCTTCCCCTCCCCTTCCCTTAGGAGCTAAGCAGATATGGATTTTACATGTGCAAATATGTAAAACATTACTATATTAGTCATTTTGCACAAGAAAACTTGAATAAAAGAAAGAAAGTAAAAGAAAGTGAAAAATAGCATGCTTCAGTGGGTGTTCTATTAATACCACTTCTTTCTTTGGAAGTGGATAGTATGTTTCATCCATAGAATTTGGGGATTGTCTTGGATCATTGTATTGTTAAGAATAGTTAAGTCATTCACAATTTTTCATCAAATAATATTGTTGTTTCTGTGCACAATGTTATCTTATTTCTGCTCACCTTCCTATATATCAGTTCACAGAACTCTTTCCAGGCTTTTCTAAAATCATCCTGCTTATCATTTCTTATAACACAATAATACTCCATCACCATCATATACCACAGCTTGTTTAGCCATTCCCCAATTGATGAACATTCCTTTGATTTCCAAGGCTTAGCTACCACAAAAAGAGATGCTATAAACATTTTTGTACAAATAGGTCTTTTTTTTTCTTTTGGGGGATATCTTTGGGATATAATCCTAACAGTGGTATTGCTGGATCAAAGGGTATGCACAATTCTATAGCCCTTTGGGTATAGTTCCAAATTGCTCTCCAGAATGGATCTTTTCACAACTCCACCCACAGTGGATTAGCATCCCAGCTTTCCCACATTCCCTGAAACATCCAATATTTTCCATTTTTGTTATATTTGCCACTCTGATACATGTGGGGTGATACCTCAAATTTGTTTTAATTTGTATTTCTCTGATCAGTAGTGATCTAGAGCATTTTTTCATATGATTATAGGTAGCTTTGATTTCTTTGTCTAAAACCTGCCTATTCATAGCCTTTTATCCTTTATGAACTGGGGAATGACTTCACAAAATGTAAAACAGATTATTTTGATTATGTAAAATGTTAAAAAGTTTTTGCACAAACAAAACCAATGTAACCAGATTACAAGGAAGTAGAAAACTGAGAAAGAATTTTTGAAGCAAATATCTTTGATAAAGGCCTTGTTTTTCAGTTATATAGAGAAAAGGAGCGTTTTTACCTACAGAAGATAGAAGTGGTCATAGAAGGTGAAACGGACAATATTGATTATCTAATATTGAATTTCTAAGATAAGTAAAATCAATGCAGTTAAAATTAGAAAGAAAATAGATAAAAGAGGGGGGAAATCTTATAGCCACATTTTCAAATTAAGATCTGCTATCCAAAATATATAGGAAAATGATATGAACATATAAGAAGTTTAATTTCCCCATAGATAAGCAGTCACATCATTTGGACATACATTTTAGAAATGAACAAACTTAAGCTATCCTAAATTTATGAAAAAAAAAGGCCTCAAATGACTAACAATTAAATGTACACTAAAATAACTCCTAGATCCCACCTTAATCCCATCACACTGTCAAAGATAATGATTAAAATCATACTTGTTGGAATCTCTTTAAACAGAGATGCTTTATTAATTAATGGAGCTAGAAATCGGTTCAATCATTCTAGTAATTCAGAGCAATATGTACAGATATAGATATCTATCTCTTTCTATAGTCTCTATCTCTATCTAGCTATATCTCTCTTTAGATTTAGACCTATCTATATTTCAATATGTCTATATAGAGATAGATACCTATATATATATCTCTATCTCTATCTCTATAACATATATCTAGCTTTATATCTTATATATGTGTGTGTACATATATATATGTATATGTATGTATACACACACACACACACACACACACACACACACACACACACTCTTCTTGATCCAGTAATACAACTACTAGACATATACCCCCCAAAAGGTCAAGGACAAAGGAAAACAATTTACATGGACCAAAACTTTATGATGGTATTTTTCTTATTGTATTAAACACCTATAAACAAAGTGGGTACTCATCTGTTAGGGAACAGCTGAACAAATGGAGGTACAGGTATGTAATAGAGAACTATTATGAGTACTATTACTAAGAAAGGATGATTCTCAGATTCTAAGAAACTTGGGAAGACTTGCTGGTGGAGAATTAATAAAGAACAACCAAGAGAAAAAATTACATTATACCCACAGTACAATAAAAAAAAAATAACTTTGAAAGATTTCAGAACATTGGTTTTAGAGTCTGAAAATATGGGTTCAAATACTTTTTTTTCTTTAAGATTTGTTTTCCACGATCTGGAGAAAGACCAGTAAAGAAGACTAAGAAGGAACTATCAGACAGGCAGGAGGAAAACTGGAAAAAAGTGTCTTAAAAACCTAGAGAAAAAAAAGGAATATCAAGGAGGAAACAAGTGAATCCCAATGTCAAAGGCTGCAGGGAGGTGAAGATAAATGAGGACTGAGAAAAGGACATCAGATTTCGCAATTAAAAGATCAATGGACAATTCCTGGAGCAGCAAAATCCACAGAAGAACATGCTGAGATCATTTTCCAACCAAGGATGGCTTGGAACGTCAGAAGGAGGGAGCAGCTGTGCTCAGGCAGTAGGGGAGCCCAACCCCACAGTCACGCTGACACAGATCCAATGGCAGCAAAACCTTGCCAGAGAAAGAGACCCCAGAGCCTCTGAATCAGCTGCAGTGGCAGCCTCTTCTGGAACTAAGCTCACAGTCTGGTGAGAGGGCTGAGCCCTTGGCAGGAAGGAGATTACAGGGGTCTCTGCTGGTGCTGAGGTGAAACTTGGGTTCCTCACCCCTGCTGAGAAAAAGGAGGTAGAGTTGAGTAGCAGTGGCCCAGGTGAGGGAAGGACACTGGCTCATCAGAGCTGCCAACCACAGCACACAAAATTTTGTTGTCTGATTGATTAGCAAGTTGGCCTGGGATTATCTATAGACTAGGGAACAGTCCAGGTGAGTGAAGAACCTACCCCTCCATAAATCATGCTACCTGGGACACCTGAAGCTTGAGACAGTGCAGCCTGGAAACAGTGCCCCATTTTAAGGAGCTAAAAATCAAGTAAAAGAAAGGCAAGATGAGTAGACAGAAAAAGGTGAGGACCATACAAAGTTTCTTTAGTGACAAGAAAGATTGAGGTGTACACTGTCAGAGCCCCTAAATTTAAAGCTTCCAAGAAAAATATGAATTGGTCTCAGGCCATAGAGGCACTCAAAAAGGACTTTGAAGATAAATTATAGAGGTAGAGGAAAAGATGGAAAGAGAAATGAGGGTAATGCAGGGAAGATAAGAGAAAAAAGGTAACAGCTTGAAAAGCCAAATGGAAAAGGAGATATAAAAACTCTCTAATGAAAATAATTGCCTGAGAATTAGGATTAAACAAATGGAATCTAGTGACTTTATGAGAAACCAAGACACAATAAAGCAAATCCAAATGAATAAAAAACAAAAAATACCAGGCAATGTGAAATATCTTCTTGGAAAAACTGCTGACCTGGAAAATAGATCCAGGAGAGATCATTTGAAAATTATTGGTCTACCTGAAAACCATGATCGAGGAAAGAGTTTAGAAATTATCTTCCAAGAATTTTTTTAGGGAAATTTGCCCTGATATTCTAGAATCAGAAGTCAAAATAGAAATTGAAAGAATCCACTGATCACCTCCTGAAAGAGATCCCAAAGGAAAACTCCCAGAAATATTATAGCCAAATTTCAGAGCTCCTAGGTCAAGGAGAAAATATTGCAAGGTGCCAGAAAGAAAGAATTCAAGTATGGTGAAGCCCCAGTCAGGATAGCATAAGATCTAGCAGCTTCTACATTAAAGGATCAGATGGCAATGAATATGATATTCTATAGGGCAAAGGAAATGGGATTATAACCATGAATCACATATTCAACAACACTTACTATAATCTTTAGAGGAAAAAATGGGACTTCAGTGAAAAAGAGGACTTTTGGGTATTTGTGATGAAAAGACCTGAATTGAATGGAAAATTTGACTTTGAAATACAAGATCCTAGAGAACTATGAAAAGTTGGAGTTAGGTGACATGCCTGGGGTCATTCAGTGGGTGAGTGTTTTGTATCAGTCAGAATTTTTGGCTGGGGTTCTCCTGGGTCCAGGGTGGATGCTTTGACCACTGTGTCATCTAGTTGCTCCATGATGACATCTTTAGGGTAAAATTGTGAGGTGAGAGGAACGCACTGGGGGAGGGGAAGGGGAGAGCATGGGGATAAATACTACATGAAAGAAAAAGGAAAGGGCTTATGGAGTGGGGGAAGAGATGGGGGGGAGGAGCAGGGCAGTAAATTAACTTTACACTCATCAGAATAGGCTCAAAGACCTTAATCTCATCAGAGTTGGCTCAAGGAGGGATTAACACACACACACACACACACACACACACACACACACACACAGAGTTAGGTGGAGTAATCTATGTAAGATGGGCAGTAAATGAGCCTAACAGTTAACAGAATTGGCTCAAGCAGGAAATAACATACATACTCAATCTAACCCTACAGGAAAATAGAAGGGGAAGGGGATAAAGTGTCATCCTCAACCCTTTACTCTTTATCATCCCCAACCTCATAATCAATAGATCTACAAGCCCTGTTGGTTCTCTCTTTGCAATATCCCTCATGCATGTGTCTTATTCTCCTCTCACCCTGTGGCCCTCATGGGACAATTAGGTCCTCATCTCTTTAAGAATTGAATATTGCAATATCCTTCTTTTTGTCAACTTGTCTCAATTCTCTCCCCAATTATGTATATTCTTCACTTAGCTATCAGTGATCTTCCTGAAGTATAGTCCTAATCATGTCACCTCCACCCCTTCCTCAATAAGCTCCAATGGCTCCCATTTGCTTTCAGAAACAAATATAAAAACTAATTCTTGACTTTTAAAGCCTTCCATAAGCTGACACATTCCTATCTTACTTACTTCTTATACCTTATTCCTCTTCATGTACTGTAATCCAGTGATTCTTTTCCTTACTCTTCCTGCCATAGAACATTTCATTTCATAAATCCATTCATTTCTGCTGGCTAACATTCCACACCCAAAATGTTCTTTTTCATCTCTGTCTTGTAAATTCCTGGCTTCCTTCAAGTCCCAACTAAAACCCCATACATCATTTTCCCAGGCCTCTTTAAATTTTGTTCCTTGCCTCCAGAACTATCTCTAATTTACTTTTTATACATGTTATTTATTTACAGCCATTTGCATGTTTTCACCCCATTTTATTCTGAGTTCCTTGAGGAAAGGGATTGTTTTAGCTTTTCTTGGTATAGCAAGTACTTCACACAATACCTGGCCAAATGTACATGTTTGATTAAATGCTTATTGACTCTGGCTTATTTTTTAATTGAACATAGGATTCAAATCATTTCAAAAATTTATTCTACCTTCCATATTTTCTCTTTTTTTTTGGGGGGGGGCAGGGCAATGAGGGTTAAGTGACTTGCCCAGGGTCACACAGCTAGTAAGTGTCAAGTGTCTGAGGCCAGATTTAAACTCAGTTCCTCCTGAATCCAGGGCCAGTGCTTTATCCTCTGTACCACCTAGCTGCCCCTTCCATATTTTCCTGAAGGAAACAAAAATGGCTATTCATTCTTACGTACAACTTCGTTGGATGGAGAAAGAACCAAAAATATTAGAAAAGGAATAGGCTGACTCATGAATGATTTTTCTCAACTACACTCTATCTTTACAGCCACAAAATTTGCTGAAATTTGTAGATCCTTCTTTATAAATAAGATTCTACAGTACTGTTTGTCAATTTTTTTAAAAATTTGGGGCATCTAGGTGGCACAGTGGGTAAAGCACTGGCCCTGGATTAAGGAGTACCTGAGTTCAAATCTGGCCTCAGACACTTGACACTTACTAGCTGTGTAACCCTGGGCAAGTCACTTAACCCCCATTGCCCCACGAAAAAAAAATTAATTATAAAGAAAAACATAGTTTGAAATGCCCTCATCTGACAGACCTTCCTTAATTATCATTTGATCATAAAAGATGCCCTGAAATAACTTCTAAGCTTTTTTCAATAATACTCTGACGATCAACGTACCAGCAAAAAAGAGGAATTCAAAGACGTGCCCAAAATGCCTATCACTTTCATAGAAAATGCCTATCAATTTCATAAATGATGCCCTACTAAGAATTGAAATGATAGTAGTATTTCTAATACATGGTTAAGTCTTACAAATGTTCCTTTTTGTTTTTCAAAATGGTGCTAATTATATTAAAAACCAGAATATCACATCACCTCATTCAAATCCACAGCCATTCAAATTAGCTAAACAATCCACACAGTTTAAACAAATTACATCAAGAATTTCTATTGCCCAGATTATGATGTGCACTTGCCAAAGAATCGTTATTATAAGTAAAAAGAGGTAACGTGGAAAAAAATATTGAATTAGAAGATAAAGGATCCTGGGGCAGCTTGATGGCGCAGTGGATAGAGCACCAGCCCTGGATTCAGGAGTACCTGAGTTCAAATCTGACCTCAGACACTTAACACTTTCTAGCTGTGTAACCCTGGGCAAGTCACTTAACTCCAATTGCCTCACCAAAAAAAAAAAAAAAAAAAAAAAAAAGATAAAGGATCTCAGTTCAAATCCAACTACTGCTGCTTACTATTTATTTGACCTTGACTAATGTCACTTACCTTCCATTAAATAACTTCAATTTTCCCTTGTGGGCAAAATAAAAATGAGAAAATTGAACTACAGAACTACAGAAGGATCTCTATGGTCCCTTCTACCTTAAAATCTAATAGTCTGTGAAATAAATTTGATTTATAAAGGTAAATAAATGGGAAATCCAAATATAAGAAAAGAAAAAAAAGTAAATAAAGAATACAAAAATTAAAAGCATAGCAGAATATTTCTCTATTTAAATCACAGCTTCAAAACAAAAAGAAGAATCTCCTTCATAAAATGTAGCAGGATTTCTGATGCATAAATTGTTTATGAAAATATTCCATGAAAAAGATTGAAGAAATGTGGTACAACATAAAGAGCGCTAACTCTGAAATCAGAAGACATGGATTCAAATTCTACCATTGAGACCAACTATATTTCTTACCTTGTAGAAGTAATTTATCCTACCTCAGCAACACTTTCCTCATTTATATAATAAGGCACTTGGGCTAGGTGTTTCAGACATCCCTTCCATTTCTAGATCTATAATTCTATGACCAATCCAATATTTTTGCCATCTTAGAGCTAAATGTATTTCTTCTAAAGCATTTAATTAACACATTTAGAAATTAATGAAAAGTGGGGCAGCTAGGTGACACAGTGTATAGAGCACTGGCCCTGCATTCAGGAGGACCTGAGTTCAAATTTGGCCTTAGACACTTGACACTTAGTAGCTGTGTGACCCTGGGCAAGTCACTTAATCCCAACGGCCTCACCAAAAAAAAAAAAATTATAATAATAATAATGAAAAGAGCAGCTTTTTAAAGCCCTCCCTCTCTTTTTTTTTTTTTTGAGTGTGAGGCAATTGGGGTTAAGTGACTTGCCCAGGGTCACACAGCTAGTAAGCGTTAGGTGTCTCAGGCCAGATTTGAATTTAGGTCCTCCTGAATCCAGGCTGGTGCTCTATCCACTGTGTCACCTAGCTGCCCCAAAGCCCTCTCATTTTGACAAAGGAAGTTGTAGCCCTGTGACACAGAAAATGTGGGTGTGCCCTCAAAGTTAACAAATCATGCATAGGCACATCCACATGGTTAATCAGATCCTTTCAGCTGCCAAATCTCATCTCTTACAAATAGTATTTATTCCATTTGGCAATCACTACCTCCTAAACCATCTCTTTTCAATTCTTAATTCTAATTCCCTTAATTTAATTTTAATGTAGTGATTCATATTAACTTTTTCATTTGCAAATTGTTTCCACCAATTTAACTCAAAATAACACAAAATATTTGGAGAATTTTAAATGTATAAGTCTAACAACAACAATCACTAACATTTATATGGAACTTACTATGTGCCAGGGAGTATGCTAGGAGCTTCACAATTATTATTTCATCTGATGTTCATAACAATGCTGGGATGTAGGTGAAGAAACTGAAGCAAACAGAAATTAAGTGACTTACACAGGGTCATACATTCAAGAGGCAGGATTTGAACTCAGCCTCTATACCCAGTGCTCTGTTCACCGTGCCACCAGATCAGTATAGAGCTATGGACCTCAATAGAACTGTTTCACATTAAAAATAGTATAATTTGAAAAATAATCAAAGTCATTTGCAGGTATATTTATCTGGTTGTATTGGATCCATTTTACTTAAAAACATTTTCTGCATTTATGCACAACACATTTTGCATACTTGCACATGACAGTGAAAAAGGTAAAAGGAGCAGTGATAATGAACTGACCCATCTCTGAATATGAAATATTTTAATATTGCCTCAAACCCTACTCCAGATCAATTAAGTTCTAGAACCTGAATAAGCATTCAGTTACTTGAATTCCCTATTCACTCTTTTTTTTTTTTTTGTGGGTCAATGAGGGTTGAGTGACTTCTTGCCCAGGGTCACACAGCTAGCGTGTCAAGTGTCTGAGGCTGGATTTGAACTTCGGTCCTCCTGAATCCAGGGCCAGTGCTTTATCCAATGTGCCACCAAGCTGGCCCACCATTCACTCTTAAGTAGAATACACTTCACTAATATTCATACCCTGAATATCTAAGGAAGTAAATAAGCTTGATGGGAAGGTTGACTACATTTGAAATTCTCTGAATGTGTATGTTAGTATTACACATACATATATACACATACATACCCACTATACCTATAGGTATAAATGGTGTATATGTAATACATACATATGTGTATGTATTATGTATATGTAATATACATAATATTTTAGTACGATATAGCATATGTATATTATATACATACACATCATATTTATGTGCATATGTGCACACATGCATGTATCTGTATATATGTGTGCATGTACATACATGTATATTTATATATGTTTATTTATCTAGTGGGGAGACTCCCACTGTGTGAAATCTTAAATGACTAAGGCAGGTGGGAGGGCTGAATTCAGGGATTAAATCACTTAACCTGTAGTTGCCTCAGTTTTCTCATCAATAAAATGAGGATAATAATGGCACCTACATCCCAAGACTGTTGGGAGGATCAAATGAGATAATAATTATAAAATATTTAGCAAAACACCTGGCACACAATAAGAACTATACAAATGTTAGCTATTATGATTATTATGATTATGATTATGATTATGATTAATGATTCTGAAGAAGCATTTCTCATTTCCTTAGCAATGTTGACACAGGTTTACATTCATATTACTTTTCATTGCATTTTCCTTATATTTCATATTACTTTTGTCACATTCAAAGATTCAAAGGAAACCAGGCATAAGACTAGTTAGGGGAGACTGGATCTGAACCAGAGTGCCTGCATCAAGGTAAAACGGTGAAAATATAGTGTAACATAGAGATGAAGTCAAAGAGTTAATTTTATATAGCAATTCAGTAGGTAGTACTGAAATTTCTAAAACTAAGACCAAAATCAGCATCCTGGAGGTCACATCAATCTAAAAGACTTGAAGGATCAAATTATACCATTAAGCTGTCACCAATATTTCTATTCAGTGCTTATAACAATGCACTTATTTAGCAAGCAATGCTATATGCTAATGCCATGAGGCATCTGCCACCATAGGTCCTACATTATGTAGTGCAGTGTGGACTGCAAGTGATCATACTAAAAGACATCCCTGACCCACCTCTTCAGGATGATTAAATCACTCAATTAACTGCATCAGATTGACCTATGTCTTAAACTAGGTCTGGAGGCAATGATTAAAGAAACTGTCTGAGAAATTCAAGCTATTCACAAGTTGTCAGAATGAGTTATCTGACCATAAAGGATGCCTTTTATGGGGAAATTACAATGTTATTCCAGAAGGAAGTTGTCAAGAAAGTCAGCCACACTAGACACAAAGCATATAGGGAATTTTCACATGAAAGAATTGATTATAAACTTATATAAGAAGATTATCAGAATTAATTGACATCAAAAGGATTGTGAAAGAATAGAGCAAATGCTAGGTTACTTGGTTTAACTCATTCAATTAATATATATATATGTGTGTGTGTATATACAAACATACATATATATTTACATATATAACACAATATGCACATATTCATATAATTAAATGAATAATACATATATTATTAATTGCATATAAATTCAAGTGCTCGCTATATGCATGACATCATTTTTAATATCAAGAAACCTATAATTCACATGATAAACTATGCATAAACTTTTTTTTAAAGTGATAGCATCAAAAGAATGGTCTAGATAAAGTTATCAAGACTAGAACAATACCTTTGGATCATGTGATCACACATTTAGAATTGGAACAAATTTTAGAGTTCACCTAGAACAACTCCCTAGTTTTACAGGTGAGAAGACTCAGGTATAGAAGTGCAAGGAATTTCCCCAGGTTGTACAAGTAGTCAGTGTCAAAGGCAGGAGGGCTACACAGATCTTCTGACTAAAGAATCAAGGTTCTTTCTATTGTAGCATTTTTCCTTCTAATACCCTGCTACTGTTGAATAATTTTAGTCGAGTCCAAGTCTTTATGACCCTCATTTGGAGTTTTCTTGGCAAAGATATTGGGTAGCCATTTCTTTCTCTGGCTCATTTTACAGATGAGGAAATTGAAGCAAAAATAAGTGACTTGCCCAGGGTCACACAGCTATTAAGTGTCTGAGGTCATATTTGAACTCAGGTTTCCCTAACTCCAAGCCTTCAGCTCTACACACTGTACTACCTAGCAGCCCATTTACACACAGTAGGTACTTATAAAATGTTTGAATTGTATGCAAAACCATTCAATCCTCCATGTACTTTTCTACTTCAAAACACAACAGGTAGAAAAGAAGTAACATATGTTCACTAGCCCTGGAAGCAAGGTACATTTCGGTTGAAGCTATTGATTAAAGCATAAGCATAGCTTTCCTGAATAGGTTCTGATCTACAACTTGCCTAGCTTTTTGCATAGCCTTTCTCTATGCACTGGTAGACTTGCCAAACACAAAACACTTTGTCAAAGATTGACTATCAAAAGTCTGAAGATTTTTTTCCCCTTTTTTTAGCTTGGTTTTTTGTTTAAGTATATTTTGTTTTGATACCATATACTCCCAAATAACACAAAGAAAAAGGTTCCCTACTCCAAAATTTAAACCTTACATTCTTGAAAGCAATCAATACTGAAGTTGTTTCTCATAATAATATTCATGTCTCAGTTTCATAGTTCAAAGATTGTTAAAACAAAGGAAAGATATATGTGTCAACTTGGAATATATGCTGTCAATATTGATCATTTCAATGGATCTGAATTCGGTTTTTTAGAGCTGTCGTTATTTATTCTGTTGGAATCACTATTGAGCTTTTCTCCTGAAAGAATGAATGTAAGCTCCTTGAGATCAGGTTTTATTCCATTCTTTTGTAAAACTTTGTATCCTCAGGCCTACCACAGCAAATGGCACAAAGCCACTACTTAAGTCGATTGACTAATTGATTGCCTCTGCTTCCTTCCTTCCTGAGCACTTTAGGACTTCTCATATTTCTTTGAATTCTTCACACAATTATTTTGCTTCTCCTTAAAAATTCGGAGTGTATTTCATTCCTAGTCTACCCCAATAATAATATTATTATGGATAATGTTTCAATTAATATTTTCATACATATGTACCTTGTCTTACTTTCCTTATCTTCCTTAAGGCATAATACCAAGAATAGGATCCCTATGTTAAGAAGGATAAAAAATTTACAACTGTTCCTTCAGTGATTCCAAACTACTTTTCCAGAGTATTTGGACTATATAACAGCTTTCCCAGGAGAATTAATGTGACTGGCTTTCTATGACTACTGCATCATAAATCTTTTCCATCTTTACCAATTTAAGTGGCATGCAATACCTCAGGGTTGTTTTAATATTTCTTTAAATGGAAATGCTTTTAAGGTACTATAATAATATTATTATTATTAAACACGTATTCCTTTTAAAACTATTTATTCATATCTCTATATGACCATGGCCTCCTGGATAATGTCTCTTGGAATTCAAGATTTTTACGAAATCCTTGGTTTTGTTACACTAAAAAAGCTGTTATCCATAATAATATTACAAAAGAATGGAATAAAACCTGATCTAGTCCTCTTCCTATCTGTCCAAGCACTACATCTTAGTCTGTTTTGCTGGTTCTTCATCCATGTTTCACCCAGTAACTGGTTCACAAGGCTCTATACTATCTATATCTCATTCACTATTTTTTCCTCTTTATTGAGTTGGTGATAGAATCAGTCAACATTAGTTGACTCTATACAATAATTCCGAGATCTACATATGCAGCCTTAGTCTCCCATATTCCAGTCTTAAATAAACCAGTTGCCTTTACAGTATTCAAAGTAAATATATTATATGCCTCTCTAATTCAAAATGGCCAAAATAACTTAGTATGTTTCTCCACAAACCTGTTTCTCTTCATAACTTTCTTACTAGCCTATTAACTTCCACAACCTTGGTGTCATTCATAATTATTGAGTTGTACTTACCCAACATAATTAATTAACTGTCAAATAGTGTTTTCATTGTTGTTTTTGCATTTATTTGTTATTTTTACCTTCAGAGCATCTCTTTCATACATTCCCTTCTCTCAACTCACACAGCTACGACCCTTGGTCAGCCCTCATTACCTTTCACCTGGGGCACGGGCTATTGCAATTACCTTCAAATTGATCTCCCTGTCTCAAACCTCAACCCACTCCAGCTCATCCTCTACTCAAATGCCAAAGTGATGGATCTAATACACTGGTCTCCAGGATCAAATATAAAATATATTGTTTGGCATTTAAAGCCCTTCACTACCTATTCCATTTCTATCATTCCAGTTTTAAAATCCGCCCCCCCCCCCCGGGGGGTGCAGCTAGGTAGTGCAATGGATAAAGGACTGGCCCTGTATTCAGGAGGACCTGAGTTCAAATCTGACCTCAGACACTTGACACTTGACACTTACTAGCTGTGTCACCCTGGTCAAGTCACTCAACCCTCATTTCCCCACACCCCCACAAAAAAGAAAGAAAAATAATTTATCCCCTCACCCCCCAAACTGTAGTATCCAGAAAATTTTGCTTTACTGCTATACCATGAACAAAAAACTTCATTAAACTTCATTTGCACTAGCTGTCCTCCATGATTAGGATCCTTCTCACCTGAGTACTAGTTTCTCTGGCTTCCTTTAAGACTTAGCTCAAATCTCACCTTGTAGAGAAAGTCCTTCCTAGTGTCCCCTGTTCCTAGTCCCTTTCCTTTGATACTACTTTCAGTTTATTTGATATCTTCCGTACAATAGTTATTTGAATGTTATTAGAATAGTTTCTTGAAAACTGAAACTATGCTTTTGCTTTTCTTTGTACCCTTATTCCTTAGCAACATACCTGCCATATAGTAAGTATTCAATAAATGCTGCTTGATGGACTGATAATACTCTTTTTTCTTTATATTTCTTTAATTCTTTTGTTAATATTCTCAGCCTCTCATGGAATTTGTCTAATTGGTCCAGTCTCATTTCTAGAAGCTGAGTTACAGTCATAAGAATATTACCTTATATTTAAAAATTCATTTACTTATTTCAGTCTCTGGAGTAGGGGATGTGGCCTCTTTGAATACTTTTTTCCAATTCCTAAGATATGATTATATTTAATTTAGATCCAAATTTTTTCATGCCATCTTGCTAGAATTCAATGATCACTCTAATTTATTAGTGTCTGGGGAATGGGAGGAGGTGAAGAAGGAACAGGCCAACATGGGAGATTTGATAGAACATATTAATGCCAAAATGTGTTTCAGGGGATTTTTACACTGACTAGTTCTATCAGTTTCTTTCATGTTCATTCTATGTTGTTGTGTCTGTGCAGAGGTGTTGACTATCCTTTTAAATCTTTATGAATTTTTATCTGTTTCAAACTGTCATACAATTGGATGGCAACATTTAATATACTCAGTCTATAGAGCTGAAAGAGACCTTATGAGATTATGTTGTCCAACATGCTTAATTTACAAATGAAGAATTGAGGTTTAGAGGTAAAGTATATTTTCCAAATTGTCACAAAGGTAGTAAGTTGCAGGAGGGGTCATTCAATACCATACCACTGTCTTTAACAGCTTATCTTATTTCAAGATCTATGGATTTTCTTCTGATGTGGTTGCTTTTCTCAATAATGTCTAACAACCCGCTCCATTTTCAAGATTCCCACATTCAAGTCATTGTAATCTCTTGTCATCTTCTCTTTTCCTCTGTTAAAATGAATTTCACACTGTAGGCCCTTTGCTTTTGGCCCTCATTCCATTGTAATTTTGAGACTTAATGGAATTTCAGTGCCTATCTTCATTTTACAATGCATTTCCAGCTTTATCAACTTTTTTATTTCCTGTTATTCCTTTTTGTGATATACTTATCTCTCTTCCTTTTGCTTTATAAAAATAACTATGAAAAAGATTCATCATTTCATATAATAAAACTCTACTACATTTGCTCACACCAGATTTAACTTATTTGAAAGTTTAGATATTGACAGCAAAATGCAGCATTTGGGTATTATTTCATACCCATAAAATGCTGATATAAATCACACACCCTTAGTTTGGGAAGTAATGTAAAGAATTATCTTATTAGTGTCCTTTAACTATTTTAACAAGACATGGTATAATAGAGAGACAGCTAAAAGACTAGGGTTCAGGTCTACCTCCTGGACACATACTGAATGTGGGACACTGGGAAGGGTGACTTAACTACTTACTGTTCTTAACAATTCTCTTAAGACTCTAAATTGCAGAAAAGGTACCAACATGGATTGATAGATGAAATTTCCTCATCTGGGAGTGCCCTATGAAAATCAAATCAAAAGTAGACTCCTTATCTTCATCACTAATTAATCTTATTGGTTGAGATATTTTGATAGTATCTAACAGGGTGTTCATCCAGAGCCACATAGCATTCCAAAGTGCAATCCTCAGAGCTATAGATTTAGAAATTCTATTTGATCAGTTCACTCCATGATAATTAAACTCTGAGGGATTTACTCATTCATGTTAACCAAAATGATAAGAAATGGAGTTTTCACTGTCAATCTGTCAAATAATGTTGGGAGATATACTTGGTCAAAAAACTAAAGTTTCTTTCTCTGCACAGGGTAATCCCACTTTAAGTCTCATTGCACTCAGTATGAATTTGGGATCAGAAGGTGGCTTCATGAGCTTAGAATCAGAGCACAGGGACTTACAAGGAATATTTCCATTGAGATACATACAGTATATTGCTTTCTGTCTCTATCTCTCTCTGTGTGTCTCTTTCTCTGTCTCTGTCTCTGTCTGTCTACCTAAATGACTGGGACCATCTGATATCAGAGCATCATATCACCTAGACAGTTCTGAAAAAACAGGGATCAAATGTCTATTATCCAAGTCTCATTTCTCATAAATTTCTTAATGACCACTGAGTAATCAACTCCACACACACCCTAATTTAAAGTGGTTTATGGTGCTTTTTTTGTATTACCCAAGCAGGTACTTGGTATGTTGCTGGATCTCTGGGAATCCTTCCAGTTATACTCTACATAATTATATTAGCATCACTGGTGAATTATTTCCAAGGCTATATTGGTGTGAAGTGTGTGTGTGGGGGGGGTTGTATGAGGTGGGGTATAAACAACATGAACTTTTAGGAGAGAGGGAAGAGAAAAGGAAATACTATTCACTTGGATCAATCTGGTACTTCGAAAGGCCACAGAATGAATGGTACTACATAGCAATTTATTGTTTACTTCTGTTCTTACAATAACCTTTTCCCATAAATATGTAGCATATACATATATATACACATACATACACATATATACATACATATATGTGTAATATATATACATACACATATGTGTATATATATAAATATATATGTGTAATATATATACATACACATATGTGTATATATATATATATATATATATATATATATATATATATGTTAACATTTCTTGAGAGTTATGGGGGGATACCAAATTATAGGAACCATGAAAATGGTCTAGATATCCCCAATTACACATTAATTGTGTGAAATTTCATTTTATTTATTTATTTATTTATTTTTAGTGAGGCAATTGGGGGATAAATGACTTGCCCAGGGTCACACAACTAGTAAGTTTTAAGTTTCTGAGGCTGGATTTGAACTCGGGTTCTCCTGAATCTAGGCCTGGTGCTCTATCCACTGGGCAACCTAGCTGCCCCATGAAATTTCATTTTTAAAAAGAAATCTCATTTAAAATATCCAACAGTTAGCAAAGTAGGGAAAATCCAGTAGACAGGGCAATATTGAAGAATAGAGACAGAAGTGGGATAATTTTCTTGGAAATCTGCAATAGATAGAAGGGAAAGATATGAAGAACACAGAGAGAAGTATGTATATTAAGGAGGAGGTTTACCTTTTTGTCTAAGAATAGGGTGAAGGAAAAGAGAATGAAGGACGCTATCAAGAATTATACATTGTATGTGTATATATATTTATACATATATATACATTTGTATAAACATACACACATGTACACATGTGTAGATACATAAAACGTATACACATGTGTATATACATGTGCACATACACACACATACACATTTAGGACCCAGGTTATATGCTATAATGAAAAATCCCTGGATACTGTCTGGAGACAAGTTTGAGTCTTGAGTCTTAACTCAAGTTATATGACTGAGCAAATTAACTTTTCAGTGATTAGTTTTCTTTGTAGCAACAATATCTAGGTTTAAGATGAGCCTCACAACTACTCTGTATCTTATATGTGGATACTGGATTGAATTGAATTTCTCGAGCCTCAGTATCTTCATCTTCAAAATAAATAAAATATTTGCCCTGTTTAATTCACAGGATTATTAGGAGGAAAAAATAAAGTGAGGAAAAGGTTTTGTAATTCATGTGAATATAAGCTCCTTGAAGGCAGCTAGAATTTGTTTTTATCTTGAACTAGGTCAAGTTCTGCCATTAACTCTCTGGGACTTTGGGCAACTCCTTCCATCTCTAATAATTCCACCTTTTCTTCTCTTTAAATGGTGTTGGACAAAGCAATCTTTAGGGCATCTTTCAGCTCTAACACTACATCATTCTATGACATTCTACTGATGGGATTACTCAGACTAATTACTAATAATAAATAACATTGACATAGAATTTGAATATTTGCAAGACACCATATGTGTATGTATACAAATTATCCAAATTTGATCCTCACCTTAACCTTTCAAGTAAGGAATCAAGGGAAAAATAATCCTTTATTATACAAATAAGGAAATTGAAACACAAAGAGGTTAAGTAATTTGTTGAGCATCAAAAACTTAATAAATGTGAGATGGAGGATTTGAACCCAAGAGTCACAATTCCAAGTCCAGAACGCTTTTCATGATACCATGTCAAGTCTTCACTGTCCATGTGTTGTTATTCAGTCATTTCAGTTGTTTCAGACTCTTTGTGACCCCATTTGGGGTTTTCTTGCAAAGATGCTGAAGTAGTTTGCCATTTCCCTCTCCAACTAATTTTACACATAAGGAAACTGAGGCAAACAGGGATAAGTGATTTGACCAGAGTCACAAAACTAGTAAGTGTCAGGTCAGATTTGAACTTGGGTCTTCCTCATTCTAGTCCTGATACTCCATTCATTGCACCACTAGGTGAAAACTATCCACACAGACCAAAGTAAATTGCTACATGGCTAAATTCTTTCTACCCTATACCTCCCTGTTTCATCCAGAAGGATCCAGAACAAGGACAGACATTATCAAGAATTTATCTGGCATAATACCTGCAAAGGGATAATTTTTCTGCTTTAAATTTCATTTCAATATACTGTGGTGCATACTTAATTAGATTAATCTTTATTTGTGTCAGGATTTTCTCATTATTCCTCATGCCCGACAGTTATGTTTGAACTGTGCTGAAATAAATTGTACTCCCCAAATTTGTTTGCATTTTTATTACTTTGAAGTTAGGAAGTTTATTAGTTTTACATAGTATTGGAGACAAGTTATGGACTGAACTTCTGAAATCAATACTTTGCATAATATTTAATCTAGGAGATCCAGTAAATAGCTAAAGCTAGTTTAACCCTTGCATCAAAACTGCCTAAAGCATCAAGTATAGGAATCAACTTTCCAGGGGGTCTATTACTCACTGTGTCAATCCTTTATATTGGGGAAAAATCTCTATTCTGGATAGCTTGTCTCCTTTTCTTGTAAGCATACTGGTTGAAATAGAATCAGCTTTTATTATTAAACAAAGCAGGAAGAGAATGTAAAACCTAAAAAAGCTCATTGTGGCCTTTTGAGTAGGGTATGCAATGCCCATTTATCCAAACCATAGCAAAGCAGAAAAAAGAGAAGGAAGGATCTTATGAAAAAGATATTATATAACACACAATACAAAGTAAAGAAGCCCTCCCAATAGGAGAAACATAATTTCCACTCAACTGAGAAAGAGACCTGAATCTTTCCCACAGGGGAAACTCCCTAACATCTCTAGAGTAGCAGGTTGGGAACAGAAACATGAGAGAGACTGCCCCCTTGCCTCCATACCTTCCCACAATATTTTCCTTCAACTATTTGAAGTGGAGTTAGCCCTTTCCATATTCTCTGTCAAAGATACAAGTTGACTCAATGCTACACATTTGAAGAAGAGTCTCTCTTGGGGAGTCCCAAAGGGTAACATCTGCTTGAAGGGTGTGGAAAGTCCCAAAGGGGACAAGTGAGGACTGAAGGTATCTTACTTCTTGTCAACTCTGCCCCATCCCTCATGTAGGGCAGGGCCTTCATTTTCACCCAAAAAAGAGAGAGTTCCATACCAGTCGACCTTGGGACAGGGGTTACAGGTCATTGGAATGAAATAGAATATGCCTAGCAGCCTCCTTACCTTTAGTTTCCATGCAGGTATATATTCTGCAAGGTAAGGAATATATAATTGGTATATATTCTGGAAAGAAGGAATGAAATTAGCAGTGTTTAATATATAGTAGGAAATTAGTTAATGTTTCTAATATATATTGCTTTTAAATTTATAATAATAAATTATATTATAAATACAATTATCATTGTAAATCAATTTGGAAAATAAGAAAATTACAGCCAAATAACTATATAATTAATAGACTGTTCTTGTAGAAGCACATAAGAGAGTTAGCTTCTATATAGAGAAACAGTCAACAATTAACAAAAAAGAAATCATTTTAGGGGATAATGGGGTATCTAGTCATATAATCCTCAATATATAAAAGAACTCTAATCAAAACAGTCAGGAGCAATAATAACCCATGTGATATGAGGAGAAAGCACGTAGGTCCTTAGGATTCCTCTGTAAATAATTACACTCCACACAAGTCTTATTTAGGAATAAAAGAACAGGTTTATTGGGTTACAAGAAATACTGGCCAGGAGGAAGGTTTAAAAAAACACTTTCCTCCCCAACTTTCTTGGGGAGCACCCTTTTATAGGGCTGAGATGTCCCTTATTGGGCGATGGGTTGGAGGTCGTCTGATGGTGGGCTGGGGTAATTTGATGATGGGTCCTGGGCAATCTGGTGATGGAGGTTAACACCATCCTGGTGAGTCTGAGCAGTCTGCTTGCTGGTGGGCAGTTTCTGTGTCCTCTCCTGGAGCAGCAATGCCTGACAGGATTACCTCATCCAGGTGATGAGGAGGACTGGAATGTAGGGTGGTGGTCCTGGAACTTGCTCAGTTCAATCCAGTACTCCTTATTTCTTTTGGGTGTGTCTGTCCTTGGTTGAGCTCAAGGAGAGGCCTCTTTGATCTTAGGGGAAAACTCCTGGGGTTTCAAGGAAAAAGTTCCTTGACCTCCCCAGATAACTTCTGGGATAACTGAGGCCCATAATCTTCCTATAACACATGTACAACTTAGTAAATAAATCTTACAGAACTGCATGAGGTTCAGAGAAGTTAATTAAATTGCCCTTGATTATCTACCTAAAAAATATCAGAGGCTGGATTTGAATTAGAGGCTTCCAAATTACAGGTCCAGCCACATACCCATTTTTGCGTATTACCTCTATTTGAAATACTTAAAATGAGAAATTCAAAAAGAGAAACCTGGAGATAATTTCAGCTTTCTGTGCCAATATCTGTTGCAGAGAATGAAGAGATAGGAAACATTTATGAATAATTTAATGAAAGCATTTCTTACTGGCTGTAATCCAAACTCTTCTATCATGATCCAGAAAATTATTCAGCCTGGAAGATCATTTTAACCCTGGAATTCATACCTTAAAAGTACCCTCAGCTCCACAGGCTCCCCTCCCCCTAAATCCCTATTTAAGATGGGTGCCCAGATCAGCTATCTCTTCATTTTTCCCCCAGGCAATACTCTGGACTCCTCCATCTACCTCAAAACAAATACCTCCCATCCCCAACACTCCCTTTAGCTTCCTTTTATATGTAATCTTCTCCTTTCTAGGATATAAGCTCCTTGAAGACAGGCAATGTCTTTTATTTTGCTTGCCTTTGTATAGCCAATCCTTAGCACAGTCCCTAGCACATTATAACAACCACCACCACCACCACCACCACAACAACAACAACATCTAAGCATTTTAAATGCTTATTAACTGACTGCCTGAAACTTCAATATCAAGATAAGTATGAGATGTATGGTTAAAAAAAAAAAAGGAAAGTATGCAACATTTTTAAGAATTAAAGTGGCAAAAGGTTTATAGACAACTTAAATTCCTCCCACCAAAGTTTCATAAATACTTTTTTTGGGGGGAGAAGAGATTAACAAGGTGCTGCACATGCTAAGAACCAAGTAACATTACAAAAGAAAACAAAAATTGAAGTGAGAGCAAGGGGTGAGTCATGTACAGACTGAGTACTGCCCTGCTATGCATTTTTTTTTGGTGGGGCAATGAGGGTTAAATGACTTACCCAGGGTCACACAGCTAGTGTCAAGTATCTGAGGTCAAATTTTAACTCAGATCCTCTTGAATCCAGGGCTGATGCTTTATCCACTGTGCCACCTAGCTGCCCCTGCCTTAAATATTAAATGAGGCAGAGGAACACCTCCAGCAGATGAGACAAAGATAGAATAAAGGACTTGACCTCCGTGTCAGTGATAATAATCAATATATTTTAGAAACAAATCCCTTTTGTAAATCTTGAAGCTCCCTTCTGCTTTGTCCACTGGTACTGAAATAGGAAGCACATTCACACTAATCCCTTGCTTTACTGTTGCTTTCTAAAGTAGACCTCTTCTTGTTGAGTATCACTTCCCGTCTTGGAATTCTTTCTTTATGTTATTGTTTTCTTTCTTTAAAAAAAAAAAAAAATCATATCCTTGCAGAGTCATACAGGCAGTTTCTTGACTAACGTTCCTGCTTGACCTGGGGGGTGGGGGAAAGGGGAATAAAAAGCTCTGTTCACATTAAAGCACTAATTACTACAGCCAAGATAGGCAGCTTGGTAGGTGATAAGGGAAAGGAAGTATCTATCTTTCAACAACAATAAGAGCTAACACTTAACATGGTACCTTAAAGTTTGCAAAGTACTTTCCACACACTATCTTCTCATTTAAAAAGGAGGGAATTGCTTTTAGGACAGCTAGAGGCAGAATTTAGATTTTTGCAGGGAAGGCAAACTTCTAGCACATGTGAATTCATCTGCAAGTAAGAATATATTAATTTGTCAATCCAAGTTGTTTCTATATATAACTCTATATCATTGGATCATAGATTTAAAATTGGAAGGGACTAAAAGCTCAACCCCTTCATTTAAAACATAAGGAAACTGTGGCCTAGGAACTTGTCCAAGGTCATACAGGTTTTAAATATCAGAAGGAGGATTTGAATACAGTTTTCTGGTTCCAGGACAAGTGTTCTTTCCAATCCACTGTATTTGTTTCTGTGATCTAAAATGGGAAGACATAAGATACTTAACTCAATTTACTGTGAAAAAAAGAAAAGAAAAGAAAAAGTGGGCAAAGCATTTAAAATCTTGGTGTTCTAAGACCAGTAATTGCAGAAAGGTTAAGATTTTATATTTGTTATTGTTGAGCTGTTTCAGTGATGTCCAACTTTCTCTAACCCCATTTGGGGCTTTGGTTGGCAAAGGTATTGGACTGGTTTGTCATTTTCTTCTCTAGATCATTTACAGATGAGAAAACTGAGGTAAACAGGGATAAGTGACTTGTCCAGTGTCCCATAGCTAACAGATGACTAAGGCTAGATTTTAACTCATGAAGATGAATAAAGACTCAGTGTTCTATCCATTGTGCCACCTACCTGCCACACACTTTACGTTACTTCAGTTTATTCCTATTGGATCATTTTTTCTGATGAGATTCAGACCAATGCCCTTGATTTTAAGAGATCTTTTTGGCTCTCAGTTCAGTCAAACAAGGTATTAGTTAACCATCCTCTATTTTTGTCAACTATAAATCTAATGGATATGTTACTAATGCTTTTATCCAAGTGATTTATAAAGGCTTTGAACAGAAACATACATAACTATATGTGTGTATGTATATATAGTCATGTATCTGCATTTATGCATATATATGTCCCTAGATTATAATATATTCAATATAATCATTCTGCAAAAGAGGAAACTGAGCCCCAGAAAGGGGCACTGTTGAATTACCCAAGGTGAGAGAGATAGTTGATAGCAGAGCCAGATTTTGATACAAGTATCCTTCTTTCCACTATTTCATACTGCTACCTAAATAAAGAGCCAATATAAAAATCCAGGAGAGTGATGCCAGCGTAAATTGAGAGAACTAGAGGAATATGAGAACTGTTCTGGAGTTAATATCATAGGGAATGGCAACTGACTGGCTAAGGATAGATTGGGGTCAGGGAAGAGTCCAGGATGATTCTGATTCAGCCAATAGATTTGAGTTCTAGAAAGGTATATACATACATACATACATACATACATACATACATACATACATACATACACACACATATATGCATATATGTATACACATGTATAAAAATGAATGTGTGCATGCACACATATAAACACATGAGTACACACATATGCATGTGTGTATGTATGTGTATATATACACATGCATAAACATGCATACACACACATATATATGATGTATGCAGTTCAAAACTGGAAAGAATAGCTTCATGGAGTAATAGGGATCCTTGTTACTAGAAGAGGTCAAGAAGAAATAGAGTGATCAATCACAGATGAGGGATGATGTCAATGGCCTGCTTTCATGGTGTTGGATTGAATTAGCTTATCTTTAAATTTTAGTGATTCATAGAAAAAGGTCTTTGAATGCCAAAACAACATAGGGTATAGTTTCACTCTCACTGCTCTAACTAGATTATATCTTGATTACAGTTGGTAGTTCCAAATGTAATGTGTCCATTGACAAGTTGGATTTTGTTCAGAGGAGTCACTCTAAGAAGTGGACTCAGATCTATGCCATATGTGAGTATGTTGAGTAGATTGTAGGATGCTTATTTTAGGGAAGAGGAGACTTTGGGTAAGAAGGGAGGGATCATGATTATATTTTAAAATGGAAGGATTGGCATGTGGAAAATGGATTATACATTCTCTTCTTAGTCTTGGAGAAAAGAATTGGGGTTTGGGGCGCACAATATGATGTTTTGGCTCAAAGTATGTAAAAATATTCTGACAGATATAGCAATCCGGAAATAAAATGGCCTGCCCCTAAATGGAATTTTCCATCAAAAAAGAACTTTAACCAGATGCTATATAACCACTTCCTTATATTATAAAAAATATTACTGTTTCAGATAGGGAGTTAAATAGCTTTTGAGGTGACATCCAATGCTGAGATTCTAAAATCCTAACCTGGAAAGTATATTGAATTGCTGATTTTCATTAATCATGTATTTCTTAAAACTTGTGTCAATCTATTGATATTTCATAGAAAAAATGAAATAAAAATGTATACCATCTTAGTTAATGTTTGCTTTCTATACATTTTTTTCTCAATTAAATTTAATGACGCAGTTATTGTAAATTTTGCAAACTTGGTCAGTAGCAGGTTTAAGCCCACTATTGAGAGGAATCAGGTGAAATACTTACAAAATTTCATGACAGCAATAAATGGTAAACAATGGATCCAACTTAGGTTTTTGCTCAGACCCTATTTCCAGAGCCATGATGACAGGCAATGAGGGATAGAGGAGATAGCATTGGACTAAGTGTCAGTAGACCTAAATCTTCATATGAGCTTTCTTACCAGTTCACTGTGAGACTTGGGGTAAGTTATTTGTATAATATTAACCTTTGAAAATGATCCCTAAGATAACTTCAGGGATGGAGGGTAGAGTACAAGACCCCCAGTGCTATACTTTTGTCTACTTGAGTCTTTATACATTCCATGTTCTTTCAGTTCTATACATAATCTAATCATTGATGTATCCCAAGCATTTCCAGATGCCCTCCCTAGAATTATTCCTAAAATCAAACAAACAACAACAACAATTAAAACCTCATTGTCTATTGTCTCTGCTCTTGTTGTTGTCCTTCATTCTCAAAGAGGACCGTGATAGATGCATGACTTTCACTGAACTGAATTTAAGTGAAGAAGGGCTATGCAGTCACCAGCCTCACTTTTCCCCCTGAAAGCCATCTGGGTCTAGTGGTGATATATATATTATATATATATATATATATATATATATATATATATATATCAGTATGGTGAGGCTGTTGACTTTGCATAGCCCTTCCTCAAGGATCCTTTTACTTTTATTCCTAGAACATTCTAATTCCTTATTCCCAGTATTAATCTTCCTAAACATCTATCTCTTGATATTATTTTTCTTCAAGAATAAAAAGTCATCCTTCAGTCATCACACAATACATTCACCCCTAATTATACCAAGTCTTATAGTCATATAAAGCCTAGTCAGAGATAAGAGTAGGATAGAGTCTCAGTGTTTTCAATACACTCAGCCAAATGATACCCACCCACACAAGTCCTGGTGAAAAATTCTAAAATAAGGTTTTGGGGGAATCTTCAAATAATGATCAGTAATTGTTATAAACCTTATAACTGAGAGCACTGAAATTCCTGGTATAATATGAACTTTTAATATAACAATTAACTCATGTGTAGTATAGCATTACCATGATGTTGCTACATGCCAAACTTAGGTTTATAAAAAATGTGGAAGAATAGATTGACAATCGCAAATAAATAGTCATTCTTTTTGGGCTTTCTCTGGCTAATGGAAAATTCAGGAAGATTGCTAGTCTGGCTTGGTTGAAGGGAGACAATAATAATGGGCACATTTATCATTTCTCAAAGTTTTTCTCTTTGCTTTTACTCTTATTGCCACTATCACTATTATGAAACTGTTAGCAAGTAATCCATCAAAATGCTACTCTGTCCTGCTTATTAATAATGCTGAAGATACCACGAAGGTTTATCATCATAGGATGATAAGTTGGCAATTTTATTATCACATTAATTTACTTTACATATTTTTTAGCTTTTTATTATAAGCTCCCAGATTATAGTAGGACACAGGTATAGAACATAAAAGAAACTGATGAACAAATTTGTTCAATAGCCCTAATTCTTTGGGAGTATTCTGGGAACTAAGCCA
Source organism: Dromiciops gliroides (assembly GCF_019393635.1). NCBI lineage: Eukaryota > Metazoa > Chordata > Mammalia > Microbiotheria > Microbiotheriidae > Dromiciops > Dromiciops gliroides. The sequence goes on along the minus strand of NC_057861.1, from coordinate 689,695,164 downwards.
TTCAAAGAATTAGTCTAGCGCCCATTATGTTTTCTTCAAATATTGTACAAATCAAGCGCTCATTTCTTTTCTGAACTCCAGCCCTATATCTCCAACTGCCTGAATTACACATCTCCCTGGATGTCCCATAGATTCATATTCCAAATCAGACTAATTATCCTGTCTCCTAAGCGCATCCTTCCTCCTAAATTCCCTAATTTTTTAAGGTAATTTTCTAATTCCCCAAGTTCAAAATCTAGGAAGGATTTTTAAATTTTTCACTCTGATTCATCCCCCTGATGAAATTAGCTGAAATAAGGTTTATTGTTTCTACCTTTTCAACATCACTGGCATCCATTCCTTTCCTTCATTTACACTATAAAAATCCTAGTTCAGGCTTTCATGACCTCTCACTTGAAATATCAAAATAGCCTCCTAATTGGCATCTGTATCGCCAGACTCTCTCTTCTTCAATACATTCACCACCACATAGCTGCCAAATTGATATTCTTAAAGTTCTTGTTTGTCTTTGAAACTCCCCTGATCAAGAAACTTCAATGATTTCCTGATCCTTCTAGGATAAAATGCAAACTTCTCTGTCATTTAAAGCCTTCAAAATTGGTCTCTAACCTATCTCTAGAGGCTGATTACATATCACTATATAACTTCACCTCACATACTCTTAACTACAGCCATACTGACAAACTTTCCCTGTAAGACATTTTTCTCTGCCTCTGTCTTTGCATAGGCCATCCCCCCCCACCCCCTCCCCACCCACCAAGCATATTATCCTTCTTACCTCTGCCTCTTGGAATATCTACTGCCCTTTGGGGATGATTCCAAAGGCCATATCATTCTAGAAGTCTTTCCTACTTTCCCGTTGATAGTACCTACCCTCACACTTAATCACTTTGCATTCACTGTGTATTATACCCTACTTTTATTTTAATCTAGAACAGTTGTATCTCTCCCCATCTTTCCCCTCTGCCCCAACTCATTTTCCTACTGTAAGCTCCTTGTGGGCAGGGACTGAGGGACTATATACTTTTTAAATTTATTTCTGGAACCTAGCACAACACCTATTTTAAAGTGCTTTAATGAGTGCTTATTGAACAATGATTCATCAAAAGATTATTCTCTCAAAACACTGAACATTTGCAGAAAATGTGGCTAGTCTGCAAAACCAATGAAAATTAATAGCCATGCAAATAAATGTCATGCTACAGGACTTTTTAAAAATTGTTGTTAAAATGTTTACATGTCCTCAGAACCATTTTCCTCAATCTCTAGTCTTATGGGCTAGCCCTAATTTGTATTTCGATTACATGAAACTGATACTTTCAGTAAGTAATGGTTTGCCATATAACAGTATCTTCATTTATCCATTTGCTACTTATTTCATTGTTTAACTTCTGAACTTAATTCAACTTCACAAATAGTTATTGAGCACTCATATGTGAAAGACACAGTGGGTTGCTGTGAACAGATTACAAGAAGGGATTTATAATATTGGCAGGGAATGTTCGCAGAGAGAATACAAGCTTAGAATCTCTGCTGAGAAAGGGGAAGTAGAGTCAATATCAACAATATTTTCTCACCAGTCAGTGAAAATCAATTCCCTGGCTAGCACTCCTATAAAAAGACAATCAAGGTTTTGTATTTTTGTTTTTCCCTGAAGTGGGTTAAGTTTCTTAGCATAAGAAACAACATTTTATAGAAGAGTTATCTGCTACATCCTGACTGAACTGTTCACACACTGTTTTCTGGAGAAGTTGTAGGATGAGACCTCTAGCCTTTCCTTTATAGAGAGATTCCATCTGAAAACTCCAGATTTAACACATTAAATAAATTGAGCTTTATTGTGAGATGTTCAAAACAATGTCACAATGTAGAAAAATAACAACAACAAAAACCGACAAACAACCAACAACAAAAACAGCCCCCCCCCAGAAAGAATGCAGGAGTTGATAAATGAGGGTGATGGTAATATCAATACTGAAGGAGGGTCAATGGGGACAAATAATCTAGTGGATACATCAATAAATGGAATTTTACAGATGATAATTTAAAGTAAGGATAAAGAAATAGATGATTAGAGGAGCTGCTGGATGCAATATGGTAATAACAGGAAACATGAGGAGAATAGACAAGTGAACTAATAGAGAAATCAAAATATATAGATCTCAGATACCTCTTCATTACTAAATTATGCCCTAAAAATCCAGGTTTCTCCTGATATTTAGCCTAGTAGTCATATTGGCAGATCTAACACAAGCTAGAAGGATACTCTTTGTCCCAGTCATCACCACCTATGAGTTTAATCATGGAAAAGCTAGTGGATAGGACCCTGGACTTGGAGTTAGGATGAACCTGGGTTCAAATCACATGCAATGTAATTACAATTGTATATCTAGAGTTGTCACAACTTCTTATATGTCAGTACTGCTCCCATAAAATGAGGTGGATTGACTCATGTCCTTTTAAGTCCCATTAAGTTCTGTATCCATATTCCTAAGGCCTCAAAAAGACTACCTTACTTGACTTGTTGACTAAGGGGAGTACAGGAGGTCTCTGTTACCCCTTTAGTTTTGGCCCATAACTAGAGAACCATCCAGAGATTGTATGAACGTTATAAGGTTCTGTAAGCACTAAAGCTTTTCAGTATGACAGACATCAGAAGGCATGGCTTTCAACTCAATTTAAGAAGCAGTTTGGATAACAGGGGTATAAGCATGATGAGAGGAAGGGCAGGGACGGGGTGGAGAGACAGAAACAGAGACAGACAGAGAGAAAGAGACAGAGAGGCAGAGCAAGGCAGACAGAGAACACAGAGACAGAGAGAAAGACAGAGACACAGAGAAAGAGAGAGATAGAGAGAGAAAGAAGTGACAGAGGGGAATGAAAGAAAGAAGGGAGAGGGAAAGACAAACAGAGACAATATCCTTAAGGAACTTACAATGTACTGAAAAAAAAACAAATTAACTAATGTAGTGGGATGAGGGAACCCAACAAACCCAAAGACCCTAACCCCTAAGCAATCCTTAAACTTTAGACACTAAAACCAAAAAGTCAGAAGTAAAAAACAGCTCCGTCTCCACCTCAGAAATGCCGTGTGACCAGAGCACAAGACCCTGGTATGGTATAAACACTGGTAAGTATACCAAGGTCTACAAGGAACAAAGAGAATATGCAAGTTCCATACTTTGGGCTATGGGCCCCTTCTGTGCCAGTAGGATGAGTGCTGCATATCTTCCTGATAGCCCATTATTCCAAATTCTGTGCACCTGCAAACCCACTTGTTTTGCAATCCATGCCCCACTTGTTTTGTAATCCTCTCCTCAGTTTTTGCAATCAGCAGGTACCCTTCTTTGTCTATAAAGATATTTAAGATCAAACCTTTTCCTTACTCAGGGAGGCAGTGTCCAACTTAACTGCCTCCCAGCCATGTTTTCCCCTCTTCTAAATAAACCTCTCTATTTGTACAAGGATTTTCTGTGAGCCTCCAATTCTCCTGAACCAAGTCAGAAGTTTCTCCACAACACCAAGATAAAAATCCAGGGAGTCGTCTGGAAAGGAATGATACACAATGGGTCCAGGAATCCTCCTTAATGGAGGTTCAGTGTAAATAATTTCCAGGGCTGGGAATGAGCTTCTGGGATGAAGTTTCTGTGGCATAGTAGAGAAAGTCCAAATTCCAGAGGATAGCCTGAAGAGGAATGAGACGTGACTTCTCCATGTAAAAGGTGCTTGGCATTTTTGTGGATGATAATGATTCCTAAAGGGTGATTTGATTGTATTTTCCTGGAGTGCTAGTCTGTCTCATCCTGTCTTGAAATCACCACTGCAAGCAGCCTGCAAGTATGCTTTAATAAAAAGGGGAAACAATGCAAACCTTGCCCAAACTGCCAATAGCAGCTGAAGCACCGTTCCCTGAAGCCTTGCTTTAAATTAATTCAATTCAACATATTCATTAAGCACTTTCTATGTACAAGGCACTGAGCTGTGGCTGGGCTCCTGGATCTGCTGGCTTTCTGCCCTGGCTCCCCAGTAATACCTGTATTGACTCAATCTGTTTGGATCCCTCAAGTCAACTTGGTTTGCTGCTGACCTTGACCTGAGATTACTGGACCTTTGATTGAGTGCATCTGGGCTTTTATCCAACTTACTCTCTCTCAGAGGCATTGGACCTTCCCATCCTCTGGTTAATCCACCATAGTCCTTTGATTTCTGAGTGTCCCCAATCTGATCTACTTTTCCTGAGGCAGGGATTTTAGCCTCTGTATTCATCAGAAAACAGCTAAATGCATATCACCAAATTCACTTGCCTCTGGCTGTCAGTTTCCCCCAGGGGCCCTCTTAACACTTCTATCACCTGTACCACAAACTAAATCCTTATGTGCAGAAGACAAATTGCTGAAGTCTGACACTGAAGATATAGGAGTGCATCAGGATTATATTTACTTTTTTTCCCGTATAAAAATACCCAGTCTTATTTTTATAAATTTGCTTTATGAGCTATATGAGGCAGTTCAGTATTGTAAATAGGGATAGAGTTAGAGTTATCCAAGCTGTAGGTTCAAATCCCACCTCTCACATTTGCTATCTGGGTGACCAGGGGCAAGTCACCTATATATTTGTATGCATCAATTGTTTTCCTAGGACTTTTTATAAGTTTGGAATTGGCATTGGCACTGGCAAACTGAGTTCCCACATCAGGACTTTTCCTTTTTGATAGGATCATAGTTCCATTTATCAATGAGTAATTAACTCTCTGTTGTTATAAATTTATGACAATTAATATTTATTTTATTTGCATTTTATAGATGGTGATATCCTCATAACAATCAATTGCCAAATCTGGTCATGTCTACCTCTCCCATATATATCACATTTTTCTTTTTTCCACTCATAAAAGCAGCACTCTGGTTCATCCTCATCAAATCTTGCTTGAAGTATTGCAATAGCTTCCTATTTGGGTTCCATGATGTAAGTCTCCCCACACACGAATTCATTCTCCATACACCTGCCAGAGTGATCTTCCTAAGGTCTGACCATGTCACTCCCCTGCTTAATAAATGACAGTGGCTCCCAATTTCATTTAGGATCAAATATAAACTCCTCTCTTAGGCATATAAAGATCTTTACAACCTGGTTCAATCTTCCCTTTCCAGGCTTATTACACATTCCTCTGTAGGGGCCAAATTTAATATGGGAGTTTATTGCATGGCTCACCACAATACTGGGGTTCAGAAAATAATGAGGGACCTCTAGGTCCAAAGTTTCCTCCCCTCTGAACTGCCTTTTTAGTTATTTCTCCCAGGCCAATAAGAAAGGAGATTAACAGCCTTTTTCCTCAAATAAATCAGGTTTTATTAATGGGAATAAAATACACAGCAAAGGTGAAATTAATAAAGTCAAGGACAAGGGAATAGGGAAAGAGGAAAATGTATAATCTTCCTGGCTTTAGCAAAGACTGTCTCAAAAACCCAAACTCACTTCCAGCTCAGCTAATTCAAAGAGCTGGATTTTATTAACTCACCACCAGGGGCCCATAATTTCTATGGGAGTCAGTTGTGCAGCTAGTCTTCAGTCCTCTGCAAAAGCTCCTCCAAGGCAAGAGGTTCCCACTTCCTGTCAAGGGTCCTTTTTTCTACCTATTTCTCCCTTCGAGGGAGGTCCTTCAAGTTGTGTGTCTGAGACTGGTTCCCTGTTGATGACACAGTCCACAGCCTCTGAGGACACTCCTTCTCAGGGTTGACCAGGTATAAACTAGGGTTATCAGGTGGGCCAGGTGTGGCTAAAGATCTAATCATCTTAAGTGGGTACTTAGTAGTTTTTCATTCATACCCAATTCAAACACTACTAAGTCAATCAGGTCAGATCCCTGGGCATCTGCTAAATTCCATTATTTTACCACACCTCCTTTCTAAACTCACTATGGTTCAGGTAAAAGTGGCCTTCTTGATGTTTATTATACATGCTGCTTTATCTCCTTCGTTGATGTAAAGTCACTTCAACTTCATGACCCCATCTAAGGTTTTATTGGCAAACATATTGGAGTGGATTGAGGCAAACAAGAGATGACTTAACCAGGTTATATCTTTATATATATTATATATATATATATATATATATATATATATATATATATATATATATATATATATATATATATATATATATATATATTTTTTTTTGGTGAGGCAACTGGGTTTGAGTGACTTGCTCAGGGTCACACAGTATATTTTTAATTTTCACAGGCTTCCCTATAGAGCTAGAATGCACCCACTCCTGGTTGAACCTCTCAGAATCCCTGATTTCTGTCAAGAATCAGCTCGAATGCCACCTTTTGCAAGAGGCTTTTGCTGGATCCTTTCACCCCTTGCTTCAGATGCTACAGCCTTCTATACAAAGTTATTTGTTTTTGATGTGTTTTTTATGTACCTCAAGTGGTTGATATTGCATTTCCATTATAACTGAAAAATCTTTTAGGAAGGGGTTGTTTTGCTTTTATCTCTGCATTCCTACTAGCTACATGGTAGGCATTTTATGGACACTTGTTGATTACTGATTGACAGCAAAGAACCGAGGCAACATGAGAAAAGATGGCTCTCTGCTATGGTCAAGGAAAAAGTAAAGAGGAGGGGAAAGTCAGATCTATCTCTTTTTCTATCAATTATATGGAGATACAGACATACATATACATGTAATAAACATTATTATACTCATGTATATTTATATATTGATATCTATCTCTATATCTTCATATAGATACATGTCTGTATTATTTAGATATGAGGTGCCAACACATGTGTATACATGGTATGCATATATATGTATGTGCATATATGCATATATGTATATACATACATGCATATATCTATACAAATGAAGATATATACATAAATTTATGTATATAGTGATATATATATAATACATGTGTGTTTATATATGTATAATTTCAAAGAAGTGCTTTTCATATCTTTTAATTGCTTAAACTTCCCTTTCCATCTTTTAAAATCAAATAATTGGACTAGACTAAATTATGCTAAATTCTTTCCTGGTCTAAAATTCTGTTCTATAGATTCTTGGCATATTACCATATAGTAGATCAAGTACCCTCCTACAGAATTTCTCATTCAATTGGCTCATCTTCATCTATTTTCTTGTCTTCCCACAAATATATCATTATTCACTCTAAATCCCTGGGGTATTTAGTATGGAGAATTCTCTAGGGAATATCACTGGGTCAGTTGCTGTGAGAAAAGTTGTCTGAGTAAAGAATTGCTCATTCTATATTCTCCTTCATTCTTTTTATTTTCTTTTTACTTGTAAATGAATAAGTCTAGTTTCTATTACTGTATGTAGTGTAATGTACATACTGTACAGTGTAAAATACAGCAGCATAAAGTAAACATCTCCCATTGGAGGAATCTTTTAGTAAAGCTAAGGTTGTGTTTTCATCTGTTTTTGCCACTTTTATTTTGTTTTAATTCACAGACTACTTCATTTTAACAAGAGATCTCAATAGCCACTTATTTCAGTCTTTGTGCCAATACACCAATATTTATCTGATCCCAATGATATGGGTACTTATACCAGTAATATAAATTTCAAGGCTCATGTGCATTTCTATTTTATATGATACTTTTTCATGTCTTTCCAAAAGGCTACCAGAAGGCATCTATCTAATATGGCAGAGATTTTTTCATATTCACTTGAAGTTATAAGTATGTTATATGTATACCTATGAGGCACATGGGATGACCATTGGTTATTTCTTGTACTTGCTATGTGACTGGACCAGAATTTTTCTCCCTGGTAATATATATTATTTTTGGTGATATCCTAGAATTACCAAAATAATTTTTAGTCTTAATGATGTACAATAGGAGGCATTCATTCCATAATTATATATCATTTTTATCATAAAAGTATTTTATTATTTTCTAGTTACATGTAGAGATAGTTTTCAACATTTGTTTTTATAAGATTTCTAGTTTCAAATTTTTCTCCCTCACTCCCCTCCCACCCCCTCTGTGAGACAGCAAGCAATGTGATATAGGTTATAATATGTACAATCACATTAAACACATTTCTGCATTAATCATTCTGTAAAAGATGAATCAGAGCAAAAGGGAAAAACCTCATAAAAGAAAAATGAAAAAGGAGAGAAACAGTATGGTTCAATCTGCATCTAATTTCCACAGGTTTTGTTTTGTTTTTTTCTGGATTTGGAGAGCATTTTCCATCATGAGTCCTTTGGAACTATCTTGGACATTGTATAGCTGAGAAGAGTCAAGTCTATCACAGTTGATCAACACACACAATGTTGTTGATACTGTGTAGAATGTTTTCCTGGTTCTGTTCATCTCACTCAGCATGAGTTCATGTAAGTCCTCCCAGTTTTTCTCTGAAATCTTCCTGCTCATCATTTCTACATCACAATAGTGTTCCATTACATTCATATACCACAACTTGTTCAGCATTCCCCAATTGATGGGCATCCCTCAATTTCCAAGCATTATACATCCTTGAAAGAAATCAAAATATAGCTATTGTTTGATTATGAATAGTAAATAATAAGGAACAGAGGCACTTACCACCAGGGAAGACCCTCATGAGCCATGCCTATACCACATGTCTAAAGTAGATGAGCAATGGCCTTGGAAAGAAAATACTGAGTTTTATTTAAAACTCCCACCAATTACTAGTTTGTCTAACTACAACAGCAACCAACATTTATATAGTGCTTACTATGTGCTATGCCCTATACTATACACTTTAGAATTATAATTTTATTTGATCTCCCAACAACCATTTGGAGATAGATGTAGTAAAAAGATTGTGAACACTTAGTAGACATAAACCATCTACATCAAATGAAGGTAAAGGTAAAGAGCCTGAAGTAGATAGATTTAAAGACAAAATCCCAGTCCTATCAGTAAATGGGAATAAAATGTCATATATATATATAAAAAAACCAAAAGTATGAAATAAAAAGCAATATGAGTATACAAACGGGGAGGGCCCTGAAGAACCTTCATTGATTTGAAGGTATAATAAACACTTAGAGAAAAGCTCCAAATCTATTATTGTGGTCCCCTACTACTTCAATGCTAGCATAATGTAGTTTAAATTCAGAAAACTCAATAAGAATCAAATATAGGCCTTGATGAGTCAGAATACTACAGGATTACTGCACTTTCCAGTGTCTCCCACTCACCTAACAATACCCTAACAGACTTGAGGAACTCTCATAGGACTAAACATTCATATTTCATTATTTCTTTTTTAGGGGATTTCATGTGGCTAGAACAAAAACTTTATGTCTCATGGTTCCCAGATAATCATAGATTCCTCCTAATTGCCTTGGATTTTCTAGATAATGAGGCAGTTAGATACTTATGATTCAGTTTGTGAGATCACAGCACTGCAGTATAGCTATATTTTTTTTTTCCTTTATCTTGTTTTGCATTGAATTTTTATTGCTGTTGTTTCAGTTGTTTTCCAGTTTTGTCTGACTCTCTGTGATCCTATTTGGTGTTTTGGTTGGCAAAGATACTTTAGTGGTTTACCACTTCCTGTTCCAGCTAATTTTATAGATGAGGAAAATTGAGGCAAACAGGATTAAGTGACTTGCCCAGGGTCACAAGCTAAAAAGCAGTCTGAGGCCAGATTTGACCTCCTATATTTGAGTCTTCCTGATTCCAGGTCCAGCACTTTATCGACTGTTCTTATCTATTTAGGCTGCCCTATGAATTAAATGTGTATTCTCAAATTTTTATTCCAGTAGATCTTCTAGGCAAAAGGTGTTAAACTCAAAATAGAACCTGGGGCCACTAATCCATATACAAAGGGATCCATGTTGGCCATATATTGCAAGTTTTACAATGCAATGTTCTCCATGTTTTATTGTATTTTATTTATTTTGTTAAATATTTCCCAATTTCATTTTTAATCTGGTTCTGCCTTCACTTGGGAATGTTGGTTTCCGCTTTAAGACCTTTTATCTAGAGAAGAGTCCAAATCAATTTTGAAGGCTTTATCACCGAAGACAGGCAAACACACATATATGAATAATACGTTTGCGATGTATATATGCCACAGCATCTCACATTTCTTTAAGATGGGGGAGTTGCTAACTTTTTCAGTGGAAGGAGTGATGATGAAAAGGCTGTTCTACCTTGAATTCATTTTGTATCAGAGGCAGCATTGTATAGTGGATTAAGAGCTGTGAGATTTAAAATTGGATACTAGAGCATTAACCTCCCCTTTTTACCCTTTCCCCTTATTTATCTCCCAGACTAGTAAGTGGAAAAAGCCTCTGATCTTTAGTTAGAGCTTTTATTGTTTGGAAATACAAGGTGATGTTGATTAGAGAGTAGGAAAGTATAAATACAAACAAATAGTCTTAAATCTAAGCTTAGTCTAGTTTCCATATAAAATTCACCAAAACCTGTATAGGGCTCACCAAAAACCCAAGGCCACCTCTGAAGCTGAGAGCCGCGTCAAGCAGGTGCTGTATGGGGGGAACCAGGCCGAGTAGAACTTCAGTCAGCGTCTGTGTGTGCAGCACCCAGTCAGCGGATGAGGAGAGAGGCACAAAGTCCTCACTTCCTTTCTCTCTTGCCTTTTAAGCTCGATCCCAGAAGTGGAGCGCCTAACTGACAGAGGTGGAGTTCTTAGCCCATGCACGGCCATTAGTCACAGTCTCCTCCCCAAAGGGTGGTCCCTTCAAAAACTGGCGGTTCTTTTTACCACAGTGCTTCCTCAAAGTCAAAATAATTCAGTAGATCTCTTGTCTCTGACATGATGACTGTAAGATGTTGGTTAGGTCATTTCACCTAATACTCTGAGAAAGTTTCTGAGAATATAATGTGCAGGGCAGGTATCATCCTGCATCATTCTGTAACGATTGGAATGACGCCAACCTGCTGGATACTTACTGTAGAAGAGTTCTGCCCATGAAGCGAAGGTCTTTGAGGGCAAGACAGGAGTCTTTTCTTTGGCGGGAGGAAGTGACGCGGACAAGTGGGAGGAGGAAGGAAGAGACTGGCGCTGACTCTGGGGCTCTTTCTGAGGACGCTGGCGCGAGAAGGGAGCTAGAAATGTGCTCTCCCTTTAATAGATAGGAATCTAGGCCCTTTCTCTCTCTTTACCAAATTCTTATTCTCCTTAATAAATGCTTAAAAGTTAACTCTTGCTAAAGCTTGTAATTGATTGGCGACCATCATTGATATTTTAGACAGTTTAGCTTGAATTTTAGCCCTTAACACTTCAATAGAAAGTTCTTTATAGCCACATAAATCACCAATTTCTACAGTATGCATATACTTATACAAGTACATGCTTTTTCCTTGATAGGATATAAGCTTCTGAAGGACAGGTATTATTAATACTTTTGTCTTTTATCTTAAAGCCTAACACAGTACCTGGTATATAATAGGCACTAAATAAATGTTTACTGATTGAAATTCTATAGGGGAGGTCATAAGTATCATTAAAAAACCTCCATGTACTAGTTGTAATAGTGGATACAGAGATGGCTTGGGGTCAGGAGGACTACTTCTCCTGAGTTCAAATCTGGCCTCAGACACTTACTCGCTGTGTGACCCTGGGAAGTCATTTAAACCCCTGTTTGCCTCAGTTCCCTCATTTTACAAAATGAGCTGCAATAGGAAATGGCAAGCTACCCCTGTATCTTTGTGAAGACAACCCCCAATGGTATAATGAAGAGGTAAAAAACAACTCCAATGACTGAACAACAACATGTCACAGGTTACTGTGCTGAAAACTTTACAAATATTGTTTCATGTTATCCTCACCATAACCTCGTGAGGTAGGTGCTAATTTTAATTCTCATTTGAAGAAACTGAGGCCAACAAAAGATAAGTTATTTCCCAAAAGTCATACAGCTAGTAAATATTGGAGGGTGGATTTTGAACTCATGTCCTTCTGGACTCAGGTCCACACTCCATCCAATGTGCACCTCAGCTACCTATAAAACAAGTCAAACTGGCAACATAATATCTGTGGCTGGTTTTTTTATCATAACTTAGGTATTCAAGTGAGATATGTCCCACTTGAATGTGGCTCATTTACAAAAAATAGATGCCAAAGTAATAAGAATTGTGGAATGCAGATAAATTCACTTATATGGCCATGATAATATATAAAGAGGCATGGAGGGACTGTCAACTATTATGTTCAGAGGAGAAGCCTATCTTCACAAGACTGACCCTCATCCCACCCCAAGAAGATTGGGAACAAGGCAGGAAGTAAAATGGTCCCCTGATGGTGTACCCAAGAAGCTGAACCACAATATATGCTTCTTTGGCAGATAATCTAAAAGGAAAGTATGGTAATTTCTGTGGGTGTAAGTATAGGGGTGTATGTATGTGTTGTATGTGTGTGTGTCTGTGTGTGTCTGTATGTAAGCACATACTTTTTCATTAGGTGTTCGTTTCTCCTCTGCTATAAATCTCTCCTAGTGGTGGCATCATTATTCAAAATATTTTTGAAACTCCCCTCTGGGCACTGGCCAAAGTACCTTCTTCTAATGTCATCAGTGGCAGCAAATCCTTGTCTTTGAGGGTGTATTTAATTTCTGGAAAGAGCTAAAATCAGAGAATGTCCAATAGGTTAATAAGGAACAAAGTCATCTTATATGACATGTTTGGTCAAAAAGAAGGCCAAACTAGGCAGTAAGGAGGCTATTTATCATATTGGTCTGAAGCACATAGGAGAGTACTCTTCAGTTTAGGGAGGGACATTTCTAAAGGCTCTGCCAAGCCTGAGAAAATCACGTATGACAGATTGGAGAAGTAGGAGTGGGGGAACAAGAAACCAATGATGAAGTTTCTTCAACTAGTCTGGTTAAGAATCCTGCTTCTTAGATTCTCTTTCCTAGAATCCTGTTTCTTTGAAGACATAGGCCAATTAGAGTTGTATCCTGTTCCATGTGGCTCCACTTTATTCTCTCAGGAGCTGGGGACTGGCCTAGAATGATATGCAAAGGAGAGTGCTAGGTTAGGACCCAACACCACCCCCAAAATCCTCACAGGGACAAACTTTGAATGAAACAGACCGGAAAAAAAGAAAGATGTGTTTCTTTCTCAGTAGATATTCAGACCCACACATACACTACAATTTCTTCCTCTCTGGAGGCACACACAACCCTGCCTCATAATCCCTTATGCTCCCTCTTCTCATCTCCCTTTTCTTCCATTCTTGTGGGAACACACACACATACAAATGCATACATACACACACACACACACACACACACACACACACACACACACAAACACCCCTTGTTCTCCTCCTTGTTCTTACCCCTCTTTTGACTAGGCATTGAGAAGCTGGTGATAAATGATATATTTTGGGTGCATTATATGGGATTAATTTTATATAAGGAAACAATATATTTCTAATTGGGAGAGACAATAAGAGTCATATAGTACAACTCTCTTATTTTGTACATAGAGTTTCAGGGAAGTTATGCATTTTTCTCCACTTCAAGGTCAGGCAAGCAGCAGGTAATGAAAACTTTTTTTTTTTAATTTATCTCCTCTCTCTCTAAATAGTCTTATTACTATCATACTGCAGAGGTGGCCCCATGGAACAAGGGAATTGAAAATGAAGGTAAAAGGTAGGGATAATTGTATCTATCTTGCACTTAATTTTCTGTGCACGTCTTTATTAGACCAATAGAATATAAGCTCTTCAAGGACAGGAACTGCCCTCATTATGTTCATTCATCCCTAATGCGATGTGTTCTAGGGAATGGGGCAGGCACTAACAATGGGGTAGTCAGGAAAACTTTTTGAAGGAAGTGGCACTGAGCTGACCCTTGAAGGTGACTAGAGACATAAATGAAAAAGGAAGGCATTTCAGAGAGAGGGGTGAGAGGAGTACAAAAAAGGTACAGAGGCTGGAGATAGAGTACTATTTGTGAGGAACAAATTGAAGACCCAATTCACTGAAGGACAGAGTATAAAAGGGTAAGACCTGTCCAATGGAGGTAGAAAGATTGGTTGAAGACACGTTGTGAGGGACCTTAAATGCTAAACAAAGGAGTTTATATTTTATCCTAGAGGCAAAATGAAGTCATTGGAATGATGGCATGACATAATCAGATGTGAGCTAAAAGAAAATTATTTGAAATCAGTTGGTTGGATATAGTAGATTAGTGACAGACTTGAGACAAGGACAAGAATTAGGAGGCTTCAGTAGTAGTATAGGTGAGTGGTAATGACGACGAAATTAAGGAGGCAGCTATGATACAAGAAGACTATTGACAAGAGATAAATATAAGAGATGTTATACTGTGGAAATGGCAAGATTTGGCAACTGGCTGAATATGTGGAGTGAGGAAGAGGTCCAGTTTATACTATGGCTGTGAACCTTGGAGACTAGAAAGGGGATGATGACTTCAACATTAATAAAATGGAAATTTGTAAGAGGGGAAGGTTTGGGGGTATTATAGTGAGTTGTAGTTTTGACAGGTTGTGTTTGAGATGTTTTTTGGATATCCGGTTTTTAATTTCCAATATGCAATCGGTAATCTCAGACTGAAATCCAGGGGAAGGAATAGAGCTGTATAAATAAATTTTTGAGTTGTTTACATAGAAATAAGTTAAATACATTTGACAACAGTGTCAAATTTGCAAAATTCAAGGAAGATGAGTGGGAAAAAAGCCATGTGATTTATCAATAAAGGCATCTCTGATGACATTAGATACAAACATATTTCATTCAAATTCTGTTAGAAGTCAGAATAGGAAAAATAGAGATATAGGAGATATGAAAATAGATGCAAAGAATGCAAATAGTTTTTCTAGGAGTTTGATTAAAAATGGAGAAAACATGTGACATGATAACTTATGGAGATGGTAGAGTCAAATGAAGTTTTTTGTTTGTTTATTTTTCTTCATGGGTTTTTTGTTTGTTGTTGTTGAGGGAGAGATCTGAGCATGTTGGGACATAGTAGGAAAAAAAAACAGTAGAAAAAGAAAAGTAGGGTACCATGGAGAGCAGGAATCATGAAAGGAACAATTTCTTTGAATGTTGTTAAGGGCACAGCAATGTTTTTGAAGAGAAAGGACACCTTTTCCTCTTTTAAGAAGAGGACAGTAGACTCAGAAAAACCTGAGATCCATCTTTTCTCCTGACAGAGATTCCAGCTGACTCAATAACTTAGTGATCAATCTCTTCTCTAACATTACATTTCAGAGAAGTTGTACATGTGTATTACTAAAAAGAAAAGGTTTTCTCATCAGGAGTTCTCTATACAATTAAAATCATAGGTCTGATTAAAAACTAAGAGCCTTAAATATAATTCATATCATATGAAATGAATATTTTTCAGACTTTTTTTGGAGAGGAAGGTCATTGGACCATTTTGGGGAGAGGCAATAGTACAAAGGAAAGATCACTAGATTTGGATTAAAAGACCTGGGTTCAAATACATATATAACCCATTGCTTCCATCCAAAGCCATCTCCAACTGTCCTAATAATAAATCTTGTCAGTGGACCCAGATGGCTCCAGAGGAGAGAGTGAGGCTGGTGACTTTGCCCATCCCTTCCTCACTTACATCCAATTCATTGCAAGTCATGACATCTGTCATAGTCCACTTTGAAAACAAAAGACAAACAACACACATCCATAAATTTGAACAATTCACCTAACCTCTTTAGGCATCAATTTCTATATCTGATGATTTTTTGCATATATGGCTGGCTGTATGATGCTAATATCCTCAACTTATACCCTGACAGGTAACTGACTGAGTAAAGGGATATATATATAGTATATATCTTTCTGTTGTAGAGTGGATTGTCTTTCTACCTTCTATTCTTCTAATGTCCAAAATCAATGTATATTTGTCAGCCATTGGTCTTCTGTCAACCTTCAATTGGCCGCCATGGGTCATCTCATTTTTTTTCTTTTATTACTCAAAGTGTAACTATTTCACATTAATTTTTTTATGGTATCAATCACCTCTCCTTCCTATGTCTCCATTCATTCAACAAGCAGTGGGCCAGCAACTGTGCTTGTTGTTGAGGATAAACAATTATAAATACCTGCCCTCAAGAAGACCACATTCTATTGAGCAAGACAGAACATGCCCATCTATTGAGTCCTTTGTGTTTTTGGTGATATCTCCCTGAGGGGTGAGTGAAATAAAGAATAGGGTAAAGCTCCAAAGTTCTAATTGACTGTCAAACTCCATGAAACCCCCTGCAGAGAAGATTGACAGAAAACATAGGATGTCTTTATAAGAATATATTTTATTGCAAAGAAACAACATCTCCTCCTCTGCTAAAACTGCTTCCTTTCCCTTCCTCTCCACTTTCAGGAGATTATGTATTGATTTCCAAAGACTGTCTTGCTCAATGCGTATTTAATGATATTCTTTGTTCCTCACTTGACTCAATTTTTTTATCTTTCATGCAACTCATGTTCCACATGGTATTCATTTCAGCTAATAAGTTATCTTACAGCCATTCTTTACCAAGATTATCTTGACAAGACTCATCCATCAGTTTTAAAGTATTCCATTTGTTTTGTGTTGATGTAGATTTTTTAAAAAACCTATTAGTGTGTTCTCTTGTCCTGCATCATTTATACATCACATGCACTTTTATAATAAGAGACAGCATGGTGCACTGGATTGCCAGTTTGAAAAAAAAAAAACACAACAAAAAACATGACTCCTGTCCTGGACTTTGGCACTTATTATCTATATAACCTTAGGTAAATCATTCCATCTATCTGAAACTCAATTTCCTTAAGTATAAAAAGGAGATGATTATATCTCTTCTCCCTACCTAATGGGGATGTTGTAGGAACCAAATAAATGAGATGGTGTCCTTAAATCTCTTATTCTTTGCAAATGTAAGATAGCACAAGGTATGTGTGACATGTTCAAAGAGGACTAGCACCTTTGGTATGAGGGTATCCTGAGCCCTTTTCAGGGCTGCTCATCCACCATTGGTGTCTACCTGTCACCCAACTCTCACCTGTGGCTCCAAGAAGCTGTAGCATGTGCAGCAACCACAGCCTGGTAATTCATCTTGGTAGATGGGCTAAACCAAGTTGAGGGTCACTGACAGGCCTCAAAACTGTCAGTGAGTTAGTGGGTGTCTATCCCAAGTATGTCAAGAAATCCTTTTGCAGGAAAGGGAGATGAGAACAATTTATTGTACTAGCCACAAAGACAGCTGAAGGAGGAATTGTGGAATACTTAGAGCACAGTCAGACATTGAAGAAACCAAGGTCATCCCCTGCATAATGGACCATCACCAGTCATACTGTCTTTTGTCTTGCCACTGGATTTTAATGACTGTGAAAGAAAGAGTGAAGCTGACAATTTTGTGCAACTCCACCTCACTAAAATCCAATTCACCCAAGAGTCAAGATATCACTTCATGAAGTCATTGCTACTCTCCAAAAATGAAATAAAACAACAAAAGTATTAGCATCATAGTCTGGTAGAAAGATCAGATTTGGAGTTGGAGGATGTAGGTTCATATCCCAACTCTGCTATTTACCTAATAGCATGAATTTATGTCTTTTAAAAATAATTTAACCCCTGTAGACCTTACTTTTCTCAACTGTAAATTGAATGCATTAGACTAGATCTCTAAGTTCCATTCTGATTTTAAATTATAAAATACTTTTACATCTCTCTACCTACCTATTTATTATCCATCTCTCTATCTATTCATCTATGTATCTATCATATGTTTATCCATTTGTCAATCTATATACCTGTGAAATATTTATCTATGAATTAATCTCTCCATTCATCTCTCTAAATACTTATCCTTTATCTAAGCATTCATTAATCTATCAGGTATCTTTCCATTCATCTGTATATCCTTCTATCAAATCTGTGATTTCGTTGGAGTAGGGAACCCCCATTGTGGAAAGTTCCATGACCATTGTATATTAGCAACTGCTCTCCACCATATATAATTAGTTGCCTGGGTCACTGAAAAGTTAAGTTATTTGCTCATGGTTGTTTATATCAGATCTATAGTCATTTATATCATTGGTCTTGAACTGAAGTTTTCCAAACTTGTAGAGCATGCTCTACTCTCTAGTCTCTCATGACTTTCTTTTACATTCCTAATTAGATAATTTCTTCTTCAATGACTCACATAAAAAGTATACTACCCTTGTAAAAACAGATTAAGACTATGGTTTTATACAAAAAAAACATATGAATGAAAAGCAAAAAAAAAACATTCAAATTGGAGAAATTAATCATCTTAATGATTATGCAAAACTATTTGGTTGATTTCCACCTCAAAGTCACTTTTGCTTTATGTCTATAATTACAGGCATGCTAAAACAGTTGATTATATTCAGGCTATTTCTTCTTGTTCAGTTTTCTGTATATCCCATCTGATTGGTCCATAGCTTATGCTCAGTAACTGCAGGCCACAGCTGCAGGTTATCTTTCTTGAAGCATCTTATCACTTCCTCCTAAATTTCTTTTCCCTTAGGCAGCAGCATTTTGGACATTAGGGGTCCTGATTGAACATCCTGAGCTAGATCATTAAGGAGTCATTAGTTCCACTTCTCTTGGATGTCATAGCAGCATGTTCACTGAGCCAGGAACATGTCAGCTGAAAAATTATTTCCAACACTTTCGTATTCTTGAATAATAAGAGCAACAATCATAATATTTCAAGGATCCATGATTACATTGGTGTGGTTCTTTCCACACTCAACACAGGTCACAGGCTCTTTAGATGTCCACAACCAATTGTTGCGAGTTTCTGTGGATAAAACATACATAACCCCTCAATCAATTCTGTCTCTTTTTTTAGGTTAGCTCCTCTGACAACAAATATTCTATATATCACCAGGACCATGCTTCAAGTCTGTTCTAACTTGGTTCGACTTTTCAGAGTTTGGCTTAACTTTCAGGAAACTAGGATAATCTCCAAGCCATGATGAGGCATAAGAGGTGATAACAACAGCAATAACTACAACTACAACCACAACAACAACATATGCACACAGCACTTTAAAAATTACTAAGTATCTTCCTTTTTTTGCAGGACAATGAGGGTTAATTGACTTGCTCAGGGTCACACAGCTACTAAGTATCAAGTGTCTGAGGCATATTTGAATTCAGGTCCTCCTGAATCCAGGGCTGGTGCTTTATCCACTGCACCACATAGCTGCGCTGCCCCAATCTTGCTTATAGCATTCTGGTGAAAGATTTGAAATTGTATCTCCATATACCAAATCTAATTCCCTCTTTACTACACAATGCTACTGTTCAAAGCAGAGTTTAATATAATAGGATCATAGAAATCTAGGGATCATAGACACAATGCTCTCTCATTTTATAGGTGAGGAAATGGAGGCCCCCAAAATGTTAAGTGACTTGCATAAGGTCACAGAGGAAGGAAGAGGCAGGATTAGAACTTAAATCTTGTGACTCTACTGTACCATGCTGCCTCCCTAATTCCTACAATGCTTTTCATATTGGGACAAAATATTTTCCCATCTGATCACATCTTATTTTATACGTTCATTTCATGGAAGCAGGTGGTACATTACATGGAATGTTGTTCATGAGTTCAAGAAGGCCTGAGTTCTAATCCTGTATCAAAAACTTACTTGTTGTGGGATCTGAGCAAGTCCCTTAATCTCAGTTTCATTTCCTCATCTGTAAATGTACCCATATCATAGGAGAATTAAATGAAATAATATATAAAATTTACTTTTTTAAACCTTAAATCAATTTATAAATGCTAGAAGGTATTAATATTAATTATTTTTCTGGTGAGGCAATTGGGGTTAAGTGACTTGCCCAGGGTCACTTACTAGTGACTAGTGACTAGTAAGTGTTAAGTGTCTGAGCTGGATTTGAACTCAGGTCCTCCTGAATCCAGGGCCGGTGCTCTATCCACTGCACCACCTAGCTGTCCCTGTATTAGTACTCAATTAAAAGAACTACTTAGTCCTCTGATTAGTCACAGACCTGATTGTATCCCTCAAAGTGCCCAGGACAGAACACTGAATATAGCAAGAATTCAATTGATATTTGCTAATTTATTACTTGCAGGCATACTTCTTATAATGATGTAAGAAATACTTCTTATATGATATCAGATTACTGGGCTAGGCTTCAGAAGTCCTAGATTCTAAGTCACCATGTATGTAAATAATAATGAACTTAGGTAAGTTAAGCTTTTCTGAGACATGGTTTCCTGACCTGTATGGAGGGGAGGCATAATTGTTCCAAAATCAGAGGAATGTCAAATTATGTTTGTGACATTTTCCATATGACTTTGGCCAAATTATGTGACTTCCCTTGATTTCATTTTCCTCTTCTGTTAAAATGAGGGTGTTGGACTAAAGAATGTTTCCACCTTTGAATCTATGATCTTACCTACCCCCAAACACTTCTCAAAGGTGTGTTGGAAAAATAAGCTTGAAAAATATATTTGAACATTTGCTTTTTGAAAATTGTAAAGATATATAAATGTAAGCTTTTGTATGTATGTATAAGTCAAATGTGTTAGATAGATCTACCTTGTGTAGTCTTTTAGAGCAAAACTTCACCTGCCTCTATTAACCACCCCACAACCCCCAGCTCACCTTGAAGCTACTCTGGATGCTTTGTTAGTTGGATCCTTCTAAGTGGCCTACAGTTTTCCAAGCAGATGGCCTCACTCTATAGTTGTGGACTACATGATGTGATAGATAATGAAAAAGATAAGGCAGGGTAGAAAATGGACAGAGCAATGGCTGATACAGTCTCTGGGCTATGAAATTGAGTGTGAACAATGCCCTGACAGATGGCGAATTGGGGTGAAGGGTAATTATCATTTAACTTTTCCTTACAACAAATGTAGGAGGTGGTTTTAATTTTATTCCCATTTTACAAATAAGGAACTAGAGAGAAACAGATTAATGCCTTTCCCAGGGTCACACAATTAGTAGGTCTCCTAGGCCATATTTGAATTTAGCACTTCCTGACTTTAAGTACAGGTTTCTAGCCACTGTGCCATCTATATAAGAGGATAAGAAAAAATTAATTAAAATAATTTACATATATCACCATGTAGATATGAACAAAAATGCTCACGTTTAATGTTTCTATTGTTGTAGGGGGTAGACACTTTAATCCATTTTTTTTTTTTTAGTGAGGCAGTTGGGGTTAAGTGACTTGCCCAAGGTCACACAGCTAGTAAGTGTTATGTGTCTGAGGCCGGATTTGAACTCAGGTACTCCTGACTCCAGAGCCGGTGCTCTATCCACTGCGCTACCCAGCTGCCCCCCATTATTTTTTAAATCAATCAATCAACTAACTAATTAGTTAGTTAATTTATTAATCTATTTATTTATTTAAGTTTTCAACCTTTGTTTAGATAAGATTTCCAAATTCTCCAATTTAAAATTTTTTCTTCCTCCCTCCCCTCCCTGCCCCCCTCCCCTAGACAGCAGGTAATCTTATATATAATACACTATAATCCATTATTGATGGGATTGTAGATTGTTCCAAGTGTTTTAGAGAATAATGTAGAACTATGCAATAAGTGATTTAACTGTAGAAGCCTTTGGACTTAGCAACGTTTTTACTAGAATATTACTCTAAAAGTATAATTAGAATAAAAGGATCTATTGATAGGGAAATTCATATCTACATGAGCACACATTCATTTGCTATGCATATTTGCAATATAAAAATGGCAATGACATATCTTCAATGATTAGAAGATACTTAAGTCAGTTTATATTTCAATACTTTAATATATCTATAATCAGTGATGTCCATCACAACCCATTTTTTAAATTTATTTTATTTTTTGGTGAGGCAATTGGGGTTGAGTGACTTGCCCAGGGTCACGCAGCTAGTAAGTGTTAAGTGTCTGAGGCTGGATTTGAACTCAGGTCTTCCTGAATCCAGGGCCAGTGCTTTATCCACTGCACCACATAGCTGTTCCCATCATAACCCATTAATATTTTGTTGTACTGTATGCCATATCTTTTTCCTTCTCTAAATATTTTACATGGAATCCTCCCCAATGCACTGGGTAAATTTATTTTTAATCTCTTGATATGTATGTGTACAAAAGAGTTTTGTAACAGTTATCCTTTGCAATGAAATATGTAACAACCTAAATTACAAGCCCATCTTTTTTTCTGGTCATATAATCTCTGAAAAAATCATTCATATTGCTTTGACTCTTCAGTGTATTCTACAAACTATCCTTAAACTTATTCATACCCATAATCCCTATCTCCATTGAATCTGGGATGACCCAAAAAATTTATCTCCCAGAAAATGTGATATCTCATTAATCACATGTTTATACTATTAGAAGAATTTAAATTAACATGATAATTGAAATATTAACTCATTGATGGGGCAGTACAAACTCCAATGTCTCACACTACAACTCATCCATAGCTTTTTAACCTATACAGACCTTCTCATTTCCTTCTATTAGTCAACTACAGAGTGTCCTCCATTCAATTTGCTACTGGCATTTCTCTTTATTTTTGACAGTCTTTCTTTTTATTTTATTTGGGGGGGGCAGGGCAATGAGGGTTAAGTGACTTGTCCAAGGTCACACAGCTAGGAAGTGTCAAGTGTCTGAGGCCAAATTTGAGCTCAGGTACTCCTGAATCCAGGCTGGTGCTTTATCCACTGCACCATCTAGCTGCCCCTCTTGACAGTCTTTCTGTTACTTATATCTTACTCTATGAGCAGGCTATCTCCAATTTCTCATCATATATTTTTTGCATGACTTATATGTTCCTTTGGTGTATGTAATTTACAATAAGATGCAGCCTACTTTATCAATTACCATTTTGGTTACCCACAATTTAAATTTTTGGGAAATCTGGTATTCAACAACTTGTCGTAATATGGCTTTACTAAAATAATCTTGAAATTAAAGATATATACCTTTTCACATAACAATTTTCCAAAGCCAATTCAACTTTCATTTCTCCCCTGAATCAATTTTGTTCTTTATTTGCAAAGTCTGTCGAAAAATGCACTCATGAACCTTCTCAGTGGACTTTCTATCGAACTGCAGATTAGACTCTGGACAAAAGACATTTTCTTTCTTTTTAGTCAAATAATTTAGCTTTACTCTTTTTACTAAATGTGAGTCTTACTTAGGATTCTCTTAGGGGGTTCCAGATTTGATGGAATTAGTTTAACATAAACTGTAAATTAAAAAAAAATATCTAGTGAATCTCATATTTATTGAAAATTCTACTTTAAAATGGAATCTACCTCAATACATTATGACTGAGACAATCATTTTGGGCAAGCATATAATCTATACAGTTTAATCGTTGATTGATATTGATAAAAAAGCACTGTTGAACAAACCACTTTTTAAAATATGTCTTTAAAGGAATCTTATAATTTTTTGGTTATTTTTGGCATAAGCATGAGAGGAACCATATAGGAGAAGAGACGTAAAATTGCATTTTAATTTACCAAATCATTTTTCTCCAATTAGTGAACAATACACAGTGTTATCTTGTATTACCTATAACTTTCAGTCAATTATGTGATTATGAAGATGTGGTCCACTAAAGTATATCATGTACAAAATCCACTTTTTGCCTTCCCTTCATCTCCATAATTTTTGAGAGCCAATGGTTACCTCTACATCACAAGTGGCATGAACTATATTAGTATTCCATTAAAATACTATGTACATGTGCATACATATACTTAGCAAAATATGGATAATATTAAAAATAATGAAAATTTTGGACATAAGAACATTACATAAGTAAATAGATAGTACCAGGAAATCAGATGGAAGAGAGATCACACTAAACCTTGAAAGAAAAGTAGGTCATTAGATAGAAATGTCAAGAGAGAATAAGATGAAGGTAAGTAAAACCTACATTTTGAAAGGGAAATGACCAAAGAGACAGATGTAGAAATAATGAAACATATTAAGAAATGGGAAGTATAACAGTATTTTAAATTCCCATTAAAACTCAAATTCAGGGGCAGCTAGGTGGCGGCAGTGGATAGAGCACTGACCCCGGAGTCAGGAGGACCTGAGTTCAAATCCAACCTCAGACACTTAACACTTATTGGCTGTGTGACCCTGGGCAAGTCACTTTACCCCAATTGCCTCACCAAAAACAAAAAACAAAAAACCAAACAAACCCTCAAATGCAAGTATACATGAAAATAGATAAATTTTAAAATCACTCAAAATCACTGATACAATGGACTAAGCACAGGAACAGAACTCAGGAGATGTGGTTAGCCCTAGCTAATCTTCCTGATTAGCTGTGTGACCATGAGAATTTACTATAGTTCCCTGAAGTTTGGTTTACCCATATATCAGATGGAGGATCGAGGTGGATGTGGTGATATCAAGAGTGCCTTTTAGATCCAAAGTTCCATAAACAGTGTATTAGTTTGCTGCTAACCTGGTAGAAAGCAATAACACTTTAAAAATGCAGGGAGGAAAAACAAAAACAAAATGCAGGGAGGCCAGGTTGAATTGAGTGGCAGTGGTGCTAAGTAAGGTAAAGAAACTGCCTGGGAGGCAATTTACAATCATTATTAGCCTATTATTATTATTATTATTACCTCAGTCATGTATTAGCTCTTTTCCACAATAGGGACTGGGTTTGTCATTGCTTTTACAGATGAAGAAAGTGGGACAGTACTGAATTAAATGATTTGCCCAACGTCATACAGCAAACAAAATATGAATGTAGAATATCAGGTGTCTAGTCCAGTTCTTAGCACAGTGCACCTCTCTCCTCCACTCAGGAATTTTGAGAGAGATGTGCAGTCAAAAACAATGTATTCCATGGTGTATTTTGTGAATCACGATGTTACTAATGTCTGTAACTACATGAAGGATTATTATATCAGGGATGCTGACCAGCTGTTCTCCATATCCCCTGAGGCTAGAACATGAAGAAATGGCTTTAAGCTGCCACTGGAGGGATTAAGGTGGATTTAGGAGGATTCTAGGCTCCAGGATTGGACTTTTATCAAAATGAAAGAGCTATCCATGAGAACTGTCAATCAAGACCTCAGTCAGTTCAGTCATTCAATGAAAAGTTTCCTGACAGCAGGGTTAGAATAGTTTTCAGAGGGAGGTTATGTACTTTTTCAAAGTGTTTAAAAAATAACAGATTTTCCTATCTGTGGAGGTTAAAGTGAGGTCTGGCCAGAAAGAAATGAGAAGTAAAAAAAAAAATTAGTAAGCTCATGAGGTTCCATCAACACCTATGATTATTTTAACATTTTCTATAAAAGGAAATTTACACAGAAGCCTCTCTGTAATGACATAGAGATTTGGTATTTCAAGAACAAGCATGGATTCTGAGTTTGGAACTTATCTTGAATATCCAAGTATTTCAACTTCCTTTCAGATCACATTTTTATAGAAGAGATAATTTTTGTCCTAGTTTTAATTTCATTGAAATTATCTAAAGCCAATATGAATATTTCCATAAAAT
This sequence comes from Dromiciops gliroides, assembly GCF_019393635.1. Classification (NCBI taxonomy): domain Eukaryota; kingdom Metazoa; phylum Chordata; class Mammalia; order Microbiotheria; family Microbiotheriidae; genus Dromiciops; species Dromiciops gliroides. The sequence goes on along the minus strand of NC_057861.1, from coordinate 689,669,682 downwards.
ACATTGTTCCAGGCTTTTTTTAAACTCAAAAAAACTATCACTTTGCATTTAGAATTTCAAAGCTTTCAGTCAAGGCACTAATATCTTTATCCTTTCAACACAGACATTTAAGAACAATTCAAACATCAAGAAATACTTGTGACTTTTTTACATTTATCTGCATACAGGTTTTCTCTATAAATTTTTAAAGATGCCATTGAATAGGAAAGATGAATTTTTTATCATTCTTTTTAAAAATATTAGTAAATCAAAACAGAAATCAAATGATTTATTTGTTTCAAAAAATTAGGATAGTTGAAAAGTGGATGGACAAAGAACCAATCTGGTATAGGGCCTACATTCTAAGAGGGAGAACTATTTGATGAAAAGAACATTAGGAATTGAATAAATTATATTTTGGAATACTGGCTCTACTACTTATTGACTATATCTTTTTTTTCTTTACTACATCTTAACAGTTTAAAATACAGCTAAGACTCTGGAGAATGGGGCTAGCAAACCCAATGTTGCTGGAGCTATTTAGTATTTCTAATTATTGATATCTTTAAATGAGATATTTTTTGTGCTTACTTGTCTTTATAGTTCATATTAGATCTAATCTAAATGAAATAACAGATGGAAAATTACTTTGTAAAGCTCTAGGATATCACATGTTCTGAAAACAAAACAGATAAAATTCTTTCAGATAAAATGTCAAATTTTGTGTATGCTATTTTTGCCTTGTTGGGAAAGGACATTCAGAATCATAAAAAATAGTAAATTGATACTTCTGTAAATATTTCAAGGAAACAAATTCCATTGGCATAAAATGAGCCAAAATAGATTGCCATCCCTCTATGATTTTGAAGTTAAATTGTCTTTGATAGGTACCATTAAGTAAAAAAAGAAAATCCTCTGCAATTAAAATAAAGATGATTTTCTTGGAAGTTAGTTAGGCTGATCCTGGGAAAAACAGTCCATTATTTGCTTTTCAGGTTTTGTTGGAAATATCAGAGTTTTCAAACCTATATTGACAAGGCCTTCAAGAGAATAGAAATCATTTGAAAAAAACAAACAAACAAATGTGCTACCCTTCGGGTAAAGATGTCAACTGCATAGCAGTGTTGTTGGATTTAAAGCTGGTACAAGAGCCAAACCTAAAAAGTAGCCATTAATGGTTAAATATTAACCAAGATGGAATTCTCAAGTGGAATGGAATAAGGTTTTATACTTGGCCCTTTGCAGTTTAATCTAGCCCAAGAGAGAAGATATTCTGTGCCCAAAATAAAACATAAACCAATGAAATATTATTTAATATTGGTATGAAATGATATCTCACATTGGTCTTCAGTAATTTATTTAAATCAACAATGGTCAGTAAGAAAAGAATGAATTGCTCCATCTACTAATGCAAATTTTCTATACTCTCATTTATCTTTATCTCCATACAAATACCTGCCTTTCTATGCATTTCAATATTGTCTTTCTTTGGTAATATGTACTTAATTTCTTTATTTTCCATTTTGACCTTCTCTTAGCTTAAGGAGATTCAGGAATTTGGGAAATTGAAGACAAGTTTTTGGTAGTTTATGAAGAACTAGAACACACACACATGCACACAAATACACACATGCATATACACACACTCCTAACCTTTCCATGAACTAAAGAATACTAATTTTGATTTTCTATCTCTGAGTAAATTTAGATGCCATACCTATTGCACTCAATACCACATGGTAAAATAGTAATGACTATTACTAAATTACTAAAGTATGGCATTTGTCCTAATGAGAGAGAGAGAGAGAGAGAGAGAGAGAGAGAGAGAGAGAGTGTGTGTGTGTGTGTGTGTGTGTAAAAAGTAGGGAGAGGGAAAAATGTCATGTTAACTCTTTGCAGATTATGTGTAACATGAATAGATCCTCAGAGAAATATGGAAAGATTTTGAGGAACTAGTGCTCTGGTTTTTATTGGGCCCTCTTCTATTCTCCCTTTTTTTTGCATGTAGATCTCATAAATTCCAGGATATTCAATTATCATCTCTAAGAGGATGATTCTTATATCACATTATCCAGTCCTATCCCCTTTTCTGGACTCCAGTGTCATATCTACAAATGCCTGTTAGACATTATGACCTGGATATCCCATAAACATCCCAAACTCAACATTTTCCAAACTGAACTACCAATAGGGAAAGGAAAAAAAAATCCCTTAATTTTGATAATCTGCCAGGTGGACTGGCATTCTCAAGTTCCAGGAATGGGTAAAAATTCAGATGAAATAGACTGATACCTTCAGTAATCTTATTTGCTGATTTGGGTTTCCTTAGTCTTTTCAATGACTACTCCTCCCACCCTGATATTCACTTAACTCTCTATTAGGAGGAAAGTAATCTGCTCAAGGATCCCCAGTGGCCAGTATAATACCTAACACATACCATGCGTTTAGCAAATATTTTTGATTACTTTATTGATTAGTTATTGATTTGGGGTATTTTCACATCCTAGCATGATTAGTTTTTATTCTTTTTTATTATATGTGCTTACCATGAAAATTAATAAATAGATAAAATAAGGAATATAATATTATGAACATCCTTATCATTTTACAAATTCAAGCCAAAAACCTAAACAGCAACAACAAAAATTGATGTATTTTCTCAGTATTCTTTTTTTGTTTGTTTGCTTGAGGTCTTTTATTTTTGAATTAGTTCCTTTTTTGAAAATATATAGTTGAAGTCAATGGATAATATTTCTCTTTAACTCGCTTTACATAAAAGAGAGAGAGTGAAAGAGAGAAAGCAAAAGGATTATAGAGAAAAAACAGAGATAAAAGAAAGAAGGAAAGAAGCAAGCAAGGAAGGAAAGAAAGAAGGAAGGAGGTACCAGGAAGAAAAAGAGGAAGGAAAGAAGGAAAAAAGAAAGAAGATAAAAAAGGAAATAATAAAAGGAAGGAAGACAATAGGAAGAAGCGAGGGGAAAGGAAAACAAGTTTTTTTGTTTTTTTTTTTTTATCATGGTGAATTAAAATTCTCCTTAAGTTAGAACTTTTATTAATACGGCATGTGATTCTATTGTACAATATTCCTTTGAACCGTGCTATGGACACGAAAGGTATCTGAGCCAAAAATTTGATGTATACTCCAGTGCTACCATATCCTATTATTAAATTAAACTATCTTAAAAAGTAAAATGTGTTGATGATAGTCATTCCTCAACTATACCTTATAGTTGTTTATTAAAGACACCATAAAACTCAAGGTACTTAAGATCACTAAGGGAAAAAGTATGAAAGGAGGAATGGGAGTGGGCTTTTCCCTTCTAAAGCATTTTAATTATTAATCATCCAGTGAGTTACTGTTGCTTTTACATTTTCCAATTTATGAAATATCCTCAACATTTCATAATTTGTTTATTCTTTACACAAGAAATGTGACATCCTAGATAAACTCAGCTTGCAGCAAACATTTGAGCTGAAAATGACAATGTAGAAGATTTATATAAGCCTTAATAAAAAAAAAATCCTGGAATAAGGACATTTGGCAGTTCATCAATGTTGCATTTTGAAAACTGGATATAAGCTAGTATGAAATATAAAAACAATTAGAAGCTCAGCAAAATATTTCCTACATATGTGTCTCTCTCTAAATAATGTTTTTTATGCCTCAGTTCCCAGGTAAAATTTCCATATATTCCATTTCATATTTGCTGTAACGAAAATATATACAACATTTCTCCAATAGAAACCCAAACTGAAATTTCCTGGATAATTTCAAAATTACTATATTATTAAAGTTGTATTTAATTTCTTCTTTCATTTTGATCCTGCTTTAGATTAAAGATTTGGGCAACTCAGGACAGGTTTCTAGTAGTTTATGGAGAACTGGAACACAAACACAAACACACAGTCCTAAGCATTGTATGAACTAAAGAATACTCATTTTTATTTTATATCTGTGAGAAAATATAGATAAGATATTTTTTTTCATGAAAAACACTGATCCTTAGGATTCTGTTCACTGGCCATTGGATATGTAAGCTATGCACTGCCTACCTCTATGGCACCACAAAATAGGGTGCTTGCTTTGGAACAAAAAGAAACAAAGGTTCTGAAAGCCCAGTGAAGTGGAAACAGCTCTGATATTTCAAAGTACCTTGTTCAATCCTAAAAGAGGACTCAGGTTTGAATACTAAATGGAAAAAAAAAATCTTGAAAGTATCTTAGAAAGTTGTAAACTAAAATAACACAACTGCACAAGGCTTTCTTTGCAACGGAAAAAAGCTAACACATAAAATAAAAGAGGGAATCCATTTTCTGGAGGAAATCTATGATTCTGTCAAACCTTGAACACTTGAAATATGATGTTCTTTCTTTTTATTGGGAAGCAAGCCAAGCTACCTAGATTTAAGTGATCACTTATCAACTTGCTGAACTATCAAGGCTTACATGGCCCTATTGGCAACAAGCTAATTTCTGATATGACTACCAAGGAAACACTGAGTAGAGAGGGGGATGCTGTCAGTCTGTCTTGACTAAGTGAGTTCTTTCCTAAATCCTTGCATCTCCAAAAGCCTTTGCAAAACTCATTATTGTCATATCAACCCAATTCCAAGTATGTGCCCAACATAATTAATAACAATAACTTTTTTGTAATTTAAATATGAGCATGTCAACAGAGTAGGAAAATTTAACTCATTTTCTATCCTACTCCCATTTAATCTTGCTAACATTATAAATCCTCACTAAAGCTGTTCATAGATATCTCATGTAGTGTGAGTTGATCTGGGGTTACTTTTTCCTCATTACACGTGTGGCTTTTCTGATTGTGCATGTTTCAGAACTTTACATAACACATCCCAGACTAACATCCTACTGACTAAAATGCAAAGAAAATCACATGTATGATCTCACAAGGTTATTGTCTTGACTGGAAAATATTTTCTTCTTGAAAATATGCCACATTTGGATTGGGAGAACGATGTAGAAATGCTTTAATTTTCTTGAAATCTTCAAATAATACACTTAATATCATGGAAACTTCTTTAACATATGGGCTGAACACTTCTTCCTGTTTGGTAATAGCAAAATCCCTCTACAAAAGCCCTTCTTCCAGATTCTTCTTGTCCTAGAGGTGACCTGAGGCTAATGTCGTGAGAGGAGAGAACACATTTGAACAAGAGAATATGGAATAAGAACACAATCAAAAGACCATGAAATGAACCTCAGGGTATAGATACATTAGGGAAGTGAAAGAATTAGGTAGAATTCTACAACCCACCACCAACCCCCCCTAAAAAAGAAGAAAGGATATAGGAAAAAATAGTCTGAGCCTGTAGTTTAAAAACAAGGACCCCATGATATCACTTACTACTACTTGCAGACCATTAATCGTCACTATCACTCCATCAACTTTCCCACTCTGAAGTTTCAAGTCATCCAGTCTAGATACTTAATATTATGACTTATAAAGCTTCTGAAGAACACAGGACATAAGCAGGTGAACTCTATTCGGGAAGAAATAGGAAGATCATCAGTAGTTTTAAACAAACTTCTAGTTTTCTATTTCCTATATTAAGGGTGAGAGAACTAAACAACATATTAGTCTTTTAGAATTTCACAGTTCGCATTTGTTGACACTGTTGTTTACTGTTAACATTAGAGTGAAGACAAGTTCTACTCCCATCATAAACATCCCTTAGTTTCCAGAATTATATAAAAGAACAACGACAAGGAAAACACCTAGAATTTGTTTTCAATCTCAGTTCTTTCCCTGCTGTATGACTTGGACAATTCATTTCACTTCTGGGTCTTCGTTTTTTCCATCTGCAAAACTCAGGCATGATGTTAATTTAATTCTACTGTACCTTCTAGTTTTCAGTCCTGTATACTTTAATAATAATTCCATCTCTAATTCACTAGGTTGTAATAAGGATGAAATAACATTTATTTGAGATTAGACAAATCAGGACTCAATTTCCTTTTTTGTAAAATGAAGTTTTGGATTAGATAAATGAATACTTAAAAGTTAACAAAGCAATTTAAATTTCTTTATTTAAGGCTTGTAAAAGCCCTGTGAGATGGACGTCATATTTACATTTTATTGATGGGGAAACTGAGACTCAGAAGTTGTGACTTGCCCTGGTTCACACAGATAGCAAGTATCAGAGGCTGGAAGTAATCTAAGGGTTTCTTAACTTCAGCACTCAACCAGCTGCTTCTGAAAGAATATACAAGTCATTTTTGCCAAATCACTTAAGTCAGCAGGGATTAGATAAGTTAATAATGTTTTCATTTTTGCCAACTGGGTATGTGGATCTCAAGGGAGTAGGTGAAAGTGTTTTGTGATAGTTGAGATTTTGTTAGGCTTGGGATTTCAAAGACATGTACACAGACTCTAACTTAATTCAACTACAAGGTTTATTGCTGTTTCACAAATTGATTTAGTAGATATATTCATGCAGAAAGAAGAATATTAGATATTTGTGCTGTGCTTCTTTGCCATGGCAGATCTCCCATTTTGAGTTGGTTTGTAAAACTAATCTTTACATGTGAATAGCCGCAGTCTGAACAACAAGGGCAGTTCTGGATGACTCAAAATGTTAGTGACTTTACCATTCTTATTGTCATTCATATTGCCTTAGACTAGGTTAAGTCCTAGTCATTGTTGCAATATTATAATTAACAGTTTACAAATAACAAAAGCTATTTATACAGTGCTTTACGGTTTGCAAAACACAATATTTTCTTATTATTTTCTCACAACAAATCTGAGTACAATCTATTATCTATCCCATTTTACAGATGAAGATAATGTCAGATGAGGAAACTGAGGCAGGAGTTAAATGTCTTGACCAGACTCACATAGCTAGTAAGTATTTAATATTCAATTTGAACTCAGGCTCTTTTCCTGTCTTTAAGTATAGAGTTCTAGTACTGTACCATCTAGTTGCTTCTACTTTTCTTTTGAACAGAGGCCTGAATGCACGGACATTCCTCAATCACTCTATCCTTTTCTATCTCTATGTCTTTTCTTCTTCTTGGCAAAGGGGCAAGATATAAACAGCCTGTATTAGGTGTTATATGTTGAATTAAGGAGAATGAAGTAACCTCTTACATCTTTTGGATGATGAAAATGATCAATCTGTAATCTGTACAAATGAGAAATTGCTAATCTTCCTCTACCCCCCCCCCCCATAAATGTCTCCTGAACATTTTTGCCCATCATGTCCATAGAATAAACCTATAAATTTTTAATTTATTTTTGTATCTTGGTAAAAGTTGATAAGTGTTCTTTGTAGTAATAGTAGGCATGCTCAAGGGTATAGTAGGGCTTTTTTAAATGTAAAGATCATCAGATTAGAAAAAGATAATTTATTCAGGTGTCATATAATGGAGAAGAGGGGAAGGGAACATATATGTCTTAACTGCTTTCTATGCAGCAAGCACCATATTATGTGCTTTATAAATACTATGTCATTTGACCCCCATAAGAACCCTAGATGATAGATAATTATTATCCCATTATTATAGATGAGAAAACTATGTCAACAAAAGGCAAGTGAGTGGCCCAGAATCCCACAGCTATTAAGTTTCTAAGGCAGAATTTGAATTTCTGTATTCTTGCCTCGGCCACCAGTGTCTACTGTGTAACCTAGTTACCTCTAGGTCAAAAAAGAACTCTAATATATCTAGTTCATTAAAAGGGCCCAGCTATGCGATTCAAGGGAGGACAATGAATTAATTTATTTAATCAAACATAAGTATGATATTTTACAGTTCTTAGTTGTGTGTGTACATACATATACTTCTGTACCTGTGTGGGCACTAAGGTGACACAGTGGAGTCAGGAAGACCTGAGTTCAAATCCAGCTTCAGAACCTTTCTAGCTCTGTAACTAAACAAGTCACTCAGCCCTGTTTGCCTTAGGTACCTCATCTGTAAAATGAGCAGGAGAAGGAAATGGCAAAACTACTCTAGTCTCTTTGCCAAGAAAATCAAATGGGATCATAAAGAGTCAAATATGACTAAAAGACTGAAACAACAATAACATATACATACATATGTATATATTTTATCATTTGATACTTGGCATTGTTCCAGGTATCAGCAGGTGAATGAACAATCTTATAAGAATGTGAAGATAATAATTGGTATTGGACAGTGAAATTTTCTTTTCTAGAAATGAAGGGAAAGAAGTATGATATAGTGGAAAGAGAGTGAGCTGGTCCTCACCTCCTTCCTCAGACATATAATGATGTTATAAACAAAATAAATCATGTGGCCACAAAGTCCTTCTAGACCAACTCCTGTATGACTATAAGCTGTAGGAACAACATTGATCTGCACTAGGAAAAGGAGTTTGCTCAACAGTTCTTTATTCTGATGTTAATAAAAGTTCTAGAATTTTTTTAAAAATGGTGTTATGAGAACAACAAAATCAGAATTATTTATACATGTAACTGTCTTCCTTTATCACAAATCTATTCTTACCCAAGTACAAGCAACCCAGGGATACAAGAAATCTGGAAAATGTGAAACATTTATTTAGTCGGTAGTGAATGGTTTATATGTGTAGTAAAATGTAGTTACAATTGGGAAAACTGAGAAAAATAACCTCAATTCAACAACAAATTAAGCCTTACTAATTTTCAATATAGAAAGTAAGATTTAAAAGGACAGATAGATTAAAGATGTACCACAATGTTTATAACTTTATTGAATTATTTCATTTTCGTCACTAGCTTTCCTCTCTCGACTAGTTTATGTGATCTTACATTTTATAGATCTTATGGAGACAAATGATTTATTAAACCCAATGAAATGTAAAGTTACTGATACATAAATGTATCAAAGAGCAGTGAGTCAATCAATTTGAAGCTCATTTGGGCATTTTATAACATTCTAATGATACCATTGGTGTTCTGTATCACATCCCTGTGTAAATTCTAAATTTTCAAGCATTCCTCATTACTCCTGAAACATTTATGTAAGCCGGGAAAGGTAGGCCTAATACATTGTGAGTAGGCCAGAATATGATTTATCACGGTACCCCTGACTTTATACCATTAATCCACAAGCCAAATCATTAGTACAAGGCTGTCATCATCTATAATCAAGGATATGGCTGAGCCTCCATGTGAAGTCTAGATATCACTATTATGAACACAGCCCAGGCAGAATCATCTCATGGGATTATTTGGGGTCCCCAAAATGTGCCACATTAGTTCACAGGCCAGAAGTTAATAGCTGCTGAGCTTGTCTGTGTGTCATTCCAGACCTATAGATGGATGAGGATTGATTCTATTTTTTAAAAATGCTCATAGAACATTTCCTCCAAATGGCACTAAAGCATCACCATAGATTCAGAGCTGGGAGTTCATCCTCTTAGAATGTTTTCATATTATAGGTGAAGACATTGAGGTCTGAAAAGATAAGTAAATTGCCCCAGAGTCACATAGGCAACAAGTGGAGAGCAAGGATGCAAATGTGAATTACATGCCCTCAAATCCAATACCCTTCCCCACTCTGCCCTTCTGCTTTGGACCAGACCTTCATTATCAGAGACAGGTCTTTTGTGTGTATGTGTGTGTGTGGGGGTGTTGTTTTGTGGGCAAATGAGCGTTAAGTGACTTGCTCAAGGTCACGCATCTAGTGTCAAGGGTCTGAGGCGGATTTGAACTCAGATCCTCCTGAATCATGGCCTGCACGGTTTATCCACTACGCCACCTAGCTGCCCCCAAGGACATTCTTTATAACTGGACCAAACTATACACAGCCTTAGGTCTAGTAGTAAAATAAGTACTTAACATACATCTTACACCCTACTTATTATAATTCTTATCCTTTTTTATGTTCCTCCTATTAGCCTAAAATCTGTCCTTCCAGTTTCCTTGCTCTGGACCACAAAGGTTAGTCATTCCCAATAAGCAAACATTTTTTATGCCCTCAGAATATAACCAATCTTTGATATCTTTGCTTACCACCCTCTCAAAGATTTATTCCCTTTTTAATGTCCCAACATACAAGTAAGTGTCCTGAGAAGACTATCAGTAAATATGTCTTTTGATTTTTTATGCTCTGGAGATGAAGCTTCTTTGAGTATTATTGAACATTTTAATGAGTTAAAGTCTACAAACATAGATGATTATATTCTCAGGGCAATGAATAAGAAAAAGATTTGATCACAGGCAACTGCCAACTAATTTCAAGAAATCAAAGTCACTTCAGAGATGCTAAGACCTGGACCCCTAGGTTAATGATATCAAGAAAGCAAAAATGAGGACAGGATGATTTTCTGGAACGAGGTAATGAACCTTGTTTAAATATTATGCTTGCTGGTAGTTTCTGCTACCTTAACAATACAAATCAGAAAAGGTTAAGCCTTGCATTGGGGTTAAGTGACTTGCCCAGGGTCACACGGCTAATAAGCGTTAAGTGTCTGAGGCGGACTTTGAACTCAGGTACTCCTGACTCCAGGGCGGTGCTCTATCCACTGTGCCACCTAGCCTGCCCCCATCACTTACTTTAGTGTTTGAGAATTACTAGCTTTTGCATGATGCTTTAAGGCTCACAAAGCCTTACACAGCTTTTCTTATTCTATTTTTACAACAATCCTGCTGTAATTATCCACATTTTACAGAGGAACCAAAACTGAGACTGAGAGAAGTTAAGTGATTTGGTACAGTATACACAGTCAATAAGTGTCTAAGGCCTATATTGAATTTTTTGGCAGGGCAATGAGGGTTAAGTGACTTGCCAGGGTCACACAGCTAGTATGTGTCAAATGTCTGAGGCCAAGATTTGAACTCAGGTCCTTCTGAATCCAGGGATGGTGCTTTATCCTCTGTGGCACCTAGCTGACCGCCTTTTTAATTTTTAAATTTTTTTTTCATGTTGATTTGTTAAAAAGAAGTCATATAAATCCATTATGTTCAATAAGGTTTATTATGTTAATAAGCCATGATAATGCATAGACCAAGTATGTCTTGATTTCAGAAAAATGTCTTCCATATTCTGAAGGATAGTTTTCAGTATACAAATTCACTCATTTTATTACAAATTATTAGCTTTTGTTGCTGTCCCCATTACAGGTGTTCTAATATTTGCAGTTAGAATACGTTGTGGACTGGAAGTAAATGAAGAAAATCCAAGTCCTAGTTTGGTGTTTACTAGCTGTGTGATATTTGGCCAAATTACAGTCTCTGATGTCTAGTTTCTTCTTCTTTTTAAAATGGGGACAAAAATACATTTCCCCTATCTAATTTTCAGAGTTACTTTGAGAATCAAAAATGAGAGCAGGGCATGTGAAATTATTCATTAATTGCAAAATGGTATACAAACCTCTTATTATCCCTATTTTACAATTGAGGAAATAAAACATATAGAGCTTTAAGTGACTTGCCCAGGGTCACAGAGAGTATAAATGTTTGAGGCCATATTTGGACTCAGATCTTCCTGACTGAGGAATAGTGTTCTATCCACTACACCACTATCTGCTTGGATGGATGATGGATGGATGAATGGATGAGTGTCCACATCCTTATCTCTCCAATATCCAAAACGGCATCAGCTAGGTACTTAAAATGAATATTGTGTCTTCATGAATCTCTTAGTGTTAATATCCCTTCAGTAATACAGGTGGTGTACAAGAGTTGCATTGAATATTTGAAAAAAAAATTCTGGGCACCTTCATAAGCTTTCCACAACTTACCTTTCCTGGTCCTCAGACAACAGGCATATGTAATTGTAACTTTGAACCCAGTTATAACTTTTATAGCTTTGTGGTATAATTATATGGCCGTATAGAGGAGGTTTTGTTTCACAGAAAATAACCTATCAAAGGAAAGAAATTGTTAGTAAAGATTACTTCCCTGATAATGACTGACTTGTTCTTTCCTTTGTAGAATTAACACATCCACTTTGGGGTGGCTTCTTTTCCATTTTAGATATAAATATACCTCCTCGTGGAACATGAATATATTCCATTGAAATTTTTATATGAAAATTTAACTAGCATGACATGACATGTCCCAGGTACACTGACATCCTGAGTTATAATTCCCTCCCCACAAGGGTTCCTATTACACAGTTATCCAATGATTTTCCTACCCTCATATCACACTGTTCTGCCAGCCTGTGGACTCCTTACAAATTGGGCAAAGACAGGTGGGTTGCTCTCCAAAAGAAAATAAGGAAATAGGGTGACATACCCAGGGAAAATAGGAGAACAGAAAAAGCAGGTTAGCTGCCTTCTCCTTCTTTCAGGAAAGTAGACCAGCTAGATGGTATAGTAGATCGGGCCTGGAGTTAGGAAGACTCATCTTTCTGAGTTCAAAATCCAGCCTCAGAAACTTACTAGCCTGTGTGACCCTGGGTAAGTTACCTCTACCCTTTTGCCTCAGTTTCCTCACTCTATTAAATATGCCGAAGAAGGAAATGGCAAAACACTCCAGTATCTTTGCCAAGAAGATCCCAAATGGAGTCATGGAGAGTAGGACATGACTGTATAATGTCTGAACACATACATATACAACACACTCCTGTAGATTTTGTTTCACTCATTATCATACTTTCCTGAAGCATTTTTTAATCTTCTCACCTCAATAGCCACTCAAAAAGAATTTGTCAGAGTTCTTACTGTACTTCATAGTTATGGTGATTCCCAGTCAAATCTGTTCCTCTCCCAGTCATGGGCAGTGCCTAATTGAATCCAGTGGCCTAATTGAATTGCTCTGTCCCATCTGTGAAAATTGACCTAGGGCCACCTCTCAAAGAAGGTTCTTTGAGTTGCTTCTGGTTTAGCCTTTCATGACTCCAGGACAAAACTTGGATCATTGTTTGCTTCTTTACAGTTGCCATAGTTGACTGCTCTCTGTAGGCACATGGAATGCCTCTCTCACTTTATAACTCTGAAACCCTGAGGTTCCCCCCATTTTCTGACTAACAGTCTCTTCAAACAGTTTCTATATGTCATTCTTCACTGCTCCCCCTAATCTGTTAGAATTTTTGAGTTTTCAGTGTCATATGGTAGATCACAATGAATCTCCTGAATAGAATCACCTCCCTCCAGTGCTTGTCTTTTAGCCCATTATCTCTTCTCAGCACCTGTATGCCTTCAAACGTTTACATTTCTCAATACAAACATATTTGAGAGGCACCAAAAGGCAAGACACCTATAATCAATCTTTTCTTTCCGTCGCTGCTCCCTAACTTGCCACTTCCTGACTGTATGACTTTCATTCTGTAATTCATCTTCTCTCAATCTTCTCTGTTCTGTCATAAGACAACTTCCTTGGATATTTCAAAGTAATATAGTGTCTATCTAGATCTACTGAGGTAACCTTTACCAAATTACTTATCCTTCCTGGGGATCAGTTTCCCTCATCCATATAATGAGAAGGTATAGACTACATGATCCTATAGGGAATTTCTCATTCTAGCTCTGTAATCCTATATAATATTGCCATTTAGAGACAAACTTGCAGTATAACAGGAAGTAGATTAGAAGCTCTCAGAGAGAGAATATAGCACTATAGCCTAAACAGGGGAAAACAGACCGTCCACAGTATTTATCTTACAGAATTAAGTATATATTTAAAATCCCTTTTACAATACACATTTGGGATGTGTATCTAACTAGGCAGTATGTCTGTTTCCAGTGAAAATAACTCAAGAAACTTTGTTTTTAATCATTCAAATTTTCATTTTTTCTTATTTAACTGAGTCAGAGGTCCAAAGAGGACATATACATTGAACATCAGCACACCAACAACAATTTACACACTAGCTGTTTGACCTTTCAGAGCCAAAGTTTCCTAATCTTTAAAATGGGACAATTGTATTACATGTTCATTTTTCTCAGAACAGAAAAATGATTGTGAGGAGGGAGATCTTTTTCTCCTGAGTGATAAGTGACATAGTAATTACATTTCACATAGAGTACTATTAACCTATTAGGTTTATTGGAATATTTTACCCAAACGATTAGAGTCTAATTGTACTAAACATTTTATGGAACCATTATGGGAAGTTGCTATTTGGTATTTGATATTGGTCAATGACTGATATATTATTATATATTTTAGGTTAAACTTCATCAATATATACATTCATTTTTTAAAATGTCATTTGCTACCAAGAACCTTGCATAAAATAGTACCATCCACCATTGAAAGTATAGGGATCAGGGGCAGCTAGGTGGCGCAGTAGATAGAGCACCAGCCCTGGAGTCAGGAGTACCTGAGTTCAAATCTGGCCTCAGACACTTAAACACTTACTATCTGTGTGGACCCCTGGGCAAGTCACTTAACCCCCAATTGCCTCACTAAAAAAATAAAAAATAAAAACAAATAAATAAATAAACAAAATTTTAAAAATTTAAAAAAAGAAAGTATAGGATCAAACAATAAGATGCCCAAGAGTCATCAGCATACAGTTTCCAAGGTAGTGATTAATGGTTTAATTAGCATATAAAGGTTTCCTTTTGATCATATAACTTGTAAATCTTTTCTTTCTTTCATAATTCTCTATTCCACCATTGGGTTATGAGATACTGAACTCACAGGGATTTTACAATTCTCACCTTGACTAATATATTCAGTTAGAAGTGTAGCCTTGCTATTGCCTAAAGGCTATGATTGGTTTTAGTTCCTATCAAGGAAAATTTTGAAGGGCAACACCTTACACTCACCAATAACAAGGGGAAAAGCTCCGGGTAAGAAAGTCTTTACACCCTTTGGTATTTGGTCTGGTTTTATTTTTGTGTGGGGTGGTTTGGATTTGTCAAAATGGCATCATGTCATATTCTTCAGGAATCTTTGCAAGGGTTTTCCTCTTTGTTTGAGACCTATGTACAACCTTAGAATTACAGAACCTCTATTCATCTTATTGTCTTTGCAGAGATGCCAATGAACCCTATTTAATTCTGTAAGCATTTCTCAGTCAGTTGGATAGGATGACAAATTTGTATACACCCTTCAAGAGGGAACATCTAGTCTGACTATGGGAAAAGAAAATACATTGCTTCTCAATCATCATGGCCTTGTTCTTTTCCCTATGATGCTGTTATATAGCATTTCCTATCTTCCAGACACTGACTATTATTGCCCCACTTAGATATTAGAAACTAGGCCTTCTTCCTACTGCCATACATTGCCTCTTGAAATGGATCCTTGGGTCTTAAACTCCCTGCATTCATACTTCTGTCTGCCCATTTTCCTCCTGTAAACTCTAGCCTTTGATGTGCTTAACAAAACACAAAGTTCCAAACATCACTTCCTTCAGTGGACCTCCTCCCCTGACCCTGCAGATAGACCCTATTGGGAGGGGAGGATGTTAACCTTATCTCTCCTCTGTATGTAACTTATATTACCCAATTATTTCCATATTTTTCTCCTCAACTACACTGTAAAACTCCTTGAGGTCAGGATTAGTTTTTGCCATTCTTTGTATTCCTAGAACTTCACACAATGTCTAGCACAGTCAGTTCTTAATAAATATCTGTTGATTTATTTATTATAATGAAGTGCTACTATTACTCATCAGCTTCTTAATATTCTTAATTCCTGACTTTAATTTGACCCTTTTCTTCTTCCAGATCCTTCTCTTAAATCTTATCCCTTTTGCCAGTCAAAATAATGTTTTCTCCAGTGCATCTTCATGTAAACCCCACATTTTATAGTCCATTCCTAGAGGTGTGACTTGTCTCAGTTCAACACACTATGTGGCTACCAACCTATTGTTCAATCATTTCAGTTATATCCAACTCATCATTACCCATTTGGGGTTTTTCTTGGAAAAAATACTGGAGTGATTTGCCATTTCCTTCTCCAGTTCATTGTACAGATGAGGAACTGAGACAAACAGGGTTACATGGCTCATTTTTGAGGTCAGATTTGAACTCATGTCTTCCTGAATCAAGGACCCTGTACTCTATCCAATGAGTCAACTAGGATCCTCCTGAAGCCTACAGTAATTCCTCCCTGATTACTCAGAACTTAATGTTTGGCTAGATAAGAGGATTGCTACTGGTATTTGTTGTTGTTGTTTGTTTATTTATTTTGATACAAACACATCTATTCCATTTAACTGACTATATGAGTTATGATGACCCAAGTTGAACTTTCCATTACCATTTAGGTAAATATAGTTTCTATCCCATAAGAACAAGTTATTTACTTATTACCTCCTAGTCTTCACACTGGAAATTTATAGATATCTTTCTTGATTATATTAACTCACATGATTGAAATTATGTATATGAAGGACGATTCAAAGACTTATGTGCTTATCCTAATTTCTCTCTCAGTCCTAGTTTGCCATCACCCAACTCCCTGAAAGACATTTCCCACCAAACATACTACCAGTATCTCAAACTCAGCATGTATTTAGCACTGTCCCCTCTAGACCAACCACTCTTTTGAAATCCTTTATTTCTCTTGAGGGCACCACTATCCTTTCAGTTAGTCAAGTTAGCAACCTTGGAGTGATATTCATCTCTTCCCTATCCTTTCACCACTCCATATTGTCAGTCACCAAGATTTGTCCAATCTACCTCACTAAGACATCTTATATCGATCACCTTTCTCCATTCACATAGGCACCACTCTAGCTCAGGCACACATTATCCCTTACATGTGCTATTACAAAAATCTTCAGAATTTAAGCCTGGTTTCCAGTCTCAACCTCTTCAATTCCTTGCTCCACACATATTCTAAATTAATCCTCCTAAAGCTCAAGTGACTAGTGTAGGGGCCAAATTTAATATGGGGAGAGTTAATTGGGTGGCTCGCTGTAATATTGGAGTTCAGAAAATAATGAAGCATCTCTAGGTCCAATGCTTCTTCCCCTCCGAACTGCCTTTTTTAGTTATCTCTCCCAGGCCAATAAGAAAGGAGAGTAACAGCCTCTTTTCCACAAATAAATCAGGTTTTATTAAAAGTCAAGGACAAGGGAATAGAGAAAGAGAAAAATAGATAATCTCCCTGGCTCTAGCAAAGGCTGTCTCAAAACCCAAACTCGCTTTCAGCTCAGCTAATTCAAAGAGCTGGATTTTATTAACTCACCAACAGGGGTCCATAATTTCTATGGCAGCCAGTTTCCAGTCCACTCTGACAGTTCCTCCAAGGCCAGAGAGAGAGTGAGCATGAGCTATTTCCTGTTGGGGGTCCCTTTTTCTACCTTTTTCTCCCTCCCCCCAAAGGGAAGGTCCCTCAAGTTATGTGGGTAAGACTGGTTCCCTATTGATGAAGCAGTCCACAGCCTCTGAGGGCAGTCCTTCTCAGGGTTGGCCAAGTTTAGACCAGGCTTAACAGGGTAGGCCAGGTGTGGCTCAAAATCTAATCCTCTTAAATGGGTACTTAGTAGTTTCTCATTCATACCCAATTCAAACACTGTTAAATCAATCAAGTCTGACCCCTGGGTATCAGCGAAATTCCATTATTTTACCACACTAGGTTACTTCTCTGCTGAAGCACTACCCCCATTATTCCTACACATTAAATGACAAACTCATTTCTTGTATTAACCCTTTACAGATAATGGTTACCCATGTCTGGTAACTAATTATTCCAGATATTCCCAGTCATATTTACAATGCTGACTGAATCACTGTATAATGCACTATCAAAACTGGAAGGGACTTTAAGGATCATTGGCTTGCTGAAATGGATTTAAAGATAATTGGTTTCCAGCTCTTCCTTTAATATCTGAGTCAACAGGGAAACAAAGTGATGAATTTATCTGCCAAAACTGACACAGCTAGAAAGTGGCAGAGCCAGGACAAGAGCCAAGGAGGTATTGAACTCCAATGTGGTTTGCTCAGTCCCCTTTGATTAAACTACCAGATGGTATTCCATTATCCTGATCCTATTCAATGAAAAATTTTGGCACTATACATCTCATGGTTTCCCTGATGGTTTTATACATCCATTTCCCTGGAAGGAAGGAATTACCAAGCTTTTTTTTTGCCTTAGGATTTCCAGAGAGTAGCCCTCAACTCTATCATTTCTAGCCCTCACTCTACTTCTCTATGGGTCGCAGTGTTGACTTGTCACCTCAGGCAAATGTGGGTTTTCCTAATCTGCATCAGCCCTCAGGACCTCATGTCAGAGAAAGGGAAATAAAATAGAAGACCTGGAGCCAGAGGAGAAGTATCATTGAGAAAGAGTGTAAAGTCCATAGGGATTGTGAGGGCAGCTTAGCAACAATGGCTTGTTAGGTCGACTCATCGAATTATCATTCATTCATTCATTCATTTGTTTACATATTGGGGGAGGGATAGACTTGGGGGAAGGCAATAACAGACATATAATATATAGACATAAGTAACTTATCTATGTAAATAAATAGCAGATAACTACTTATTGACCAGTCAAATCAGTAAGCATGTATTAAGCACCTACTATGTACCAGGTACTGTGCTAAGCTCTGGAGAGAATGGAAGAGAATATTTAGAAGACAGGACTGATTGGCTCATTCGGTTGTGAGCACCTTGAGAGTAATGGCTATCTTTTGCCTTTCATTGTAACCCTGATGCT
Organism: Dromiciops gliroides; assembly: GCF_019393635.1. NCBI lineage: Eukaryota > Metazoa > Chordata > Mammalia > Microbiotheria > Microbiotheriidae > Dromiciops > Dromiciops gliroides. Next base: position 689,651,167 of record NC_057861.1, on the reverse strand, counting down.
TAGTATAGTGCCTGCCTGGCACATAATAGGTGCTTAATAAATTCTTATTAACTATGAGGACTAAAAATGAAAAGAGGAAAAGTTCCTCATAACCCTATATTTAGTTCAGATGAGGAAACAGAGTTTAAGAGGTAAAATGAATGATTTTAGGTTATATTATTGGCAATAGATATATTATATCTGTATAATATTTTGTTCAATAAAATTATAGTGACCATTAATTAGATTAGATGCAGTTTTTATCATTTTTGTTTAGAGCAGAAATTATGTACAGGCAAAGCATGTCTTTCTTATAGAAGTAAATGTTATGTACAATCATATAAATATATCTTCATACACATGGCAATATTTTGCTTGTATATTTCTTTTGAAAGACAATGAGATCTAGTAGGAAGAATGCAGACTTTTAAGAAAGGACAACTTGGTTCAAATCCTCTATGATTTATTAACTTCATGACTTCAGCCAAATTACTTAACCTCTCTGAGCCTCAGTTCCCTCAGAAGTATAATGGGGATAAAAAAAACACTTGCATTGCCTACCCCACAATTTTGTCAAAAAAGCAATTTGTCATATTCAAAGTACTTCATAAATTTGAACTATTATGATGATAACTGTTGCTCAGGGTAATTTTAGGGAAGTAGGGTGGGGGACAGAACATTTCAAAGGCTTAAATGTAGAAAAAATGTCTTTCTTTTCTTTAAACAGTATATACTTGGTTTTCTTTCCCTTAAAATAACCCTATATCCCCTCCTCAGTTTGAATGTGCAGAATGTTATTCTAGTTGTTGGTTTTATTTCTAAATCATACCACCAGTTAGAGTTCTAAAAATATAAATATCTAACCTGAATCTATCCAGATTATGTATTTTCCTCAATTTGATATCCTTCATGGAACTTCTGTGCCACATTTATAGGCATATGGTAATTGGCAAAATACACCTATTCATAAAAAGACTGCATAAGTCTGAATCCATGGGGAGATACATGGCAGATAACTTTTTATAAGAGCTCAGCAAATTTCCTTATTTCCTTAGCCATCTATGTAAAACATTTTTACCCTTATATGCCTGAAGGATAGGGGAAAAAACACAAAACTTTATAAATGAGAACTTGTAAATGTTTCCAGCTAAGTGCATTTTTAGATGGCTAATATTTTAGTAAAAAATATTAGATTTGTTCTTACTTTAACACATTTCAAGATTAATGTTTTTATTCATTAACCAAATCAGAAAACACTTTTTTTAGAAAAATAATATTAAAGTGTTTCTTCTAAAGATAATTAGATTCTAAGGTTATTCAAGCATTTCTCTTTAATTGCAATACTTAATTTTAATATATAACGATAAATGATTACAAAGATTTCAAACAACAAGATTGAAAAAGATTGGTAAATTATGGCAAAGCCATATTAGTGACTCTGGTCAACAGCTGATGATAATCATATCTAGAAAAAGGTAAGAAGATACTCTAATTGTACCAGCCACTGGTGTTTTTTACATCTACTCTTGAAGTAGCTGCAGAGGGGAAAGAAATATACTGTAGTTCTTTGACAATCTAGCAGAGTATGATAGATTTTAAGCTAGTAAAATTCTTATGCTGATATGAGGAATATTATATGATCCTAGTAGGTATCCTGAAAAAAGCAAACTCAAGATTTGGGATTATTCATTCTTTCTATTTAAATCCTCAATAGCTATCACAATGCCTACAAATAACAGGTAATTAAGAAATGTTTCTTAATGAATTAATCCTGGCTTAACTTACCTCTTTAACCTCTTTAAGTTTAGATTTTCTCATTAGAAGTATGAATGGAAGACTTGACAAAATTGACCTGTAGATACAATTGCAGCCCAAGGAATATGATTTCAAAGTAAACTTTGGCATGTCCCCTTTGAAATACTTCTGAGAAGCATAATAATTATATCCCATCAGGTAGTGCAGAAGACAAGAATTAGGAGTATCTAAGAAGGATTTAGCAAAAGAAGTCAATATTATCTTTATATTTAGAAAGAATGTTCAACAAGATGGGAATAGTCAAAAAAGGCATAAAAATAGCAAAAAAAGGCTGAAAAATGAAGTCTTTGATTATGAAATACAGGAGACAAAAGCTTTAGACTATAGATGAATATACCATGAGCAGGTAGTTGGTGCCATAGTGCATAGAATACTAGTCCTGGAGTCAGGAAGACTCATTTTCTTGACTTAAAATTTGGTCACAGACAATTACTAGCTCTGTGACCCTCAAAATTCACTTAACTCTGTTTGTTTAAGTTTCTTCATCTGTAAAATGAGCTAGAGAAGGAAATGGCAAACCATTCCTATATGTTTACCAAGAAAATCCCAAATGGCATTACAAAGAGTCAGGCATGACTGACAAATGACTGAACAACAACAACAAATACACCATGGATGCTTACTGCAACAGAACAGGTAGCCTAGCTAAGTATCAAATGGCATGACAAAAAAAAAAAGAAATTATGTCTTCACAGAAAATGACTGGTTACTGATTTTTTTTCACATTATCCACATTAAGTTAGATGAATCAATAAAGATGAAAAGAAAAAGTAAGTGATTCATATTGACCCCAAATCTAGGCTGTTTCAATGAAAGAACTAAAAAATATATAATTGGGGAAAGGACATTGGATCATTACATTTAAAACTCTGAATAAAGAGGAATGAAGGAATTTCAGAGCACCAGAAATAACAAAAAACAAATAGCATAAAAAAAGAAGGAAACTGGAAAATGGTGGAGAGAAGCCAGGAAGTTGCCTGAGCTTTCTCATGTTTCCCTCAAAAACAACATTAAATCAAGCCTCTAAACAGATTCCAGAACTACAGAACCTACAAAAAGACAGACACAAACCTCCTACTTGAGATAATTTAGAGGACTTCAGGAAAGGTCTGTCTCACCTGAGTGAAAGGGAAGGGCAGCTCAGCTCGGCTCGGCTTGGCTCGGCTCGGCTCGGCTCAGCTCAGGTTGACTCAGCACTCCTTAGCTCAGTTCTGCTCGGTTCAGCTGGCAACTCAACACAACTGCTAGTGGGGCAGCTCAGAACTGTAAGAAGTTTGCAACAGTTAACCCTGTGGCCCAGGAGCAGACTTCGACTTTATAAGTTTAAAAATAGGCTACAACATGAGTAAGAACAAAAAGGACCATTACTATTGACAGCTTCTATGGTGAAGGGAAAACCAAAACTCCAACTCAAATGAGTTTGTCAAAATGCCTACAAAGTGAAGACTCAAGTGGGAAGAAGATCTTGTCTCATGACCAAAAAGCCTTCTTTGAAGAGCTAAAAAAGACTTTTCAAAACCAAATGAGAGATGTAGAAGAAAAAATGGAAAAAGAAATGAGAGAAATAAGAGTTATGCTGGAAAAAGAAGCACAAAAATTGAATGAGGAAAACAATTCTTTAAAAAAATACAATTGGCCAAATAAGAGACAAATTTGGCCAGATGGGAAAAAAGAATGGCCAAATATGAGAAAAAATTGGCCAAATGGAAAAAGAAGTAAAAAATCGTACTGAGGAAAATAATGCCTTAAATATTAAAATTGGGCAAATGGAAGCTAATAACTCCACGAGACACCAAGAATCTCTCAAGCAGAATTAAAAGATTGAAAAAAAAGAAGAAAATGTGAAATACCTCATTGGAAAGATAAGTGACCTGGAAAATAGGTCCAGGAGAGATAATTGAGAATTATTGGACTACCTGAAAGCCATGATCAAAAAAAGAGTCTAGATACAACATTCCAGGAAATTATAAAGGAGAACTGAAATTAAGGCACCTGAAATTATGGAATCAGAGGATAAAATCCTCATTGAAAGAATCCAACTATCACCACCTCAAAGAGACTCCAAAAGGAAAACTTCAAGGAATATTGTAGCCAAACTTCAGAATTATAAAGTGAAGGAGAAAATACTGCAAGCAGTCACAAAGAAACCATTTAAATAACATGGATCCACAGTCAGGATTGCACAGGACCTGGAAGCTTCAACATTAAAGAATTGCATGGCATGAAATATGGTATTCTAGAAGGCAAAAGAGCTTGGATTACAACCAACAACAATTACAACTACTCAGCAAAACAGAGAATTGTCTTTCAGGGCAAAAGATGGACATTCATTGAAACAGGGGACTTCTAAGGTTTACTTAGAAAAAGACCAGAACTGAACAGAAAATTTGATCTCCAAATACAAGATTCAAGAGAAGTATAAAGATGTAATAAAGGGTGGGGGAAGGTTGTTCAGTAAAATTAAACTGCTTACATCCTTATGAGGGAAGATAATACTTTTAATTCTGGGGATCTGTATATCTATTAAGGTATTATTACTAAATTGACTTTGATGTGATGATATAAAGAAACTTAAGGGGCAGAATAAAAGGAGACTGGGGGAGGAGAAGAAGGAGGGGAGGGTGGAATGGGTTTAATTACATTATATAAAGAGGATTGAAAAGAACCCATTACAATAGAGGGAAAGAAGGGAGGGATGAACATAGTTTCAACATTCCTCTCATCAGATTTGGTTCAAGGAGGGAATAAAATATACTCCCATTTTTATGAAGGAACTTATCTTACTCTTTAAGAAAACAAAAGGGGAAGGGGGAAAGGGTGGTATTGATAAAAGAGAGGGCAAAAGTGGGGATGAATGGGGCAAGAAAAGGAAGGGCAGCTAATAAAAGGGAGGGCAGGTTGAGGGAAGCAGTAGTCAGAAGCAAAACCAAGTCAGGAGGAACAGGGCAAAAGAAGGGAAAAAATACTATAAACAAAGGGGAAAAGAGGATGGAGGTGAATAAACAGTTAATAATCTTAACTGTGAATGTGAGTGGGATGAACTCTCCCATAAAAAGGAAGATAATAGCAAGAGTGGCCTAAAAATCAGAATGCTACAATATGTTGTTTACAAGAAAAACATTTGAAGTAGAGAGATACATAGAGTAAAGGTAAAAGGTAAAATCAGGGGTAGAAATTCTTAGACAAAGCAAAAGCATAAATAGATGCAATTAAAAGAGAAGGAAGGAACCTACCTCTTGCTTAAAGGTACTATAGGTAATGAAGTAATATCAATACTAAACATGTATGTACCAAGTGGTTTAGCATTCAAATTCTTCAGTAGAAGTTAAATTAGTTAAAAGAGGAAATATACAGCAAAACTGTACTAGTGGGAAATGCAAACCTTCCCCTCTCAGAATTAGATAAATCTAACCACAAAATAAATAAGAGGGGCAGCTAGGTGGCACAGTAGATAAATCACCAGTCCTGGATTCAGGAAGACCTGAGTTCAAATGCAGGCCCCAGAAAAATTACACTTACTAGCTGTGTGACTCTGGGCAAGTCACATAACTCCCATTGCCCTGCCCCCCTTAAAAGAAATTTAAAAATAGATGGATGGATGGATGATAGATAGATAGATAGATAGATAGATAGATAGATAGATAGATAGATAGATAGATAGATAGATATAGATAAGAAAGAAGTTAAAGAGGTGAAGAGAACATTAGAAAAGTTAGATATGATAACTATCTGGAGAAAATTGAATGGGGATTGAAAGGAATATACTATTTTCTCAGTGGTACATGGCACATACTCAAAAATTGACCACGTATTAAGGCACAAAAACCTCATAGTCAAATGTAGAAAGGCAGAAATAGTAAATGCATCTTTCTCAGATCATGATGCAATAAAAATTACATGTAATAAAGAGACATAGAAAGGTAGGCTGAAAATCAATTGGAAACTAAATAACCTCATCTTAAAGAATGAGTGGGTCAAGCAACAAATCACAGAAACAAACCATAACTTCATCCAAGACAATGATAATAATGAGACAACATACAAAAACCTATCAGATGCAGCCAAAACAGTGCTTAGGGGAAATTTTATATCTCTAAATGCTTACATGAATAAAAAAGAGAAAGAAGAGATCAACAAATTGGGCAAGCAACTTAAAAAGATAGAAAGAGAATAAATTATAAATCCCCAACTAAATATTAAATTAAAAATCCTGAAAATCAAAGGAGAAATTAATAAAATTGAAAGCAAGACAACTACAGATTTAATCAATAAAACTAAGTGCTGGTGTTATGAAAAAAACACAATAAAATAGATAAACTCTTGGTTAATTTGATTTAAAAAAAGAAAGAAGAAAACCAAATTACCAGTATCAACAATGAAAGGGGTGAATTCACCACCAAAGAAGTGGAAATTAAAGCAATAATTAGGAGCTATTTTGCCCAATTTTATGCCAATAAATTTGACAATCTAAATGAAATGGATAAATATTTTAAAAAATACAAACTTCCCAGGTTAACTGAAGAGGAAATAAAATCCATAAACAGGCCCATTTTACAAAAATAAGTTGAACAAGCCATCAATGAACTCCCTAGGAAAAAAAAAACCTCCAGGCCCAGATGGGTTTACAAGTGAATTCTACCAAATATTTAAAGAACAATTAATTCCAATACTATACAAACTATTTGGAAAAATAGGTGAAGAAGGAATTCTACTAATTCCTTTTATGACACAAATATGGTATGGATACCTAAACTAGGCAGGGACAAAATAGAGAAAGAAAATTACAGACCAATTTTGCTAATAAATATTGTTGGAAAAATCTTAAATAAAATATTAGCAAGGAGAGTAGAGCAGGTGATAACCAGGATAATACATTATGACCAGGTGGGATTTATACCAGAAATGCAAGGCTGGTTCAACATTAGGAAAACTATCAACATAATCAACCACATCAATAACAAAACTAAACAAAATCATATGATTATTTCAATAGATTCAAAGACAGAGTTTGACAAAGTGCAACACTCATTCCTATTAAAAATACTAGAGGGGGCAACTAGCTGACAATGTAGATAAAGCACCGTCCCTGGATTCTGGAGAAGCAGAATTCAAATTTGGTCTCAGACACTTGACCCTTACTGGCTGTTTTACCCTGGGCAAGTTACTTAACCCTCATTGCCCCACAAAAACAAAAAACACTAGAGAGGATAGGAATAGGTGGAGCTTTCCTTAAAATAATAAGCAGTGTTTACGGAAAACTATGAGCAAACATTATATGTAACTGGGATAAGTTAGAGGCATTCTCCATAAGATCAAGGGTAAAACAGGGATGTCCATTATCACCTCTATTATTTAATAGAAAAAGGAATGAAAGGAATTGGAATAGGCAAGGAAGAAAAAAACTTTCACTCTTTGAAGATTATATGATGGTATGTTTAGAGAATCCTAAAGAATCAACTAAAAACTCCTTGAAACAATTAACAACTTTAGCAAAATTGCAGGATATAAAATAAACCCACAAAAATCATTAGCATTTCTATACATGACCAACAAAGCTCAGCAGCAAGGCATAGAAAGAAAAATTCAATTTAAAATAATGGAGGACAATATAAAATACTTGGGAGTCTACCTGCCAAGACAAACCCAGGAACTCTATGAACACAATTACAAAACATTTTTAAGACAAATAAAATCAGATCTATGCAATTGGAGAAATATCAATTGCTCATGGGTAGGCCAAGCTAATATTAAAAAAAAATGACAATTCTACCTAAATTAATTTACCTTTTCAGTGCTATACCAATCAGACTACCTAAAAATTATTTTATAGAGTTAGAAAAAATAATAACAAAATTCATCTGGAAAAACAAAAAGTCAAGAATATCGAGGGAACTAATGGGAAAAAATGTACAGGAAGATAGGCTTGCTATACCACATTTTAAGCTATACTATAAAGTGGCAGTCATCAAAACTATTTGGTACTGGCTAAGAAATAGAGTGGTGGATCAATGGAATAGGTTAGGCATAGGAGACATAGTCGTAAATCACCATAGTAATCTATTGTTTGATAAACCCAAATACTCCAGCTTCTGGGATAGGAATTCAGTATTTCACAAACTGCTGGGAAAACTGGAAGACAGTATGGCAGAAATTAGGTATAGACCAACATCTTACACCTTTTACTAAGATAAGGTCAAAATGGTTACATGATTGTGACATAAGAGGTGATACCATAGGTAAATTGGGAGAAGAAGGAATAGTATATCTTTCAGATCTTTGGAAAAGGCAACAGTTTATGACCAAACAAAAGATAGAGAATATTATAAAATGCAAAATGGAGGACTTTGATTACATTAAATTAAAAAAGTTTTGTACAAACAGTAGTAATGCAGCCAAAATTAGAAGGGAGACAGAAAACTGGGAAACAATTTTTATAGCCAGCATTTCTGATAAAGGCCTCATTTCTAAAATGTATAGTGAACTAAACTAAATTTATAAGAATCCAAGTCATTCCCCAATTGAGAAATGGTAAAAGGATATGAACAGGCAATTTTCTGATGAGGAAATCAAAGCTATCTATTGCCATATGAAAAAATGTTCTAAATCAGTAATGATCAGGGAAATGCAAATTAAAACAACTCTGAGGTACCACCTGACACCTATCAAATTGGCTGATATGACAAAAAAGGAAAATAAGAAATGTGGAGAATCTGTGGAAAAATTGGAACACTAACACATTGCTGGTGGAGCTGTGAACTGATCCAACCATTCTGAAGAGCATTTTGGAAGTGTGCCCAAAGGGCTATAGGACTCTTCATACACTTTGAGCCAGTTATACCATTGCTAGGTCTGTATCCCAAAGAAATCATAGAAGAGGAAAAAGGAATACATGTACAAAAATATTTATAGCAGCTCTCTTTGTGGTAGCAAAGAATTGGAAATCCAGGGAATGGCCATCAGTTGGGGAATGGCTGAAACAGTTGTGGTATATGAATGTAATGGAATACTATTGTACTGTAAGAAACTATGAGCAGATGGATTTCAGAGAAACCTGGAAGGAGTTACATGAATTGATGCTGACTGAGAGGAGCAGAACCATTAGAACATTGTACACAGTAACAGCAACATTGTATGATGAACAATGGGGATAGACTTGACTCTTCTCAGCAGGGCAAAAATACAAAACAATTTCAAAGAACTCATGATAGAAAATTTTCTCAACATCCCGAAAAAATAATGCAGATTGAACCATATTGTTTCTACATTTGGGCTGTTTTTTCTTCCTTAATTTTTGAGGTTTTTCCCTTGTGCTCTGATTCTTCTTTCAGAAGATCACTAATGCATAAATATATTTAATGTGATTGTACATATATAACCTATATTAACTGCAAAGTAGGCACAGACTATTGGATATGACAGGTAGTCCTTGGGAGGAGTGAAGTCAGCCACAACAAGAACAATGGCCACTTACTACTGAAAAATTGTGCTTTTCATAACCTTCTCAGCACCAACACTCTCATCTGTTTACAAAATGTCATGGATGGCCCCTCACAATAAGTAGTGGCTTTTAATAGACTACATCATTGAGTGACAGGTAGGATGTGACAATGCTGAAGGCAATGTGCAAGACAGAGTGCTGACCTGGAGGAAAAGATAAGGCAGTACATAGTTAGGGACATTGTAGCAGGAAAAGGGTGGACAACTTTCAAAGACTTGGTATACAGTTCCACATTTGCTCATCTGGGCCAGAACACTCACAAATATCAGAATTGTTTTGACTAAAATGATGGGGAAATTCAGAAGCTGCTAAATGAAAAATGAGAAATTCTACAGTGTTTTCCATCAGGACAGTTCATCCATCTCTAAAAAAGCAGGGCAATGGAAAGGTAAATGGATGGTGTCATGAGATAGCCACATTCAGGTATATTCTGAAAGTGTCATAAATACAAACAAACAAAAAAGACATGCATGCTCAAAGATGTTCCTAGAAGCATTATTGGAGGAATCTAATTCCTTGAAAATAGGGAATGCTTGAGCAAATTGTGGTATAGTGATGAAATACAATATAAACATGATTAGTGTATATTTAGCATATATAGAAATATAGAAAAAACAGTTATAAAATAATGTATAATGATAAAAGCAAAAACAGATGCAGAATACATAGTAATTATGATTATATTAGAAAAGAGAATGGGAATAAATGGATAAATAATATTCATGGAAAATATAGAGGAGTGAATGAAAAAAGTGATATTTTATGTTTTGAATTTTATGTATTTAAATACAAATAATTTCAAAGCAAGTTTAATCTACTGTATTGACATTCAATATATTTTATAATATAGAGAGGCTCAATGTGTGGTGAGAGCTGTCCCTCATACATAGATTGGGGGAGTCATTGTATGATACCAAGGGAGGGCAAAAAGACATCTCTAGCTGCTTCTCCCCACACTGCTCTGCAAAGGAAACTTTAATTCCTGCCAGGAAGGGAAGAAGGAGATTGGAGCCAGATGATGCCACTCCACTCTCCTTAGAGTGAGAATACTGAACTAGGATTATATTTATCTATTCCTTTAAATATTGTTAATCTAGGGGATGTGATCAGGTTTACTCTAACTTCTGATTATTGTTTCTCATTATTGGGAGGAAGGAGTATCCCAAGACTTATATTTAAAACACCTCATTTATCCAAATCACAGTAAAACAGGTCAAATAACTTATTCCTAGAATATATAACAGACAATACAATGGTACAGGATTTTTCCCACTGAGAGTGAGATAACAGTTTACCTGAGAGAGAAAGTTCTGTATTTTATCCAAAGTGAAACTCCCTGCATTCTCTATTGTAGCAAATTGGAGACAGGAACATGATGAAGACTGACAGCCCTTTCCATGTCTTTCCATGGTCTTTTCCTTCATCACTCTGAAGTACTATTAGCTTCTTCCATTGTCCTGGAAGCCAAAAGCATCCAAAGTGACTTTAACCTTGAAGAATCCTCAAGAATTCAAAAAAGGCTGGAATCTTCCTGTTCTAGCCAACTCTATTCCCACACCAGTGCACATGGCAGTGCATTCATCTCCACCAATAAGGAGAGTCTCATACCACTAGATTTTAGAACTGGGGTTACAATGAAAATAAAAATTCTTGAGATTTTTTTTTTTGCAGTTAGTGTTCAGATCTTTCCCGAAAAAGGTTGCTACTTTTTTTCTAGAAAGATATTAGATGAGAGACAAATGCCCCAAGTTTTCTGGACTTAGTTTCCTTAGGAAATATATTCAGGGATTAAAGATTTGTGGCTTCTTCTTCAAAGACAGATATTCCCATTCATCTTTTCTAGAGTATCTCTCCTTACTTTTTTTTTTCTAGAGTATCTCTTCATCTGCTGCTATCTAGAAGTTGTAACAATTGGAATGACATCACCTGCTGGAGACTTACTGTAGCAAAGTACCACCATGAGGTGAAGGCCTCTGAGGGCAAGCCATGTGGTAAAGGTCCTTAGCATCAGGAAGTGATGTTTGCTTGTGGGTACTGTCTATCAAGGCTACCAGCCAATCAACTTGAGGAGCCTTCCATTTCTGGGAGGAGGACACTAAGTAGGAAGAGGATGCTGGTGGAGAGGTTCTGTCTCTTTTTGGTTCCTGACCTCACCATAGTGGGTTAGATGATAGGGTCTCTTAGACATAGTTTGATTTTTTACCTTTCTCTCTGATCCTAATGCTCTTTAATAAATACTTAAACATTTAAATACCCTTGCTAAATCTTATAATTAATTGGAGACCACTCATTAGATTTTAGATAGTTAAGATAGAATTTTAGCCCTTACAAAGTCATTCTGAAACATCCACAAACATGCAAAAAAACAAACTTAAATGAGCAAATAAACAAACAAATAGATGAGTAATTGAATCAATAGTTGAATAATGACAAGGACAACAAAAGCAGCATCCCCATTGACTGCCAGACTACTTCAGTTGCTTTTTAACTCATTCCCCAAGGCACTTAGCACACTTTGTAAATTAGATATAGATTAAAGAAATTAAAGAAAGTAACATGAGTTATAACTATACCTGGATACTTAAAGTTTCCGCTAACAATAATTATAGCAACTAGCATTTATATAGGGTTTTAAGGTTTGCAAAGTGCTTTATAAATATTATTTCATTTTATCCTCACAAGAACCCTGAGAGGCAGATATTATTTTCTCCATTTTACAGAAGAGAAAACTGAAGCCAACAAAGGTTAATAATTTGCTATTGGTCACACAGAAAATATATGACACTAGATTTATACTCAGGTCTTCCTAAATCCATTCCTAATTTTCCAACCACTCTACTACTTATCTGCCTACCCAAGAGGCTGGACTACTGGAGGTAAGGCCTGGTATTAGAAAACTGAGGCTCAAGTCTCATTCTAGCCTTACATAACATTGGTAAAATCATTTATCCTAAACCTCATTTTCCTTATAAGAGTAACACATTTTTAACATGGAAAAATAGCATATTAATCCTTATGTGTTACTCTTTAGAGGGACATTTTATTATTTAAAGTTTACATTGTCTGATGACACCTGATTTTAAGCAGCTATTCCTTTATTATTATATATGCATAATTTGAATATTGGCGATAAGCCAAAAGACTCCCCCAAATAAGCACATGAACGTTTTTTTTAGCTTAGATAATTTATTCTTGAACCCTCTCAATTATCTTAACAATTAAATTTGGCCTGTCAGGTTACTTTTATCAGAATAATGAACCCAAAGTAACAAGCAGAAGCCAAGAAAAAATAGGGACAAAGCCAAAAGCAAGGAGAAAGTAAAGGGAGGGTGCTTAATTGGTCAACATAAAATGTCATGGGAGTGGCTGAGAGCAGACAGAGGACATCAATGAGACAGCAAAATGAGTGAGGGGTTAACTAAAGAGATAAGGGGTATATACACAAAGGGATGGTGGAGTACTAAAGACTTATTTCTCTAGTTTGGGGATTTTGCCAGAGACTACTCATAGCTCTAATCTCTGTGAATTCAGATTTATGCAGTTTTCTTTGTGAAGTCTTTTGTTTCTTTTATATTTACATCTTTTCAGTAATGGCTAACAGAAGATATATGGTACATACTCCAAAAGAACTGAATAAAACAAGGAGGTAGGGGGATGGGATTGTCATCCTGTTTAAAATTCAAATGTGACAGAATTGCCTTGGGAACAGAATTCCACAACTCAGAAATATTATAATATTTTATTGCTTTATTCTAACCTCACACCTTTCATCTATGAAGCTCAGGGCACTTTTGAAACTTTAAAATTAAACATTTGGATTAATCCTCCCAATCCTCTAAGGTAGTTGTATAGAAAGTTAAGAAAGTATTTTGAACCTAGAAGGGAAAAAAGAAGGAAAGAAGTCATTCATTCAACAGATAATCTGCCCCTCATGATATAAACCATGTTTTGCATCAATAATGTTTCTCTGCTACTGTGATTGTGAAACCTGACTTTGGACAGGATTGTAGTATCAATATAAATGTATAGCTGAAAATGAGCTGAAAAGAGAGAAACTATTTTATTCCCTCATTTTTCAGATGAGGAAACTGAGGCCAGAAGGTTGTGATTAGTTCTAGGTCATTCAGGTAAATCTTACAATAGCAGAGACCAGACTTGAACTCATGTTCTCTACCTGAAAATTCTGAATTATTTTCAATAAATCATGCTAAGAAGCAGGAGGAATGGTCAACAACTGCCAGTAATTAGAAGAAACCTCTATTGAAGTACATACTGAACATGGCAAACTGTTATTTGAAAATTAAATTAGGTTCCCACCTTGGTCTTCCTTTGATTTTTTTTTCAGGACTGATTTCATGCTCGCATCCTTCACTCATCCTAGTCCTGTATAATTTAGAGCCACTGAAATTCATAAGAATCATTCAATAATCATTTTGAAGTATGTACTCGATTCCAGGCATGTGAGTATTGTGATGTCTAAAATCTAAGGTGAAGAAAGTCATGTTTTAGAAAGGTCAACTTGGGAATGAATTCTGGAGTGGCAGTGGAGAGAGAATGGAAGGAGATTAAAACATTACATCAATTAGCTTGCAAAGTGATTTTAGGGAAAGATGCAAAACTCCTCTTGTTTATTTCCAGATATACTCTACAGAAATGAGTTTGATCTTGAAATCCATACCCTCATTTGTCTGGAGAGCATTCAGTTGACCTTCCACTCAGAAGATCATATTAAACACTTAAAAAAAAGGAACAACTGTTCTAATTTGGGAAGTTACCCCTGGCATTTGAAGGATTGGACAGCACAGCTCTGCAATCTCAAATCACCTATATCAAATCCACTCATATATTATCTCTGGTTCAGTAAGGAATGGGAAAGGTAAAATGTATGGAGGTTTTATTCAGAGAAAAGAAGTATCACATTTACCTTATTAGAGTGAAGTTTTTCTATGAATTATTCAATTAATTAAATCAAATTTATTAATGTACTCTTTCTTTGAAATTAATTCAAAGACAAAAATGAAAACATACTCATCCCTCATGATACACATTTTATCACAATATATAGATATGTAAATTTTGTATGTAGTTCACATTAATATAAGATAATTGATAGGAAATAGTACTAGTAATCAGATGGTTCATGGCAGGACATAGGGAAGAGGTGACATGAGCTAATTTTTCAAAGAAACAAGTAATTTTACCAGGCAGAAATAAGAATTCCAAACTTGGGAACAAGGCAGGTCAACTTTGTCAAAAGGACAGGGGGAAGGGGAGCCACAGAATGATATATTTGTATTATAGAAATAAGAAAATTTCCCTGCACAAATAAGTACAAGAAGACTGTGGGGAGACACCATCTAATCTGTGATTGTCAAAGATAGTTTTGGCATTTGAGTGGAGAAGGCACTGAAGGAAAGCACTTTGAAGTAGGGAGACACCAATTAGGTTATCTCAATAGAAAGAACAGACACTAGGTGATAAGGCCCTGCACCAGGGTGGTGCTAAGGTCACAGGAAAGAATGGGGTATATTAGAGAGATATTGTGATGACATAGTCAACAGGACTTGGCAATAGATTGAATATAGGGGGTGAGTCAAAGTGAGAGATTGAGAAAGACACCTAGTATGCTAGACTGTGTAAATGGGAGGATGGTAGTAACTTTAGCATTAATAGTTGTTAGGAAGAGGGAAGGGTTGGGGTGGGTGAATGGATTCAGTTTTCTTAATGTTAATGTTAAGTGATTATGGGGTATTCACTTTCAGATTTCCAATAACCAGCAAGAGATATAAGATTGAAGGTCAGGAGATAATTTATAGTTGGAGCCAGTCTGTAAGTGTCTTTAAAGGCCAACAGAGTTGGACACTATAACTGATCTACTCTGCATTTCATGTCTGCAGGGGAGACAGAAACCAATTGGCTTCAACAGTAGTTGAAGTTGCTAGAGGTGATATTCAGAGAGTGGAGGATGAGTCCCCTGCTATAAGTTACTAACCTGTCCCTGAGGGTGACAGGCAAAATATCAGTTACATAAATGATACAGTGCAGATAGATAGTATTCATTTCAAAGGATGAGAAACAGAGGGGGTATGTAATATTTTGTTTATCAAAATTGAAATGATTGAGTTCTCAAGGGAAATGACAGAAAGTGAAGACTCCATGAGACAGTGTAACACTTAATATAATATTATCAAAGAACTTGCAGCCTTCATTTAGGGCAAACAAGTTGAGTGGAGAGGAGAAGACAAGAAAAATTTTAAGAATATTTTCCCACTAAAGTTATGGGATACCATAGCTTATAGAAGAAGAGAGTAGAAAGAAAAGTGGACATCAGGGAAGAGCTTTATTAGACACCAAAGGATTCATCTGTGGTAATAATGACATATATTGCTTGATTTAAAGAAAGTATCCATACCTCCAAAGGTCAGACAAGACTCCAGGATTATTTCACTTCTAAAGATGTTCATGAAATACTAATATCTAAGTAAACAAATATGAAATCAGCTAAAGTTTTAGTTTCAGGTCTCAAAACCCTTTGGTCTCATTTAAAAATTTTCCACTGGGTATGATTCCATCAATTAAATACCAGTGATACCACCATTATAGATTAATTTCTATTTTAAAAAAATATAATAAAAATATTTTGAAATATCAAAAACTTGGCAACAGAGGATGTAGAAAATAGCAAAACACAATGGATGTGGGAGTTAGGGTGAGGGAAACTCCAATAATATGATTCTGGAGACCCTTCTATAAGCACATCTGATATCTTGGGGTTTGGGGTGGGGAGGCAAAGCAGAACTGGTTAGGTTAAGTAGTAGGAGTAAAATATGAAGCACCGTTTTCAGTCTTGCCATCAGTAGTGGCAACTGTTGTTATCAGTTTGTTAAATGACAAAAGCCATGGCCCGTGAAACTTAGACTGCTTTTAATACACAGAATCCTAGATCCTTAGAAGCACACATAAGTTTGTATATGCTATTTATTAGCTAGCCCAATTTAATGTACTTGGCAAGGAAGTTCTTTCACATAATTCAACAAACATTTGTTATCTACCATTTGCAGTATAGTGCAGTGTATGGACAGCCAGGCTGGAAGTCAAGTGCTCCTGAATTGATATCTGGCTTCTCAAAAATACAGGCAAGTTACTTGACTTCTAAGTGTCCCAGAAAGTATTAGTGGCCTATGTGTTCCTGCTCTGAATTAGTGGAGGGAATTTACACCCAAGGAATTTTTTTTTTTGGTGCAGGGCAATGAGGGTTAAGTGACTTGCCTTGCCCAGGGTCACACAGCTAGTAAGTTTCAAGTGTCTGAGGCTGGATTTGAACTCAGGTCCTCCTGAATCCAGAGCTGGTATTTTATCCATTGTGCCACCTAGCTGCCCCAGGAATTCTTTATTCTAATAGAATTGAGGATATTGCCATTAAAATAAAAAATATATAAATGTGATGGGTAATGTATGTATCTCAAGGAAATGGATTAATATCCTTCCAAGAGTTGTCTCTATAGCTTGAATCAGCTATGTCATAAAGGAGATACCCTTAGACTGGAAGGCAATATATAGATGATGATTAGTGCAACTTCTGTACAGCGAGATCACACAATGGATAGGTCCTGGAATTATGAAGACTCATTTTCCTGAGTTCAAATCTGCCCACAGACACTTATTAGCTGTGCAACCCTAAACGTATAAGTGAACCCTGTTTGCCCCAGTTTCCTCATCTGTAAAATGAGCTGGAGAAGGAAAAAACAAATCAATCCAGTATCTTTGCCAAGTAAGCCCCTAAACAAGGTCACGATGAGTCTGACATGACTGAAAAATGGCTCAACCTATGATTTAACTGGTGAAAGAAAAAAAAGTGACCTGTTGCAAGTTTATAGCGCTAGTATGGGTCCTACAGGTAGTCCTCATAGAGCCAGGACCAAAATTCAGGTCTCTTGAAGCCTTATTTATGTATCTTATACTACACTATGATATTACATCTCTTAATTAGCAAACTTTGGAATTGTAAAAAACAAAAAACAAAAGGAGATAGTTTGTGCATTTTTTTCTCTTCTTGAAAAAGCCTGTAATGTTGATGATTTTTTTAAATAAAATTAAAATGATCTTCAATATCCTTCTTTCATCTTCTCCCATGGAGTTAGCACATGTAACATAATAAGTCAAAAGGAAAAAGAAGAGGAAAAAATTCAATGAAAGTAATCAATACATTGAAAAAGCTAGAAAATATGCATAGTGAAATGCAATTGTGAATGTCACAATGTTGCAAAGGGGTAGTTTGGGGGGTATCTTCTCATAGATGTACTTTCAAAACATGTTCATTCATTCTTTGAAATTTTGCAACACTTACTTTTTATATTTTTGTTGTTCTCTCCATTTATATTGTTGTATTCAATGTCTATATTGTTTTCATGGCTCTGTTAATTTGCTCCACATCACTTTAAAGATATCTTTCCATGTTTCTCTGTATTCATATTTGACATTTCTTATAGCATAGTAATATCCTACACCACTTTAATATATCAAAATATGTTTAGCTATTTCCCAATTGATAGACATTTACTTTATTTTGCGAGGGCTGAGATTTAATATACGGATCATTAATTGGGTGATTCACCAAACTATTGGGGTCCCAGAAATAATGAAGGACCTTTAGCTTCAAAACTGCCTCCCCTCTGAACTGCCCTTTTAGATATTTCTCCCAGGCCAATAGGAAAGGAGCCTTACAGCTTCTTTTCCACAAGAGGATCAGATTTTATTACTTGGGAATTAATTAAACAACAAAGGTGAAATTAATAAAAGACAAAGATAAGGAAGTAGGAAAAAGAAAATACAGATAAATTCTCTTAACTCTAAACTTAGCCTATACAATCCCCAGATTGTTTCCAAGTATTTCTAATTCTTTATTACCACAACAAATGCTGCTAAAATATTTTGGCATGTATGATGACTTTCATGATGACTTGGCCTCCTTGAGGTATAAGTCTAGTAGTTGAATCTCTGCTCCAAAGGAATTGCTTTTTCATTGTTTTATTAGGAAAATTCCAAATTGCTTTCTTTGAATTGCTAAGAATAGCTTCCATTCACAGATCATGATTGTACAATATTGCTGTTCCTATGTATAATACTCTGGTTTTGTGCATTTGACTTTGCATCAGTTCATGGAAGTTTTTCCAGGTTTTTCTGAAGTCATCCTGCTCGTTATTTCTTCTAGCATATGATTTCTTTCTTTCTTTCTTTCTTTCTTTCTTTCTTTCTTTCTTTCTTTCTTTCTTTCTTTCTTTCTTTCTTTCTTTCTTTCTTTCTTTCTTTCTTTCTTCCTTCCTTCCTTCCTTCCTTCCTTCCTTCCTTCCTTCCTTTCTTTCTTTCTTTCTTTCTTTCTTTCTTTCTTTCTTTCTTTCTTTCTTTCTTTCTTTCTTTCTTTCTTTCTTTCTTTCTTTCTTTCTGGTGAGGCAATTGGGGTTAAATGACTTGCCCAGTGTCACAAGCTAGTAAGTATTAAGTATCTGAAGCCAAATTTGAACTCAGGTCCTCCTGACTCCAGGGCCAGTGCTCTATCCACAGCACCACCTAGCTTCCCCAGACTATTTCTTTACAACAATATTTCACAACTTGTTCAGCCATTCCACAAATAATGAATGTTTCTTCTATTTCCATTTTACTTGACACCACACACACAAAAAATAATAATTACCACTTTATAATACATTTTGATATCTTGTCCAGCTTAGCCAAATTCATTCTTTATATTGTTTTATTTTTCAATAAATAGGTTCTTTCCTTGCCCCCTTTATTATCTCTTTGGAATACAGACTTAGTTGTGGTATTGCTGAATTAAAGGATATTTACATTTTTATAACCCTTTGGACATAGTTCCAAATTGCTTACCAGAATGGTTGGATCAGTTCAGAACTCCACCAAGAGTACATTAGTGTACCAATTTTCCCACACTAACTCCAACATTTAAAATTTTTTTTTCTATTATATTAGCCCATCTAATAAGTGTGAAATGGTAACTCAAAGTTATTTAAATGTGAATTCCTCTAATCAATAGTGATTTAGAGCATTTTTTTCCACGTGAGTAGAGGTAGCTTTGATTTCTTCATCTGAAAACTACCTGTAAATGAAAAAAAGAGAAAATTATCTGTTTATATCCTTTGAATATCAATTGGGGAATAACCTGTATTATTATAAAGTTGCCTCAGTTCTTTATATGTTTGAGAAATGAGAACTTTATTAAAGATGCTTGCTGTAATTCCCATCCCCTCCCCACCCCAGCTTTCTGCTTTCCTTTGAATCTTGGTTGCATTGGTTTTGTTTATGTCAAACTTTTTTTTTTTGTTATTTAATATAGCCCAAATGATTTATTTTACATCTTATAATGCTATTGTTTGTTTGGCCTTAAATTCTTCCCTTATCCATAAATCTGATGAATAAACTCTTCCATGCTCCCCATGACAACATGCTGTGTCTAGTTCATGTACTGATTTTGACCATATCTTGGTATACAGTATAAGATGTTAGTCTATACAGTTTCTTCCATACTATGTTTCAGTTTTCCAGCAGTTTTTGTTAAATACTAAGTTCTTTTCTCAAAATTTTGGATCTTTCTTTTATAAAATGCTAGATTACTATGGTCATTTGCTACAGTATATTGTGTACCTGATCTAGTTCACTGATCTGTCTCTCTATTTCTTAGCCAGCACCAGATTATTTTGTTGATTACCACTTTATAATTCAGTTTGGAATCTGCTATAACTTGGCCATCTTCCTTCACGTTTTTTTTTTCATTAATTCCATTGTTATAAGTTATTTTTACTAACTCTATAAAAGATTTTTGGTACTTTGATTGGTATGGCATTGAACATGTAAAATAATTCAGGTAGAATTGTTATTTGTATTACACTACTCTTGGCCTGGGGTCAGCTAGGTGGTGCAGTGGATAAAGCACTGGTCCTGGATTCAGGTGGACCTGAGTTCAAATCTGGCCTCAGACACTAGGTATCTACTAGCTGTGTGACCCTTAGCAAGTAACTTAACCCCCATTGCCCCACAAAAAAAAATACTCTTGGTCTATCCTTGAGCAGTTTATATTTCCCAACATTTATATTTGATTTTATTTATATGGAAAGTGTTTTCTAATTTTATTCCTATAGTTCCTTGGTTTGTCTTGGCAGGTAGAAACTTAAGTGTTGTACATTGTCTATAGTTATTTTAAATGGAATTTCTATCAATTTCTGCTGGACTTTGTTGGTAATATATAGAAATACTGATGATTTATGTGGGTTTGTTTTATATCTTGAAACTTTGTAAAGTTTCTAACTACTTCAACTACTTTTTTATTTGATTCTCTAGGATTCTCTAAGTATACCATCATATCATCAGAAAAGAGTGATAGATTTATTTCTTCATTGACTCTTCTAATTCCTTCCATTTTTTCTTGTCTTATTTCTGTAAGTAAGATTTCTAATAAAATATTAAAAAACAATCATGATAATGGCCATCATTGATTCACCCCCAATCTTATTAGGAAGGCTTCTAACATATTCCCATTACAGATAATGTCGGCAGATGGTTTTAGGTAGATACTATTTATCATTTTAAGGAAAACTCAGTCTATTCCTATGCTTTCTAATATTTTTAATAGGAATGGGTGTTTCATTTTGTGAAAAACTCTGCATTTATTGAGATAATCTTACGATTTCTGTTGATTTTGTTATTGTTATTGTCAATTGTGCTGTTAGTTTTCTTAATATTGAACCAGCTCTACATTTCAGGCATAAATTCCACTTGTTCATAGTGTAAGATCCTTGTGACATATTGCTCTACCTCCCTTTCTACCATTTTATTTAAAATTTTCATCAATATTCATTAGGGATATTGGTCTACAGTTTTCTTTCTCTGTTTTTGTTCTTCCTTGTTTAGGTATCACCATCATCTTTGTAGCATAAAAGAAATTTGGTAGGACTCCTTCTTTGACCATTTTTTAATTGTATTGTTATCTTCTCTTTTAATTCTCTGATTAGCTAACCTCAACATGGAAACTTCATGTAAGAGGAGAACTTCATATGCCCTGATATAATTAACCACAATTTTAAGAGTTTTAATTGTTAGGAAGATTTGCCTTATGCTGAGCCATAATATGCCTTTGAAACTTTCACCCCATATACTTTTCCCCATATTTCCTGGGATAGAACAATTCTGTTTTTTATTCCACGTAATAGTCTTTTTTTTGTTTGTTTTTGTTTTTTGGTGGGCAGTGCGGTTTAAGTGACTTGTCCAAGGTCACACAGCTAGTAAGTGTCAAGTGTTTGAGGCCAGATTTGAACTCAGGTCCTCCTGAATCCAGGGTCGGTGCTTTATCCACTGTGCCACCTACCTGCCTCCCCCTGACCATGTAATAGTACTACAAATTCTTGAAGACAGTTATCATTTCCCACCAAGTCTTCTCTTCTCCAAGCAAAACACCTCCCAGGTATTTAATCTAATTTTCATATGCCATGATATATATCCAGAACTCTCTAAACCTCTGCCTCTTTCCACTCAGTTTGTCAATGCTTTACTAAAAATGTGAATATGAAGATATATATTAAATTTTCCATACAGTCTGGCAAGGTCAAAATATAATAGAATTAGTGTCTCTGTCATACAATGCTTCACTTAATAACATCCAATTAACATTACCTTTTATTGATTATCAGGTCACATTGGTATTAAGCCTATATTTGACATTTATGGAAACAGACCCAGGGATATCTGTTCACTTATCCAAGGTGACACAATGATTTAATGGAAGAACCAGGGCTAGAATTCTGTTCTCTTTACTCAGTCCAGTCCAGGGCCTTTATAATGATATTGTATAATATTGATTTCCAAGCATTAATGTAAAATTATAGAGATTCATATTAAACATGTTCAATGCTTAAAAAACTAAATATTCAGTTGGAGTTACTCATGTATACACATAAATACATACTTATATGTATAAAAATATATTTATCTATATATACTTATGCCTTTTATTATGTCATATTAAATAAAGTACAGACCTTAGAGAAAAGAAACACTGATCTTTCCTTTGCCTCTGACACATTAATTGTGTGCCATTGGACAGGCTATTTAATCTCTCAATCCCTTGAACACCTCTCTGAGATGATCAGCTACAGATTATTTGTGCTAAACAGCAATGATAAATGGAGTTTTCATGGTGGGAGTTCCATATATTGATTAAAACATAAGTTTGGCCCTTTGATTTTTCCCTAAAAGGTACACGTTATGGGTAGACATACTTTTCTTGGTCTTTATTTCTGTATCGGTTTCTGCATCTGTCTCTGTCTCTGTCTCTGTCTCTGTCTCTGTCTCTGTCTCTGTCTCTGTCTCTGTCTCTGTCTCTCTCTCTCACACACACACACACACACACACATAAATTGTTATTCTTTCAACTACATAGATAGACAGATGATAGAGAGATAATAGATTGCTTTGTTTTCTCCTTGTTATTTAAAATAATGGTTATTATTAGACCTTTTATATTATAAAAAGTTTATTTCCTGAACCTAATTCTCTGGCACAAAGTGTGTGACTTACAGGAAGGGGGAAACAAACCATGTGTTAAATCTTAATCAAGGAAAGAGAACTTACTCAATCTTAGGAATAGAAGATGAAACCCAAATATTGGACATAAGCCCAAAAACTACTCATCCGCTATTATAGTCAGAGTTAGAAATAAGTTTTCAGTTATGATACAAGCAGATGTTGATGGTTTTGCTAGAGATATTTAAAGAAGTATGAAGTTGCCTGTTTACTGGAATTTAGCTTTTAGGAAGAAAAGAAAAGAATAAAAGGAAGGAAGGAAGGATAGAAGGATGGAAGAAAGGAAGGGGAAGGAGGGGAGGAAGGAAAGAAAGAAGGAAGGAAGGAAATAAGAGAGGGAAGATGAAGGTAACTGAAAAAAAGGAAAGGAAAAGCAAAGAAAGAGGAAATAAAGGGAATGTAAGTGAAAGGGGGAAGAGGGAAAGATATTTGTAACTTTGGGGGCTAGAGTTTGTGCAATTTCAGGAACCAGTTTTGGTATGTTCATGAACTAATGCATTAATGTCTCAAAAATGGAAAATAGGAAAAAATGAATCCTATTTCTATGAAGTGCTTTAATACCTTTAGAGACCATTATTGATTTTTAGGTACACACATTACATAGAGGAAGGCAAGCAGCAGTAGCTGAAGCAATACATCAAGATTTAATCATACCTTCCAGTCGGGCAATAGGCTCTGGTATTAAAATGTCATATTTTTACTGGACTTTATATATAATATATCATTCTGAGTTTATTACTCTCACCCCAAAGTAACCAACCAACAGGAAGTTTCTGACCCAATACATTGATGATTGTCTTTGTTAAAGTTCTAGAATGCTTAAGCTATGTCTATTCAGCCTAAGCAAAGAAGAGGCTTTGATGAATTCATTCAGAGGAAGTCACGATTATAATTTTTTTTCAGAATATAAGGCTTCCAAAAGGATAATAGTATCTCACATGTATAGAAGATATGATAATTGATAGTCCTTTCTTCAAAATATCCTTTAGAGATTGCTAATGCAACTATTATTACCCCCATTGTATATATAAAGAAACTGAGGCTCAGAGGTAAAGTAGCTCATTCACTGGCACATAGCCCATGTCAGAACAGAGAGACACATCCATCTTGTGCTTCCAGTACCAATCCTTTTTTACCTTTCCACTATATCATTCTACTGTTGTAAATGTGTTGTTTGCCCCTTATTATTCTTTTGAACCACTTGAAGAAATTTGCATTACTACAAGCAAGCCAATCTGATCCACAGTTTAGAACCAAATTTCTAAGCCAGGTTCAATGCCAGATTCCCCAGTATGGACTACACTAAGTTGAAAGATTCAAGGATTATTAGACCATGAACATTTTTCTACTTTCCTTTCTTAAAGTACTGAGTAACTGGTTTGGAGTATATTCTGAAATTTTTAATATTTTTACAATAATGACAATTAATTGCTTGGAACTCCAGCATTGTTAACACATAGTCAGCATCTTAATAGTTACATCTTCTTTGGCAGATCAATAATCACAGGGACCATATGATTTCTAATTTCTGGTATTTTTTCTGCATTTAGTAGAATCATTGGTTTTCAATGCATTTACTTTAGTGATTTCACTTGTTTATTTATTAATCCTTCATTGAATATCTACCACACTTAAGGAATTGGACAAAATGCCTAAACTGACATATGACAAAATTGGAAGTATTATTCAGAATGAGAGAATTCTGGTCTTAGAGTCAGAAAGACCTAAGTTAAATTTTTGATTTGCTCCTTATTAGCAATATGACCTAGAACAGATCATATATCCCCTTGGTGCCTCGGGTAACCTTAAAGACTAATCTATTAAGCTATCGAGAAGTTTCTATCTGCTTCATTGGAGGGACTTTCTCTACCATGAACCCACAGATCATAGATAGTTTAGAATATCAAAGTATTTTACAGTAGCTTATAACAAAGCATTAGAATCATGCCAAAATAAAATCCACATTTATTTCAATATTTTTACTAATTTATATGATACTCTGCTGTTGTAAGACTACCGAAAAAGGTCATTTTCTGTAAGGGCAATACATTCCCACCCTCCCTGATTCTTCAAAGGGTCTCTAGGGTTCTCAGTAATTGAACACTTGTGTGGGCCTATTATTTTTTTTTTAACAAATGAGACTAAAATACAGGTAAATAAATGTCAGAAATGGAAAATTAAATAAGACCTCACATTCAGTTCCTGTGAATAGTTCCACAACTCTGGCTTGGGATCCAGTCTTCTTTGCTCTGAGAGATGAAATGTTCTCCTCTGGGTTGACTTGAATACAAGATTTGGTTTTCTCTTGAAAGGACTGTGCTTACTCAACTTATATTTTCCTGGTGACACCTAAAGTCACTATTAATAGTAGCCAAATAATATTGTAATTTAAGTTATACAGTGTAGACAAATGTAGAACTCTGAGTACAGAGGATTTATTAGGGTACAGCAATAATATTTAAGGGCACAAAGATAGTAGCAGGAAAATGGAGGTTCTAGGGATAGTAAAAGTAGATCACAAAATAGTTGGACAACAGATTGTTTTTAATGTTATGGTTTTATATTTGTCCTTTTTCTAATATGTTATTAAGGGGTTTAGTCAGGGTTTAGTTTTAGTTTTGATTTTTTTAAAAGTTAAAGCAGATTTGAGATTTATGATTTTCTATTAGAAAAATTATAACCATCTTCAGTTCAGTTCATGTTAGTTATATAACTCGGGCACAAAATTCTATTTAAATACTACATCACTTTAAGACATGCCAGAAATGCCTATCAGACTAAGTCAAACAACATTTCAGTATTTCTCTCAAGAAAGAAACCAAGAGACAGTAGGTACAATTTATTTAACAATGGCTTTCCTTATTCATGACTACTACCCCTGATCAGTTGCTTTTCCAGTAATAGTTTGAAATTAATGTATGGTTCACATATCTTCAACCTCTTCTTTATATGACTATTAGTGTGAATTTGCAAGATGTTTGGATGGGGTTAATATTACATCCTATAGGTGAGGCAATGTTGTTCTGTACATGAACTTAACAAGTCCATAGTAGGCTAGAACTCATTATATCAGTCTTAGTAGAACATCTTTTTTTTCCCTGATTTATTTATTTAAAGTTTTGAGTTCCAAATTCTATCCCTCTTTCATTCCCTACCTCGCTACCATTCCCTTTCCCCAGGGTTGCAAGCAGTCAGTATAGTTTATACCTGTGCATTTATGTAAAACATTACCATATTAGTCATTTTATATAAAAAAGATTCAAGTTAAAAAAGAAAAGAAAAAGCACAAAATAGAATGCTTCAGTCTGTGTTCAATCAACATCAGTTCTGGAGGTTGGATAGTACGCTTCATCATTAGTCCTTTGGGATTATCTTAGACATTGCATTGCTGAGAGTAATTAAGTCATTCACAATTGCTCTTAGAGTGATAATGCCTTCACTGTGCACAACGTTCTCCTAGTTCTGCTCATTTCACTATACATCAGTTCATATGAGTCTTTCCAGGTTTTTATGAAATCATCCTGCTTGTCATTTCTTATCATACAATAATATTCTATTACAATCATATACCACAGCTTGGTCAGTCATTCCCCAATTGATTTCCAATTCTTAGCCACCACAAAGAATTGCTATAAATATTTTTGTACATTTTTTTCTTTTCTATTTTTCACAGTTACTATCGTTAAATGTTTCCCTCCATCCTATTCCCTTCCCCATGGTATTTACTCTATTTTCTATCTTCTTTCACCCTATCCCTCCACAAAAGGGATTTGCTTCTGATGCCCCCCTCCCCCAATCTGCCCTCCCTTCTTTTACCCATCCCTCTTTATCCCCTTCCTCTCCTACTTTCCTACAGGGTTAGATTATTACACCCAATTGAGTGTGTATGTTATTCCCTCCCTGATCCAACTCTGATGAGATTAAGGTCTTTGAGCATATTATGATGAGTGTAGGATTCATTTACAGCCCTGCTTCTCCCCCATCTCTCTGCCTATTCCATAAGCCCTTTCCTGTTTTTTCATGTGGGATTCAACCCCATTCTATCTCCCCCTTCACACACCCCAGTACATTACTCTCACCCCTAAATATTCTGCTAAATATGTCATAATGGGGCAGCTAGGTGACACAGTGGACAAAGCACCCACCCTAGACCCAGGAGGACCTGAGCCCAAATCCAGCTTCAGACAGAAGACACTCCCATTGTAAGGTCCCAGGCATGTCACCCAATTCCAACTACCCAACAAAAAAAAAGATAAAAAATAAATACTTTACAGATATCATCCCTTTTTAATAAATTTCTACCTGTGCCCTTTGTCTAAATTTATTTCTATCATCTGCCCTAATACTGAGGAAGTTATGAGTTAGACATATCATCTTTCCATGTAGGAATGTAAACAGTTTAAATGTTTAACATCCCTCTTAATTTCTTTTCCTGTTTACCTTTTTATGCTTCTCTAGGACCTTGCTGAAAAACAAATTTTCCATTCAGTTCAGGTCTTTTCATCACAAATACATGAAAGTCCATTTTTTCATTGAAGTTCCATTTTTCCCCCTGAAAGATTATACTCAGTTTTGTTGGGTGGGTGATTTTCAGTTGTAATCCCAATTCCTTTGCCCTCTGGAATATCATATTCCATGCCCTCCAATCCTTTAATGTAGAAGCTGCTAGATCTTGTCCTCACTGTGGCTCCACAGTACTTGAATTCTTTCTTTTTAGCAGCTTGTGATATTTTCTCCTTGACCTGGAAGCTCTGGAATTTTACTATAATATTCCTGTGAATTTTCCTTTTGGGATCTCTTTCAGGAGGTGATAAGTGGATTCTTTAAATTTCTATTTTACCTTCTTCTTCTTCTAGAATATCAGTGCAGTTTTCCCTGACAATTTCCTGGAAGATGTTGTCTAAGCTCTTTCCTTGATCATGGTTTTCAGGTAGTCCAATAATTTTCAAATTATTTCTCCTAGATCTATTTTCCAAGTCAGTTGTTTTTCCAAAAACATATTTCACATGCACCTCTCTTTTTTTTATTCATTTGGATTTGTTTTATTGTGTCTTGACTTCTCATAAAATCATTAACTTCTTTTTGCTCAATTCTAAATTTTTAATCAATGATTTTCTTCAGAGAACTTTTGTACCTCCTTTTCCATTTGGCCAATTTGTTTTTTCAAGTTATTGCCTTTTTTTTTCATGGTCCTCCTGTATCACACTCATTTCTTTTTCCACTTTTTTCTCTACCTCTCTTACTTTACCTTCAAAGTCTTTTTGAGAGTTTCCATGGCCTGAGAGCAGTTCATATTTTTCTTAGAATCTTTGAATGTAGGATCTATGAATTTGCTATCCTCTTCTGAGGGTGCACCTCGATCTTCCTTGTCACTAAAGAAACTTCCTATGGTCCTAACCTTTCTCTGTCTGCTCATCTTCCCTGTCTTTTACTTGACTTCTAATTCCTTAAAGTGGGGCACTGTTCCCAGAATGCACTGTTCCAAGCTTCAGGGGGACCAACGTGGTGTGATTTAAGGAGGGGCAGGTTCTTCAATCACCTGGCCTATTCTCTGGTCCATTGATAACCCCAAATCAATTTGCTAATTAACCAGACAGCAAAACTTTGTGTGCTGTGCTTTTTAGCTCCAATGAGCCTGAGCCCCTCCCCAACATGGGCCAACACAACTCAATCCTACTTCCTGGTTCCCAGCGGGGGCAAAAAACCCAAGCTGTGCCTCAGCACCAGCAGAGACTCATGTAATCTCCCCCCTGACAATAGCTCATCCCTCTCACCAGACTGTGAGCTCAGTTCTAGACAACACTGGTCCTGCAGCTCATTCAGAGGATCTGGGGGTCTTTTTGCATCTCTTGGCCAGCCTGGGACTGAGTCTGTATCAGTGTGACTACGGGTTGGTCTCCACTCCTGCCCTAGCACAGCAGCCCCCTCCTGCTGACATTCTAAGTGTTCTTTGGCTGGAAAATATTATCAGGCTTTTCTTTTGTGGGTTTTGCTGTTCTAGGAATTGCCTTATGGCATTATTTGGAGGTTTTTTGGAGCAATCTTGTTGTGAGTTCTGAGACCTTACTGCCTTTCTTCCAGGAGAACATGTTCTGACCAATATGTTATCACTAAGGTTTTTAATTCTATATAATCTCTAAATCTGACTATATCGCGAAAGACATGACATATTTTTATAAAAGTATTATATTATTTTCAGTTACATGTAGAGATAGTTTTCCACATTTGTTTATATAAGATTTCCAATTTCAAATTTTCTTCATCCCCTCCCTCGCCCCTCCCCTAGACAGCAGGTCATCTGATATAGGTTATATATATACATAATAACATTAAAGATATTTCTGCATTAGTCATGTTATAAGCCCAAAAGGCATGACTATTCCATTGGTTTCACAACAAATTATTTATGGCCATCAGTGAAAATGAATATTTCACAAGAAAATGGAAATAACAATATTTTGAACAAAAAGAGTATGAGTGTGAGTGTGACTGGAAAAAATAAAAATAAACAAATATATATATATGTATATGTATATGCACACACATATATCTGTGTATACACACATATATTTATATATAATATGTATTTACCATGTGTGTTCCTGCGACTCTAAAATATTCCCCATATTTTCTCCATTTGATAACCATCTAACTACAACAAAGACCCAGGAAGACAGATTTTAGTCATCTTCTGAATCTATAATTATTTTTTCTTCTGAAAATTTCTTTCTTTTGAAGGGCATTGAGGGTTAAGTGACTGTATCAGTGTCAAACAGCTAGTAAGTGTCAAGTTTCTGAGGTCACATTTGAACTCAGGTCCTCCTAAATTCAGGGACAATGTTTTATCCACTTTGTGAATATTTCTTAAAACATATTTTGGGCCCATTCTATAACTATCTACTCCCTAGTTAGAGAACTGCATAAAAACCTTTCTCAGTTCCTTTTGGTATCTTCTAAACTAATCTCTTTCTAATGTAGCAGTAGCTATGTGTTCCAAATGTCATTATTTTTTTTTTAACTTAAGCCATTTGTTGGCCAATCATTTATCAAACTACTGGCTATGTTATCATTATCATCGTCATTCTAATTATTAAGCTTCTAAGAATTTTTCTTTTCTTATCTAGTGACTTAAACAACCTTCATCCCTGCTGATTTCTTTATTTCAGTTATGACAGCATGCACTGAAGGTGCAATGAGGCAGATAGGATAAAATTTTAGCCTTGGAGTCAAGAAAGTTTAAAGTCTACTTCCTCTGCTGCTTACTAGAGGAGTGATGCTATGCAAATTACTTAACCCCTGTATGCCTCAGGAAACTCCCTAGGGCTCATCTACTTAGACATAGTGAGGTTTTTAACTTTTTTTTATTAGTAGAGGGAATCACTTCAGGCAAAGTACCATATAGAACTAACTCTTATCAGTTCATGCCTGGTTAGTATGCCTTCCTCAACTTTCACCCTTACCAATTCATCTAGCCAGTCAGTCAATAGGTAATTATTAAATATTCATGACTAGGCACTATGCTAAGAGCTGAGTATTCAAAAAAAGGCAAGCCAAGTCCTGGCTTTCAAGAACCTCACAATCTAATGGGGAAGACAGCATTCAAAAGACTATGTAGGAAGAAGGCATATACAGCATGAATTGGAAATAATCAGGAAAAGGAAGACATTAGAATTAAAGGTGATTTGGCAAGGCTTCTTGTACAAAGTGGGTTTTTAACTTGGACTTGAAGGAAGCTTGGGAAGCCAAGAGGTGGAGATGAGGAGGGAGAGTGTTCCAGAAATATAGGACAACAACTGAAATTCAACCATTTTGGAGAACAATCTGAAATTATGCCCAAAAAGTTATTAAATTACCTATACACTTTGATCCAGAGATACCACTATTAAGTCTGTTTACAAAGATGATTAGGGAAAAAAGAAAAGAACCTATATGTTCTTTGTTAATTGTTTTTATCATAAAAATATTTTAAAATTTTCCAGTTACATGTAAAGCCAGTTTCCAACATTTGTTTTTCATAACATTTTGAGTTCCAAATTTTTCTCCCTTCCTTCCTTCCCTGCCTCCTCTCCAAGACAGAAAGCATCTGATATATCTGATATAGATTATACATGAGCAATTGCATTGAACATATTTCTGCATTAGTCAGGTTGTGAAACAAGAATGAGGACCAAAAGGGTAAAACTTCAAAAAAAAAAAAAAAAGGAGAAATAATATGGCTCAATCTGAATTCAGATTCCACAGGTTTTGGGTTTTTTTTTCTGCTTGTGGAAAGCATTTTCCATCAAGAGTCCTTTGAAACTGTCTTAGATCATTGTACTATTGAGAAGAACTAAGTCTATCACAGTTGATTATCTCAAAATGTTGCTGTTACAGTGTGCAATGTTCTCCTAGTTCTGCTCACTTCACTCAGCATCTGCCCACTTAAGTCTTTCCTGGTTTTTCTGAAATCAGCCTGCTCATCATTTCTTTTTTTTTTTTTCTTTAGAATTTTTTTTCTCCCAAATTACATGTTAGGGGTGGAGCCAAGATGGCAGAGGAAAGACATTAAACTCACAGGGCTCCTGATACAATAACCCCAAAAAGAGCAATAAAAGAACCCTTGGGGCAGAAAAACACACAAAAATATGGACCGAGAGTTTTTTCCAGCTATAGATAGATTTCAGGGGGCTGTGCTGGGCCATGAATAAATTGTGAACCCGCAATTGGGCCAACACACCAGACACCCACCAGAGGAATTTGCCCCAGTGCCTTTGAATCGGCTGCAGCACCAGGGTCTTCTGGAACCGAGCGTCCGGGTGGACTGAATGGCTGGCAGGGTGGGGGGAGGGGGGGAAGTGCAGGGGTACCAGTGGACTGGGGAAAGGATTCAACTGTCCCACCCAAGCAGGCAACCAGGAAGAAATCCTGAGCGGCGGGAGACCAAGGTGGGGGAGGGGAGCAGTGGTGCAGTCTCATCAGAAGCTGAGAACCACACCATAGAAAGCTTTGCTGGTTGGTTTCTTAGTAAATAGGCCTGAGGTTATCTCCAGACCTAAGAATAGACCAGGTGAGATTAAAGGCTGCCCCCCCCCAACCCAAAACACCTGGGACCCTCTGAAGCTGAGAACAGGTGTGGAGCCAAGAAGCAGCCCCCCCACCCCCACCCCACCAGTGGAGAGTTTGAAATCAAATGAAAGCGAGGCCAGGCAGGCTGAGAGGAAGTCCAACCATCCCCCAAGCCACGCTGTAGCTTGAACAGTGTGTCCTGGAAGCAGCGCCACACTTAAAGAAGGCATTAAAAGCCAAGAAATAGTAAGCCAGGATGAGTAGGCAGAGGAAGCAGAAAACCATCAAAAACTTCTTTGGGGTAAGGTAGACCACAATACAACCTCAGAAGAAGAAGATAATAACAGGGTCAAAGCTCCAACATCCAAAGCTTCCAAGGAAATTATGAACTGGTCTCAGGCCATAGAAGTTCTCAAAAGGGACTTTGAAGAGAAAGTAGGAGAAATAGAAAGATGTAGAGAAAAGGAGGAAAGAATGGAAAGGGAAATGAGAGTGATGCAGGAGAGTCATGAGAAAAAAGTCAACATTTTGAAAAGCCAAATGGAAAAGGAGATTAAAAAACTGTCTGATGAAAATAACTGCCTAAGAATTAGGATTGAATAAATGGAAATTAGTGACCTTATGAAAAACCAAGGCACAGTAAAGCAAATCCAATTAAATGAAAAAATAGAGGGCAGTGTGAAATATCTCCTTGGAAAAACAGTGGACCTAGAAAATAAATCTAGGAGACATAATTTGAAAATCATTGGACTACCTGAAAACCATGACCAAAACAAAAGCTTAGACACCATCCTCCAAGAGATTGTGAGGGAAAATTGCCTTGATATTCTAGAAGCAGAATCTAAAATAGAAATTGAAAGAATCTACTGATCACCTCCTAAAAGAGATCCCAAAAGGAAAACCTCCAGGAATATTATAGCCAAATTCCAGAACTCCCAGGTCAAGGAGAAAATACTGCAAGCAGCTAGAAAAAAAGGAATTCAAATACTGTGGAGCTCCAATAAGGATAAAGCAAGATCTAGCAGCTTCTACATTAAAGGACCGAAGGGCATGGAATATGATATTCCAGAGGGCAGAGGAACTGGGACTTCGGCCAAAAATCCCATACCCAGCAAAACTGAGTATAATTTTTCAGAGGCAAAAATGGGATTTCAATGAGAAAGAGGTCTTTCAAGCATTTGTGATGAAAAGACCTGAACTGAATAGAAAATTTGACTTTCAAATACAAGATCCTGGAGAAGCATAAAAAGGTAAACAGGAAAAAGACTTCATGAGGGATATTAAAAGATCAAACTGTTTACATTCCTACATGGGAAGATAATACTTTGAAATCATAAGAACTATCTCAGTAAGAAATTCAGGGGCAACAGTGTATAGAACTCTGGCCCTGGACGCAGGAGAATCTGAGTTCAAATGTGACCTCAGACACTTGACAATTACTAGCTGTGAGACCCTAAGCAAGTCACTTAACCCCAATTGCCTCACCAAAAAACAAAACAAAAATTCTTCAAAAAACATTCACAAGAGACGGGGCTGAACTGAATATGAAAGGATGATATATGTAAAGCATTTATGCTTTGTTCTTTGTACGGAAGACAGGGTGGAGAGTCTTATATCTGGAGCTGGATTTGAGCTTGGGGCCTCCTGGGTCCAGGGCTGGTGCTTTGTCCACTGTGCCACCTAGCTACTCCATGATGACATCATTAAAATAGGGTTGAGGTGTAGGAGGAATAAACTAGGGGAGGAAGAAGGGGAGAGATGGTCTGGGTATTTCAGATGAAGGAAACAAGAAGAAAGCTTATGGAGGAGAGTAGAAGAGGGGGAAGGAGTTTGGGAGTGAGTGAACTTTAATATCATCAGAATTGGCTCAAAGAAGGACTAACATACATACTCAAGTAGGTATAATAATATACTTTTGCCCTGAGGGAGGAGTGGGAGAAAAGGGTAGGGGGAAGAAGGGAAGGAGGAAAGGGCAGATTGGGGGAGAGAGCAGAAAAAAGTAAAATGCTTTCAAGGAAGATGAAGATGTTCTTCATTACTGCACCAGTATAACATATTGAATTGCTTGATCTCATAGGGAGGGTTGAGGAGGGAGGGAGGAAGAAAAATTTAGAACACTGAATTACCTCAGGGACCCCGATCTCATTGGAGTGGGCTCATGGAGGGAATAGCTTTCATACCCAATTGAGAGGAGCAATCTATTTAACCCTGCAGGAAAATAGGAGGGGAAGAGGACAAGGAAGGAAGGGTGAAAAAAAGGGAATGCAGATCGAGGGAGAGGATAGTCAGAAGTAAAACACCTCTGAGGAGGAATAGGTAAAAAGAAGATAGAGTAAATGTCATGGGAAGAGAGTGGGATGGAGGAAAATAGTTATAATGATTGATTATAATGGCAAACCATATGGTACCTACTTTGCTGGGCTTTTATGAAGAAAATTCTGTCAAGCTTAAGGTACTATATAAAGGTTATGATGAACAGGTTACTATCAGGAAAACCTGGAAAGACCTACATGAACTGAAGCAGAGTGAAATGTACTGTATACAAAATGACAGCAATAGTGGGGGATGATCTGTTAGGAAGTATGTGGCTATTTTCAGCAAGGCAATGATCCAATATAACCCTGAAAGACATAAAGATTGCAGCCCATCTGCAGAGAAAGAACTGATAGTATCTGAAAACAGATGGAAACACATTCTAAATTTTTTTTTCATTTCCACTTTGACAATTCCTTAATCTGAAGTTTTGTTTTGTTTTGTTTTACTGTTTTCTCTCACAACTAGCTAATATGGGAATTTTTCTATGACTATTCATGTATAACTTATTTTGAATTGATTGAGTTCTTGTGGGTAGGGGTGGGAATGGAGGGGGAAGAGAAGTTGGAAAACAAAGTTTTTTAAAAATTGATGTAAAAATTTTGTTTTTACATATATTTTGGAAAATAAAATTCTATTCAGAATAAAAAAATAAATAGCATTTAAAAAAACAAATTACATGTTAAAACATTTTTGGCATCATTGAAAAAACACCTTTGTGTTCCAAATTCTCTTCCTCCCTCCCTCCCACCTCAAGAACTCAAGCAATTCAAAGAAGTTATAAACAAGTAGTCATGTAAAATGTTTCCACATTAGCCAGATTGTGAAGGAAAACAGACAAAACAAAACTTCATATAAAGGCACTAACAAAAAAAAATGCTTCTATCTGTATTCAAATACCGCAAGTTCTTTCTCTGTAGATGGATTGCATTTTTCAAAAGTCCTTCATAGTTGTCTTCGATCATTGCATTGCTGAAAATAACCAAGCCATTCACAGCAGTTCATCATATGATATTGCTTTTATTTTGTATACAGTACATTTCACTTTGTATTAGCTCATGTTGGTTTTTCCAAGTTTTTCTGATAGCATCCTTCTAATCTTTTCTCATCTTTTTTTTATAGTAAACTATATCTATATAGTACTTTAAAGAGAGATTTCTTTACAATAAACCCATGAGGTTGATTATTGCAAGAACAGTAATAGATAACATTTATATAACATCTTATAGCTGACAAAGAATTTTCTTCACAATAGCCCAGAAAAGTACTAGACATTTTACCATCATCACCATCAATCAATCCCCATCTCTCAATCTCTGTGTTCATCCAATTATTATCAATTCATCCATCCACCTATCAATCATCATCATCTTACATTGCTCTTGCCTCTACTTCAAATTTTTTTCAGTTACTATTTCTGTTTCTCTTCATCCTGTTCCCTCCCCATGATATTTACTCAATTTCTATCTTCTTTCTCTCCATCCATCCTCAAAAGTGTTTTCCTTCTGACAGCTCTTTCTTCTCCAATCTTCCCTCCCTTTTTTTACCCCTCCCCCCTTATCCCAGTCCTCTCCTACTTTCATGCAGGGTTAAATATTTTACTCTACCCAATTGTGTGTGTATGTTATTCCCTCTTTGAGACAATTCTGATGAGAGTAAGGTTCATTCAATCCCCATCAACTCCCCCATGTTCCCCTGCACTCCACAAGCTTTTTCTTGCTTCTTTTATGTGAGATACTTTACTACATTCCACCTCTCCCTTTCCCTTCTTCCAGTGCATTCCTCTCTCACCCCTTAATTTTAATTTTTTAAAGATATCATTTCTTCATATTTAATTCACACCTGTGCCCTCTGTCTAAATATACTTCATCCACCTGCCCTAATAATGAGAAAGTGCTTATGAGTTATAAATATAATTTTCTCATGTAGGAATGTAAACAATTTGATCTTTTAATATCTCCTATGATTTCCTTTTCCTGTTTACCTTTTTATGCTTCTCTAGGGTCTTGTATTTGAAAGACCAATTTTCTATTCAGCTCAGGTCTTTTCATCAAGAATGACTGAAAGTCCTCTCTTTTATTGAATTCCCATTTTTCTCCTGAAAGATTATACTTAGTTTTGCTGTGTAGGTGACTCTTGGTTTTAATCCCAATTATTTTGCCCTCTAGAATATCATATTCCATGCCCTATGATCTTTTAATGAAGAAGCTGACAGATCTTATGTTTTCCTTACTATGGCTCCACCACACTTGAATTGTTTCTTTCTGGCTGCTTACAATATTTTCTCCTTGACCTGGGAGTTCGGCAATTTGTCTATATTTCTGCAGGTTTTCATTTTGGGATCCCTTTCAGGAGGTGATTCATGAATCCTTTCTATTTCTATTTTAGCTTCTGATTCTAGAATATCAGGGCAATTTTCCCTGACAATTTCTGCATTTCTTATGAAGGTAAAATTAACAGAGAAAGAGAGCGAGAGTGAGGGGTTAATGATAACTCCTAGGTTGGGACCCTGAGTGACCAGGAGGATAGGGATAACTCAACAGTAGTAATCTCTACTTAACTGCCATAATGATTTTCCTAAAGCACAAAGCTGACCATGTCATCTCCCTACTCAGTAAACTGCTAGTGACTTCCCTTGAGTTTATCTCCCATCTATTCCTTGTATAACTTGTATGTTATTTGCATATTATCTCCCCCCATGAGAATGTGAGACATGCACTGTGTCTCTGTGTTGTCTTATTTCCCTTGTGCTTCGCATAGTGATTGGTAGTAAGGACTTTTTTTTTTTTGATGACTGACTGACTCACCAAAAGCATCATTAATACAACCTTACTAGCATACACAGTGATAGGAGTAATAGGTAATATCCTTTTCACACATTTTTATTTCTTCTGCTGTGTCTCATTATTTTGTAAGTAGTTCATTGCATAGAGTTTGGTGATTGTGAATAATTGTTATAGGGAGATTTATTAAAATTCTATTATTAAAATGTTTATGGATTAATGTTTTTTCTATATCTTCATAGCAAATATTGCAAGAAAACATCAATGTTTCTTTGTTGTCATATGTTCATTATAAGGATTAGAATTTAGGTCTCCTCATGTGAATAAATCCATTTATTTGATTTATTACATAAAATTCTCAAATATTGTT
This sequence comes from Dromiciops gliroides, assembly GCF_019393635.1. NCBI lineage: Eukaryota > Metazoa > Chordata > Mammalia > Microbiotheria > Microbiotheriidae > Dromiciops > Dromiciops gliroides. The sequence goes on along the minus strand of NC_057861.1, from coordinate 689,613,774 downwards.
TTGATGGATTCTGAGAGCTTTTCAGCCAGGTTTAATAGCTTTTACTTGGAAATAGATGTCCCTTTTTTCTATATTGTAAGTGAAAGCTCAGCCCACCCTCCCCTGTTATCTCTTCTTTCCTAATGAAAACAGTTTTGTTTTGTTTCTAAGAAAAAAAAATTAGAAAAGCACCTCATTCACAGAATATGCCTAATTATTAAATTTTACCCATACCAAAACTACCAATATAGAAAAATAATTCTTCCAGAAGTCAGGAACAACAGGAAACTTCCTTCTCATGATCACACATTTTACTCCGTTAAGATTCCAGGAGTTTATTTCTACTCAATACAGGGACCTAATAACTTCCCCACTTCTAAATTGTTTATTTGGTTTTTTTCACATCTAAATTTTATATTTTTCTTCTGAGTTTGGACAATTGAAAAACTAGAAGCGTGCACACATGTGCATGCAGACACATAATGTAATTCTATTAGTAACTAATTTTTAGTGCTTTTAGTGCTCCTTTTGAGAACACATATAAAATGTTGCCAGCTCAATAAGACTTCATCAAATTGTTCCTGCTTGGGAAGAGAAAGTATATATAGGCAACAAAAAGAGTGAAACAAGCTGGCAAGAATGGAAAAGTTTATGGTTCTATAAAGATATAACATCAAATGAAAGGAAACTGGATCTGGAAATTTATAATACTAATGCGAAGAATGATTTATAAATTAAAAAAAAACAATTAAAAAGAGGATTAAGGGAGAAAGTGAGAAATTACCTGATCATAGCCTACTCTCTGCAATCTGACTTCTGACTATACCATCCAATTGAAACTCACCTTTCTATTGTTACCAATGATATTGAATTGTCAAGACTAAAGGCCTTGGATCAATCTTTTTACTGCATGACCTCACTGTACCATTCCCCATAATTGGCTGAGATTTTCTCCTGGATGTTTTTTTTCCTCCCTGGGGTTTTTTTATGCTGCGTTTTCTTAGTTTTCTTCCTACCTTCATGACTAATCCTTAATTTCCTTTGCTGGATCTAACTGCAGATTTACCTCAAAGACTCTCTCCTGGGACTTATTCTCTTTCCCCTCCACATTCTTTCACTTGGTCATCTTGTGTCACCTCTCATCAATATAATTACCACCACAATGCTTATGACTTTCAGATGCATTTCTCCAGTCACAGTCCACCTCCTGAGCTCAGTTTCCAGATCACCTATTGTCTATTTGACACAGTTGTCTACGTAGGTTTTTCAAACTTAACATGTCCAAGGCAGACAATATGCCCAAGTCATTACCTTTCCCTCAAACCTATCCTTCTTCTGAACATCAACCATCTTTCTAGTCACTCAAGTTCACAATCCGAGTTTCCCACTGTTCTCCTCTTTCTTACACTGTACATGAATAATTGGGGGGGCCCAAATCTTGTTGCTTATACCTAAGCTACAATGTAATCTGCATAATCATCAGTAAATTCCTATAGCCATTGTCCTAAGTCATTAGGCTTCAATTTAACTATTAAAAAAGCATCCTTGAGTGGTGGAGCCAAGATGGCAGAGAGAAGCTAGTAAGTTGACTGAGCTCTCCCAAGTTTCCCCTAAAAACAGCATTAAATCAAGGTTCTAAAACAGATTCTGAAACTACAGAACTTACAAAAAGACAGAGGGACACAATCTTCCAAACAGAGATAATTTAAAAGACTTCAGGAAAAGTCAGTCTCACTCAGGTAGGGGAGGAGCACAGTGCACCTCATTGCAGCACAATATAGAGAGGTCAGGGAAGTCAGTGGGAAGCAACTGAGAACCCTTGACCCTGGCTCAGTGGGCTAGTGGCACAGAAGGCCAGTGGTGAGATCCACCAGCACCAGCTGAGAGGGAAGACTGCCAGATAGGGACCACCCACAGGACAGGTGTGACCAGGCCTGGCCATACCAGCATGCTTGAGAGCAAGCCCAGGGCAGTGAGAAATCTGCAAACCATAGAGGCCTCAGAGTAGAAAGCCATCAACACAACCCCTATCTCCCAGCACAAGAAGCTTGAAACAGTGACCCTGGTGCCCAAGGAGTGGACCTCAACTTTAAAAAAAAATATAAGCTGCAATATGAGCAAGAAACAAAAAAGAGCTCTCACCACTGAGAGATTATGTGTCTACAGGGAAGAACCAAATAAAAACTCAGATGAGGACAATACTCTCAAATTGCCTACATGTGAAGCCTCAAGAGGGAAGATGAATTGGTCTCAAGACCAAAAAGCTTTCTTGGAAGACGTAAAAAAGGATTTTAAAAATTAATTGAGAAATGTAGAAGAAAAAATGGGGAGATAAATGAAAGCAACACAAGAAAATCATGTAAAAAGAATCAGCAGAATGAAAAAGGAAGTACAAAGAATCATCACCTTGGAAAAGGAAGCACAAAGATTGACTGAAGAAAACAATTCTTTAAAAAAATTCATTTGGCCAAAGGGAAAAGGAGGTGCATAATCTGACGGAAGACAATAATGCCTTAAAAATTGGAATTAGACAGTTGGAAGCTATGGACTCCATGAGACTCCAGAAATCAGTCAAACAAAATCAAAAGAATGGAAAAATAGAAGAAAATGTGAAAGAGTATCCTTTTTGGTCTTACCACTGAGACAGTTGGCCCAGATTGCAGGACCAAAGATCAAACCCAGCCTCAGATATATTCTAGATGTATAACCCAGGTCATGTCATTAAATTTCTATCTAACTCAGCTTTCTCAATTGTAAAATGAAGATAATGAATATACATATCTCCTCACCCCACAAGGTTGTTGTGAGATTCAAATATGATAATATTTGCAAAGAACTTAGCACAGTGCCTGGTACATAATATGTGCTTAATAAATGTTTGTTTTCTTCCTTTCTAATTCCCAGTTTTAGTCTTTCCTTACTCCTAACCATATTACATACAAATCATCCATTATTCCTCTGCAAGAATTCTGTGAACCAGCCAAAATGAATTAAATACTTTTCATAATACATACCACTCTCTATCTTCCTAGCTTTGCACTGGCCATCTCCCATACTTGAAAAGCCTTCACTTCGGACCTCCTCCTCTAGGAAATATCTGGTTTCCTTCAAGATTAATTTCAAATATCACCTGGATTTGGAGTCAAAATATTACACAATCTCAATTTTGCCTACGCAATCTATTACCTCTGTCATATTTTAATAATTATTTTGATTTATTTCATTGAATATTTACCAATTATATGTAAAAATTAAAAATCTTTTAAAAATTGAGCTCAGAACTCTCTCCCTTCCTTGAAAATTTCCAAAATTCTTAAGAAGGCAAGTAATTTGATTTTGAGTATACGTATGAGGTTTTGGTTTCTTTTGTTTTGGTTTTGTTTTGTTTTGTTTGTTTTGTGGGGCAATGACATTTAAGTGGCTTGCCCAGGGTTACACAGCTAGTAAGTATCAAATGTCTGAGGCCAGATTTGTACTCAGGTTTTCTTGAATCCAGGGCTGGTGCTTTATCCACTGTGCCACCTAGCTGCCCCCATACATATGAGGTTTTGAAAAACATTTTCATATTAGACATATTGCAAAATTAAAAAACAATAATAAAACAATGAAAGTAAAGAAAAGAAAGTAAAGAAAATAAAAAGTATGCTTCTATTTGCATTCAGAGTTCATTAGTTCTCTCTCTAGAGGTAAATAACATTTTTTATCATGGGTTGTTTATATTTGTCTTGCATCTTGTCTTGATCAGAGTAGCTAAATCTTTCACAGTTGATTGTTGTTACTATATTGCGGTTGGTGGGTACAGTGTTACCCAGTTCTGCTCATTTCACTTAGCATGAGTTCACATAAGTTTTCTAAGGTTTATCTGAAACTATCCTATTTGTCCTTATAGCAAAATAATGTTCCATCACAATCATATACCACAACTTGCCACAACTTGTTCAGCCCATTCCCCAATTGATTTTCATCTCTTTGATTTACAATTCTTTGCTACCAAAAAAAAAAAGTTGCTATAAATATTTTTGTGCAAATGTGTCTTTTTCCTTTTTCTTTGATCTGTTTTGGATACAGAGCCAGTAGTGGCATTTTGGGATCAAAGGGTACACAAAGTTGTTTTTAATCCTTTGGGCATAGTTGCAAATTGTTGTCCAGAATGTTTGTACACTGCATTAGTGTCTTGATTTTTCCACATGTCCACCAGCATTTATGATTTCCCTTTTCTGTCATGTGAGCCAAACTGAGAGGTGTAATGTGGTATCTGAAAACTGCCTGTTTATATCATGTGATCATGTATCAACTGATGAATAATTCATATTTTTTCTATAAATTTGGTTCAGTTCCCTATATATTAGAGAAATGAAGCCTGTATCAGAAACATCTCATGAAAATCTTTTCCAGTTTCCAATTTTCCTTCCAATTTTGACTGTATTAGTTTTGTTTGTGACAAAAAGTCTTTTAATTTCATGCATTCAAAACTATATTTTATTTTGCATTATTCTTTCTACCTCTTGTTTGGTCAAAAACATGGTTCATTACTTTACTTATGTTATCACCCTTTATGGCTAAATCATCTATCCATCATGACCTTATCTTGGTGTATCTGGTGGCATATGTTGTTCTATGCATTTTCTGCAAACTGCTTAGCAGTTTCCATGCCACTTTTTATCAAATGTTGAGTTCTTACCTGAAAACCTTGGTTCTTTGCATTTATCAAATACCAGATTACTATGGTTATTTAATACTCCATGTTATATCTAATCAATTCTACTGATATATTTCTTTGCCAGGACCAAATTCCTTTTATGATTACCACATTGTAAGAGTTTGAAATCTGCCACTCCTGGTCATCTTATTACATGTATTTTTTATTGATTACCTTGATATTCTTTTGTTTTTCCAGATAAATTATATTATTTTGTAAGCTACATATAATAATTATTTACTCATTTTATTGATTTATTGAATACAATAAGTAAATTAATTTAGGTAGAGTTGTCACTTTTATTATATGGGTTTGATCTACCAGTGAGCAATTCATATTTCTCTAATTTTTAAGGTCTGCCTTTATTTGCATGAAAAGTGTTTTGTATTTGTGTTGATATGGTCCTTGGTTCTGTCTCGTTAGGTAGAATCCCAAGTATATTTTTATTGTCTGCAGTTATTTTATATGGAACCTCTCTTTCTGTCTCTTGCTGTTAGACTTTGTTGGTAATATACAGAAATGCTTATGATTTATGTGGATTTATTATATATCCTGTAACTTTTCTAAAGTTGTTAATTATTTCAATTAATTCTTAGTTGATTCTCTAAGTATACAATCATATAGCATCTGCAAAGAGTAATAGTTTTGTTTCTTCATTGCCTATTCTAATTCCTTCAATTAATTTTCTTGTCTTATTGCTATAGCAAGCATTTCTAGTACAAAATCACATAATAGTGACAATAATAGACATCATTGTTCCATTCTTGATCTTATGGGGGAGGCTTAAAGTTTATCATCATTACAGTTAATGCTTCCTCTTGGTTTTAGACAGATATTATTCATCAACAATTCATCAATTAATATTTAAAACAAAAATGATTTTGATAACTAGAATGAACTTTCCTTTTCTGCTATTGAGCAAATATTTCAATTAACTCAAAAGTAGGGGCCAGAACATATCAAATGCATATTTCTCAAGGCATTGTGCAGTGAGTAAAAGTATACCTAATTAGGGACTACATTTCCTTTTTTATCATAAAAGTATTTTATTATTTTCTAGTTACATGTAGAGATAGTTTTCAACATTTATTTTTATAAGATTTCTGGTTTCAAATTTTTCTCCCTCCCTTCCCTCCCTCCACCCTTCTGTAGACAGCAAGCAATCTGATACAGGTTATATATGTACAATCACATTAAACATGTTTCTGCATAAGTCATGTTGTGAAAGAAGAATCATAGCAAAAGGGAAAAACCTCAAAAAAGAAAAACAAAAAAGTAGAAATAGTATAGTTCAATATGCATCTAGATTCCACAGTTCTTTTTTTCTGTATTTGGAAAGCATTTTACAACAAGGGTCTTTGGAACTATTTTGGACCATTGTAATTCTGAGAAGTGTCTATCACAGGTGATCAACACATAGTTGTTGATACTGTGTAAAATATTCTCCTTGTTCTGCTTGTCTCACCCAGCATCAGCTGTAGTCTTTGGGTTTATCAAACAGTATACAACTAAAGTCATGTACTACTGTTTCTCTTTTTGTTGTTGTTGTTGTTTTGGTTTTTGGTTTTTGGTTTTTTTCTTTCTTTTTTCTTTTTTTTCTTTTTTACATTTTTTTTTGTCATCCTTGCCCAGGGGCCATGCTAATCTTCTCTATATTGTTCCAATTCTAGTATATGTGCTACTACTGTGTCTCTTGTGCCTAACCTATTCCATTGATCCTCCACTCTATTTCTTAGCCAGTACCAAATAATTTTGATGACTGCCATTTTATAGTAAAACTTCAGATTTGGTACAGCTAGTGCAGATTCCTGTGCATTTCTTTTCATGAGTTGCCTTGATATTCTTGAACTTTTGTTTTTTCCAGATGAATTTTGCTATTATTTTTCTAGCTTTATAAAATACTTTTTAGGTAGCTTGATTGGTATGGCATTGAATAAGTAAATTAATTCAGGTAGCATTGTCATTTTTATTATATCAGCTCAGCCTACCCATGAGCAATTAATATTTTCCAATTATTTAGATCTGATTTGATTTGTGTGAAAAGTGTTTTGTAATTGTGTTCATAGAGATCCTGTGTTTGTCTTGACAAGTAGACTCCCAAGTATTTTAAATTGTCTACTGTTACTTTAAATGGAATTTCTCGTTCTATCTCTTGCTGCTGGACTTTGTTGGTCATGTATAGAAATGCTGGTGATTTATGTGAATTTATTTTATATCCTGCTACTTTGCTAAAGTTGTTAATTGTTTCAAGTAATTTTTGAGTTGATTCTCTAGGATTTTCTAAGTATACCTTGTATCATCTGCAAAGAGTGATAGTTTTGTTTCCTCCTTGCCTATTCTAATTCCTTTAATTCCTTTTTCTTCTCTGATTGTTAAAGCTAACATTTCTGTACAATATTAAATAATAGAGGTGATAATGGACATCTCTTTCACAACTGATCTTATTGGGAAGGCATCTAACTTATCTCCATTACATATAATGTTTGCTGATGGTTTTAAGTATATACTGCTTATTATTTTAAGGAAAGTTCCACCTATTCCTATGCTCTCTTGTGTTTTTATTAGAAATTAGTGGGGCAGCTAGGTGGTGCAGTGGATAGAGCAGCAGCCCTGGATTCAGGAGGACCTAAGTTCAAATCCAGCCTCAGACACTTAACACTTACTAGCTGTGTGACCCTGGGCAAGTCACTTAACCCCAATTGCCTCACCAAAAAAAAAAAAGGAAGAAAGAAAGAAATGAGTGTTGTCTTTTGTCAAAAGCTTTCTCTTCCTCTATTGAGATGATCATATGATTTTAGTTAGTTTTCTTATTGATGTGGTTGATTATGTTGATAGTTTTCCTACTGTTGAACCATCCTTGCATTTCTGGTATAAGTCCCACCTGGTCATAATGTATTGTAACTTGCTGCAATCTCCTTGCTAATACTTTATTCAAGATTTTTATATTGATATTCATCAGGGAAATTTTTCTGTAATTTTCTTTCTCTGTTTTGTCCCTGCCTACTTTAGGTATCAACACCATATTTCTGTCATAAAAAGGAATTTTGTAGAACTCCTTCCCCTATTTCCCCAAATAGTTTATATAGTACTGGAATTAATTGTTCCTTAAATGTTTGGCAGAATTCACTTGTAAACCCATCTGGCCCTGGAGGTTTTTTTTTTTAGGGAGTTCATTGATGGCTCGTTCAATTTTTTTTAAGGGGCCTATTTTTATTTACTCTTCATTTAACCTGGACAATTTGTATTTTTGTAAATATTCATCCATTTCATTTTGATTGTCAAATTTATTGGCATACAATTGGGCAAAATAACTCCTAATTAGGGAACTCATTTCCTATGATGTCCTGGGCTCTAGGACTTGGGCCTGAGGGGAGGAAGACCAAGATTTTAATTTCTCATGAGATAATGTGCCTTTAATAGGGAAAAGTATCATGGCAAGGAGACAAGGAGAGGAGGGGGTAGAAGCTAAGTCATGCACTCGAGTTGTCAAGCAGCAGACCAGGACAGGAGCTCCAGATGAACTAAATGAGTTTCAGCAGAACAATAAAGAAAATCTGCACCTTCAGAGATGTGGAGGCTGGCAAGGTCTATGAGCATTCTCTATACACTAGGGATAGTTGCATCTAGGATCAGAAATCTGTTGTAAGCTATGAGAGTAAGTGGAAGCAATTGATCATATACATATTGATTTATGAAATAAGTAGCAAGGTAATCTGCAGAGGTTCCTTAAGTTACAGAAGTTTTCACTTGTTTTTTCCACTTTTCAGATAGAACCCTGAAAAAAACAGGAGGAAGCTTCTTGTTGACATGAGGAGAATAAGTTGGTAATCATTGAAGGAACAAGTGCTAAACCAGTTTCTTTTATTTTGAATTTCTATCTGAAATAATCAAAGCCACTTAGCCATATTAAAAAAAAAAAAACCTAACTCACTATTGAATGGAGAGATTCAGGTCAAAACAATTCTAGGTACTAGCTCACACCTACTGGTGAATAATAGGACAGCAGAGGAAAATGACAAATGTTGTGGGGTATGTGGGGAAAATGAGACATTTTTTGTCTGTTTTCTTTCAAAACCTGACCGATGTGGAAATGTTTTAAATGACTGCACATGTATAATTTATATTGACTTGCTTGAGTTCTTAAGGGGAGTGGAAAGGAAGGGAGGAAGAGAATTTGGAACAAAAAGTTTGAAAAATCTATGTGAAAATTTCTTTTACGTGTAACTAGTGGAAAATTCTAAATAAATATATAAAGGATAAAAAATAAAATAAAATAAGAATTGTATTTCTATCTGATTCTAATTAAATAAGTATGTTGATCTATATTCTTCATGTATGACAGATTTAGAACCAGAAGGGAGCTTAGATGTCATTTAGTTCATGCCCATATTATGTAGATGAGGAAAGTAACTCAGAGGATAACTCACTCAGTCACAGAACATTTAAATATTTTGAGACTAGGGGTTCTTCTGGGAAATTTGAACTTCTGAGTAAGAGCCCCAAGATCACAAACCTAGTATGAGTTAGGATTCAAATACATTTTTTTAAAACTTTGACTCCAGTGCTCTTTACTACGGTATCTATTAGCATATTAAATTTAGAAGTTCAGAGATTTTTATGGATGAGGGCACAATGAGCAAAAAAGAGAGTTTTCTAGATGGTTTTACCTAGGACATGAACAGAATTCTTCATGTCTAGTGAAAGTCAAGTCAACAAATAAACATTTATTAATCACCTAGTGTATGCCAGGTACTCAGGAACTGTGCTAGCACTAGCAATACAAAGATTTTTTTTAAAAAAACAGCAATCCCTGAACTCAAAGAAATCAAAGTCTAATGGAGAAAACAACATATAAGCTACTACGTAGAAACAAGATTTATAAAGGATGAATTGGAGATAATTTTAGAAGGATGTTGCTATGTTTAAGGAGGATGGAGGAAGACGTTTTAAGAAAACTGGGAATTTAATTGAGATAGTAAGGAAACTAGGGAAACCAGGAAGTAGAGATGAACAGGGAGAGAATTATAGGCATAAAGTTAGACAATGAAAAAGGTATGGGAGTCAGGAGATGAGATTGAGTGTTGTGTTTTAAGAACCTGATTTATCATAACATAAGTATTTTATATAATTCTTTTAAAAATGTCCTTCTGTTTGAACAAAAGTGTAATAATGACATTTTTCAAGAATTGCAAGGGAATGTTGAAGAAAGTTTCTCTGAAGGAACAGTATGATGTAGCGAATGGGTAGAGCAGTGATTTTTTTAAAAAACAGATAACCTAGATTTGAATATCACCTTCAGCAAACTGCCTAATCTTCCTCAACTTTCAATTTTTTCATCTACATGATGAAGGATTTTTCTCAAAGATCCCAGGATTCCTTCAAAGTCAAAATCCAATGATCCCTGAACTAGAAAGGCTTAATAACTCCTAAACCAAGTAAATTATTTTTTTATGTTACCCAGAATGAGATTTATATAGACTGATAGATTTCACTCTTTTTTTTTTTATGCGCCAAAAGCAATTGTTAATTTGAAGACCAAGAATAAATTGGGTAGATAATCCCCTTTGTTTGCTCACTTTCCTTCTTGAATGGGTAGAGTTGCTAAATCCATTCAAAGGAAACAACACTTAATTCTACAGATGTAATTTACTACCTTAGGGTGGAAAGCACCATACGATATTTAAGCTTTGAAATAAAATACATATATCAAAAGGTTTCAAGGTTGGAGAAGATATCAAGTGTTCCCTATGCTCTCAAAAATGCCTGTGTACATAGTACAAGAGAAAGAGAAAAACAGGGCAAAACTGGAACATACTCAAGCCTCAAAGTCTTTTTCTCTCAAAGACTATTTGGCCCTGTCTAGAAAGTAAATGAAAAGCAAACACAATTCATTGGGTGTCAAGGTCCTTTTTTCCCTCTCTTCACAAGAGTGCAAGAAATGATTACCAGCAATAACCTGGGCATGTCATCACTCTCTTGCCTTCTGCATCTTAACCTTCAATCCTTCAGGAATGCATATTTTTCTTTAGATGTCAGGGCTTTTTAACTTCTGATTTTTAGTGTTAGAACATTATTTGCTTTGTGGTAAAAATTATTTGTGGTAAAGATTAATATCACAAGTTTTAGCTGAATCATTTGGGAGGGGCCACACCTAGCCCACCCTGAGATTACATATGCTACTGAGGTCAGAAGAAGAATTCTCCATGAGCAGCTTTTGAAGGACCTCCCCTTTTGGGGGGAGGAAAGATTGAACTTGACCTGAAGGGAGGTGAGGCACTTCTGGTAGGCTAAGCTCTCAGCACTTCTGGAACACAGAACACTCTCTCTGGTGGTTGACTGAGGTCAGAGTGGCACGTGAGCAACCTTAGACTGGTGGGCTGTTCAGGTTTGTGAGTTACCTACTGAAAACCCTAAATTCTTTTGAACCAGCTTAGGCTAAGTTTAGAGTTAAGAGCATCTATCTGTATTTCAATTTTCCCATTTCCTTGTCTTTAATTTTTATTAGTTTCACCTTTGTTGTTTAATCAATTCCTGAGTAATAAAATCTGCTCCTTTTGTGAACTAAAGCTTAGAGGTTCCTTTTGTATTGGCCTGGGAAAAATATCTAAAAAAGAATAGTTCAGAGGGGATATTAAAACTAAAAATGTCCTTCATATTTCCAGGACCCCAATATTAAGGTAAATCACCCAAATAGCTTTCAGTATATACAGATTTGGCCCTCAGTTTTTACTGTTCATTTGGTAACCATCTTGGAAGGACTCCTTGAAGCATTATGTATGAAGTGCCTAAAGATAGTGCTTATACAAAGAGAAAGATGTATCAGATAAAGCAAATTTGAAATGTCTTTTTTTCAAGAGATTATATGCCAGGGGCAGCTAGGTGCCACAGTGAATAAGTCAATGGCCCTGGATTCAGGAGGACCTGAGTTCAAATCTGACCTCAGACCCTTGACACTTTTCAGGTGAAAAATTTTGCATAAGGCTTATCATGCCTATCAACTGATGAGCATTAATTTAGCAGCTATTATGTGCCAGACATTGTTCTAGAAACCAGGGATACAAATGTATAAGTGAGATAGTCCCTGACTTCAAGGGACTTACAATGTACACAATGATCCAAAAGCATTTATTAAGTACCTACTATGTGCCAGGTGGTGTGCTAATTGCTAGACACATGCTATATACTATACATAAGAGTCCCACTTCATATTTTATTTCACTCTTTGACTTGCTCCATCAAAATAAATTAGATAACTTCTGTGGTCACAAGATGTTTTTGTTCTGTTAGTGGTCCCTCTTTAAAATTCTTATTTAGGAAAATTTTGGAAAAGATTATCTAATAAATGTGCAAACTTACAAAATATATTCAAAATAAAATTCATTTTAATTATATTTTTAAAGGAAGATGTTCTTGGCAAGAGTACTCTCTATACCAGTGATCTTTTCTTTCCATTAATTTTTATAAAAGGTTTACTTACTACACTGATGGTTTTCCTCTGGTTCTTTAAAGCTTTGTGGATGTCAGTGTAGTCTCCAGTTATACACCTGTTATCCCTCACTCTCACTATATGGTTATGGTTGACACATCTTCTTCTGCTTATACTGGTCCCTCATGATGGCCTTTACCACATTTCTGCCTACCATGTATCTTAGCATTGTCCTTTGGGATACATGCAATTGTGAAAATCCTCTAAGAACACCAATGACTCTTAAATTTATAAGTCTAATGACTTTATCTGGCTTTATTAATCTTGATCTTTCAAACCTGTTGGCTTTACTCCCTCTTCTTACTGAATAATTTCTCTACCTTTGGTTTATAAGATTTTTTTAATGTTCTTTGCCTTACCTGTTTGACTGCTTCTGACTCCTCTGATAGAGCATCATTCATCTCTTGCCTAGAAGTCATTGGTGTTCCATTTGGCTTTTTCCTGAATTTCTCTTCCTATTCCCCTTCCCCACTGTATATCTCTGTATAATTTTATTAGGGCCTATGTATTCAACTTTCATATTTCATCTTTATGTTAGTAATTTGAAAATCTAAATACCCAGCCCAAATCTTCTGTTTTGAAAACAGACCCAACATTACCAGTAGCTTACTAGCATATTCACTTATATTTTCCATTATTATCCTGAACTCAACATGTCCAAAATATAACCACCTGTGTAAGAGCCTACCCTCCAAAATTCACTATTTCCAATAAGAGAAACACCATTCTTCCAATCATCCAAGTTTGAAAGAAAAAAAATCATCCTCAAATTTTCCTTTCTTGTCTCCCCAATACAATAACTTGCTCAATTTAAATCTACTCCCTTCTCTCCATTTAAATGGCCATCACTCTAGCTTAGGTCCACAAGAACTCTGAAATGAATTATTATGGTACCTTCTTAACTAGTCTTCCTAGATCTAGTTCCCCTGCTTTCTAATTCACCCACCATGTAAATGCAAAATTAATATTTCTTAAATAGAACTCTGACCATTTTATGCCCCCTCAACAAATATATCATGGTTAACTATAGCATTTTGTATAAAATATGAATTAACTTAGCATTTAATTTCATGTACAAACTCTTTCCTTTCTAGAATTATTTCATGTATCTTACTTTCATGCTCTCTACAATCCAACCAAACCATCCAATTTACTATTTTCCAAATGCAACATCCCAGCTTCCATTTCTATATCTTTGCACAGTCTGTCCCACAATCCAAGAACTTACTGTAATTTCACAGTTATCTATTAGAATCTGGAGCTAGCCTCAAGGCTAAACTTAGTTTCCTCCTCCTATGTGAAGCCTCCTATGTAAATACTCCTATGAACCCAATTACTGTTCTCTTCATCAAATTTACTGGCATATTCTCTTTTTTTACTTTTTTTTTTTGGCAGGGCAATGAGGGTTAAGGGACTTGCCCAGGGTCACACAGCTAGTAAGTGTCAAGTGTCTGAGGTTGCCTTTGAACTCAGGTCCTCCTGAATCCAGGGCCAGTGCTTTATCCACTGTGCCACCTAGCTGCCCCCTAGCATATTCTAAACACATATTTTGTGCCTGCTATATAATCACCTAGGAGAATGTAAGCTCATTAAGGAGAGTGACATCTTTTTCCTTTGTACATAAAGTGTTTTCAAATAATATTTTATACATACATATATATATAAGTACTTACTGAATATGCAATTGAATTGAAATGAATTGAATTGAATCACGTACAGATGAGAGCACTAATCAAATGACTGTCATGCAAGCAATGTAGTATGGTAAACAAAAATGAAGATAGGAGAATGTTGATGGATTTGGCATGGGAAAAGACTATCCAGTGATTTCAATAAGACTGGAATAAATCAAGAAGGAAGAGTGGAATGGATGAGATAAAATATTAGAGAAGGATATTTTAGAGTTGGAATTTTTTTGATGATAATGTGTTCCAACATGGGGCTGTCACTCTTATTTGGTTAAAATATCATGTAAGTTATTGTTATTGGAATTTTGCAGACTAAGAGGGACTATGGTTATAACCAGGAATGACAGAAGAAGATGAAATAGATAGGAGGATCATAATCTAATTGTTGAGTCAGTGGGGAAAATGGGAGACTACCCTAATAATCAAAAGATAAAAGTAATGAGTATAAGGAGAAGATAAACAAATGATGTGAAATGGAAAGCAGAAATTTTTGAATTGTGGGATAAAAGAATAAGCATTAGAGATAGATTCAATAATTCTGAGTTCAAATTCTTTCTCTAGCACTCACTATCTGTGTGACTGCAGAAAAGTCATTTGCCCCTTCATCCTCAGGCTATTCTTTTCTCCCATAAAATATGCACATACACATCTTGTTGTAAGACCTTAATAAATTTATGAAATAATTTAATATTAATGCTTTTATAAGTTTGCTTTAGAGTGAAATTTGTTGTAAACTGTTCATAAAATGAGAAGCAGGGGTTATTGTTAGATATCTTATGGTTGAAATAACCTTTGGTTCCCCCTTTTCTTAAAAAAAAATAGGTATTTGAAAGTGATTTGTAAATACAGTGTGTTCTTTATTAAGCCCAAGGGACTTGAAAATGGCAAGACTATTGAAATCACCAGGCTAACTTACAGCTCAGTTGCCCTGCTCTCAGCTCATCACCCAAGGAAACTACTTGTTTGAAGAAGGGGCTAGCCATATCTACCAACATCCAACCAACTGCTACCAATTTCCAATCAACTGGTACCTTCCAAAAAGGCAAACTAGTCTAGCTGAATCAGTAAGGAACACTGAGAGAGAGAGAGAGAGAGAGAGAGAGAGAGAGAGAGAGAGAGAGAGAGAGAGAGAGAGAGAGAGAGAGAGAATTATCACCTTTACCAATGTCTGCCATATGACCTCAATGAAGGAGATAACCCAGGTTCCTAATAGACTCAAGAGCCTTTGGAATAGCAATGTCTCCCATATCTCTAACCTTCTATCCTGGTTCCCATTGTTATTGATGAGAACAAAAATGACTGCCATAAATATTTTTTGTACATATAGGCCATTTAACTTTTTGTTTCTTATCTTTTTCAATACAGAGCTAGTAGTGGTATTACTAGGTCAAAGAGTATGCATGGATTTATAGCCCTTTGGCCATAGTTGCAAATTGCTCTACAGATTTTTTGAATCAGTTTACAACTCTACCAACAGGGCATTAATGTCTCATTTTCCCCATGTCTCCCAACAATATTTGTCATTTTCTTTCAAAAAGAGATAAAAAATAAAAGGCCCTATATGTACAAAAATGTTTATGGCAGCCCTTTTCTGGTGAAAAGAATTTGAAATTGAGATGATATCCATCAATTGGGAAATGCTGAAGAAATTGTGGGATGAGATTATGATGGAACATTATTGTGCTATAAGAAATGATGAGCAGGATGTCCTCAGAAAAACCTGGAAGGATGTAAACAAGCTAATGCAAAGTGAGATGTATTGTATACAAAGTAATAGTAATATTTTAAGATGATCAGCTGTGAATGACTTGGCTATTCTCAGCAATGCAATGATCCAAGACAATTCTGAAATACTAATGATGAATGTGATCCATTCCCAGACAAAGAAGTGATGGTGTCAGAATATAGATTGAAGCAGATTTTTTAGTTTCTTTTTTCTTTTTTTGTCTGTTTTCTTTCAGTACCTGACTAATGTGGAAATGTTTTGCATGACTACACATGAATAGCATATTGAATTGCTTGCATTCCTAAGGGGGGGTGGGGAGAAGGAAGGAGAGAATTTGGAAAATAAACTTTGAAAAATGGACATAAAATGGGTTTTACATGTAACTGGGGGGAAATAAAATTCTAAATAAATGAAAAAAACATATTTCAATATCAGAAACTCATATGATTTTAGCAGTAGAAATTATATTAAAGAGGCATTACCATCTGCTTTCCTGGTGCATGGACCATGAGAGATATTCATCTAACTCACAGATAAAGCTATGTTTTCCCTGATTAGAATATGAACTTTTTGAGAACAAAGATTGTCGCACTTTTCCAATGGTATACCTGGTATTTAGTAAGTTGTGTTGTACTTTGAAGGTAATTAATAAGCCCTTTTTCATTTGATCATTTATTATTCTCATTTGTAAAATTAAGGGGTTGAAATTAGGTAGATTTTGAAGTCCTGTTCATTTCTTGAGCTGTGGCATTATAAATATCACACAAAAGCCCTGATTTCAATTCCTGACTTTGTTACTCACTGCCTGTATTACATTGGTCCAATTCACCCCAGTTTTCCCACATCTAAAATGAGAAGGGGGGCAGCTAGGTGGCACAGTGGATGGAGCACCGGCCCTGGAGTCAGAAGTACCTGAGTTCAAATCCAGTCTCAGACACTTAACACTTAGTAACTGTGTGACCCTAGGCAAGTCACTTAACCCCAATTGCCTCACTAAAAAAAATAAAATAAAATAAAAAAATAAAATGAGAAGGATTGAACTAAATGAGTCCTAAGATTCATTTCAACTTAACTCCTTAGATCATATGACCCAATAATATATAAAAATCACAATTATTACTGTCTTGTTCCAAAATCCTACTACTACAAATAAAGCTATGAGATTTATCCAGGTTCTAAGTTCATGCTTTCCATTTTGTATTTGAATTAAGAACATATCTACATACTACTGGTTTGGTCAGAACATGACTTTTATCCAATAAAAAGGGATTTCTGGAACATGTTGTGTTAGAAACATAAATAGCAGGATTGATTGCCTAATAGGACTTTGGCATCATTCAAAACCACTGTTGCCAGCAATCCAATTCCACTTAATGGTGAACCACTGTTTGGAATATGCAACATTATACATTTTTATCACTGCAAAAAAAGGCACTCCAACCTCTTAAATGAAAACCCTATGTGGAACAAATACAGTGAACTTTTTGATAGTTGCTACTTATTGCTATTTTCCCCACAAAACTTAGAGAATCAAGGAAATTAAGCGTAGAAAAGAAGCTAAGTTGAGGATGGAAAATGGCAAGAAGCCTTCCTGGATATGTCATAGCCTCCCAAGTCAAACTACCTACAGGTAACATGCAGAAAAAATAAAATAAATCATTTTAGAGATGAGGGTTCACCAACTGCATTTAATCATGCCCAGTTGTTATTTTACCCTAATGGAAGGACCAATCTAGGAAAAAAAAAGTGGGAGTTCTGAAAAACCTTTACATGGACCTTCTATTTCCAATGACATTCATGTTTACATCTGTATTGAGAGAAGGTTCTCAAGAAACATGAGGCAGTTAAAAATCTCTCTGTGGGAATAATGTATACAGCCATCAAATCAATCTTTAAGTATTTATTAAGCACTGTCTCTATGTGTTAGTAGTTGTACAGGCATTATCCCTTCAGTAAATATCAGCTGATGGTAATAAAGTGAGAGAGAATGAAGAAATTGGCCAATTATAATTTTTAGTAGTGTAATTGAGGTTTGGAAAGTGACTTTTATACACATATTTAAGTTTTAAAGGGACAAGCATTCCCTCTCAGCTCTGAAGGCAATGTAAGATTATATGTTCTTTGAGTGTTTTGGTAGATTTTAGCCATGCATGGGAATATTTAAAGAGAACTGCACAATCTTCTAAAAAGTAGACTGAAGGAAGAACCTGGAATTATGAAAGCAGAGGTGCTCTTATATGAGATTCCCTGCTCCATCAGTCCTTTCTACAGGGTGAAAGAAATAGAATTTATTTAAAGGAGACTTACTCACTGTGTGGCCAGTATGTTCTTTTTTTTCTATTTAGAATTTTATTTTCCAAATTATATGTAAAAACAAACTTTGACATCAATTTTTTAAAACTTTGTGTTCCAACTTCTCTTCCTCCCTCCGTTTCCACCCCCAATCCCAATAACTCAAGCAATTCAACATAAGTTATACATGAGTAGTCATGGAAAACATCTCCACATTAGTTAGGTTGTGAGAGAAAACAGATAAAAACAAAACTTCAGATTAAGGAACTGTCAAAAATAATGCTTCAATCTGTTTTCAGATACCATCTGTTCTTTCTCTGTAGATGGATTGCAATTTTCATAAGTCCTTCAGAATTATATTGGATCATTACATTGCTGAAAATAACCATGTCCTTCCCAGCAGATCATCTTACACTATTGCTATTATTTTGTATACAGTACATTTCTCTCTGCTTCAGTTCATGTAGGTCTTTCCAGGTTTTTCTCATAGGATCTTGTTCATCATAACTTTTAAATAGTACCTTAAACTTGACAAATAATTTTCTTTACAATAGCACAGGAAAGTATGTACCATACACTTTGCCATTAAAACCAATCATCAGAACTGTTTCCCTCCACCCTATTCCCTTCCCATGATTTTTACTTTATTTTCTGTCTTCTATTACCTTATTCCTCCTCAAAAGTGTTTTGGTTCTGACTGTCCCCTTCCCCATTCTGCTATTCCTTCTTTCACCCTTCCTTCCTTATCCTCTTCCCCTCCTACTTTCCTCTAGGGTTAGATAGATTCCTCCTCCCAATTACGTGTGTATGTTATTCCTTCCTTGAGCCAACTGTAAAGGGGGCTAAAATTCTAGCTATGATGTCTAAAATCTAGTGAGTGGTCGCCTTAAATTAGAAGCTTTAGCAAGAGTTTAAACTTTTAAGTATTTATTAAAATGCATCAGAAGTTGGTAAGGAGAGAGAGAGAGGTAAAAGGCAAACTTCCTCTAAATATCTAATAGACCCCAATGTCTGACCCACCAAGCCAAGGTCAATAACCCAAAAGACCCTCCTCAAGGGCTTCTCCCAGAATCCTCCTTGTGAATCCAGAAACAGGGCCACACACACACACACACACACACACACACACACACACACACACACACACACACACACAGCTCCAAGCTAATTGGTTGGTAGCTATGATTGACAGGTTCCATAGGTGGTTCTATAGATGCAACTCCCGGATGCTGGCAACTTCCGGATGCCAGGTAACTTCTGGATGCTAAAGTCACATGGTTTCTAAGTCACATGCTTTCTCCTCATGGTGGAGCTTCCCTGCAATATCTCTCCCAGGAGGGAGTATCATTCCAATTCTCACACAACACTGATGAGATTAAGGTCTTTGAGTTAATTCTGTGTTCTAAATTTTCTTCTTCGCCCTCTCCTCAACCCTCCCTGTGAAATCAAGCAATTCAATGTAAGTCATACATGTGCAGTTATTCAGTAAATTTTCACCTTCCTTGAAAATGTTTTGCTTTTTAGTGCTGCCTCCCCCAATCTGCCCTTCTTTCTTCCCTTCAGTGGTAAGTTTCTCTAGTGCAGCCTGCCTAGGGACTATGTTGGTGCAATCACAGGGTCAGACACCGCTTGCTGCTCACAATGGCCCCTTCTAAACTATCTTTGACTGGAAAATAATCTAAACCTGTCTTTTTGGGGGGTTTTGCTGCTCCAGGGGTTGTTTTATTGCTGTTTTGGGGAATAATTGTTTCAGGAGCTCTGTGCATTTAATGTCATTCCTTGGCCATCTTGGCTCCACCCCCAGAAGTCTCCATCAATCCTTAATCAACTGAGTTCCAAAGAATTAGCAGCATAGGAGCAGAAGGCAAACCAAAAAATTTAAAATAGAACTGAGTTAGAGCAGAGAAGGGAGAGATTGAAGAAGAAATTGAGGCAAGTCATCAGCATCCTGTATGCTTCTTTAAACAGAGAATTCAGAAGGAGGGTATGGTTTATAATCATCTCCCCAAAGACTGAGGAAAATTCTTTTAAAATCTATTTCCCCTTTTTTTGTCCAATTAAAGGTATTTAAATATATTCTGCTTGATTCTTCTAAGGATTTCTTATATATTCTTTTTTCTTCAAACATAAAGAATTCAGGAATTATATAGAAATGCAGATAATTTAAATTAAGGTAGAAGACCAAACATCTGCAAGAATATTAGGAATTTTCCTAATTGGGACTCTAAAGTGTTATCTCTGTATTAATAATTTTTCTTCCAATAGATAAAATAAAAATATATTCATTAAATAAATGTTCAATTTTTTTGAAAATTCAAATTCTCACAAAATAACAGAAAGAAACCATGTGAATCTGTGAGCTCTATGTTGCCCCCTAGGCTAAAGAATAAGCTAAATGTTGTGACTGATTATGGCCTATTAAGTTTCCCCAGAAAAGGGTGAGGTCAGTTATTTAAGAAAAGACCACACTCTAAACCAGGAGCACCTAGGTGGTACAGTGGATATAGCACCTGCCCTAAAGTTGGGAGGACCTCAGTTTGTCTGCTTTCAAACACTTACTAGCTGTGTGAACCTGGGCATCACTTTGCTCCAATCACCTTAAAACATTCATACTGAAATATATCTTTCCACTGGACCCAAATGGCTCTGGAGGAGAGAGTGAGATTGGTGACTTTGCACAGCCCTTCCTCACAAATCCAATTCACTGCAAGCGATAACATCACCTCCCAATGGCATGATCCTCTTTAAAAACAAGAGACAGATAACAACTAAACCACCTCTCAGGGAAGAGACTGGAAAGGTCTAAGTGAATACAGCTTTTGTTTTGTTTTGTTTTATTTCAGAGTGGAAAAGTAATTAGAAAGGGCCTTGTACTTTCTAAAATGCCACCCATTGATATTACATTAGACTCTAATTTCCCAAACAGTCTAAATCCAGAGTATCTAGAGTGGAAATCTAGCCACCTTTCTAGGAGAGATAAATATGTGCCTCCTACTAAGCTGCCAATCCATCCACTGACTGGTAAAAACAGAGGCATGAAACTCATTTCAACCATACTTCTATTGTCAGCTGTCCAGAACTGTCTCCAGATTACCACCACCACCTCAATATTGACATTGACATAATAAATTGATATAACAAATAAATATAGTCTGGGCTCCTTTACAAAGTGTGGTGCAATGGAAAAGAACAGAAAAAAAAACATTTGAGGTCAATTCTGGTTCTATTACTCTCTGGGCAAGACATTAAATTTCTCTGGGTCTCAACTGTTCATATGGCAAGTGAACATAGAATAGATTAACTGTAACATCAATTATAACTCTAATTTCAGTTCCTTTAATCTAGGACTCCTGACCTTTAATATCTGTCTAGCTTTGGAATCACCAGCTGACTGCTCTAGGTTTTATTTTCTTATCTGTAAAATGGAGTTAATAACTTCACTTTCTACCTCACAGGTTTGTCATAAGGATTAAAATATGATATATTTTGCTTATTTGTGTTTACTTATTACAAGCAAGGGGTTTTATTTTGGGGGAGAAGAAATTGTTAAGCAGTGGCAGAGGTGGAAAAAAATAAAGATTGTGTCAATGAGACAATAAAAGTACATAGAGGATAACTGGAAAAATTTCAGATAGGGACATAAACATTTCAGATAACATTTAATATATAAATAAAACTGTATAAAACAGATGTTCATATGGAAACTTCAGTTCTTTGTATCACAGTGTTTGTGCTACTTGATCTTAAAGTCCATAATAAAAAAACAAATATTAAAGAGACAATTATTGATAGCACATTAGATTTTTTTTAAAAAAATAGAAGCTTAGGTTGGTGTGATCCTAAAGAGAATTTTGTGGATTGCAGTCTTTTTTGGGGGGGGTGGCAATGAAGGTAAAGTGACTTTCCCAGGGTCACACAGC
This sequence comes from Dromiciops gliroides, assembly GCF_019393635.1. Lineage (NCBI taxonomy): Eukaryota > Metazoa > Chordata > Mammalia > Microbiotheria > Microbiotheriidae > Dromiciops > Dromiciops gliroides. The sequence goes on along the minus strand of NC_057861.1, from coordinate 689,591,984 downwards.
TAGTAAGTGTCAAGTGTCTAAATCCAGATTTGAACTCATGTCCTCCTGAATCCAGGGCTGGTGCTTTATCCAATGTGCCACCTAGTTGCCCCACTTGCAGTCTTTCTTGTCTAAAAGATTCAAAAGAAAATAGCAGAGAAGGGGAGAATAAAAGGAGTAGGTGGATCAACAGGAGAAAGGACAGAGAAAGACAGAGACATACAGAGACAGAGACCTAGAACAACAGAGACAAATTAGACTGAGAAAGAGGGAGAGACAGAGACAGAAACAGAGACAGACAGAAAGATAGGGAAAGAGAGACAGAGAGACAGAAAAACACAGAGACACAGACACAGAGAGACAGATAGACACAGAGACAGAGAGATACAGAGAGAAAGACAGAGAGACAGAATCAGACAGATACAGATACAAAGATGTAGAGAAAGTAGTTCTGAGAGCATTTTGAATAGGATCAGTATCCTGACTAGTGACAGAAAGATAATCACTTTTCCCAGGTCACAACAAATACTATATTGCTGCATTTCAACAGTGTGGGGAATTCAAATATGGCAGAGGGATGTCAGGATTTAAACATTTTTATTGCCACTATAAAACATTGCAGTTATTGTACTCCATTTGAGATGACATCTGAGTGTGAAAATTAATATGATCATACATCATAAACATATACACATATACATATGGAAATATATGTGCCCTGAAAACCCCATAATTTTGTCTCCATTCCCCTGACACTTCAAAAGTAGGTTCAATTTAAAGATTTTACTCCATTTTATCCACCTATGTTTTTCTTTTTGCATTCTACAATATACTTAGATAATACAAGACCCTGGTTTATTACTAAAGAAATTCAATATTCACCATCTATCAGAAGCATTGCTTTCTAGATACTTTGCTAAGTATATAACAGTTAATCAGAAAGACCCACTGGTCTTGAAGATAAGCAAAGAAAATGGACAAGTCCTATCAATCTATTTTACCAAGTCCTCATCTTCAGGAGGAAGTTGAGCTAAATAATTGAGATCAGCTTATTAATGACCCAGCTTAAGTCTTTTTTCCCCTAGGAAAGATGAGGAGTAGCTATTGGCAAGTCTACAATAGACAAAGCATGTAATCTGAATATCCTTCCCTGTTGTTCCCTTTCAGCTTCTATAGTGTCTCACCTCTTTCAACTATTACAATGTTAATTTAATCTCATGAATCTTGGCATATTACAGTTCTGGCCTTCTGTTAGCATGTCAGCTTTATTGTATGAATGAAAGTTGCTGCTCTCTTACCCTCTGGTATCACATTCAGTGGAGAAAATGCAGTATTATTTTAATGTGGTGTGACAGATTTCCTAGACAGAATTTATGGAACTTTTCCAAGGAAACCATTCTAAATCATTGAATATGGTGCCAGGTGTGAGGTCATTATTGAGTAACCACAAGTATAACAACACAAACAGAAGCATTCCTAATGCATATGAAATAAGTTATGAGGAAGTTATTGTCACAGTTTTATGAGAAAAATATGTATGTTAGTGAATCATTTTAATCCACATCTGCAAATTCCTTCAGTTCTTGAACCTTGAATACCAGCAGAATGTCAAACTAAAATTAAGGGATGAGAGAAGAGAAGAACCCACCAACTAATTAATTAACTTCTTAAACTAAATTTAAGCACTGATGGCAATAAATGTTTGTCCCTTATTCATATCATGATGAAGTATCATTCAAGTCTATAATATTATTACATAATTTAGTTTTAGAGAAACTGCTGATTCTTCAAGGAATTATTTACAAAAAAGTAAGAAGTTTTAAAATATAGTAACACCCATAACTGCTATGGTACTGAGAGGAAACTCATCTCAGATACAGGCAATGGGGCTGAAAAGCTAGTCTTAGACTTCAGAACACCTGATATCTGTAGTGGAATAATTGCTTAAAATTGTTCCTGTGATTCCTGATTCTAAACAGAGTATCTAATTTAATTGTATTCAATGCATCAGGTTTGTAGCTGTGCGGCAGTGAGGTGTGCCACTAGATAAAGCTAAGAACCCAGTCAGGAAGACCTGAGTTCAAATAGAATATCAGACTCTTATTAGCTGAGTCATCCTGTACAAATAATTTAACCTCTCAGGCTCAGTTCCCTCTAGGGTTCTTGTAAGGATGAAAATTATGAAAATATTTGGAAAGTTCTTTCTGAACCATAAAATGCTATATAAATATACTAACCATTATTACTACTATATTCCAAGTCACAGCACCAGGCACTGAGGAGACTGAAACAAAAAAGAAATGGTCAATTCTCTCAAAGAACTTTCATTATTTCCAACTTCTTTGATCTTTATGTTCCTTTTGAAGGGAGAGTTGTAAAATATAGTGACTGGGCTTGTACATTTCCTTTACCTAGAACTTCCATTCTAGTATAAAAGAAAGGTTAGGCAGAAAGAGCAGAGAAAACAAGAAGTGAGGAGAAGGGAGACACAGAGGTGGAAAAGGAGAATAGCCACAATATTTCTCTAGTTGTTTTTAAAATGAAAACTGTAATTAGATGTTTTAAAAACTAAATCTGGTATTAAAGGATTTTTCTTCTAGGGAAGGAGAAACTGGAGCGTACCCCGCAGCAGGCTTACATTCCCTCTCCCTGGAGCCTGGGACCCCATGTGAACTAATCCCAAATTCTCTTCTCTCTCTCTAAGGCTCTGTGTATTCTGCTTACTTTGAGGACAGGAATCAACCCACCAGATAGTTTCAGATTTGAAAGAGACCTCAGAGACCAAGTGGTCCAACCCAATCTTCAAAAGGCATCAAACTTAATTTTGCCTCCTTTCATCAATGTATTTCCCTTTCTCCTGTTCTACTCCTTATGATGAAATGAAACAAGTTTATTTCTTCCTCCACAAGAAAATATATTCCATTTTGTCCATGTCAACCATGGGGGATGGAGTCAAGATGGTGGAGGAAAGGCTGTGACTTTCCCTGCTCCCAACAAACCGATCTTTGCACTCCATAAAATAATGCCATAAGACAACTCCTGGAGCAGCATAACCCACATAAGAAGAGAGTGAGACCATTTTCCAGTCAAAAAATGGCATAAGTAGGTGACTGGGAGCACCTGCTGTTCAGGCTGAGAGAGGAGCACAGCACACAGTGCAGGACCAGCCCTGGGTAGGTGGTGCCTCCAAACCCTTGGAATCTTCCACTGCTTCTTCTGAAGCTCAGCTGGAAGACTGGTGAGGGGGTCTAGTGTTTGGGGCAATGGCAGCAGTTTCTGCTGGAACTGGGATGGTGTGCCCATGTTCTACAGCAGCAAAGCAAACTCAAGCAACAGCCACCCAGTGGGGGAGGGGCACAAGCACACCAAGCTTCCAACCATAGAGAATCAGATTTCAATCAGACATCTGGTTCAGGGTCAAAGAGAAAACAAGCTGTGGTTACGTATAGGCCAGGCATGCTGAGAACAATCCTAATCATCCTCTGGGCCACACTGTAGCTCCGGACAATCCATCCTGGAAGCAATGCTACACATTAAGAAGTTAAAAGCCAAGATATAACTGGTCAATATGAGTAGGAAGAGAAAACAGCAGGCAATTGAAAGCTCCTCTGGGGGCAAGGTAGACCAGGATACACCCTCAGAAGAAGGTAATAACAAAGTCATATCTCCTGCACCCACATTTTCCAAGAAAAAATATGAATTGGTCTCAGGACATGGAAGTGTTCAAAAAGGACTGACAGTAAGAGAGATAAAGGGAAGATTTAGAGAGGTAAAGGAAAAAAGGGAAAGAGAAATGAGAGTGATGCAGTAAAATCATGAGAAAAAAAGTCAACAGCTTGAAAAGCCAAATGGAAAAGGAGATACAAAAGCTCTTTGAAGAAAATAATTGCCTAAGAATTATGATTGAACAAATGGAAGCTAGTGATTTTATGAGAAACCAAGACATAATAAAGCAAATCCAAGTGAATAAAAAAATAGAGGGCAATATTAAATATCTCCATGGAAAAACAGCTGACCCAGAAAATAGATCTAGGAGAGAGTATTTGAACTACATGAAAACCATGATCAAAATTAGAGTTTAGGGACAGCTAGGTAGCACAGTGGATAGAGCACCGACCCTGGAGTCAGGAGGACCTGAGTTCAAATCCTGCCTCAGACACTTAACTCTTACTACCTGTGTGACCCTGAGTAAGTCGCTTAACCACAATTGCCTCACAAAAGAAAACAGAGGTTAGACATCATTTTCCAAGAAATTGTTAGGGAAAGTTGCCCAGATATTCTAGAAGCAAAAGGCAAAATAGAAATTGAAAGAATCCACCTATCACCTCCTGAAAGAGATCCCAAAATGAAAACTCCCAGGAATATTATAGCCAAGTTCCAGAGATCCCAGGTCAGAAAGAAAATATTGCAAGCAGCTAGAAAAAGAGGAATTCAAATACTGTGGAGCTACAGCAAGAATAACACAAGACACAGCTACATCTACATTAAAGGACCAGAGGGTATGGAATATAATTTTCCAGAGGGCAAAGGAAATGGTACTACAACCAAAAATCACCTACCCAGCAAAATTGATTATAATCTTTCAGAGAAAAAATGGGACTTTAATAAAAAAGAGAACTTTCAGGCATTTGTGATGAAAAGACCTGAACTAAATAGAAAATTTGGCTTTCAAATACAAGACCCTAGAGAAGCACAAAAAGGTAAACAAGAAAAATAAATCATGAGGGATATTAAAAGATTAAACTGTTTACATTCCTACATGGGAATATAATATTTCTAACTCATAAGAACTTTGTCATTATTTGGGAAGCTGAAAGGAATATACTTAGAGGGTACAAGTATGAATTAAATATCAAGGGATGATATCTATAAAGCATTTCTTTTTTGTTTACCTTTGTTTTTTTGTGGGGCAGGCAGGATGAGGTGGCTTATGTCTGGGAATGGATTTGGGCTCAGGGGCCTCTTGGGTCCAGGGCTGGTGCTTTGTCCACTGTGTCACCTAGCTGACCTATGATGACCTGTTTAAAATAAAGTGAAGGGTTAAGATGAATGCACTGGAAAAAATGGAAAGGGAGAGCTAGACTGGGGGAAAAGTGGCTCACTTAAAAGAAAGAAGAAAAAACTTGTGGAGAAGAAGTGAAGATGGGAGGAGAAGGAGCAGGGGAGTGAGTAAGCCTTACTTTCATCAGAATTGGCTCAAAGAGGGGGCGGCTAGGTGGCACAGTGGATAAAGCACCGGCCCTGAATTCAGGAGTACCTGAGTTCAAATCCGGTCTCAGATACTTGACACTTACTAGCTGTGTGACCCTGGTCAAGTCACTTTACCCCCATTGCCCCGCAAAAAAAAAAAAAAAAAAGAATTGGCTCAAAGAGGGAATAACATACACTGAAGTGGGTATAGTAATATATTTTTGCCCTGAGGGAAAGTGTGAGGGGATGGGGAAAAGGGGAGGAGTGGCGAAGGAAGGGAGGGCAGATTGGGGCAGGAGGCAGTAAAAAGCAAAACCCTTTTGAGGAGGGATAGGGTGAAAGAAGATAGAAAATAGAATAAATATCAAGGGGAGGGAATAGGATGGAGAACAATACAGGTAGCAATAGTAACTGTGAAAAGATGTTGAGCAGGATGCTATCAGAAGGGTGTATGAAAAATGCAAGCCATCAACAGAGGAAGAACTAATGGTATTTGAATACAGATTGAAGTATAATTTTATTTGTTAGTTCCTCTTTCTAAAGTTATTTTTGTCTATTTTTTCACAACTTGATTAATGTATTATAGTTTGTATAACTACACATATATGACATACTGAATTGCTCAATTGCTTAGTGGGGTTTGGGGAGGGAGGGAGGAATAAAATTTAGAGCACAAAGTTTTAAAAAATCAGTGTGAATTTTTTTTCTTTTCTTATATGTAATGGGGAAAATTCTAAATAAAAATTAAAATAGAAAAAAATTAATAAAATAAAAAAATTTAAAAATAAAAATAAAGGATTTGTCTTTGCATGTAGGTGAAAGGAGTTCAGAAGTGAAGTAGTATGAATAATAAGAGTGATGGACTTGAAGCCAGAGAAACAAGGCTCTATGCCTGGCCTTGTAAATGACATGTTCAGATTTCCTACTCAAATAACCTAATCTTTCTCTGTTTCAATTTCTTCATCTGTAGAATTCTTCATCTGTAGTGTATATGATTTCTAAAGTTCATTCCATTTCTGAATCCAGGATGCTATGAGCCTAAATTGTCCTCTACTTTTCCTCAATGACATTTAGTATTTGAGAAATTGACTAATGATGAAGTTTGCTGTATACCTATCTATTGACAAGGAAGTGATGGTCCCAAGATGCATAATAAGACATTTTCAGACATGGCCATTGAAGGAATTTATTTTGCTTGACTATGCATATTCCTTGTGAGTTTTTTGTTTTGTTTTGTGGGTTTTTTTTTTACCCCCTACCACTACTTGGGAGGGGAGGAGGTTTGAGAGAAGAAGCATCAAGATAGGGTAAGAAAAAATATGGATAAGAGAAAAAGATAAGAAAAGAAAAGATGGCCAATGAATCCCCACTTTGTGATACCCAGGAGAGAGCAGAAGGAAATCTCAAAGAAATCAAAGACACTGAGGAGAGCTTTGAAAATCATATATTGAATTATTATATATGTAAAAGGAAGCTGTACATAATATATACCTAAAGTTTGTGTACAAACTTCTTCTCTTATACTATATATTACACATGTCCATTTTATGCTAAGTTCAGAAAATAAAAAGATCTCTTGAGGAAGTCCTTTCCATTTTTAGATCTTTCACATTATTAGTATGTTTTCTTTATAATTAGCCAACAGGTTTTCTCCATCTTTCAATACACAAGGTTTAGATTTTACCTCTGAGCCCTCAAGTAATATGTGTAATTGAACTTCTTCATAAAACCCTTCTAATATTTGAAAACTACAGATAAATTAGATTCACATTCATGATATGCTCCATCTCGTCAATGTCCTATCAAAGATGTGATCCAGAACTGCATAAAATAATCTACTCTCCTAAAATCAATTTTACCTACTCTTATTTTTTCCCTGTTGTCTAATTCCTGCAATACTGCTGAATTCAGTAGTTGTTTATTCCATCTGTCATGCTCAGCTGTTTTAGTGTAGGCATATTTAGTGGGATTTTGTTGTCCCATTGTGCTTAACCCTTTTGGCAGTCTGTGGAATAGCATTTTTAAGCACATAAAACAAAATATGCAGGAGTACAAAAGATTAATTATATTGAACTGTTACTTTTTAAAAAATTAATTCCACACACTCATGTAAAGAATTCTTATTTTGTGACTACTCTACATATAGTAGACCCTTAATGAATGTTTGTTGAATTGAAATTGAGCAGAAAGCTAAGTTAAGACTTTTTTAAGCAAATAGGACCATCAGGCTATACATATATCAGACCAAATTCAGATGATTGGGTCTGTCCTACAAAGAATGCTCTTACAAAGTAGGAAAACATTCTTTCTATTTTCTTTTCTTTTTTTCATTTTATGCTGCCTTCCATACAAAAAGACAATATGTCTAAGGGAAAAGGATAGCAAAAAATGAAACCTAAGTAAAATTAGAAGGTAATTCCCTCTGGTAAATTCAGTTCTCTGCTTTGTTGGTTTGCAATGGCCTTAGACTAATTTATTTGCCGTTTCGCTTGTTTCCAGATTTTCTTTTATTATCTGTCACAATGACAGTCACTCAGTCTCTTCTTTCTTCAACCCCAAATGAGAACACAATGAATAAATCATGCTTTTTGTTCTCCTTTGAAGCACTGACTTAATGTGGACTCAGCACAGGGCTTGGGACTGACTCCACCTGAAATATCTTAACACAGCACTTCTAAATGGCACTGCTGGCTCCAGAAAAATATAGGCCACATTGACGATAGAATTTTTGTACAAAGGAACTTTGCAAAACCATTCAGTATAATTAGTGAATCTGTTTAGATATTAATGTTAAAGATAGTGTCATTCTGCTAACTTGTTATGAGATTTGTCTTCATTTTATAGATTTGGGCTTGCATGGCTTCATAAGGATCTTTTTATCTTTGGCTGCAAATAAGGTAGAATTCCATCAGATGGACAGGGGTGTCTCAGTGTGGGGAAAACTGTACTGTAAATACAATGAAGAAATGTTTGGTCTGTTATGGTGTATCAAATGAGGTTATTCATGGAAAACTAAGTTTGAATCATCACTCAACAGAAGTAAATTTTACTGACAATGAAATTTCCCCAGAAGATGAAAATGTGAGGAAACAGTCCCTAATTTTTTATTTAAAAAGATCTTTTCACAGTACTTAGTATATTAAAGTTAAAATATTTAGAACCCCAAATGAATTATCCCTACATTATGATGGTGAATTTGTAAGACTGTTTTTTAGAACCAAGAACATAGCCTTTAGTGCTTACCTACCATATTTCCTACTCCTCAAAAATAAATATTTCTATATTACAACTTGAAATAAAAGTCCCAAAGTTTTGCAACTCAATTCGCACTTGTGGTCTTTGAGTTTCCATTTCCTTCACCTGTGATATTCTCACTTAAAAGAGCCTGTAACACCTTTGCTCCTCAAATCTTGGAAAACACTTTACTTACCACTTAGTCTAGTACCTTAATATTCTAAAACACATATTATAGTTACCTGTGTCATTGTCTTATTACTTCACAAGATCATAAACTCTGCAACAGCAGGGATCTTTTGTAATCTAAACTTCATTTCTCCTCCAAAGCCTACCATAGAGCTATGCACATACCAAATTCTTAATAAATGTTTCTTGTATTGTTGCTGTATTACACTTATCAAAAACTCACGATCATTTTTTTTTCAAGTCCATTTTTGTAAATTGCTTCAAAATTCCAATCCCTCCAAGTATTAATTGCAAAATGTATACTCATTAACAATGAAATTAACACTCATTATTTGATATTTATTTACATTTTTCAAGTTCAATTTTGAGCCAGCCTCAGGCCTTCTGTAAACTCTAGACACTACCTTCCCCATATAGTTTTGTTCATAAAATTAAATGCTTTATAAAAGCACTTTATATTTAAATTTAATGAAAAGAACACTGTATTTGTAATTAAGACATTAGAGTTCTAATCCTGGATCTACTAATTCATACCTATGTGCCTTTAAATGTCACTTCAGGTGGAGACAGATAGCAGAGTAGATGCAGCAACCCAGCCATACTCTCCCAACCTTCTCCTCCAAACAACTTTACAATCACACCTGAAATCAAATAATATAGCAGCAGAGTCAACAAAAGGTCAGAATGAGATATTTTCCAGGCTAAGGCAATTCAGGAGGTCATCAGGAGAGGTCTGTGACACCAGGGTAGGGGCTAGCCCATAGCACATGTGTTGGCAACATTAGTAGTGGGCCTTGGAAGCTACCCTGACAGTGGAATGAGCAGCTTTGAGAGATCTCAGTCCAGGATATGGTAAAGGCATTGAAGAACTCATTAGAGAGAGATTATGGAGGGCCTTTTGCTGGTCATGGCATTGTTTGGTAAATCTATTGTGCATACATACATTTGGGTCACATCTCCTGGGCTGAGTAGAGCACTTTTGTTTGATCAAAAGGGAGTAGGGGTCCTTGTCTCAGTTAGAAGACAGAGCTAGCACTTGCAGCTGCAGCACAACAGGGGCCTTACAGTTCTGGGTCAGAGAGGAGGACTAACACTTGTAGTTGCAGTCACAGGGCCAAGGAGAACAAAATTACTTGCAGCTGGAAATGAGCAACAACCATTCTTAAGCAGTGAACATAACTTTTCCCAGATCACATCACGTTGGAAGCACCTGAAACTTTCAGACCCTCAAACCTAACTCTGAAAACAGCATCATGAAAAAGCTTTAAGTTTGAGACAGACCCTTCCCATCCCCAGGGGGGCAGAAGCCAACTTTAAAATAAAGTTCAAAGTCAAAATATAGATTGGAAAAATGAGTAAACAACAACAACAAATAATTTAACCATAAAAAGCTACTATGGTGGTAGGGAAAATAACTTGTATGAAACAATTTCAAATTTTCATTTCTGACTGGATGGATTTTATTGTATAACACATGTATGACCATGTCTTCTATTATTTCTCTATGTTTACTCCTGTGTTCCACATTACTCATTAAATGTCATTGGAAGATTAAGGTAAGATGAAATCTATTACCAAATTACATAATTAATTAAAGAGTTTACGAATATCAGGCATAATACTGATCTCTTTAGCATTTCATTAGAGATCTCCCTCCTTCAGACTGTTATTTATTTTGTCCATTATTATTGGCCTTCCTGCTAGGCTTCAATTTATGGTGGTGCACATTCTAAAGCAGGCTGAATGCAGTTTGCAGATAAAATTTAAAACATAGGAGAGAATATGGCAGCATAGAATTGCTAGCCTCCTTTCAATTGCCTGGTTTTATTCTCATTTCGGCTACTAGTGAAATGAAATGACTTCATTATCATGGGGTTTCTTGTATAAACTCCATCTGAAAGGGAGTCCATGAAAGACAAATAGAAGTAGCAACTTAGAGGCAGGAAAGTTTTACATTATAAGGCACAATGGTCAGAGAATACCTGACAGGTATTAATCTCTGATTCTGGACAGAATTGACTCCTGAGCCACAGATTTATGATTTTTCCCCCATGGGGATCTGATTGAAGAAAGCAATATGTTCACATGAATTTCAGTGCTTTCCTGCTCAGGTAGTTCAAAGATGTTTTATTGCTCTTAACTTGCTAAAATGTAATTTCAAAGAAAGCTCATATCAATATCCATTGTATTGTAAGACACAAATAGTAAATCTTAAAGGGATAAGCACCCTCCCCAATAAGTTATGAATATTGTATATCACATCATTCACTCAACAAAAGTTGGTTTCTGAAAGAATAAGAAACAAAGTAATAGAAAAAGAATATTCAGGAAATGTCATGGGAAAATACTGATTATTTAAATTGTTAAAAGATGAAATCAATTCAACAGCATTTATTAAGCATAGATTAGGTCCATGTTTTAGCAGAAGTAAAATGAGGCAGATGTAAGGTTGATATTGGAGTCAAAAAGACCTAAGTTTGAATTCTGTCTCTATCACTTGCTAGATAGCAACTTTGTGGCTCAGTGGATAGAACACTAACAATGTAGAAATCCCCCCCCCCCAATAACTCAGTGGCTTAATATTAGAAAGCATCCCAATCCAGGAAAATAATGTTAAAGCAGGTGGTCATACCCATTCTTGTAACAACTACTTCTTGTATAAGAGGTCCCATTTTTTGTCTAAAAGAGATCAAGAGAATTATTCAATGCTAGGAATTTTTTACCTTTTTTCCTCAGAAATGTTCAAATAATATTATCTTTTTTTGCCAAGACTCATAGATTCTCAGACTTTTATTATACATGACTTTAGTGGTACTATGCCAGCCTAGTTCAATCTAGTCCAATGCCTACCCAAACCATTAGCCTGGTTGATAGAATCCCCAACAAGTAGTCATCCAGATTCAGGAGTATCCTAATGAAAGAGAACTCATTTTTTCCAAAATCATCAGTTCCATCTACTTTTGAAATATCTCTAATTCTTAGACTCTTAAAAATATTGAACTGAAGTTATCTTTAGCTTTTGTCTTTTTTATCATAGACTTGTTTTTTTCCAAGGGCCAAGTAGTAAAAACCCAAACCCTCTTCCACATGACATGCTGTCTAATCCTTGAAATTTCCTGTAATGTGTTCTGAGTGCTTCTTTCTCCAGAATTAACTTCCCTATTGGAATTTTCTAAATCAAATCCCCAAAAGCCATGTTTTCTAGCCTACTCACCATCTTGCTGGCCTTCCTCTGGATATATGCTCATTTTTCATTGTCTCTTCTAAAATGTGCCATTCAGAACTGGACATAAAATCTAGATGTTTTATGATTAGGACTAAAAACAGGAGCTTTATTATATTTTCCTTTATCCTGTAATATTGCCATCTGTAGGGGGCTAAAATTAAAGCTAAACTGTCTAACAATCTATTGAGTAGTCACCATAAATTAGAAGCTTTAGCAAGAGTTTATACTTTTAAGTACTTATTAAGGTGCATTAGGATCTAGTGATCAGAGAGAAAGAGGGCAAGAATCCTTCATCTATCTATCTCAGGGAGCCAGCATATCAGCTTCACTTAAATTGAGGTCCCAGGCAAAAGAGAGATCCTTGCCCCTTCCTCCTCCCAGAAGCCTCCTCTCCAACAGGGCATCCACACATACACAAGATCCAAGCTAATTGACTGGTAGCTCTGGTTGACAAGTCCCACAGGTGGTTCTATAGAAGTAACTTCCAGACACCAGGCTGACCTTCAGTAACCCCAAAAAGGTCAGTTCCAGAGGCTAACATCACATGCATTGTCTTCACATGCTTTCTCCTCATGGCAGAGCTTCTCTACAGTATCTCTTCAGCAGGGGGCATCATTCCAATTCTCACAATCCTGGAGACTTAAGTTCTTAACATACTTATCCATATATTACCATCCTGTAGTATGCCAAATGTCTTAATATCAATACAATTCATAGAAACATTATACCCAAAGTTCATTCTCAAGGGAGAAAGGTGAAATATTTCTCTATATATGTATACTAGGCTGAGACAAGACTGTAAAGGAGAAGCTGTGACTCCCTCAAGCTCCCAATAAACCCGTCCATTCACTCCCAAATAATGCCATAAAAGAAAAAAAATTAAAACCCCAAAGCAACCTAACTCACATAAGAACAGAGCGAGAATGTTTTATGACCAAAAAAAAAAAAAGACAATTGAGATCACCTGTGCATCAGGGTGAAAAAGGAGCTCAGCATGTGGCCTGGACCCACCCAGGAATAGACACCTCTGAGACTTCAGCACCAGTGGCCTCTTCTGAGGCTCAGCTCACAACCAGTGAAGGGGTTTGGTGGTTAGCCAGGGTAAAGTGGCTGTAGCCTCTGTTAGAGTTGGGGTGAAACACCTTGGTTATGAACCAGTGGGCTGAAATGAGTGGTGGTAGCCCAGTAGGGGAGGGGAACAGGCATGCCAAGCTTCTGACTATAGAGAATCAAATTTCAATCAGACATCTGCTTCCAGCTTGAGATGAGTAGGCAAAGAAAACAGAGGACAATAGAGAGCTTCTTTCAGGGAAAGATAGACCAGTATACACCCTCAGAAGAATATAATTACAAAGCCAAAGCTTCAACATCCAAAGCTTCCAAGAGAAATATGAATTGGTCTCAGGCTTTGGAAGCACTCAAAAGGGACTTTGAAGAGAAAGCAGGAGAGAGAGAAGGAAGATTTAAAAAGAGGGAGGAAAAAATGGAAAGAGAAATGAGAGCAACTCAGCAGAGTCATGAGAAAAAGTCAACAGCTTGAAAAGTCAAATGGTAAAGGAAATAGAAAAACTATCTAAAGAAGATAATTGTCTAAGAATTAGGATTGAAGACATAGAAGCTAGTGAATTTATGAGAAACCAAGACACACTAAAGCAAATCCAAAAAAAATTTTTTTTTTAACAAATAGAGGACAATATGAAATATCTCATTGGAAAAACAGCTGACCTGGAAAATAGATCTAGGCGAGATAATTTGAAAATCATTGGTCTACCTGAAAATCATGACCAAAATAAGAGCTTAGACACCATCTTCCAAGAAATTGTTAGGGAAAATTGTCGCGATACTCTAGAAGCAGAAAGTAAAATAGACATTGAAACTATCCACCAATCACCTCCAGAAAGAGATCTCAAAAATGAAAACTTCCAGGAATATTTTAGCGACATTCCAAAGATCCCAGGTCAAGGAGAAAAGCAGCTAGTATTCAAATACTGTGGAGCCACTGCCAGGATCACACAGGATTTAGCAGCTCCTACACTAGAGGACCAGAATATGATATTCTGGAGGGCAAAGGAACTGGGACTTCAACCTTGTAATGATTGGAATGATGCCACCTGCTAGAGACTTACTCTAGGAAAGCTCCACCATGAGGAGAAGGCCTCTGAGGGCAAGGCCATGAGGCTTTTCTTTGGCGTCAGGAAGTGACGTTTCCTTGGGGGAGGAAGAGGGGGCAACGGTCTGTCTCGTTTGTGTGGACTCTGGTAAAGAGCAGAGATAGGAATGCTCTCTCCCTTTAATAGACAGATGAATCTAGGCCTTTCTCTTTCTCTTCACCAAATTCTTATTCTCCTTAATAAATGCTTAAAAGTCTAACTCTTGCTAAAGCTTATAATTTATTGGAGACCACTCATTAGATATTTTAGACAGACTAGCTAGAATTTTAGCCCCTTACAACCTAAAATAACATACCCAGAAAAACTGAGTATAATGTTTCAGGAGAAAAATGGGACTTCAATAAAAAAGAGGACTTCTAAGCATTTGTGATGAAAAAACCTGAACTTAATAGAAAATTTGACTTTCAAATATAAGACTCTAGAGAAGCATAAAAAGAGTTAAACAGGAAAAAGAAATCATGAGGGTCATTAAAAGGTTAAACTGTTTACTTACTTGAGAAGATAATACTTCCAACTCATAAGAACTCTCTCACTATTAGGGCAGCTGAAAGGAATTTACATAAATAATAGGCAGAAGTGTGAACTGAAAACGAAGGGATGATATCTGTAAAGCTTTCTCCATTTTTTTGTGTGGGGCAGACAGGATGGGGTGCCTTATGTCTGGGGCTAGATTTCGGCTTGGGGCATCCTGGATCCAGGGCTGGTGCTTTGTCCACTGTATCCCCTAGCATACCCATGATGACATCTTTAAAATAAAGTTAAGGGGTAAGAGAAATGCACTGGAAGGAAGGGAAAGGGTGAGTTGGAAGGGTGTAAAAAAGCTCACATAAAAGAAACAAAAAAAAAAACCTTATAGGGTGGAGGGGAAAATGGGGAAGGAGCGAGGGAGTGACTGAGCCTTACTTTCATCAGAATTGGTTCAAAGAGGGAATAACAAACACTCAAGTGGGTATACTAATATATTTTTTGCCCTGAGGGAAAGTGGGAGGGGAAGGGAAAAAGACTGGGGAAGATGTGAAGGAAGAGAGGGTAGATTGGGGCAGGGGGTAGTAAAAAGTAAAACAATTTTGAGGAGGGATAGGGTGAATTAAGCTAGAAAATGGAGCAAATATCAAGGGGAGGGAATAGGATGAAGGGTAATACTGTTAGCAATAGTAACCTTGAAAGAAATGATCAGCAGGATGATATCAGAAGTATGTATGAAAAATGCAAACCAACAACAGAGGGAGAACTGATGGTATTTGGATACAGAATGAAGTATAATTTTATTTGTTAGTTCCTCTTTCTAAAGTTATTTTATTTTCTTTCATAACTTGATTAATGTGAATATGCTTGGCATAACTGCACAAGTATGGCTTATATTGAATTGCTTGGTTCCATATGGAGGGAGGAAGAAAATTTAGAATGCAAATTTTTTTTTAAAAAATCAATGTGAAGAAATTATGAGCAAGTGCATTTCAGAGAAATCTGGAAGGACTCACATGAACTGATGCAGAGTGAGATGATCACAACCAGGAGAATATTGTTCACAGTATCAACAACATTGTGTGTTGATCAATTGTGATAGACTTGACTCTTCTCAGCAATACAGTGGTCCAAGATAGTTCCAAAGGACTCAGGATGGAAAATCCTCTCCATATCCAAAAAAACCCAACCAGCCAACCAACCAAACAAACAAACAAACAAAGAACTGTGGAATCTAGATGCAGTTTGAAACATATTATTTCTATTTTTTTTTGTTTTCCTTTTTAAAGATTTTTTTCCCCTTTTATTCTGATTCTTCTTTCATAGCATGGCTAATGTGGATATATGTTTAGTGTGACTGTAAATATACAATCTATATCAGATTGCTTGCTGTCTTGGGGAGGAGGGTGGGAGGGGAGGGAGGAAGAAAAATTTGAAACTGGAAATATAAAAACAAATGTTGAAAATTATCTCTATATGTAACTAGAATAATACTAATAATAAATGTAATCACTGTTTTAAAAAAGTAAAAAAAAATAAGTGTACTTTCTACTTTAAAGAAGAAGGCAATGTATTATACCAGTATCTGTTTCTTAATTCACTTTCACTCATAACAATTTTCATCAGTCTTTGAGATACTTGTATCCATTGATTGAAGAATAGTCCAGGCAGAAAGCATTTATTAAGTCCCTATCTTGGAGGGTTGTATGGGGTGTTCGACGATAACTAGCACCTGTCCTGTGAGGGCTTGCCAAACACTTTTCAGAGTTTTTCATCCACTTTTGGTGTCACCTGTGGCTCCAAGAAGTGAGATGATTGCAGTGGCTATGTCCTGGTAAAAGATCTCTGCAGATGGGCTACACCAGTTTGAAGGTAATGAATGAGACACAAATTGATTAGTGAGTTAGGAGGTATCTCCCTCAAGCATGTGAAGACTTATCCTGAAGGAAGGGGCAGATTAGAACAAGTTGTTCCAATGATCATAAGGGAAGCTGAAGCTGGTGGAAAGGAGTTCTTAGAGTTTGGTCAGACATCAGAGACCAAGGTCACACACTGCATCAAAGTTCATGTTCAGTCATGTTGACATATGTCTTGCCACTGGACTTCAAACACTCTGGAAAACAGAATGAACCCGAAGACTCTGTGCAACTCTGCCTCACAAATCAAATTCATGAACAAGTCAACATCACACCATGATGTCATTGGTCCTCTTAGAAAACAAAGGAAAAACAATACCACCTACCATGTGCCAGGTACTGTATTAAATACCAGGGATGCTAAGAAATGCAAAAATTGTCCATGCTTTCAAGTAACTTGCACTTTAGTAGAGAAGGTAACATGCAAACCACTATGTTTAGACAAGGTATATAGATGATAAGTTGGAGATCTCAGAGGGGAAACACTGACACAAAGTGGAACCAGGAAATGGTGCTTGCAGAAAGAGAGAGTTAAGCTGAGATTTGAAGGAAGCCCTGAAGGGCAGGGGGGCAATGATGAGGAAGGAGAGAATTCCAGGCATGGGAGAGAGTCAGTGAAAATACTGAGAAAAGGGAGATGTAGTTTCTTTTCTTTTTTCTTTTTTTTTTTTTTTTGGTGAGGCAATGAGGGTTAAGTGACTTGCCCAGGATCACACAGCTAGTAAGTGTCAAGTGTCTGAGGTCGGATTTGAACTCAGGTCCTTCTGAATCCAGGGCTGGTGCTTTATCCACTGCACCACCTAGCTGCCCTGGTTTCTTTCTTTCTTTTTTTTTTTTTTTGAGAAACAGCAAGGTCAGCATCTCTGTATCAGATAGCATATGGAGATGAATAAAGTGTAGGAAGACTGAAAAAGTAGGAAAGAAATAGCTTATAAAAGGCTTTAAAGGCCAAACTGGATTTTATATTTGATTCTTGAGGTAATAGGGAGCCACTGGAGTTTATAGAAAAGAGATGTTATTCTGATTAGATCTATGCATTAATAAGATTACACAGGAAACAGAAACAAAATAAAACTAAATGCTTCATAAATATCTGTATGAATGCAAAATATTATTAGTGGTAATGTGTGATTCTGTTTTGTTCTTACATATGAAGCTACTTTTATGGACCATTTGCTTTAAAGAGCTTTGTACACCTTACTCTCTTTTCACAATCACTTAGCCTACAAATACCAATGAAAGAGTATGTTATGGATGATAATTTTGAAAGAAGGAACAAATGAACATTAGGTTCTTGTGAGAAATGGGTAGTTGTCTCCTCTCAATGTGGATATAACAGTCAGTCATACTTCCCTGACCTGTTTGTAGGACAAAGGTCTCAGATCTCCTCCTCCCCCCCCCTCAGGTTAGCAAGGTCACATGGTTCAAGGAGCCCTGGTCTCAATTAGGTCCTCTCCAGAGTTCTGTCCATATAAGGAATTATAAGGTCCACTCCTGAGTTATGCCCATACAAGGAAAAGGGGTGGGAATACTGCGTTCTGATTAGCTAGTTTTTGCACGTAGATTGTAACCCCGACCAGTGATGAGAAAGGGGAAGGTCCATTCATGTTAGGGACTAGGGTATAAAACAGGGCCTGCGAGCCCCCTTTCAGGGCACCCACTAGCTGCATACTAGGGTGCCTCCTTCTCATGAGAAGAAAATAAAGCCTTTGTCACCTCGCTGCTGAGTTCCTGAGAATTATTGAGAAGAGGATGGATTTTTCCCTCACAATTCTCCTCTTCTTTTTTTTCCTGGAGGACCAATAGCTGGTTCTATTTTGCATTATTTTGTTTCTTTCCAAGTTCTTTGATAAGCACTTTTATATGGTGGTTTGTAAGTACCTTTTTTGACAAATAAAAAAGCCCTCTTTGTTTATTTCATTTTACCCGCAGGCATCCTGGAAGGTCTCTCTTGCAAGTTGTTTCCCTTGTGATTGTAGGAAAAGGACAATATATATTGTCCATATTGAATAAAATATATTGAGTTAGAAAAGAAAGACAATTTTCATGGGATCAAAATTCCATTTAAATGCATGGAACACAGGCCACAAATTAAAAATGATTTAGGCTATTATTGCTTCTTTCTTCAACTTTATTTCTTCCTTGATTTTCATTTCTTTCTCTTCTTCCTTCCTTCCTTTTGACTTTCCCTCATTGCCAGAGCAGGCCTGGAGTCCCCAGAATGGTAGACCTAATCTTCTCTATTGTATTCAGGGCCATGAAGGCTCTTCTCCTAGCATTGGGCTGCAGATCTTGATCCAAGAAAATCAATCTGTCATAGGCACAAAGGAAAACTTCAATACATAAAGAAATACCTTGTTTAGAGAGATACACAAGGAATAACTCCTAAGAAGACATAGAACTAAAGCTTTAAAATTATGGATTAGGTTTTATTCCAAATATTGAAAAATGCATAAAATAACTTATAAGTCATTTGAGAATCAACCTCATTGAATGAGTACTTAAGGGCAACCTTACAAAAACCTAGAAGGGTACTGAATCCTGGGATACACATATGAATCCAACTAAATGAAAATGGCAATATATAATGAAATGCCACAGAAAGTGATATAGTCAATAAATTTTGTGGGAGTTCAGAGAAGGTATGTAACAATGGACATTTTTGGGAAGAATGGATTTGGCTCGATAGCATCTAAGGCTCCTTCTAAATCTAAAATTATATCAATTTATGAAGGGTAAAATTAAGAATATCACACTTATTTCAAGATGCAACTCAAGCACCGCCTACTATATGAAGTATTTCCTCAATCCCTCAACTGCTAGTACCCTCCCTCCAAAACTACCATTTATCTAACAAAACTTTATTTGAATTTATTCTCTTTACATTTTTTTGGTATACATAGATTTATATGTACATATCTTCTTCATTAGAATTTCTGCTTCTTGTAAGTAACAATCATTTCATTCTTTGTATTCATATCCAACACCTAGGAGTTCCTGACACATAGTGGTCACTTAATGAAAGCTAGTTCATCATTTAAGAAATTCAGTAAGCTCAAACTATGTCCTTAGCTATATTTTTGAGGACATTTTGGAAATGTAGCAGGGAAGGAAAGGGAGATTTGGAGACCATGAGCTATGAAGACAAATATCTGAAGTCAAGAATAAGCATGGAATGTCATCCTTATCAACTACTAAAGGATTATTTTTTAGATCTAGAAAAAATAAAATTCATCCATAAAAACAAAAGGTTAAGGAGATCAAGTTAATTAATGAAAACAAAAGTGAAGGAAAGGAGTCTGTCTAGCAGGCAACATTTGATGCTATGCTACAAAGCAGTAATCACCAAAACAATCTGGTACTGAATATAAAATGGATTGATTAGTGAAACAGATTAGTTATACAATTCACAGTAGTAAATAACTACAGTAATCTAGAGTTTGATAAACACAAATATCTAAACTTTTTTGGGGCAAGAACTTAGCATTTAACAAAAATTACTGGGAAAACTGGAAAACAATCTGTCAGAAATGATGCAGAGAACAAAATATGATACAGTATACCAAGGTAAATTCAAAATGGGCACATGATTTAGACATAAGGGGTGATGTAAGCAAATTAGTGGAATATGGGGGAAAATTACCTGTCAGATCTATGGATAAGGAAGGAATTTTAAACCAAACAAGAGATAGTGGAAACAACAGGAAGTAAAATGGATCATTTTGATTACATGAAATTAAAAAGGTTATTCAGAAACAAAAACAGATGTACCCAAAATTAAAAGAAAAACAGGAAAATGGGGGGGGATTATGGCAAATTTCTCTGAAAAGGGGGTGATTTCTTAAATACATAGGGAACTGACCCAAATTTATAAAAATAAGAGGTACTTCCCTATCAATAGTCATAGTATATAAACAGAAGATTTTCAGAAAAAGAAATCAAAGGTAAGAATAATCATATAAAATACTTCAAATCATTAGTAATTAGAAAAATGAAAATTAAAACTTTTATGAGATATCAAAAGAAAAAAAGGGCAAATGCTAGAGGGGATGAGAGAATATGCAAACTAGTACGCTGTGTGTGAAGTTGTAAACTTGTCCAACTATTCTGGAGAACAATTTGAAACTATGTCCAAAGGGCAATAAACTGCCTACCCTTTGACCCAGCAATACCACTAATAGGTACGTAAACCAAAGAGATCAAAAAAAAAAAAAGGAAAAGGACCTATATACACAAGGTAGATACTTAAAAAAAAAGGCCATGTGCATTAAAAGGAGAAGCATCAAAAGCTTTTGTCCTGGAAATTTTAGGGTTCAAAGCAATTTAAATCATCCCCAGAATCTGCTTTAATTATGGCATGACTACAACAAGTAGGATGCTAAGTAAGTGCAGTGCTAGAACTGAAGTTAAAAAGAAAAGTTCAAATCTAGCCTCAGAAACTTACTAGCATGGAGACTCTGGAAAGTCATTTAGCCTCCTTCTGCTTCAGTTCTCTCATCTATAAAATGGGAATACTAATAACACTTACCTCCCAGGGATATTGCAAGGATAAAATGAAATAATATATTTAAAGTTGCTTTGCAGATAGTTTTTTGGAGGATATAAGATGGCACAGTAGAGAAAGTACTCAGTCGAGTGGTCAGAAGCAAAAGAAACTTTAGAGGAGATTCAGAAGAAAAAGAGAGAGAGAAGGATAAACAGAAGAAAATAGGATGGAGGGAATGCATAGCTAGTAACCATAACTGTGCATAATCAAACAAAATGTCAAGAATATCAAGGAGATCAATGAAAAAAATTGAAGGAGGGTGGCAAAGCCATACCAAAACTAAAACTATATTACAAAGCAGTAATTATCGAAACAATCTGGTATTAACTAAGAAATAGAGTGGTGGATCAGTGGGATAAATTAGGTATACAATATACCACAATACATCATCATAGTAATTTAGTGTTTGATAAACTCAAAGATATGAACTATGGGGGTAAGAACTCACACCTGACAGTAATTGTTGGCAAAACTGGAAAGCAGTTTGGCAGAAGATAGGCATAGACCAAAATCTCATACCACATATCAAGATAAGGTCAAAATGGATACATAATTTAGACATAAAGGGTAATATCATAAGTAAATTAGAGGAGAATAGAAAAATGTACCTATCAGATCTATGAATAAGGAAAGAATTCATGAGCAAACAAAAGATAGAAAAGATCATAGGAATAAAATAATTTTTTATTGCAAGAAATTAAAATGCTTTTTCACAAACAAACCTAATGCAGACAAAATTAGATGGAAAATAGGAAACTGGGAATAGTTTTTCACTGCACATTTCTCTAATAAAGTTCTCATTTCTCAAATATATGAATGGACTGAGTCAAATATATAAAACTAAAAGCTTTTCCTCAATTTTTGGAATAAGAAGTCAAAGCTATCATATTTATGTGAAAATGTGCTGTAAATGATTCCTGATACAAACTAAAACAACTTTGAGATGCCACCTAATATCTATCACTTTGGATAACACGACAGAAAAATAAAATTACAAATGCTGGAGGTGATGTTGAAAAATAAATACACTTAATGCACTGTTAGTAGAGTTGTGAACCATTACAGTCATTTTGGAGAACAATTTGAACTATGCCCAAAAGACTATAAAACTGTATCACCTTTGACTCACTAATACTACTAATAGGTCTGTATCTCAGAGAGTTCAGAAAAAAAGGGAAAATGATCAATTTTTACAAAAACATTTATGGCAAATCTTTTTTGTGGTGGCAAAGAATAGAAAATCAAGGAGAAACCCATCAGTGGGGAATGGCTAAACAAGTTAAGGTATATGATTATAATGAAATACAATTGTGCTCTAAGAAATGAGAAGCAGGATGGGTTCAGAAAAACCTGGGATGACTTATATGACTACATGCAAACTATAGCAAGCAGAACCAAGAGAATATTATACATGTTAATAGCAATTTTGTAATCATAATCAACAGTGAAAGATTGAGCTAAACTGATCAGACAATGATCTAAGACAATTCCAAGGGACCCATGATGAAAAATGCTATCCACCTCCAAAAAGAGAACTGATGAATTCTGAATGCAGATTGCATCATAGTTTTACTTCTTTTGTGTTTTTTAAATCTGTTTTCTTTTACAACATGGCTAAAATTGAAATGTGTTTTGTATGACTTCATTTATAAACAGAAGTAAGGAAGTCAATTTGGAACTGAATTTTTTTAAAAAGTTAAAAATTTTATCCCTAATTGGGACACATTTAATGAAATAAGTAAAATATCTTAATAAAATAAATAGCCTTGAAAACCTTAGGGTGTTATATAAGTGCCAGCTATTATTATTTTATTTTATTGATGTCCTTTGTTTTTAAACCACAGACATCCCCCCCAAACGCTCCCCCTACCCTTCACTGAAACTTTCTTTAAAAAAAAAAAATCCTGTTAAGACAAACAAAACAACAAAAAACCTGTATCTGGCAAAACGTGTCATTCCATACTGGTAGCTCACCACCTTTCCACTATCTCTGAAACCAAAACTAGTCGTTATATGTAAAGTGAGTCAGGCTATCTTTTAATCTCCTTTTCATTTACATTATTTTATATTTCTCTGTTGGTGTTTTTTGTTTTGGTGGGTCAATGAGGGTTAAGTGACTTGCCTAGGATCACTCAGCTAGTAAGTGTCAAGTGTCTGAGGCCAGATTTGAACTAAGTTACTCCTGAATCCAGGGCTGGTGCTTTATCCACTGTGTCACCTAGCTGATCCCTGTTTTGTTTTGTTTTGTTTTGTTTTTAAAGATAATTCTCTTAGCTTCTCAGTGTCCTGTGCATTTCTATAAATAGGCAGAGAAAATAATAAATTCCATTGGTATAGGAAGTTTTCTCTTACACATACTCTTAATTTCTCAGATAATCTTGTTTCTTACAAAGCAATAACATTGCATTGCATTCATATTCTACAATTGTTTCAGACAGTTCCTAATCAGCAGAATGTTCATTTTACATCTTTTTTCCTTGGCTTTTCTTTTTGTTTTGTTTTTAATATCGGATTTTTAAATTTTTTTGACTACTACAAAAGTTGCATGCCCTTTTAGGGATGAAAACTGAAAGATCATTGTGCTATCCCTTGCTTTTCTCTTCCTCTAATGTAGTAGACAAAAAATGTTGTGCTCTACAGAAAACTATGTCTCTTTTATTATTTTCTTGTCTCATGTTTCTGCCCCACCCCATTTTTATAGGAGAGGATATGTTACACTAAAAACACAGTCCTCTAAAAGGAAACCTCAGCTTGAGAATCTGTATAGTAATGGGGAAGTTTTACTGTACATAGATTCAAGAGTCTAAGTCCCTCTGGCAATACATTAGGCCTTGGCCAAACTGGTTTAAGTCTCTGAACCTCCGTTTCCTCATCTCTAAAATGGAGATTAAAATCCAGTGCTTGTGCTATCAACCTCTTGCGGGTATGGGAAGGAGAACTCTCTGTAAGCTTTAAAGCTGTATATAATCTGGAGCTATTATTCTTTCAAGAGAAGAGGAATGAGTGGGGGGAAACACAATTTAAATATTGAAAGCCTACTCTCAAACCATGCACAGTATACAAAGGATGAATGGTTTGAGTATGAAAAACATCTTGTGTTCTGCAGCCAGATTTATGATTGCAATAGAATTCACACAAAGAATGGGGCATGAAATCTTTTCTTTAGCAGCTCTTTTATGTAGTGAAGGGGGCTTTATCACAAGCCTGATAATAACAGTGAAACTAGGCTCCATCATAGGAGCTTAATGAGTTGTTCCAGCTGGTGCCACTAGCAGAGTAACCATAAGTAAGAAGATAGAGGTCCTCAGGGGGTCCCTCAGCTGATTTTTTATCTGCTTGCTGGTGGTCCAGACTGCACACAAACATCATTTCTGTGATTGTCCTTTTATAGTACCGTAAATGACAGATACATATATTTTAAGTGTATGCATCATACCACTGGCATGCATACATTTAAAGCAACTCTCCTAAAGATTGGGCTACAATGATTTCAAGAACTATCTGTAGGTCACCTGAGGTACTCCCAATCATAGGCTATTAACATTAAATTGTACCAGTGGTGTTTATTACCCATTTCCGGTTTAACATTCTTTTCCTTGTTCCCATAAAAATGCCCACACATAAAAGAGAACAATAAATACTCCAGGCAATAATAAAAACTTAATTTGTTCATTCTAAATGTAAATTTACATAGATTGCTGAGATAAAATTGGCATTTTAATCATAGATTGCAATGGAATAAGGCCATACTTTATTGAATATTTGCAAGTTATTGCCTTTAAATGATATACCACATAGAGTAGCCCAATCAGTCATTCCTGGAGGCTTGATGATCTTGGATAAATGTGGAAATTTGCACTTCTAAATAATTAGTTTAAATATCATTAAGTCTCTCTAAAGCCATTTCTCTTTATTAGAGTTTACATATTAAAATGTATTTACTAAGGTTTCAGGATCTTTGTGCTTTGAGGAATAAAAGGAAGGATGTTGACTGACAAAATACAAAGCCACAAACACCCCCAAATGATGGCAACTTCCATCTGTCAACTTGTCTAATGCTGCTTCCTCCTCTGAATAGCTAAAATTGTCCCCCATATTATTTCATATTGCTTTTTGAAACAAACTCTGGATAACAGGAACAGATGTGTTGGAAGTTCTAGCTCAATCACAGTTTAAAAAATAAAAAGTAGGAAGGGAAGAGAAAGAGAAGGGGAGGGGAGAAGTAAGAAATGCAAGAAGGAAGGCAGAAAGGGAAGAAGGGAAGGAGAAAAAACAAGGAATGTGGGGTCAGACGTATTGCTTTTTTAAAATTTTTTTTTTGTAGGGCAATGAGGGTTAAGTAACTTGCCTAGGGTCACACAGCTAGTAAATGTCAAGTGTCTCAGTCTGGAGGTCCTCCTTAATCCAGGGCCAGTGCTTTTTCCACTGGGCCACCTAGCTTCCTCTATGTGTTGCTTTTTGGAAACATAAACAAATGTGCTTGATGTTCCTGCCCAATTACTCATGTATTGGGGACTTTGTTTTTAAGGAGAGGAGAAAAGAGGCAAAAAAAGAAAAAAGCAGAAGAAAAGAAAAAAAAAGGAGGTATGGAGGAAATGAGAGAGTGAGATGAACAGAAGGAATTAAGATTGTATGTTCAAATCCTACTTAATATTCTACCTTCAAATCCAAGCACAGTACAGGATTATTTAGGAAATAACTTCTCAATGTCAGGTTAAAAACATAAAACAAATACCTGTTTATTAGATTTTCTGTTCCTCTTTGTTTCTGAAGTGAAATAACCTCATTCCTTAAAACTCTGTTGGAATAGCAAGATAGAAATATTGAGTCAAGCCTCAGACTCTGGGGATTTCAACCTTAAATGAAGCATAAATATCCTCAAAATATCCCCAAGAGGGGGATGTCCAGCCTCTAATTCCAGCTTGCTGCCATTTCAACTTCTTAACCCCAAAGCTTATATTATATTCATAGTCTTTCTTTTTTACATGTTTTAGAGGCCTGGAGTTATAAGGGGAGACAAAGAGAGACAGATTCAGAGAAGGAAGGAGAGAGGAAGGGAGAAACAGAGAGAGAGAGAGAGAGAGAGAAACAAGAGACAGAGACAGAGAGACAGAAAAGGTAGGAGAGAGGAAGGGGGAGACAGAAAGACAAAGATACAGAGAGCACACATCTAAAAATTTTAAATGGCCTATATAATTCGTGTGAGTAATAGGAACTGAGGGTGCTTATAGGTTCACAACAGGACTCAACTAACTCTCTAGAGATCATGAAGCATTCCTTATTCTCTCTTCTTTGAGTTTCACAGATATCACAAACTCCTATCATTCCATACACCATCCCTTAGGTATTCCTATAGTAGATATTGAATGGCCTTGATGACTGTCTTTAAGACATTTTCATACCAAGATTGACAAATCAGTATGCCATCATAGTCTAGGGCCTGGGAATATTTCAAAGACCTCCATTGTCATTTTTCCCTTTTAGTTAGTCAATAGGTATTTATTATTAAGTACCTACTATGTACAAGGCACCTTGCTAGTCTTGGGAATACAAAGGAAGGCAAAACATAGTCTCTGGCATAGAAGAACTCACAATTTAATGAAGGAGACAACTTCAAACAACTATGTACAAACAAGGTATATACTGGATAAATAGGAAATAACTTAGGGAAGGCACTAGAAATAAGAAGAATTAGGTAAGTCTTCCTATAGAAGGTGGGACTTTAGTTAGAACTTTAATTAAGCCAGAGGCAGAGATGAGGAAGGAAAGAGAGTATTCCCAGCATGGGAAACTGTCAGTGAAATTGTCCCAAGTCAGCAGATGTTATGTTTTGTTAGAGAAACATCAAGGATCCCAATGGGACTGGAACAAATATTATGGAGGAAGGGAGGGTGGTGTGACAAAAGATGTTAGGGTCTGTGACCTTGTCATGGACCATAGGTGATCTTGGCTCAAAGGGTATGTGAAGGAGTCATGGTTCTTATGATATTTGTAAGGAGCTCCCATACTCAAAGTTTCTGTATGAAGAGAGGAGCTCTTTCTAATAGCAATTCAGGGGAACTCACAGTGATGAAATGATACAATCAGAAGAATTTCAATGCATGAAAACTGATGTCTTTTTGGTGGAAGGACTAGAAATGAATGGATAAATTCAATTTCAGTAGTGATTCCTTCTTTAAAATATGTTGTATATGAAGTTCATAGGATCATAGAATTTCAATTTGAAAAGAACCTTAGCAATCACAGGAACACAAGCATTTTTAGAGATGACAAGGACTATGGGGAGAACAACCCAGTAGTCAGTAAGTTTCTTGACAGCAGGGTGTATTGCATTTTCATCTTTGGATCCCCAGGGTCTAACACAGGTTGATTGTTGATTTGAACTGAATCTCTAACCCCCTCATGTGACTGCTAGACAATTTGAGATCTAGAGAGCTAAAGTGACTTTACCCAGGCCGCCAAATTAATAACATCAGAACAAACCAGCATGTATATAATATTCTTATTCCTATTTTATATGTCATGTCAGCCAAGAATGACCACATGGTATAGAGGCTAGAGAACTACCCTCAAAGATAGGAAGACTGGGATTTATGTCTTGCCTTTCACATCCTGGCCATGTGACCTGTAGGAAATTTAAACTCTCTGTGCTTTGTGAAGCTCTCTTTAGAATTTAAGTGGCAAAGCATATGCTGACATGGATTACTAGAGGATGTCTCCTTATTTTGGAGTTCCCTATTGAAGGTCCATACCCTATCTCTATGTTAACCTAATTATAACAATACTTTAAAAAAGATTAATTCTAAAGAGTGTGCATTTAGAAATGCATTTTTTTTCTGGGAAAGGAAATTTTTAACCTCCATTTAGGGATTAAATCCCTCTATAAATATTGGATACCATATAATACACTGGTTTTTCTCTGCCTACACTGGGGTGTTGATCACAGGATCTTCCACTGACTGAGGGATTCTCTGTTACAGGTTGAATTATTATTGGTAGAGAGAAAAGAAATTCTGTGAACCAAAGTTTGCTGCTTTTCAAGAGTCTAAAGGTGCCAAATGAGTTGAACAATAGGCATGGGCATTAGACAAAGAGTAAAGGATATTGAGATGAAGGATGATATGCAGAAAGTGGTTCTTGGATCACATGTTGTTCAGTCATTTTTCAGTCATTTCTGAGACATAATGGCTGCATTTAGGGTTTTCTTGATAAAGAGACTGGAGTGGTTTGCCATTTCCTTCTTCAGCCCATTTTACAGATGAGAAAACTGAGGTAAACAGGGTTAAGTGACTTATCCAGGGTTACACTGTGACTGCACCATGCCACGATCAATGGGTATCTTTCTGAAATACATTTTGGCTTTTTTTGTGTGTATTGTCTTCCTTTATTGGACTATAAGCTCCTTGAGAGCAGAGACTTTATTTTTCTTATTTGTATCTTCAGCATTTAGCACAGTGGCTGTTATATAGTAGGCACTTAAGTATTTATTGGCTGACTACATTATTACTCAAGATGTAGAATCAAACACATATTTTCAGACACAGTTAACTTCTTTAACCTTTTTTACAAAATATTTGTTAGAAGAGCTTACTCCCAATCATGGAGGATTGGAAGGGCAAGTATTGATCAGCATAGAGTAGTAGAAAGGGAGTAAGGAAGGTAGGAAAGGAAGAATGGAGGGAGGGAAGAAAAAAAGAAAAGAAAGAAAAAATAGGATTAAAAAGGCCATTGTGGTTTCTATTTTTTTTAATTCAAAGGAGTCATACTAGAAAGAATCACAAACAAGCAGCATAGATAGCTTTCAGATAAATAGGTTTAACTTATTATACCTGTTAAAAGAAAACCAAACTATACATAACAGAGGTCTGCAGTGTCATATATCATCCTCTTTTTTCTTTGCTACTCTGTATATGGAAATGTCCAGTTCTGTTCATTTGGCATTTCTTGAGAGGGAAAGGGAGAGGGAGAGACAGAGAGAGACAGAGAGAGACAGAGACACAGAGGCCAGATACAGAGAGAGACAGAGAGACAGAAACAGAGTGAGAGACAGAAATAAAGAGATAGAGATAGAGACAGAGAGAGGCAAAGACAGAGAGAGAAAGAGGGAGAACAAAATGGTTAGGTTATCACAGTTTCTATCTGAATGTTCCAAAAGTACTGGAATGATAATGGAATGGAATGGGGCAAAAAAGAAGACCTCAACCCAGATTTGAACGTGTATGAGCAAATGCTTAAGGTGTACTTGATAAATACTTTTTGATGGATTTATGGGATAATGACATAGAGTAGCATTTGGCAAACTAATGCCTAGGGGCCAAATCTATCCTGAGTCCAGACTGTATAGCTTGGGAGCTAACAATGATTTTAAAATTTTTAAATGGTTAAAAAAAAAATCAAAAGAAGAAAAGTATTTCATGACACTCAAAAATTATGTGAAATCCAAATTTTATTGTCCATGAATAAATTATATTAGGAAACACAATGTCCAGTCATCTTAATTTATTTATGATTCCTTTCATGGTACAGCAGTGGGTTGAAATAGTTGCCACTTTCATTTGTTCTTTGTAATGCTGCTTGGTGCATTACATATTATAAGGAGGGAATTTTGTCTCTACAGTGACGAAAGAGGGGTGGTGGGGTTGTATTATGATATTTTTGCACTCATAGTCCAGGCTGAAATTTTTCTGAAAGAAAAGAGCTGCCCTCAGCCATTATTATCAAACTCTAAATGGCTTCACAATGAACTTTTACTGGAGACATCATAATATTTCTTAATGAAGACAAAGCAGTGATTGTATGTAAAATTATACTGCAGTAAAGTAAATTCTATAATAACTAACATGGCAAGATAGTTTATATACTTTTCCAACTGTCAAAAGTTAAAATAAAATTCACAATATACATTTCCACACAAATTTTATTGGATATGTTTTCTGAGCTCAAACTACAGTTCCAGCAGAAATTTTTTAGAACTTGATGTAAATGCAAAAGAAATGTTGATATTTTAAAATCCATTCAACTGTCCAGAATGGAGTAGCTTCCACTTAATTTCAAATTGGAAGTATTAACCTGTAATGTAATAAAATGCTTAAAGGCAAATATCAACTGAAGAATCTAATTGAATTCCACAAATGTTTCCAAGTGATGAATATATTCAATTAAAATCATTTGCTCATTGATGGATATCAGGATTTGACTACCTCTATTTATGAAAAGATGAAATATGTGAAATTTCATTTCAAGTTAAGATTAACAGAACATTTGCAGCTGATTTTCATAATAGAGAAAAAGAACTTTCAGTTTCAATTAAGCAAAAATGTTATCTAAAAACAGAACAAAAAACCAAAATTCTATTCTTCACATTAGCAATCTTGCATTGCAAAAAGTACTCTATTAATAAAATTAATAATAATATTGAAATTAGTAATATATGTGATAATGTGGGAGGTTCCTTATATTTCTCATGTTCTTGCTTTCTTCCTTCCCGCTCTGATTTTTCTCTTCCCTCCCCTTCCCTTTCTTTCTCTCCCTTCCCTTCCCTCCCCTCTTCTCCCCTCTGTTTTTGTTTCTTCCCCATCCTTTCCTTTCCCACCCCTTCCCTCTCTTTCCCCTTTCCTTTCCCCTTCCCCTTCCTCTTCCCCTTTCTCTACCCTGTTCCTTTCCCTTTCCCTTCCCCTTCCCCTTCCCCTTCCACTCAGCCTACTTTCCCCCCTACCCTTTCTGTATTATTATACCATATATAATGCCCTTGAAAAGACTCTTGGCACAAAAGTCTAAAATCTTTAGCATCTGGTGCTTTATATAAAAAACATTTGCTGATCCCTAAGCTAGAGGCAGCTGCTTTCCAGGACAAATAGCATAAAATATACATTAATGTCAACAACAAGAATGGAGAATGCTCAATACAAAACTGATTATATTGATCTCAAAACATGACTAATTGAGGAATGGTGATAGAGATAAGGTGGTATTTAAGGTTCTTAAAGTTCAATAAATAATTAATTCTTTTTAAGCATTTGGATATTAAGATCTTACATTTTAAACTTGACTATTCACATTTTAATGAGAACTCTTGAATACAAGAATATCTTTATTGAGGCCCAAATGGAAGGATTTCAGGCATGACTTTATGATTGGTAAAAAAAAAAAACTTAGGACTAGGAGTCCTTCCTTGTACCCTATCAAATCATATTCCATACTTTAAAATGAGCTTTATAAAAAAAAAAAAAAAGCATTGTCAGGGGCAGCTAGATGGCGCAGTGGATAGAGCACCAGCCCTGGAGTCAGGAGGACCTGAGTTCAAATCCAGCCTCAGAAACTTAACACTTACTAGCTGTGTGACCCTGGGCAAGTCATTTAACCCCAATTGCCTCACTAAAACAAACAAAAAAAACATTGTCTTACTTGAGGCATAGGGGATCTCCATGGAAGATAAACATGTTGGATTTCTTTTTCTTAAGGGAGAAAATATGTACTTGTATGTGATTTCATCAGTAAAGGGTGTTGTGGAAATATCCTTTTCCAAAGAAGATCTCAAAAAAGCTGAGAGGTTAAGTAAATTCTGCATGGTCATACAGGCAGCATGAGAAACAAATTTAAACACAGGATTTTTTGGCCACAAGGACAATCCTCTCTGCCACATTCCGTCTCCTGGATTTCATTATACATTATGAAACACAGAATTGGAGATGGCTAGGTGACTCAGTGGGTAGATCTCTGGGCCTGGAGTTCAGAAAGACCTGAGTTCAGTTCCAGGTTTAGAAACTTACTTGCTATGCAACCCTGGATAAATCATATAACATCTGTTTGCCTTAATCCACTGAAGAAGGAAATGGCAAAACACTGCAATTGTTTTTTGCTTGTCCTTTTTTGGAGGAGAGGCAATGAGTGTTAAGTGAGTTGCCCAGAGTCACACAGCTAGTAAGTACCAAGTGTTGGAGGCTGGATTTGAACTCAGGTCCTCCTGAATCCAGGGCTGATGCTTTATCCACTTTGCCACCTAGCTGCCCCCCTGTCTTTCATTTTCAAAGGGAACCAATGACATCATGAGGTGCTGTCTTGAATTGCTCATAAATTGAATTTGTGAAGCAGAGTTATACAAAGTCATGAGCTTCAATCTCTCTTCCAGAGTCATGGAAGTCCAGTGGCAAGACAAAAGTGAAGATGACTGATGATGGCCCCAGGATACAGTGAATGAATTTGGCATCTTCAATGTCTGACCAACCGCTAAGGATTCCACAGTATCTGTTTCAGCCACCTTCATGACTATTGGCACAAATTTTTCTCATCCACCCATTCTGTCAGGGGAAGTCTTCACATGCTTAGTTTAGACATCCTCCTGACTCACCAAACGGTTTGAGGCCTATTGACTATTCTCAACCTAGTTAGTCCATCTACAAAGACAGTTGTACCAGAATGTGACCATGACACATGCTACAGTTACTTGGAGCCATGGGTGAGAGCTGTGTGATAGGTGGTCACTATTGCAGCATCCGTGATGAGGGATACAGA
This sequence comes from Dromiciops gliroides, assembly GCF_019393635.1. Taxonomy (NCBI): domain Eukaryota; kingdom Metazoa; phylum Chordata; class Mammalia; order Microbiotheria; family Microbiotheriidae; genus Dromiciops; species Dromiciops gliroides. The sequence continues at coordinate 689,559,557 of NC_057861.1, read as the reverse complement.
TATAGCTGAATAATTGAACACATACAACAACAAACAAGAGAAAAACAAAGTACTTTGTATAGCAAGGGCATGTCTAAATGTATTATCACACATTGTATCTCAGATGATTACAATGCAATATCAAGTTCATATGTGGTTGATTATAAAGATGTTGACAAAGTTAGATTGGATTTTTTTTTTCTTTTTAAAATTCAGGCCAGATGCATTTCCTCAGTCTACCATTAGTCATTTTCCCTCCACATTTATTCACTTTTCATTTGCTATTTCCTGCCAGCACACCCACTTTATCATGGTGTCATAATACTAAATTGTATATATACTAAAAAAAGGAAATCATTTTAATGAATTTCCCAAGGGACTTCATTTGGAGCCATGATTTCTTAATATATTCTCTCCTGCTGAAAGACTTGTCAAGAGAAAGTTAAAAATAACTGAGCTTTACATTATGTTCTTATCATCTATTAATGCAGTTTCTCAGTGAAGAAGTTCTATCACATTACAATCAAATTGAAAGGGAGATGTGTCTGGCATCACTTTGGTGAGAAATAATATGGGATTGCTCAGTTACACTGTTTTAGCTTATAAAAGTTGTCAGAGATTTGAAAGGCAAATGAAACAATAGGAAAATATCTTTATCGCAAAGTTCTTCTTAGCAGTCATGTCTATGTTGTGTAATGAAAAAATCCATGGCCTTTGGTTTATCTATAGTTGAGAATGTATTTTATCACAATTTCAGTCTTTGAAATATTATCTCATACTCATTCTCTCAGACAAGTATTTTGCAACACAATCAAAACATTTATGATTAGATGATGTTATATATCTCTCTATTCTCAGTGTTAAAATGTGAGATTATAGGTATGACACAGACACCATCAGATGTGGTCACTTTATTGGTTTTGCATGACTTCTTTCCATTGTTGCAAGGTTGATATTTTGTCAAATTAATGCAATATAACAACAAAATGCCTCAATATACTTTTTTTTTTTTGGTGAGGCATTTGGGGTTAAGTGACTTGCCCAGGGTCACACAGCTAGCAAGTGTCAAGTGTCTGAGGCCAGATTTGAACTCAGGTCCTCCTGAATCCAGGGCTGGTGCTCTATCCACTGAGCCACCTAGCTGCTCCTCAATATACTTTTAAAAAGTTAAAGTATGCTTTCCTACTTAAATAATCATTCTGTAAGAGCATGGTTCTGAAGCAAAATAAGAATAAGCTGCTGGATCAGGAAATCAATATCAGTTGCCTGGATAGTAGTATTTGTTGTGTACCTACTATGTGCTAAGAATTGTTTAAAAACATTTTGTGATATAAATATTGTGATGTAATATAAAGTAGAATTTATATTATTGGAAATAAAATTGATCACTCCAGGTGATTTCACAGTAGTGATGCTCAGTCTGTTTTTGGCAGTTCTGACAGGAGATGGAAAACAATTTAAAAGTAGAATATCCCTTTTAAAGATAGAAGTGGGATACGGTATCCTACCTCTGACTCTTAGTGCCTTTATGACTCTGGACCAGTCACTTAAGCTCAACATGCCTCAGGCAGTTTCCTAGGATTTGTCTCCTACGTTGGTTTTGATTAGATCTGAATTAGAAAAGAGAGTTCCCAATATTCCCCATGCTGAGGAAATCACACATCTTCTAGGTGTCCCTTTTAAAAAGTAAACTCCAAATGTCAAACATGAAACTGACAAAATTGACATACATAGAAGAAAACTTACTTGTTTTATATTATCTGAGGCCTCAAACTCGAGGAATTCTCAGATTGACGTATAGACCTTCCTGAAAAAGTAAGTTATCACTGACTGATTTAAGTGTGGTAGGAAAAAAAAATAACAAATTTACAAATTTCTAGGGCCTTAAACTATGAGGTAAAATGGGCAAAAGAGAGATTTACAAATTGAAAAAATGTTACAAAATACAGATAATCATAGAATTAATTTTGAGACTGTAATCGATATCAGACATCTCTCTTCAGAATAAAGAATACTGAAACTGATCCATACATAGCTGCTACCTTACTTTGTCACCTTTCTTCAGAGCACTTTTCCAGTCAATAGGGACTTGCAATACAGACCCTGAATTCAAGTCATCAACTTTGCTGGAATGTATCTATGCGTAAAGCAAAGGACAGCTCTGTGGGTAAGTAATGATAATATTTCCAAAGTAGCACTCTGTTAGAAAAGAAAGAGGTTGGAACACAGCAGGAAACCCACTTAGCATTCACGGTTAGATATTTTGTGTTCACAAAATGAATAAACTGTGTTTCACAGAATAGCAAGATATAAGCCAGTTTCAGCCTGTTCTCCTGAGGAGAGACATGCCAAATATCTTTATCCATGCTAATCACTGAATCAACTCACATATATGTAAAAGGCATTCTGAGTATGTTTTTGGGCGTAGTGTTTTAGTGATATATATTTAAATTTTATTTAAAGGAGCATAATAGATATCCGTGTGTGTGTGTGTGTGTGTATGAAATTTAGTGTAAGAAAGTGCACAGGTAAAGTGTTCCTTCCTTTTCCCATCCCCAACTCATTACAACATGCATTTCTTGTATGCTTGCTATATATAGTACTTGGCTAGGTTCTGAAAGAACTGTCCAAGAGAAATGTAGAATTAACTCCCAGCTGACCAAAATTTACAATCCAGTTAGGAATGCAAAAAATAATTAGCAATCAACCCCAGGCATATATGATTAACTGAAGAGATAAATGACACAGATTATAAATGGTATAATAAATGAGAACTGGAGGAGATTCAAACTCTTAATAAGTGGATTCAAATCCTGGTTCTGATGCTCATTATCTGTGTGACCCTGAATAAATAACTTAACCTCTCTAGTAAGGTTAGTTTAATTGTGAGAACTTGAGCTACATGACCTGAGGTCCTTTCCAGCTCTATTTCTGTAATCTTATGATCTATAAGATCAGTGTTTTCTTCAATGGCTCAGAGAAATTTAGGGGAATATATTCTATACTGTAAACAGAAATGCCAATATTAACATAGACACAAAGATGACCACAAAAGGAAGTATAAGCATCAGAAACTATTGCCAGAGGTAGAATAAAAATGGCATAGCAGCAAGATACAAGTTCCTGGGCTTATCCTTGAGAGTGTTTTAACTAAGGCACCATTGCTGCTTCTTCCTCCTTCTCCTAAGGTTGAAGTCACTGATACTGAGCTATCATTAAAAAAAAAAAAATCAGTGCTTTCTTTTTTATTCTTTTATCTCAGTACCTCATCTTCATCTAAGCCAAAGTTTCTTAGACCCCACAAATGATATTATTATTTGTTTTAATATGTATCAAATCATTGCAAAATTATTCATTATTTAAGGTAAAACAATAATTTGTTACGAACCCTTCATTTTTTCCTTGTACATAAAAATTTACTTAATAGCATCCAAATGCTATCTATAAAACAGATTTTTTTTAAATTAACAATTGAAAATCTTCCTTAGATTAAGAAAATCTTGATTACATGTACCACTTGGGACATTGCATCTCAGATGACAGTTGCAGAAAGACTCGTGATCAGGGAAATATTATTCAACTGAATGGATGTAGAATCTCATAACAACACACTTAGTGAATGAGTGTGGAGAAACAAATATTTAATCCCTTCCTACCTTTTCAGTCTTCTTATACCTTACTTCCCAATATATACCTCCACTGCTCTACAAACAAGACACTCACCTTCTGGCATTTTCTCTGTCAGCCACTTTCATTGGCTATTCCCCATACCTGGAACATTCTCCCCTTCTTTTTTCTGACTACTGACTTCCCTGTATTTCTTTAAGTCTTTACTAAAATCTCTTCTTCTACAGGAAGCCCCTCTTAACTCCAGTATCTTCTGTTAATTCTTTATTATTTATCCTTTTATACGTTGCTTAATATATATTTGTTTGCATGGTGTCTCCTCCATTAGATTTTAAACTCCTTAATGGTCTTTTGTCTTTTTTTATATTCCCAGTGCTTAGCACAGTGCATGGAATATAGTACATAATTAATAAATGTTGATTAATTGATGTCACCAAAACGTATGTATGGAATGTTAACTCATGTCTCTAATATTCTAATAAGATAATCATGATACTCCCTTTGGACCTAATTCCTGATGGTCTTACATAGTGTTTATTCCCTTCCAGGTTTTGTGATTATTCTTTGTTATGAGAGGATTTAGTGAAGGATCACTTAAATAGTCAAGATTAATGCAGTTAAAATTTTGTTTGATTTACAAAAAATCATTTTGCACGAGTTGTTTCAAAAACTCATTTATTGCCCTTTGGAAAAAAAAGTATACCTTCATGAACTATTATAATAAGTAAAAAGAACAATATATTTGCTAACATCTGTTATAACAGAAGTTAGGGAAATTATAACACAGGGGAGCAATGTTACCAAAGGATATTTACAAACAGGAAAATAACAGAAGCCTCCCAGGATGGCCAGCTTGTACTCTGCCAGAGGCTCTGATTTAAGCAGATAAAATCCAACATTAACCCACAACTGCTGACTACTGTTTCATTCCTAGTCCTAAATAAAAGCTATATTTAATATAGAATGTTCACTGTACATTAACCCTTTAAGTAATCAGCATAATCAAATTCCTGAAATGTATGTTCTTCCAAAAGCAAGTAGTCTATACATTTATCCCATATTATCCAAATAATGCAGATAAATGAAATTTGTGTAAATCTTAATATATTTCCCATTGAGTCTAATTCATTCGAATATGTTGAAATTGGTCCTAAGAAAGTGGCTTTCTTTTTTAACCATATAAATATATACCTATGGGTCAGTTATATTCTCAATAGAAATGCAATTATAATGTAAACATTAATTATAGTGTTTAAAGCAAGTACAGTACTGAAAACACAGCAATGTACAACACCAAAAACTGTGGCCATTCCTAAAGAAATGTTGGAAAAGAAAAACCTATTTGATTGAAGCAAGATTAAAGGGTTTTACTTTTTAATGGGGAAATGCATTCCAACATGGTCAAAAGGCTTTTTATCTTGTATGTTTCCCTGTAGTTATCCTTTGTAAGTTAATGGCCTCTTTTCAGGCATCTCTAGTACAGATTGTACCTATGTAAAGGCAATATGTTTTCATTCAATAGACATTTATTAACTGCTTATCACGTACAAGGCATTGTACTAGTCTGGGAGAAACATTGTATCCTCATCTGTGGTATAATTATTTGTTTGGCTATTTTCATTCTCCTAGTACGTTGTTAACTCCTTGGTGTCCTACACTTCTAACATATTTTCATATCCCAGCACTCAGCACATAGTAAACCTTTACTTAATTGAATTTTTTTCTAACAGCCTCATTCCCTACTACCACATCTCATGAGAACTTACCTTGCTCCTCAAGTGCTCCATACTCCAAAATAACTTTTCACCATTTTCTCCCTCTATACCTCCAATTTTGGTTTCCTAACAAAATTCCATTTTTCTCAAAGCTACAGGTTTCCATTTGCATTAAGAAAATGAGGTGAAATCATGCCTTCTTGTTTTAAGTAAATCATACAGATACGATTCAGCCCAAATTAAAATTTAGTTTAGACTCAAGTATAATGATTGAAAGAAAAATGTCATAATATGTAATTTTAGATAAATAGCTATCAAAACAAATTTTATATTAAAATTGCTTAACAAAGAAAAAAAAGGTCAACTGCACACAAGTTCTCCTTCATTTCCCATAGTGACTGCTCCTGAATATGATTTATATGGGAAAGGTCAACCTTTTTTGAACTTCAAGCTTAGCCTAGATCAATATGCACCATCATGACATAATAAGTAAAACAGAAAATGGATACATAGGTTGCATAAAGAACCATATTGTGATCAAAATAAAGAACAAAGTCTCGTTGTACCAGTCTTCTGCCCTCAATGGGACACATCTGAGAGCCAGCTGTCCATGACTTGGTAGATAAGCCCTTGGAAGATACCAGAGATAAATTGGATGAGATCCCTGGCTCAGCATAAGATAGGTAATCAGTATCAGAGGGAAGATTTGAACTTAGCTTTTCATCACTCCAAATCCAGCACTCCACCTCCTCTATCAGTGGGATCAAACTTAAATAGAAATGGGGACCATCCATACATAAGGATCTTTGAAGGTTGTATATTAACTTAGGAAATCACATATTAATATTATCTATGTTCTAGTATTTCTATTTATTTTATGAAATATTTTCCAATTACATTTTCATCTCATTGAGGTAAACTAGGGAATGCTGTGGGAGCCTTGCAGCCTCAGGCCACTTTTGACATCTCTGAACTATGCTCTATTAGTTCCTTAAGGCTGAATAAATCATTAAAAAGTCTATATGACCAGAGCAAATGTTATTAAACTTTTTCATGTGTCATGAACTCATTTGACAATTTGGTTGAAACCTATAGATCTCTTCTCAGAATAATGGTTTTAAACAAATAAAGCAAAACAGGCTTATGAAAGAAGCCAATTAAATTGAAATTCAACTAGTGAAAAAAAGTTCACAGACTCCAGTATAATAGATTGGTGATGTTCTATTTGTTGTTTCAGGCAATAGCCAACATAGGAGAAAGAGGTCAGGAAGGGATATAGGTCAGTGTGATGAAATAATGGGATTTAACAGATACTCAAAGACCCACCTGGAGATTAATCAAGACTGATTGATTAATCTCCAGGTGGGTCTTTGAGTATCTGCTAAATCCCATTATTTCATCACATCAGGAAAGTTTTTTGAAGAGCTTCTGAATTCACACCATATAGGTGGATGCTTTTAATATCTACTTTTAATGCTGGCCATATTTTCACTGCTATCAGGTCATGGGGACCTCAGAGAGTATAATATAATCCTCCTTTTTTGCAGATGAGAAAACTCTGCTCTAATGAGATTGAATGACTTAATGAAGGATCCACATGTAGTAGATAGGAGAGCTAGTGTAGACATGTATTGGCAAGTGTGGAATCTTTCCAAACTGGAAGGGGATAAGATGTGAAGCTATTACAGGTGAGGAAAATCAAGAAACTTTGGCTATTCATGGAGAGGAAAGGAGCAAAGAGATACTGATGAGTACCAGCCCAACAACCAGATTGTTGCAAATGAAGAACACTGCTACTGCAAACTGAAAATAATCATGAGGAGCTGGATCATTGACTGACTCACCTGATTAAGAAGCAATCTGTAAGAACAGAATTTTGGTATTCTTTCCTAGTAAGCATATCCCCTCATTACACTTCCTTCCCCAATCTTTCCTCATTCTGCCAGGATGATTGGCAATGTTGACCTTTACTTCTAGTTTATGTGCTGATTTTATATACAAAGACAAGATGAAACTATTGTTATTGCTGTTAATAATGTTTCTAGTAGGGGGCGGCTAGGTGGCGCAGTGGATAGAGCACTGACCCTGGATTCAGGAGTACCTGAGTTCAAATCCAGCCTCAGACACTTGACACTTACTAGCTGTGTGACCCTGGGCAAGTCACTGAACCCCCATTGCCCTGCAAAAAAAAATGTTTCTAGTAGTAAGTAGTCATGGTTGTAATCATAGTAGTAATAGTAGTAGTAGTGCTAGTGGTAGGTAGTAGTAATAATATTGCGTTCTTGGCAAATGTTTAATTGAGTGCAGCTCATTATGGAAAAGGACAAAGAAAGTTAATGTTCAATATAAAAAAAAATTAGTGGACTATCAATCTAGTTCCCCACTTGGCTCATAATTGTTCTTTCTCACACATATATGTTCCATATATTTGTTCTCCGAATGGGAACTTAACCCTCAGAATATGTTTTCTTTTTAGCTATAACTTTTACTGTTCTCTTAATGCTTTACTTCAACCAGCATTCATTAAGTACCTACTGTATGCAAGATACTGTGTTAGGTACTAGGGTTATAAAAATAAAATTTAAAAATTCTCCTCCCTCATTCATTCTCCTGGGCAGAGGTATTCAACATGCATGCAGTTAAGCAAATACTATATTAAAAGTTATACAAAATAATTTTGAGAACAGTACTGAAAGCTGAGAGGGTCAGAAAAGATTTCACAGAGGAGATGTCATCTGGTCTTGCCTTTGAAAGAAGGTAAATATTGATTCTACAAGGAAAAATCCAGGCCAAAAGTATTCTAGATGTGCTAAAACACCTGGACAAAGGCATGAAGGCTGGAGATACAATGTTGTTCAAGGTGAACATAGGTAGGACAGTTCATGTGATTATTATTTGGTGAATTTGTCATTCCAGTGCGATGTTTGCATTAACATTTCAAAGCCAGAGAGAAAATAGTTTTAATTTATTAAAAATTTATTATATAAATATAATTATACAATGTAGTATAGTGCTACATAAAAAGCTTGTCTTAGGATTCGGACGTCCTGGATTCAAGTTCTGCCTCTGACATGTACTAGCTTTGTGAAACTTGGCAAGTCATTTAACTTTGTAGTGACCCTGGTAATTCTCTAAGACTACTGGCACAGCTCAGGTGCCAATAGAGAAGAATTTCCTCACTTAACTACACCAATGGATCCATATCTAGATAAGGGTGTGGGTGTGTGTGTAAAAGAGAAAGAGAGAAAATAGTTCATATGCCTATATAATCACATATAGATTATATATGTATAGACATAGATAATTAAAATAGATATGCACATATGTATGTATATAAAATATCTAACTATATTTATGCATAAATATGTGCTACAAGAGCGTTTATCTTTAAAGCCATGGAATATTTTGGATATGCTACAGCCCCACTAATGCTGCTTCAAAGGATCATCAGACAGCTAGGTTAATAGGTAAAGAGCTTCTTATGAATCATATCCTACTAGAGAGGGAGAGAAAAGGTGAGATAGCCAGATGAAACTCTGGGGTTCAAAAATAGTTGTATTTCCAGTATGTTTTACAGTGTCTATGAAAGGATTTATTTCATTGTGAAAAATAAGTATGTCATGTCATGTCATCGCCTTAAAGGATGGATGGTGAGAATGAAAAATTACATTGCTTACCTCAAGTTTCTATTAAGAATTGACAGCTAAACAGTAGCAAATAGATCTTTCATATGGACTATGCCATGGCAAAGATTTTCCATCAAGACAAGGTTATTAGTGTTAAGATCCTCCAAGTCAGCAACTCACTGACCATGATGGAATTTCTAGTGATCCTTGTGTAACCCCTAAATTCTCCTTAATTCTACTTGCAAGTAAATACAAAGGTTCAAAAACTGTAAAATCATTAGGAAACATTTCCCACTGGGAAATCTTGAGTCTGGGTCTCATTCTACATTAGCAACATGACCAAAGAATGGAAACCTAAAATTAATAGTTTAAAAATATTTGCTACAACAAGAGTTTTTCTTGGGGAAATAGCTATGTATAAAATTTTTTCATTTGTTTAGATGTGCTTCAACATAGTGAACATTTGTTGAGGACCTACTATGTGCAGAGGTTTCTTCTAGGTGCTCCAGAAAATGCAAAGATTTAGAAAAGACATGAAAAAAAATTTTAAAAAGAAAAAAAAAGGAAAGATAAGATCAATGCTTGCATTATCCCCTTAAAGGTAAGATTCAATTATAATCACATATTTTCATCAAAAGCCTAAACCTAGACATTCAATATACCTGTATGTATGAAGGTAAACATAAAAGAATTCTTCTTCTAATTTCTGGACAACTACTGAAGCTTTCTTAAAAAGATGAGCATCAGATCCAATACATTAACTTCTCAATTCAATCAACAAAGACCAAGTTCAAGACTCAGTTCATAATTATCTCTTTCCTCCTCTTACCTTTCTCTCTCCCTTTGCACCTTCTTTACTCCACTTCTTTCCCCTAATCAAGCTGAAAAAAGTTATTTTTTTCTCACAAATATTCTATTATCCATGTAAAGGTACACTATTTCAAAAATTTTAGTAGCAAAAATTTTATATAATCATAGCTGTAAGGTTGGAAGAGACTTTAAAGTTCTTCATAATTGTTTATAGATTAGTAAGCTAATGTTTCGAAGAATTAAGTCATTTGTGTAACTAAGGTTACAACGTAAGCATCAAAATCAGGGATTGGCCAAGTCCTTGAACTTCAAATAAGAGGGACTCCTAAAAGACACAACATTAAATTTTAGCTTCTCTAGCAGATTGACCCCTCTATTATCACTATTCTCTCACCAGTCTTCAATCTCTCCCTGTTCACTGATTGCTTCCCTATTAACTACAAGTATGTCTCTGTCTACATCACTGGATCCATTAATTCCCACTAGCTATTGTACTACATCTCCCCTCCCTTTTGTCAGCTAAACCCATTGAGAAGGCTATCCACAATAGGTGCCTCTACTTCCTTTTCTTCTCATGTTCATCTTAAATTTTTGCAGTCTAACTTTTTACTTCATCACTTAACTGAAAGCAGTTTTCACATATTACTAATGATCTATCATTTGCCAAATCAGATAGACTTCTATCAGTCTTAATCCTTGTTGATTTCTCTACAGCCTGTCATTATAGACCACCCTATTTTTTGATACTCTCTACTTTTTAGCCTTTTGTGATTCTTATCTTGCATGTTTTACCACTTATATGTCTGAGCAATCCTTCTCAGTCTCAATTACAATCAACTATATAGGGGCAGCTAGATGGCGCAGGGGATAGAGCACTGGCCCTGGAGTCAGGAGTACCTGAGTTCAAATCCGGCCTCAGACACTTAACACTTACTAGCTGTGTGACCCTGGGCAAGTCACTTAACACCAATTGCATCACCAAAAAAAAATTAATATTCACATCAGATTCATATTTATAAGTGATAATAAGAAGAATCATAATCATAGTTAGCATTTATATAGTGATTGCTATATTTCAGACACTGTGCTAAGCAGTTTACAAATATTATTTCATTTGATCTTCAAAACAATTCAATGAGGTAGGTGCTATTATTATCATTACCATTTTATAATTGAAAAAACTGAGGAAAACAGAAATTAAATGACTTGCCCGAAGTCACATAGATAATCTGAGGCTGCATGCTCATATTCTAACCTCCTATTTGTTTAACATCATCATTGTTTATCGTCATCAGATTCATATTCATATCAGATTCATCATATCCATATTAGATTTCCATCATGTTAAATCAGATTCAAGTATCATCTTTAAGCATACAGTTGTGAGATCTGACTATGCAACCCTGATCTCTCTCTTGACCTCCAAACTTGCTTCTGCGGTTCTCTATGAAACATCTAAAACTGGATTCCTATAAGTACTTTAAATTCAACATATCCAGAAATTAATTCATTATTACACCACGACCCTCCAACCTTCTGCCTTTCCTGACATTTGTAACGATTGGAATGACGCCACCTGCTGGAGACTTACTGTAGAAAAGTTCCGCCATGACAGGAAGGTCTTTGAGGGCAAGGCTATGCGGCTTTTCTTTGGCGTCAGGAAGTGACATTGGCTGGTGTGAGGAGGAAGGGGGAGCGGGGCGCACTGTCTCACTCTCTTTTCCTGGGGATACTGGTAAAGAAGGGAGCTAGAAATGCGCTCTCCCTTTAATAGATAGGAATCTAGGCCTTTTCTTTTCTCTTTACCAAATTCTTATTCTCTTTAATAAATGCTAAAAAGCCTAACTCTTGCTAAAGCTTATAATTTATTGGCGACCACTCATTAGATATTTTAGACAGAATAGCTAGAATTTTAGCCCTTAACACATTCACCATCACCCTCCTAGTCATCCAGGCTTTCAACCTTGTGTCATCCTTGACTCCTCACTCTCTCTCTCTCTCTTAACTGACACACACACACACACACACACACACATCCAATTAGTTATTAGGCCTTGTTATTTCTACCTCCATTTTACCTCTTGCATACTCATCTTTCTTTGACACTGCCGTCATTCCAATCGAGGCCCACATCACATCACCGGAGGTTGAAAGGGATCTCAGAGGTTATCCAGTCTAAACAGAACCTATGTTCACCAAACCTTCACCTGACCATCTCCAGTAATGGAGGTCCAGCCACTCATTCCACCTCTGCTTAAGTCTAATTGCTAAGAATATCTTTCTCATTTTAATCTGTAATCTTCCTTTCTTCAAAGCAAAGCAGAAATATCCATCTTCCACTTGATAGCCCTTCAGATACTTAAAGATCACTATAGTATCTTATTCACCTTAAGCTGTCTCTTCATCAGATTAAATATGTTTGGTCTCTTTTCATGGGTCCCTATATAGCATGTTTCCAGTTTTGCCTCACCCCCATCATCTGGGTTGGCATTCTCTAGACTTATTTCTGCTTTTCAATATTTATCCTAAAAATGAAACACCCAGAAATCAACATCATTCTTCCAGATGTTTTCTGGCCAGGATTGAGGGCAGAATGAATATTATTGCCTTATTCAAGATACTATTATCTGGATGCGGGCAAAGCACACTGAAACATTGATTTATGGTCTTTCCAGCTTTCCTGTTTGACACTTGGAGGTTGAATAAACAGAGTAATATATGGTTTATAGATCAGTCTAGCAAATCATGCATAGGTATCCTTTTATCACTTTGACAACCAAGCATTCCACCAAAGGATATGAGGTAAAATGGAGGCTTCTCATACGTCCAGCATTATCCACAAAATAAAACTCTGCTCATGGTCCTCCATAGGTTATGACTTTGGAAAATACAATGCTCATTTGTAATAATATATACATACACACATACTCATACCTCATGGATGTGTATATTATATACAAACATTTTTACATATACACACATATATGCATATATATATATGTATATGTATATATGTCTATATATATGTCTATATACATATTTAAGTTTAGATAGTATTCATGTGTCATGTATACATTCCTTGTGTTGCTGGCTAGATAGAAACAGCTCTTCATCTCTTTGGTAACTAATTAGTAGATTCCTTTTTATTTATAACATTATATTATTCCTTACTAACTAGTTATATCTATATTTGGTAGACAAGTATTTCAAAAATACAAATCCAAGACTTCCAATGTCAAAATGGGGAAGTGAGGAAGGAAGCTCTGGAGCTCTCCCACATTGCCCCTCTAAAACAATAGGAAACTACCTCTGAATTGTTCCAGGAGCTGGAAGCAGCTTACTAGCCAAGCAGGAAAAGTCAGTCTTACCTGGATGGGAGGGAAGTAAGGTCTAAGAACAGCATCAGCAGCAGCTGCAGCAGCTACTGGGCTCACAACAGGGAGCCTGAAGCCAGGTTCAGAGACTGGGGCTATCCACCAGTGAGAGACTGCCCTCCTGTAGACCAGCAATTCCCTGGGCAAGTGAGCAGTCTGGGAAGCAAAGCAGCAACCCAACAGCAAGTACAGACCAGTAGGGAGGCCTTGAACCCACTGCTGACCAGCAGCGAAGCCCCACATGAGGCCGGCCAATACTGAGGTCCCACCCCCTCGAGCTCCCAGTAGAAAGACTCTTTTTCCATAGTAAATAAGCAGCAGGAAATTCCAGCCCTTGGGCAAATCAGCAAAATTTGCTCCTCCTGTGCCTGCTAACAGAGAGCCCCTGTAAACAGAGCAACCCAGCAGCAGGGCACCACCATCAACAAGATCCCTCCTCTAGGGACAGCCATCAGAAAAACTTAAACTTGGGATGGTACAAGAATAGAACCCAACTCACTCATAAAAATATATAGTCATAAAAAGGCATAAAATGAGCAAAATAAAACAAACAAAAAATTCTTGATTATTGAAAGTTACTACGGTGATAGGGAAGCTCAAGGCATAAACTTGGAGGAGATCGATAGTAAAAAAAAAAATAAATAACTATGGGTGAAGCTTCACCGAATAATGTAAATTGATTTCAAGCTCAAAAAGAATTGCTGGAAATTAAAAAGAAATTAATAAAGCAAATTAGAGAAGTAGAAGAAAAATTCAGAAAAGAAATGAGAGTAACACAAGAGAACCATGAAAAAAAGAATCAATAGCTTGGGAAAAGATATGCAAAAATTTACCAAGGGAAATAACTCCCTAAAAAACAAAATTAGCTGACTGGATAAAAGAAATACAAAAGGTCCCTGAAGAAAATAATTCTTTAAAATTTATAATTGAAGAAATGGAAAGTAATGCCTGTATGAGACACCAAGATATGATGAAACAAAATTAAAAAAAAAAACTTTTAAAAATAAAAGAAAATGTGAAATTTCTCATTGGAAAAAGAACTGACCTCAAAAACAGATGCAGGAGGGTAAATATCAGAATTATTGGACTACCTGAAAGCCATGGTAAAAAAAAAGCCTGGACAATATCCTTTTTTTTTCTGTTTAGAATTTTATTTTCCAAAATACATGTAAAAATACATTTTGACATTAATTTTTTAAAACTTTTTGTTCCAATGTTTCTTCCTCCCAACCTTCCCAACCCCCATCCCCAAGAACTCAAGCAATTCAATATAAGTTATACATGAGTAGTCATGGAAAACATCCCCACATTAGCTAGGTTGTGAGAGAAAACAGTTAAAAAACAAAACTTCAGATTAAGGTATTGTCAAAGAAAAAAAAATGTGTTTCAATCTGTTTTCTGATACCATCACTTCTTTCTCTATAGATGGATTGCAATTTTTATAAGTCCTTCAGGGTTATATTGGATCATTGCCTTGCTGAAAATAACCACGTGCTTCCCACCAGATCATCTTTTACTATTGCTGTCCTTTTGTATACAGTACATTTCACTCTGCTTCAGTTCATGTAGGTCTTTCCAGGCTTTTCTGATAGCATCCTGTTCATCATAACTTTTATATAGTACCTTAAACTTGACAAAGAATTTTCTTCACAACAGCACAGCAAAGTAGGTACCATACATTTTGCCATTAAAGTCAATCATTATAACTATTTCCCTCCCATCCTATTAGCTTCCCATGATATTTACTCTATTTTCTATCTTCTTTTGTCCTATTCCTCCTCAAAAGTGTTTTGCTTCTGACAGTCCCTTCTCCTGCTCTGCCCTCCCTACTTTCCCCTTCCCTCCTTATCTTCTTCCCCTCCTTTAGGTTAAATATTCCTTTAGGGTTAAATATATTACTACTCGAATTTGCATGTGAATGTTATTCCCTCCTTGATCCCACTCTGATGAGATTAAGGTCTTTGAGATAATTCTGACTTCTAAATTTTCTTCCTTCTGCCCTCCTCAACCCTCCCTATGAAATCAAGTAATTCAATGTAAGTCATACATGTGCAGTTATGAAGAACATCTTCACCTTCCTCCAAAGTGTTTTGCTTTTTACTGCTCCTTCCCCCAATCTGTCCTTCCTTCATTCCTGTTCCCCTTCCTGCCCCCCCATCTCCCTCCCCTCCCACTTTCACTCAGGGCAAAAAAATATATTACTATATCCACTTGAGTATTATCTTATTCCCTCTGTGAGCCAATTCTGATGGTATTAAGGTTCACTCACTCTGCCACTCCTTCCCCCTCTTCCCCCTCTTCCTCTACCCTCTTTAAGTACAAAAAAAATATTTATACCTGCTCTTTTTTGCAGTAGCAAGGAATTGTATATTGAGGGGATGCCCATCAATTGGGGAATGACTGAACAAGTTGTGGTATATGAATGTAATGAAATACTATTGTGCTGTAAGAAACAAGGAGCAGGCAGATTTCAGAGATACCTGGAAGGACTTACATGAACTGATGCTGAATGAAATGAGCAGAACTAGGAGAACATTATACACAGCATCAACAACATTGTATTTTGATCAACTGTGATAGATTTGATTCTTCTCAGCAATACAATGGTCCAAGATTGTTCCCAAGGATTCATGATGGAAAATGCTCTTCAAGTCCAGAAAAAGGAACTGTGGAATCTGGATTGAACCATACTATTTCTACTTTTTTTTTCTGTTTTGAGGTTTTTCCTTTTTGTTCTTATTCTTCTTTCACAGCATGACTAATGCAGAAATATGTTTAATGTGATTGTACATGTATAACCTATATCAGATAGCTTGCTGTCTTGGGGAGGGAGTAGGGAGGGAAGGGAGGAAAAAAATTTGGAACTAGAAATCTTATAAAAAAACAAATATTGAAAACTATCTACATATAAGTAGAAAATAAAATACTTTTATGATTAAAAAAGAGATTAAACTTTAGTAAAAGGTATTTTTGGGGGGCTACTGACTTTTCTTATTTGCTCTAATTTCTGCTGCCTCTTTGGGCTATGTCATAATGGAGCCCCCTGGTGGCTGTGGCTGTTTCTGTGCCCACTCTGAAAGTCTCGTAAACTCTCTGAATTGCTAGTGGTAGGTTCTGTTTAATTGCCTACTAGTTATATGGCATATTCTTTATCTGTTTGTGAAAACCATAGTTCTTTTCATCCACCAGTCAATTAAAGAGTACAGATTAATGGCATATATAAGCTAAATCATCCTATTTTAAGCATATAGTTATTAGTATAACTCCAAAGTCAGGGTCCTAGCAAATCTCTCACCAGGCTTTATTCTGACATCCAAACTTTCCTGTTTCAGTTCAGTTAAGGTAATCAATAGCACCTTTCTATTCAATAAGATAGCCCGACCATTTATTTTTCTTATTCCTGATTCAGGGAATGAACCTATATAATAAAATTAAAAATTCTAGGACATAGAATGAATGGGATCATATCCCAACAAGAGTGGATCTAACAAATGCACTTTATATGTATCTTCCATAAAGAAAAGAGAATGCATTTGATATGTATCCTGCATAAAGAAAGAAAAATGGGCCAGCTAGGTGGCACAGTGGATAGAGCACCGGCCCTAGAGTCAGGAGTACCTGAGTTCAAATCCGGCCTCAGACACTTAATACTTACTAGCTGTGTGACCCTGGGCAAGTCACTTAACCCCAATTGCCTCACTTTAAAAAAAAGAAAGGAAGAAAGAAAGAAAGAAAGGAAGGAAGGAAGGAAGGAAGGAAGGAAGGAAGGAAGGAAGGAAGGAAGGAAGGAAGGAAGGAAGGAAGAAAGAAAGAAAGAAAGAAAGAAAGAAAGAAAGAAAGAAAGAAAGAAAGAAAGAAAGAAAGAAAGAAAGAAAGAAAGAAAGAAAGAAAGAGAAAGAAAGGAAGGAAGGAAGGAAGAAAGATCACTTCATGGAATAACTAAATGGTCTAAACAATTTGCCAAGGTATAGAAAGATTGAATAAAGAAAACCAATTTTCAGATTGATAAAAGTAGACTGAGTGTGTTTATATTGCTA
This sequence comes from Dromiciops gliroides, assembly GCF_019393635.1. Taxonomy (NCBI): domain Eukaryota; kingdom Metazoa; phylum Chordata; class Mammalia; order Microbiotheria; family Microbiotheriidae; genus Dromiciops; species Dromiciops gliroides. The sequence continues at coordinate 689,542,389 of NC_057861.1, read as the reverse complement.
TTCTTTTTACAAATTAATATGTTTTCTAATGGATAAAACATTTAGTTTCTTGCTCAATGTATTCTCTATACTAGAAATTATCCTGTTGAGTTCACTAACTGTTGTTGCTTTTCTTTGTATCCCTAAGATTTAGCATAGTCCCTGGCACATAGCGATTATGTTTTTAAAAATGCCTCTCTCTTAATTGACAAAAATTAAAAATAATCCACATCATTTATGAATAAGAAACTAATTTTATCAAGGTTTTATTGTAGTCTAGGCTAGTGAGAAGTCATTTAGAGAACAAAAAACTAATGCTTAATAACTATTTCATGAATTGAGTTCAATTGGGAAACACAATAGAATTGAATCAGGAAACCTATGTTCCATGCTTGGCTCTGAACTTTATTAGCTTGTGACCAAGGGCAAGCCCTGTAATTTCTCTTTGAGCTTCAGTGTCTTTATCTGTAAAATGGACATAATATTCTACTACCTATTCCATAGGGTGATTATTGAGGGAAAAGCTCTGTATATCTCAAAATTCTTATAAATGTAAATTCCTTTTATTGTTATTTCATTCTAAAGCCTTCCATGTATTCAAGACAAGAAGCCTAGACACAACAAGGAATATGTACTGTACATTTGTTTTCCAATGGTATAATCTTACTCTGGTCAGGGGACAGTTTCCATCAGAGAATGATCCACAGCACAAGGTCTTTGACATAAATTACATTTAAGTTGAATATGGTTTATGTTTGCAATCTCCAGAAGGCCAGCAGTGCAGTTAATACTGTTCCTGAAAGCATCAACCACTAAGCAGTTGGCATTTTTGAAACTCATGGTGAGAAAATATATATGTAAGTCACAGCAGAATTAGACCTGGACCATCAAACAGCAAAAGAATAACAAATGACTAGAAGGGGCTGCTAAGTGCCAGAATAATGACCGTGTTTGTGTATGATATATATGGAAACATTAAGGAAACATTTTACAGCTCCTCAAATGTTTAGAGGAGGCCTTTAGAGATCACCTAGTCTAATATCCTCATTTCACATATGAGGAAATGAGGTCAAGATGAAGGAAGAAACTTGTTCAATATCATACAATCAAAAGGCTGTGTTAAGAGCAACATCTGATTGAAGCCCATGAGAAGTAGCCCCTTAGAGGTCCTAGAAATTGACCATGCCTCACCCTAAAAGACTAGAAATCCCTTTACCCAAATGCTGTCCCCTAAGGTTTGATTTCTTGATAGAACTTCTGAGTTACCCAGAGTATAAAAGCCCAGCTCATGAATAGACAGAGCGTCTCATGCCAGATGGATTTCCCACATCTGTCCAAGCCAATCAAGTTTTCCATTGTGGCAAATGTGGAAGCAAAGACCTTACTGAATCGATGCTATATCTTTCCTACATATTCTTTCCATGGTATTGTTGAATGGCCTTCAAACTGTTAAAGGTTTTATTGTCTATTGAGTTTCTCAATTCCATTCCATGGACAGGTAAGATTTAGTGTTGGGCCAAAACAGTATGAGTTAGGTCTGAAGCACAGCTTTCCTATCTCCCAGACGATTGTGCACACAGACCCATATTACATGCCTCTTGCTACACACATATTTGATGAGGAAGGACATGGTAATGAGTAACTATGTCTAGTACTTGTGATTTATTGATCTACAGAATTTTTGTTTGGTGAACTCTATATATCTGATCTATAACTTGGTAGATCAATCCTAAGGAGACACAGGCACATAAGAGTTGTTTAATTGACTTGTCTTGGATTCCAGCTCCAATAAAGATCAAAAGCAAGATATAAACCTACATCTTCCTGTTGCCAAACTCAGCACACATTCTGCCTCCACATATGAAAGAATATGATCATTAAAATAATTATTTAGTAGAAACTACCTTTGATTATTACATTAAAAAAACTTTGGTATAAAGGAATTAGCTCTGATTTTGGAGTCAAGGAATCTAGATTTCAAATTCAGATTCTAGGCTTGTGACCTTGGGCATGTTACTTAACCTCTGGGGATTTCAGTTCCCTTCTCTGTGATAATGAGTGTTTGGACTAGATGGCATCTAATGACTGACACTTCCAGCTCAAATCCACAGATCCTAGTCTCTAGATTCTAGCTCCATCAATACCTTGGCTTTGTGATATTGGGAGAGTGACTTAAATTCTCTGTTTTTTTGGTGTATCATCTATAAAATAAGTGAATTCACTGAAACAAGCTTTAACTCTTTCTCCTCTGAAATTCTATGACTCTGAGTGAATGAGTCATGGCAAGACTGCATTAAGGCTCTTGCTAACTTTCTTGCCAGTAACAATAGTATTTCATAGTCATAGATAAGGTCCCTTGAAGGTTCATTAGATACAGATTTGTGTTTTGTTTTTGTGTTGTTTTGCATCTGGGAATTACACAGAGTTCTCAAAAGAACTTGTTTTATTTCAATAGACATTGGAAGGAAAACAGAACAATGAAACAATTTCAGGGATAAATTTTATTTGAAAAGATTGTAAATCACTCTGACAAACTGCCCAACAGGATCTAGACAAGACTGGTGGCATAGCTTCACAACGCATTCCATGGAGGTATAGGAATGACTCAAAGATTTCATGCCTGTAAATGCAGAATCAAAGCCATTGGACTACTATCATGTTCCACATTGGGCTCTTTGGGGTTTCCCAGGTTCCATATTTGTTATGGCTGCTTTGGTATGAAGTACACCAGGGATTCAGAGTATACCCTTTGAATGAGTACACCCTTTTATTGAGCAGCCCCTGTATACAGAATCCTCTCCTACATGTTATGGAGCAGAATCACACAGGACCTTGAACTCATGGAACTTAAAATACAATTACATACAGAGTATACCCATATATCTATTAGCTAATAAGCTCTTTAAGGGCAGGAATTGTGTATTGTTCATTTATTCATAATCATGCATATAGTAGATGCTCAAAAATGTTGTTGATAATGAAACTACTAGAGAACACAGTTATTGAGCAAATGAATAAATACAAAGCAGCATTGGGGAAACAGTTCATAAATTTGATTAATTTGGCATAGTAGGTGGAGAATGGAAATGTAGGATCAGCTCCTCTTGGTGTAGTGTGACCTTGGAAAATTCACAAACTCTCTGAAGCTCACTTTCCTCATTTATAGAATGAAGCATGTGGACTAATTATATGATCCATTGGGTCATTCCCTAATCTAACAATCTAATGTTCCAATATTATCATCTAGTAATTACTTTGTAAGAAATCGATGTTACTGCTGACCAGGGTTTTTACAGAAACACAGACTTGATATTGCAATAAATTGGATCCACTTTTCCAAATGAAAAAAAGACTATTGAATTACTTGCAAGTGATATCATTAGAATTCTCAACATCAGTAATGGCTGGGTCTAACCCAGGTTCCCTGGATAATGGACTCACTTGAAAAATAATCATAAAGGCCATAATTAGGCTATCTTTAATGATGTCTTTAAGCCACCTTTTGTAAACAAATCCATCTCTTGCAAGCAAAATCTGTATCTACATCCAAATATTCTGTCACCTGATAAAAAATGGATTTGTGAAGCAGTAAGCAGATAGAGATTATTGAATAGGCTATGCTGTTCAACAAATATGAAACATCCAGCCAGAGGTACCCTGGTAAGAGCTTAACAACCAGATCTCTGAAAACTCATGACATACTTTTAGATTCATCTTCAATGTTAACATTTTCCCCATCATTCTCTTAAGTTTAGACCATCATCAAAATATTAAGTTAAACCCTGATTTGTAGTGTTTGCTGACTTCTGAAGTGTAAATATTCACACTAAAAATTTAAGAGTCTGCTCTAACAAGGGCATCTAGGAAGTACAGCAGATAGAGCACTAGCCCTGGAGTAGGAAGGATCTGAGCTCAAATCTGAGCTCAAACACTTGACATTTAGTAGCTGTGTAACCCTGGGCAAGTAATTAAACCCTTATTGTATCAAGCATCCGGGGCCATTTCCAGTTGCCCTGATGTATATCTTGCCACTGGACCCAGATGGCTCTGAAAGAAAAAGTGAAGCTGGTGGCTTTGCACAGCCCTCCCTCACTTAAATCAAATTCACTGCAAGTTAGGACATCACCTCAAGATGTCATGGTTCTCTTCAAGATTGAAGGACAAACAACAATAACAACAATGAGCTTGCTCCAGCATACCCCTATGTTGGAGTCTCCTCTTTGTTCAATTCTTATCTCAATTATTTTTCCATCTGAAATGCTTGTCAGAGATATATGGATTAATGGACTCAGTGTTCACCCAACCAAGTTTATATCATGATCTCTGCAGATGTGTTATTCATTTATGCGGTTTTATTTTCTATATGAATTGTTAGACTGGGTTCTTTAGAGTGACTGGATATCAATACAATTTCCATTCATTCCTCTGAATTTTTTATCTTATTAAGTTCATATTAACAATTCCAGGGAATCTCTTATACATATGGGGGTTTTAGAAGTAGAATCTCAAGATTTATTGGGAAGAGGTGATGCAGAGATGAGCAAAAGTCACCATATCCAAAAAAAAATTATTAACATACTGTTGGTCTCTGTACTCCGTTTTTGCTGACACTGATCTCAGATTGACTGAGAACCCAACTTTCTCTTTCTTTCTTTCTTTCTTTCTTCCTTCCTTCCTTCCTTCCTTCCTTCCTTCCTTCCTTCCTTCCTTCCTTCCTTCCTTCCTTCCTTCCTTCCTTCCTTCCTTTCTTTCTTTCTTTCTTTCTTTCTTTCTTTCTTTCTTTCTTTCTTTCTTTGTGGGGCAATGAAGATTAAGTGACTAGCCCAAGGTCACACAGCTAGTAAATGTCAAGTGTCTGAAGCTGGATTTGAATTCAGGTTCTCCTGAATTCAGGGCCAGTGCTTTATCCACTATGCCACCTAGCTGCCCCAAGAACCCAACTTTCAAAAAAAAATTAAGAATTAATTTTGAAGAATTTCCATTCTTAGAGTTTCTTGCATGTGTTTAAAAATCTGCAAAACAGGGGGCAGCTAGGGTGGTGCAGTGGATAAAGCACTGGCCCTGGATTCAGGAGGACCTGAGTTCAAATCCAGCCTGAGACACTTAATACTTACTAGCTGTGTGCCTCTGGGCAAGTCACTTAATCTTCATTGCCTCCCCTCCTCAAAAATAAAATCTTCACAACAGAAAATTTGCCCATGTGTTTAAATATACAAGGTCATAGTTGGAAGAAAGTAAAATATTCTTGAATTTGTGAGAAATGCATAAAGGTAACTTACATGGAGACATAGGAGCATAGATTTAGATTTAGAAAGACGTATAAATATCAAATCCAAGCCTCTCAGGTTACAGATAAGGAAAATTAGTCCTAGAGAATTTAAATGACATGTCCAGAGTAATACAATTGTACAATTGGTATGAGTCTGAGGCAGGATTTACATCCACATCTTCCAGTGCCCTACCTACTAAGTCATTAATTCTGCCTCTCCCTATTTCTGAGGGTACTTATAAAGTGGGGTTGGACTTTTTGCACTCACTTTTCTCTCTATGGTCTAGAAATGAAATACCAAATGATTGCATCCTGGTACCTATCACGTCCTCATGGCAGTAAGACAACTCTTTATTCCTCATGTATTGTTTGCCTATGTCACTTACCACAGCCAATATTTCAAAAATCTTCCTTTCTCCCCTTATGTCTCCTCTAAGTCTCACTCCCCTACCATGTTTTTGAGGACCTCACCAGTTATATAACTAACAAAATTGAGGCTAGTCACTATTAGCTTCCTCTTCAGTCTTTTTCTTCATCTCAAAAGAACTTGATAACACCCCCACACTTTGATCACATCTCCTCTTGTCTTCTTCAACAGATTGCTTACTCAATTATTCCACCTTTTAGTTATCTTCCTACTGATTCTTTAACTGATGCTGTTAATCTTGCAATCATGCTGAAATCTCTTCTCCCCCCAAAACAAATACAAATTTCTCACTAGACCATACTTTCCTATTTTTTTTTTGTTTCATCTATCTTCCTTCTCTTTCTCAGCCAAACTTCTAGGGAGAAAAAAAAAGCTATCTACATTGATTACCCCACTTTCTCTTTCATTTTTCAACCCTTTGCTATCTGCTGTCTAACCTTGTCATTTTAAGTTATTAGTGATGTCTTGATTGCCAGCAAAGATCTTTTTCTAGGTCCTAATCCTAATCGAACCTTGTTGCTGAATATCACTGTTGACCACAATCCCCTGCTACCTATGTGATGAATGTTTCTCACTCTACTTTGATGACTCTTCATTCATACCATATTCCCTAATTGCAGCTTTTCCCCAAAGTTCTTTCCTGAGCTCACTACTCTTTTCCCTCTAAATCCTCTCTATTAGTAACCAAATGACTTCACATGCATTTAGATAAACAAAGCATTCATTAAGCACTTATGTGCTTATTACTAGGCTAAATGCTGGGAATACAGATAAAAGACAACAAGATGGTCCTTACTTTCTTTTTTTTTTTTTTTAGTGAGGCAATTGGGGTTAAGTGAGTTGCCCAGGGTCACACAGCCAATAAATGTTAAGTGTCTGAGGTTGGATTTGAACTCAGGTCCTCCTGACTCCAGGGCTGGAGCTCTATCCACTGTACCACCTAGCTGCCTCTGGTCCTTACTTTCAATGAGTTTTATATCCAAGGTCACCCACTCCATCCCAGGCCACTGACAGGCATCTTGACTTTTTTCTTGCTACTGGAATTTTATGACTCTGGAGGAGTGAGTGAGACTGACTACTTTGTGCAGCTTTGTGCCTGAGTTAAACCCAATTCACTAGAAAGTCAAGATATCACACTCATGATGTCATTAGTCCTCTGAGAATGAAGACTAAACAACATACACATTCTACTAAGAAAAGACAATGCCTAAAGATATGCTAAAAAGCAGAGGAGTGAGGTAGAAAGAGAACACCTATTTTAGGACAAAGCAATTGGTAGTTACATGAAACAGCCTAGAGAGCTAATTTATGTGGGAGTAAAAAGAGAAGCATGGATGGGGCTCTTCCAAAAAATAGCTCTCATGGTCAGGAACTCACCAATCAAAAGAATAAGTCTCATGGTGGAGTCATGATGATCTGAGGAAGAAGATGGAGCAGTCAGGCAGTGATCTGAACTGAGAAGGAAGTTTAATGATTATCTCTATGTGGATGATTCATAGATCTATAAGTCAAGCTTTAGTCTCTTCCTTGAGTTTCATTACCAAATAACTAACTGACTTTCCAAATTGAATGTCCCAGAGACAACTCAAAATCACTGTGTCCAAATTAGAATTTATTATCATTTACCCCAAACCCCACTACACTACCAAACTGTCTAACTTCCATGGAAGCCCCTACCATTCTTTTAGTCTTCATTTCATAACCTTGGCATTGTCATTAAGTTCTTGCTGTACTATATTTCACATACCAAATCAGTTGACAAATCTTGGATTTCTACCTCCACAATGGTCCTTACATCTGATTCCTTCTCTCTACTTAAACAGATACCATCTTAGTTCATGCCATCATTACCTCTAGCTTGGATTTTTCTGTTAGCCTCTTGAATGGTCCCCTTGCCTAAAGTCTCTGCCTACTCCAATCCATTCTCCATAAACCTATTTTTATAAAGTACAAATCTAACCATTTCATTTCCCTCCTCAATACATTCTAGAATATAATATAATCTCCATCATTTAGCTTTTAAAGACTTTTGAAGCATGATCTCAACCTATATTTGCAGTCCTGTTATGTCTTTATTCCCTTTCTATACTCTATAGACCAACCAAATTGAACTTCTTTCTCTTCCTCATACAGGATACACTTCCTATTTCTATGACTTTGCAATGGCTATCCTTTAGATACTATCTTCATTCATCTGGCTATCCCTTCCATCATCATCTCCATTCATAGAATGCCATTTCTTCCTTCAAGAATCAGTTCAAATATCACTTTCTACATAGCTTTTCCTGATTGCAATAAGTATTAGTACCCTTTCTTCCTAACAACCATGTATTCATTTTTTATTTCATATGTAAATTAGATATCTGCTTATATTTGTAAATTTTATCTCCCTTGATAAGAGTAGAGATGATTCCTAATTTTATTTGTGTCCACATAGAAGAGCCCACTCCCTAGATATAGAAGATAGTAAATAAATGCTTGGTGATTGATTTAATAAAGTTGTAGCAATTGCTTACATTCTCACATGATTAAGTTGTTCTGTAGGAATATGATAGAGGTGGGGGAAAGTATGATTCTATGAAAATAGGGCTAGATTTATACTATGAGGACCGAAGTTCAAATTCCAGCTCTTCCATTTAGTACCTATGTGATACTGAATTAATAATTTATCTTCTTTCTGTCTATGTTTCCTCAAGCATAAAATGAAGAAGCTTGGAATGGCTAACCTCTAAAATCCCATTCAGTTAAAAATGTATGATCTTGTAATACCATGAATATAAATGTGTTTTTTTTCTTTTATATATTTTTCTGGTTATAATCACACATATTTGTTTCCCTTGTCCATGGACCACATTTAAATAGAATCTGTTAACAATCCTAGAAAGCAAATAACAACAACAACTAATATTTATGGAGCATTTACTACATGCCAAGCACTGTGCAGGGTGATTTACAATAATTCATATGATGTTCACAACAATACTGGGAGTTAGGTGCTAATATAGCACTATTTTATAGATGAAGAAACTGAGGGAAAGAGAGAGTAATTGACTTGCCTAGGGCCACACAGCTAGTAAGTATCTGAGGCTAGATTTGAACTTAGGTCTTCCTGACATTAGACTTGGTTCTCTATCAATTACACTACCCTTTATTATATTCCATTGGGTTTCAAAATGATGGTGTCATGGGAGAAATATCTACTCTCTGAATTCATATGGTAGGAAAACATGGCCTAATACAAACATATGCGTGTGTGTTTTCATATATATATATATATATGTATATATATATATATATGAAAACACACACACAAATATATATATATATATATATATATATATATATATATATATATATATATATATATATTTGTGTGTGTGGTGATTTTGAGTGTTTTTGAGGCAAAGCTATCTCTTTGGAGCTAGCTGGGCTGGAGGCAGGTTCGGATGCCTGGGGTCTTTTTACCCCAGAGATTTATACATTGTTTCTAGTTCTATTAATCTTACTTGTGTGATTCAGATATTGTTTTAAATTTGTTACTATTAATAAACCTGTTTTGTGTTTTTTGAAAGAGGCTGTTTCTTTTCTTACCCCAATATTAAGGTGAGCCATCCAATTAACTATTCCTATACTAAATTTGGCCCTTACATTATCGAAAACTGTTTAAGGCTCTGAGTAAATTTTAACAGTTCCTAAGAAAAGTTTTGATTGGATGAGATGAATATTAACCAAAAGATGCAGAAGGAATAGGGAGACGGAGCCAACATGGAACAGGGTATAGGATGGAGAGAAATATAGCAATACCAACTGAAAAAAAATTGAAGCAAGTTTGTCTGTCTGATAAAGATCTTGTTTCTCAAAAATATAGGGAACTGGATTAAATTTATTAAAATAAGAACCATTCCACAATTGAAAAATGATAAAAATATATAAACAATTTTCAGATGAAGTAATAAAACTATCTATAGCCATAAGAAAAATTCTCTAACTCACTATTAATTGGAAAGAATAAAGTAAAAACAATTCTGGGATAGTACCTCATACCTATTAGATTGGATAATAGGAAAGCAGAGGAAAATGACAAATATTGTAGGCAATATGATGAAAATTATACATTAATGCACTGTTGGTAGAGTGGTAAACTGATTCAGCCATTCTGTAGAGCAATTTGGAAAGTTGTCCAAAGAGCTATAAAACCATGCAAACTCTGACCTAGAAATACCACTACTAGGTCTGCATCCAAAAAGAGATAAAAAACAAAAGTTAAAGTAAATATATGTACAAAAATATAGCAGCTATTTTCTGGCTGCAGAGAATTAGAAATTGAGAGGATGGGGGGCAGCTAGGTGGTACAGTGGATAGAGTACCAGCCCTGGATTCAGGAGGACCTCAGTTCAAATCCAGCCTCGGACACTTAACACTTACTAGCTGTGTGTCCCTGGGCAAGTCACTTAACCCCAATCACCTCACAAAAAAAAAAAAGAAATAAAAAAAGAAGAAATTGAGGGGATGTCCATCAATTTAGGAGTGGCTGAACAACTTGTGGTTTGTACTTATAATGAAATACTATTGTGGTATAAGAAATGATGAGCAGAGGCAGATAGGTGGTGCAGTGGATAGAGCACTAGCGCTGGAGTCAGGAGGACCTAAGTTCAAATTGGACCTCAGACACTTAACATTACTAGCTATGTGACCCTAGGCAAGTCACTTAACCCCAATTGCCTCACCAAAAAAAAGAACTATGGAGTGTGAATGCAGAATGAAAGCTACAATTTTTACTTTTGTTTTTGCATTTTTGTAATTTTTCTTGTTTATTTTTTCTGATTTGTTTTTCCTTTTGTTCTGATTAATGTGGAAATAATGTTTAACATTATTGTAATATATAAACTATATCAAATTCCTTACTGGCTTCTGGAGGGGGGAGGGAGGGGAGGGCAGGAGAAAACAATGGCACTCAAAAATATCTTTACATGTAATTGAGAAAAATAAAAACAAATTAATTAATTTTTTTTTAAATGTGATGATGAGCAGGGTGTTATCAGTAAAACCTGGAAAGACTTACACGAGCTAATACAAAGTGAAATGTACAGTGCACAAAGTGCAGAAATATTATAAGATGACCAACTATGAATGACTTAGCTATTCTCAGAAATACAATGATCCAATAAAACTCTAAAACACACTGAAAAGTGCTATCCATTCTCAAAGAAAGAACTGATGGTGTCTGAATACAGATTGAAGCATATTTTTTTTCTTGAGGTTTTTTTGTCTATTTTTTCACAACATTATTAATATGGAAATGTTTTGCATGACTACACATGTATAATGTTGAATTGCTTGCATTCTCAAAAGGGGTGGAGGGGGAGTAAGGGAGAGAATTTTTTAAATGGATGTTAAAAATTGTTTTTTACATATAAGTGGGGGAAAATAAAATGCCAAATTGAAAAACAAATTCTGAAAAAAAAAGATGCAGAAGGAATAAAAGGGAATTTTAAATCCCCACAACAGTGGACTACCCACAAATAAATTATTAAATGAAACATTATTTTGTGTAAGTGTAAGTTCAAAAATGTCATGATGGAAATGGCATGCAGGTAAGAATGGCACACAGGTTGGTTGATACTACAACTTCACTTCATTCAGTTACAATCCCACTTACCCCACTTCCAAAATATTGTTAATTTGCTGGAAATAACACCTCATAAAAGTCTTTCTTTGTAGTCATCCTCTCCATTAGAGTTCAGAGACAAGTCAATTCATTCCTCAGGTCTATTAGGCCTCAGATTGTTTATGGATCTCCATACTTATATTTGTTGCTTTTCTCTTTTCTTATCTCTGACAATGTAACCATCTGGTTTTCTACTAATTGCAACATCAAAAAAGTAAAATATGCTTTAGATGAACCTCATCTGTGGAAGGAAATTGTGCAATTTTGATTTACCATGTGTGCAGGTGGTATCGCTAAATCAGAGAAGTCAGAAAATTTTAGCAGAACTCAGTTATAGGATATTGGGTAAAAATTCTTATTTGAAGCTTACTTCAAGACAAACATCACTGCCAAACATTTCTTCCATCATTCAGAAAATTCTCTTCCTAACTTGATTTTGCTCTAGGCAGTGTGAAAGGACTTTTATTTGATAAAATCAGAAATTGTTGTTGTTCTTGTTTTTCAAATCATCTCTTATGGCCACGTGTCAACAGACACCAGAAAAAACAAGAAGTCTGTGTCTTTTCTAAATAGAAAAATAATTAGCATCAAAATATTTTATTTTAGAATCAAGTATGGGTACAAGTGTCATAGAAATAATGAATACCCTAGAGGAATAGTGCAGAAGCATATTCTAGAATATGTTTATCAAAATGAGGGGCACAGTTCCTGGAAAGATAATAGGTGAGATACTAGAAAATCATAGAACAGTGAACTTGTAGAATGGAGAATGCCACTTTCCAACAAGCCTTACTCTATAGAACACCAAATACTTACTAAGTGAACACAAAGTACAGAATTGTATTGATTCAAGTGAAGTCAGCAAGCATTTATTTAATACTTTTTATGTAATCAGCTAGGTGGCATAGTGGATAGAATGCTGGGCCTAGAGTCATGAAAAAACATTTTTGTAAGTTTAAATTTGGCTTCAAATACATACAAGCTGTGTGATTCTGGGTAAATCATTTAACCCTGTCTACCTCAGTTTCCTCATCTGTTAAATGAATTAGAAAAGGAAATGACAAACCACTCCAGTATCTTTGCCAAGAAAACCCCAAAAGTGGGGGGGCAGCTAGGTGGCACAGTGGATAAAGCACTAGTCCTGGATTTAGGAGGACCTGAGTTCAAATCAGGCCTCAGACGCTAGAAACTTATTAGCTGTGTGACCCTGGGCAAGTCACTTAACCCTTATTGTCCCCCCAAAAAAAAGAAGGAAAAGAAAACCCCAAATGGGGTCACGAAGACTGAAAACAACTGAACAATAACAGTCATTTAATTATTTCTGCCAAAAAAAAAAAAGGAATTCATGTACAGTCAGTCACGACTGAAACAACTCAACAACAAATGTGCCAGACACTATGCTAAGGGCTGAGAAAACAAATACAAACAGAAAGACAGTCTTTGCCCCTCAGAAACTTACATTTTAATGGGATAAGACAACATGTAAAAGGAAGGTGGAATATAAGGGAGTGAAGTACTTCCTGCTGGAATATGTAGTAAAACTTTGTTCCATAAATTGCCTTTATGGAGGGCTTAATATACCAGCTATCTCTTAATTTGTTGTCAAATGCCCTATTTGGTTTCAAGACAACCATTATTTTCATCATGGTCCCTCCATCTCCTGCCGGATATCCTTTGGAAATTCCTTGTTTGAACTCCTTTTTATATACTGACTCTATTAGATTATAATTTCCTTAAGGTATCTATTTTTCTTCTTATTTGTATCTACAGTGCTTAGCACAGTGCCTAACATGCAGTATGCTTTTAAAAAGTGTTAATCATAACATATCTTATCCACATAAGAGCATGGTAGAGAAAGTCCTGAAAGACAGAAATGAAGCCTGGAAAGAAATAAAGACATGATTGCCTGAATGTCCTCATTAAAATGGAGTTTCTGGCAGTAAAGAGCCAGAGGAAGAGGCAATAAGTATAGTGGGTATTTCTAGTGTGAGAAGTCAGGAGAATGAATGAACTTCCAGGGTGAAGAGGTTTTTGTAGCATAGTAGAGAATAAGCATGTACTAGGAATAGTGTTAAAGTACTATATACATATATATGCATACATATAAGCAAACATATATGCATAAATATATACATTATCACACATATGTACACATATAAACATATGCACACACATTAGCACACATACATATTATGTATGTATTTGTACATGTATATATAAATGTGGATATATACATATATACATATGGATGTGTGTGTGTGTGTGTGTATGTGTATATTTCTTTGTTCTTCACAAAAGCCCTGTGAAATAGGTTAAGAAATTTGCCCAGGCTCACCAACTTAGGAAGTGTCTGATGAGAGGTTTGAACTATTTATTGAATAACCCAGTTGATTCAAACAGCTTTCAAAAGAATTGCAAACAAATGACTACATGACAACATGCCCCAAATCACTCAGAACAAGACAAATTGAAGTAATGTAGAGATGGTACAGGTCCACTGCCAAAGAAGACAGAATATGGTTTACAATATTTATATAGACATATCTAGATATCTGAGCACTCACTCCCTCTTAAAGTTTCTGTTCCTTCAGGCCCAATGCATCTTCTCATGTTTACCCCCAGCTTAGGTTCTTTCATTTTTTTTTTCATAAAAGTATTTTATTATTTTCCAGCTACATGAAGAGATAGTTTTCAACATTTGTTTTTATAAGATTTCTAGTTTCAAATTTTTCTCCCTCCCTCCCCTCTCTCCCCCCTCCCAAACAGCAAGTAATCTGATTTAGGTTATATATGTATAATCACATTAAAGATATTTCTGCATTAGTCATGCTCTGAAAGAAGAATCAGCAAAAAGGAAAAACCTCAAAAATGAAAAAGAACAACAACAATAGAAATACTATGGTTCAATCTGCATCTAGATTCCACAGTTTTGGGTTGTTTGTTTTTTTTTTTCCTGGATTTGGAGGGCATTTTCCATCATGAGTTCTTTGGAACTATCTTGGACCATTGTGTTGCTGAGAAGAATGAAGTCTATCACAGTTGATCAACAGATAATGTTGTTGATACTGTGTACAATGTTCTCCTGGTTCTGCTCATCTCATTCAGCATCAGTTCATGTAAGTCCTTCCAGTTTTCTCTGAAATCTGGCTATACATCATTTCTTATAGCACAATAGTGTTCCATTGCATTCATATACCAGAACTTGTTTAGCCATTCCCCAAATAATGGGCAACCCCTCAATATCAAATTTCTTGCCACCACAAAAAGAAAAGCTATAAATAATTTTGTACATGTGTGTCCTTTTCCCTTTTTTATGATCTCTTTGGGAAAAGACCTAATAATGGTATTGCTAGGTCAAAGGGTATGTACAGGGCTTATAGCCCTTTGGGCATAATTCCAAATTGCTCTCCAGAATGGTTGAATGTTTTCACAACTCCACCAACAGTGGATTACCATCCCAGTTTTCCCACATCCCCTCCATATCCAATATTTTCCTTTTTCGTTATATTTGCCACTCTGATAGGTGGGAGGTGATACCTCAGAGTTGTTTTAATTTGCCTTTCTCTGATCAATAGTGATCTAAAGGATTTTTTTCATATAATTATAGATAGCTTTGGTTTCTTTGTTTGAAAACTGCCTGTTCATATTCTTTGATCATTTATCATTTGGGGAAAGACTTATATTTTTATAAATTTGACTCAGTTCTCTATATAATTGAGAAATGAGACCTTTATCAGAGATTTATTTCAAAAATTCCTTCCCAGGTTTCTGCTTCCCTGGTAATCTTGGTTACATTAGCTCTGTTTGTGCAAAAACTCTTTCATTTTATATGATCAAAATGATCCATTTTACATTTTGTTTTAATCTCTATATCTTCTTTGGTCCTACATTCTTCCTCTGCCCATAAGTTTGACAGAAAATCATTCCATACTCTCTTAATTTGCTTATGGTATCATCCTTTACGTGTAAATTGTGTACCCATTTTGACCTTATTTTAGAAGAGAGAGATATTGTTCTAGCCCTAGCTCCTGTCTTACTATTTTCCAGTTTTCCTGGCAATTTTTGTCAAAAAAATGAGTTTTTATTCCAAAAGCTTGGATATTTTGGTTTATCATATACTAGAGTACTACAGTAATATACCATAGTGTAATATGTATCTATTCTATTCCACAGATCTACCTCTCTCTTTTTTAGCTAGTACAAGATTGTTTTGAAAATTACCACTTTATAATATAGTTTGAGATCAGGTACTGCTAGACCACCTGATTTTGTATTTTTTTTCATTGATTCCCATTATATCCTTGAGCTTTTGTTTTTCCAGATAAATTTTGTTATTATTTTTTCTAGATCTATAAAATATTTTGATAGTTTGATTTGTATAGCACTAAATAAATAAATTGACTTAGGTAGGATTGAAAATTTTTATTTATTGGCTTTGGCCTACCCATGAGCAATTAATATTTTTCAAATTGCTTAGATCTGACTTTACTTGTGTGAAAAATATTTTGTGGTTCTAGTCATATAGTTCCTGGGTTTGCCTTGGCAGTTAGAATCCCAAGTATTTTATATTGGCCACAGTTATTTTATATTTAATTTGTCTATCTGTTGCTGCTGAACTTTGTTGGTATTACATAGAAATGCTGATGACATGTCAGTTTATCTTATATCTTGCAACTTTGCCGAAGTTAATAATTTCAAGTAGCTTTTTAGTTGATACACTAGGATTTTCTCATTATAACATCATATCATCTGCAAAGAGTAATAGTTTTATTTCCTCATTACCTATTCTAATTCCTTTATTTTTCTTCTCTTATTGCTATAGCTAACATTTCTAGTATGATTTTAAATAATAGAGATGGTAATAGGCATCCTTGCTTCACCACTGATTATATTGGTAAGGTTTCTAATTTATCTCCATTACAGATAATGCTTGCTAATGGTTTTAAGATAAACGGTTATCATTTTAAGGTAAGCACCTTTTATTCCTATGCTCTCCAGTGGTTTTAATAGAAATGGGTGCTATATTTTGTCAAAAGTCTTTTCTGCATCTATTGAAATAATCATAGGATTTCTGTCACCTTTATTATTGATATGGTCAATTATGCTGCTAGTTTTCCTAATATTGAACCAACCCTGCATTCTTGTTATAAATCCCACCTGGTCATAGTGTATGATTCTTGTGACATATTCCTGTTGTATGTTTGATAGTATTTTATTTAAAAATTTTGCATCAATATTCTTTAGGGATGTTGGTCAATAATTTACTTTATCTGTTTTGGCTCTTCCTAGCTTGGGTATTGGCACCATATTTGTCTCATAAAAGGAGTTTGGTAGGACTCCACTTATTTTCTCAAATAATTTATATTGTATTGGGATTAATTGTTCTTTAAATGTTGGTTAGAATTCTCTGGATCAATTTGCTTCTGGGGATGTTTTTTCTTAGGAAGTTCATTGACAGCTTGTTCAATGTTTTTTTTTCCTAAAATTGGGTTATTTACACATTTTATTTCTTCTTTTGTTAATTTGTACAATTTATATTTTTGTAAATATTCATACATTTCATCTAGATTGTCAAATTTATTAGCATATAATTGTGTAAAATAGTTCCAAATAGTTGTCTGAATTTCCTCTTCATTGGTGTTGAGTTCATGCCTTTCATTTTTTTTAACCTTTTTTTTTGGGGGGGGGCAAGGCAATAGGGGCCAAGTGACTTGCCCAGGGTCACACAGCTAATAAGTGTTAATTGTCTGAGGCTGGATTTCAACTCAGGTACTCCTGAATCCAGGGCTGGTGCTTCATCCACTGCGCCACCTAGCTGCCTCCACCCCTTTCATTTTTTTGATACTAATAATTTGGTTTTCTTCTTTCCTTTTTTGATAAAATTAACCAATTGTTTATCTATTTTATTGGTTTTTTAAATAAAACCAACTTCTAGTTTTATTTATTAATTCAATGACTTTCTTAGAATTTCTAAACTTAAGTCTCAATTTCTTCATCTATAATCAAATGACTTTCAAAAATCTCTTCCATCTCTAACATTTTGTAGATCTAAGAAAATATTGAGATTCCATCTTGAATTGGGGCCCATAGGGATGAAATAAAGAGAAGGAGCTAATTCATTCTTTGATAATTTGTAGCTCTCTAGAGACCTCAGTGCAGTGGGAAGGACCTCAGCTTTTCAGTTTCTGCCCAGTGAAGTATGGAGAATCTGATTCATAATAACAATCTTGTCACTTCACACTGTTCCATTGGACTGATTAAAACTCACATCAGGTGCACTAGAAGTTCTAACTTTGCATTGCACCTCACCCTGCACCTGAAGTGTGATTAAACTTGTCTGCCATGCAGGCTGTCATGTCAAATTGATTAATTCTACTAGAATATTTAATACCTGATTGCCTTGAATTAGGTTGTTGGGGTGTATTGCTTTTCTTGGAGTATGACTTATTAAGATATTATTCTCTCAGCTCCAAAATATTTGGAAAGTTAAAAAAATGGTAGAATTTCATAATTGAATGCTTATTAAGATGCACAAATGTTCAATTTTGGTTTTGGCAGGATCCACTGACTGATTTTTTTTTCAGTTTTTTCCCCCTTTTTCTGACTAAAACAGGTAATTATTCACACCTTGCACAATATTTTTTGCTTGGTGAGCAAATAAATCCTTGTTGTTTGGCCCATTGAGTAAGCTCCATTAATGTAGCAAAATTACTAAACTAATCTTTATTTTCCCTCTGATTTGTAATCTTCTTTACTGGATTGATTGATGGGGAAAAAGTGACTGGAAAGTATGATAAATATCAATGTAAATGACCTCACTAGAACACTCTTGATAAATGAAATTGATACCCATACAATTCAAGTACTGTTCATCAGAAGTAAGTATTTAAGCTGAAGGGCCTCTGCTATTCTCTTAACATTCATAATTTTGTAAGTACACAAAAGGGTGAAGTCTGAACTAGCTACTTTTAATTCGGAATGGACCTTGCCCTCAGAGCCCAACTGGAACTGTTTTACCTGGGCCGGCAAACTGATGAGATAGAAAAGGGACGCATATAAAAGAGAACCAGAAATAGTTGTGTCACACAGGAAGAGGAGGAATCCTTTGCCCTGTGATCTAGAAGGATTTGAAGTCTATAAGACCAATCCCTGCACTGGAGCTTCAAGCAAAGGGACTGTGGGCTATAATAGTCTACATAGTTTCCTTATCCTTGTATAATGTTGGCCCAAGCCTACAAAAGTACAAATTTTGAGGACTATTTGTATGGAAAAGAAACACAAAAACCTACAATCCCATGTCAACACTCAGGGACAAAACCCCTTTGGTGGCAGGCTAGATATAGTTCTGTTTATATTCAACACCCTGTCAATTTGGGATATTTGGCATATGATGCCTTTCTTTCACCAAAAGTTTAGATGAGGTTCCTCAAGTTGACACTTTTTTTTGGTGAGGCAATTGGGGTTAAGTGACTTGCCCAGGGTCACACAGCTAGCAAGTTTTAAGTGTCTGAGGCAGAATTTGAACTTAGGTCCTCCTGACTCTGGGGCCGGTGCTCTATCCACTGCACCACCTAGCTTCCCCAACACATTTTTTTAAGCATAAAAGTATTTTACTATTTTCTAGTTACATGTAAATATTATTTTCAACATTTGTTTTTATAAGATTTTGAGTTCCAAATTTTTCTACCTCCCTTCCTTTCCTCCCCTCTCCCCAAGACAGAGAGAAATATGATGTTATATATGTGCAATCACATTAAACCTATTTCTGTATTAGTCATGTTGTGAAAGAAGAATCATGACAAAAGGGAAAAACCTCAAAAAAGAAAAAAAAGAAACTAAAAACATAGAAACAGTATGGTTCAATCTGCATTCAGATTCCACAGTTCTTTTTTCTGGATGTTGTAACGATTGGAATGAATGACGCCACCTGCTGGATACTTACTGTAGAAGAGTTCTGCCCATGAAGCAAAGGTCTTTGAGGGCAAGACCAGGCTTCAGGAAGTGACGCGGACTAGTGGGAGGAGGAAGGAAGAGACTGGCGCTCGGTCTCACTTTTTTTCCTGGGGACGCTGGCGGAGAAGGGAGCTAAAAATGTGCTCTCCCTTTAATAGATAGAAATCTAAGCCTTTCTCTCTCTCTTTACCAAATTCTTGTTTTCCTTAATAAATGCTTAAAAGTCTAACTCTTGCTAAAGCTTATAATTTATTGGCGACCACTCATTAGATATTTTAGACAGACTAGCTAGAATTTTAGCCCTTAACAGATGGCTGACCACGAAGAGGAAAGCTGAACCTCACTTCTGATCTTCTGGTTGGGTAAGAAATTTCCCCTCCCTCTCCCTTTAACTGCTAAGTACTGGTGTACTGGCTGTGTTTTCCTTTAAATTTTTTCGAATGGACCTTTTAAACTCCCTAATTACCCTATTTTTTATTTTAGTCTGTTTAACCAGACAAATGGGAGATAAGATCATGTTAATGCTTTGTTTTTGTGGATTTTCTATTTTTCTTTTTATTTTTGTTAAAAGAGCCAGCAACTTACTCACACAAGGAAATATCTCTCCCTCTCCCAACCATGCTTTTTCAGAGAAACCTGAAGAGATTCCTGAAGTTTTTCCCAGTTCTAACACTAATTGTTGCTTTAATTTTGCATGCCTGGAGGCAATGACCCACCCTCTAGAAGCTTTTAATCCCCTAGCACCTGGAGGCAAGGTGGGGGAAGAGGAATCCAGGCCTGAGTTCAAAATCAAGTGTGATTCAAATTGTGCTGGTCCCTCCCCTCCTCTCCAGACCCCACCCTCTACTCCTCCTATGGCCAAGCCCATTGCTTCCCTGGCCAGGGAAGTCCAAAGATCTAATGCGCATGCTCAACTTTCTCTAACTGCATTTGCAGCTTCAGGCTCAGCCCTTCCCCAGCCTGGCTGTGCTTCTGAGACAACCTTAGAAAACCCTTTAAATTCCAGATATGCTCTTTCTGTTCATAATTTTGCTAACCTGCTTTTGTCTTTAATTAGTAATCTTATAAAGCATTTGTATGGTGAAAAGGCTGACAGACAATATAGAGGGGTTAAAGAAGAAAAACTTAAGCTGAATAAGAATGACAACCATCAACATAGTTCAAGACTCTGCTTCTTTTGCCATGGAAGGGTATATATTTTAGAGAAATGTAGAAGTAAGCAGCAAGGTATTGATATGAGTGTTGGGGATTTTAGATATCGGAATCAAAAGTGTTCTGAATTCACTCAGAGTATTAATGTCAGTTCAGAGGTTACATAGGATTTCTATGCTATTATATATACATTTTGAAATTAATGGTATGGGTTTATTTTCATAGAGATTTTCATGCTTTTGAGATTGTGTCTTATACTTAGTTTTTAAAACAAGGAGAATATTTGTAAAAGCTTTTTATAGTCATGTGATCAAGTTTATATTTTGTAGTACTCTTATTAATATTAAATTCATATTCATTTAGATTTCCCTAGTTTGAATTTCATTGTCTTTTATTATTCCACGTGTATTTTCTTCTATTCGTTTATCTATCTAATTTTGAAAAATTGCAAGATGGTTTTGATTTCATAATACAATGTTAATTCTAGGAGTATTGTGCTCCCATATTCTGAGTTATTTGTTTTTGTTATTTTTCTCAACTGATTATTTGATCAAACTCTTTAAAGCATTTCCCTAGCAAATTGTTTGCCATGGCAAGTGTAAATTGATTCTAGAAGTATTATTTTTGATAAGCATATTCAAAAAAAAAAAAAAAGAGGGGAACATTTGTAAAAGTTGTATTTGAGATTGTGTTGTGCTTTAACTTGTATTTAAATATGTTCAGATTTTTCAAAAAAGTAATTGTATACTAAGTTAAAAAAGGGGTATCATTTGAAATTGTTGCATAATTATATATTGTGTTCTGAGTCAAGATGTATTCACATTTTTTGCAATCATTTATTATCCTCAATTTAAAATCCATATGAGACTTGGATTATGGGAACTTATCATTTAAGACATTAATTGCCTTTATTCTGAGTTATCAGATGCCAGTTGGCCAAGATGCCATCCAATCACAAGAGGAATACATGCAAGAGCAGACACTGAACTGTCACATGAGGGGAGACATGCATGAAGTCAAGGTATGGCCGAGGGAACGGCTTTTGACAAATGTTGAGGTTGGATTCTCTTGGTTTAATATTTTATTTTATTTTTCCCCACAATATTGTACAGATGGCTGGAAGTATTCATCCCACCCATCTCACTTCTACACCTGGCTTCTATGCTCCCTCCTATATGCCTGATGCCATGGACATCTCAATCCCATGCATCTGATTAAGTCTGACTCAGTTTCCTCCAATATGTTCGGTGGCATGGACATATATTCCATCCACCTATTTTAAGCCTGGCATACTGCATGGACAGTACATATTGCTCAAGTGTGGGAATGCTCATATCCCATCATTTCTCTGTTCTTTTATGGTAACCCCCATAATTATCTCAGGTGTCATGATAAATAACAGTGTTGAATTTGGCCTTGACACCTGTTACCAATTATATTAGATTTTCTAATTTCTCATAATGGCATGAGGATAATTAGGCAGATGATGCAAAAAGTGATGAAACAAAGATAAAAATTATTTTTAATAATTAATATTGCAGCAATTGTCTTCTCAATTACCCTCCATAAGGGGGGGACTATAGTAATATTATAATTTTAAAGAATGTTTCAATTTTTGTTTTATTATATGTTTCATGTGTAACAACTAAGATTCTGTATTCCCTTAGACATGTTTTTGAGAACTTTCATTGTTTGATTTTATTATTGACAAAGCTATTTTAAAGTTGTGTTAAGCTCAATTTTGTAGGAAATTTCCTGGCTGATTACCAGCATCCACACATCAACCCCTGAAAAGACTTCCATTCCACGACTACACCTAGAGGACATCTGAGAAAAGGCTTTCAGAGACTTTAAATGAACAGTTTTGATTTGTTGTTTTTGTTGTTTTTTTCTCTTTCTGTTATAATATACACCATCTGTAACGTGTATTCTCTGCAGAGGCCCTCCCTTTGCAAGACTAATGTCAAAGCGTCGGTTCATGAGGACAAAAAAAAAATAAAATCGCCCCTCTGGACAAAACTTTCCTCTCTTCCTTTTCTATATTGTTGTTCACATATTATTAGTTAGCAATAGTTATTATATTGTTTTTACTGTTCCGTCAAGGAAACATTTTGTTTCTTGAGGAACAACAGGGGTGACTGTAACGATTGGAATGAATGACGCCACCTGCTGGATACTTACTGTAGAAGAGTTCTGCCCATGAAGCAAAGGTCTTTGAGGGCAAGACCAGGCTTCAGGAAGTGACGCGGACTAGTGGGAGGAGGAAGGAAGAGACTGGCGCTCGGTCTCACTTTTTTTCCTGGGGATGCTGGCGGAGAAGGGAGCTAAAAATGTGCTCTCCCTTTAATAGATAGAAATCTAGGCCTTTCTCTCTCTCTTTACCAAATTCTTGTTTTCCTTAATAAATGCTTAAAAGTCTAACTCTTGCTAAAGCTTATAATTTATTGGCGACCACTCATTAGATATTTTAGACAGACTAGCTAGAATTTTAGCCCTTAACAATGTGGAGAGCATTTTGCATTATGAGTACTTTGGAATTGTCTTGGATCATTTTATTGCTGAGAAGAGCTAAGTCTATCATAGTTAATCATTGCACAATTTTGCTGTTACTGTGTACAATGTTCCCCTGGTTCTGCTCACTTCACTCAGTATCAGTCCACTTACGTCTTTCCAGGTTTTTCTGAAATCTATCTGCACATCATTTCCTGTAGCATAATACTATTCCATTACATCTATATACCACTACTTGTCCAGCCATTCCCCAATTGATGGGCATTTCCTTGATTTATAATTCTTTGCTGCCACAAAGAGAGCTGCTATAAATAATTTGGTACATGTGGGTCCTTTTCTCTTTTTAATAATCCCTTTGGGATTCAGACCCAGTAGTGGTATTACTGCGTCAAAGGGTATGCACAGCCCAATAGAAGCTGACACATTTTCAAAGAAAGTCCTCAAGTTCAAAAGGTTTTTAGATTTTTTTCTGAAAATACACACCATAATCATTAATGGATTTACATTTGATTGACAGGTACTATTATACTCTATTTAAAAAAAGTCATTCTTACTGTTCAATAGCTTGACAACTGTTTTCATTGTTCTCTTTATTGCCTTATCATTTATCTAAGCATTTCTCTGAGTCTATAGACTCATTTCTGTAAAATTCATTTAAATGCATAGTCTAAAGTATATAAGAATCACATAATTCCCCAATATATCCTTTCATTTGCAGATAAATGAGTCATTCTATATGTTGATACTAGTGCAAAGGCAGTCAAAACAAAATCGTGGAATAGATGGAAATTATATTATGATTTCCAGACTCTCAATTCTTTCTCTGTTCTCCTCCCTCCTATCTCCATCTCCAATACACCTGCTCTTCAGAAAAGATCTAGAATTCATTCTCACTACAGCAAATGGCTAAATGATTCAAGTGGTAACTCTTCCGGGGGGGATTTGGATTTTAAAAGGGATCAAAGCTTCAAGCTAATGCGATGAAGCCTCTACCTACAGTGCAGTTATAGGTATCAGCAAGCATATAGCAAAATCCTATCCAGAAATTGTGCCCTGTAGGAGGCCACATAATCTGCCAGGGTGAAAAGGCAGCCCTGGATATTTGCTATAGCATTTTTGATACTAAGAATTGAAACATCTGTTTGCCTGCTGATTACACGTTGAAGAAACTCAGTCTGTGCAGGTACTCCATCATTAAAAGGAAATGGTATAAAGCTGACCAAAGACTTATTTCACAGAATGCCAGCACCTTGTACAAGTTTTGTTGTATTTCTGAATGTTGAACATTCTGGAAAGGTAATTTAGAAATCAATATGGGTTTAGAAGTGTTAACCAAATTAACATTACACTCCTGATCACACCCTGCTTTTAATGAGTCTTTTTTTATTTTCTACAAGACTGATCATTACAATTATTTATGCCCCAATTAGTCAGATAGAGCAAATTACTTTTGTTATATTAGGCTGCATGCTTGATTCAACTTGCATTTCTAATAGATCATGCACCTGGTGCTTTGTTTAAAAAAAAATAGAAAAATAAAAGTTAACTGCATTTTGTTTTCCACAGTTCTCAGTAATACAATTTACTTTAATAAGAAAATAAATTGTCTATTTTCTGAAGAATATTTCCTTCTTAACATAAGTGGGAACTTGTGGACATGACACTGATTGGAGGAATCATGACCTTGATTTTGTCCATAATACCCGAAATCATTTCCCAGAGGGACTTTGTCAAATCACATGATTATTCTTTGAACTGATTTTTAAATCAGAATAGGCATCATACCTGCTGCCTGTATCAGTGGGAAGGCAACATGTTTAAATGTGACTGTGCATTCTATATAAAATATTTTATTAAGTGTTTTGTTTTTATTTAATATACACATAAAAGACTATTAAGTTTAATTTTCATCTAGATTGTAAACAAAGTTATAATCAGTTCATATTGATTTTCCCTTGAACACTATTTAAAATTTTAATTAAAAGTCAATAATGGAAATATCCTTTAGGGTCAAGTCCAAATTATTCTCTACTGTGTTAGAAGAAAATTGATTAATAGTAGTAACAACAACAATAATGTTATGAGGGGCAGGAGGAATGACAAAGCAAGGAAATGCCAACCAGGCTGATATACAGGAGTTATATTGTATACCCTAAGATGCTTATGCTTTCAAGGAAACCTAGCAGTGTCCCTGAAATGCTGGACAATTGAACTCTGGTGACAGCACTAATTGGGTTAGTACCACAGTCAGAATGATGAAACTGTTAAGAGTCAGCAAAATAGAATGATAAAAGATTATACTTTGGCCTTAGTTGAAACCATCATAATGAACTTGACATGTAAGATAGGGGAGTGGTAACATACACTAGAAAGAATAAGAAATATTAATATTATATCCCAAGGAGATCATAAAAAGGGAAAAGAATCAAAATATACAAAAATATTTACAGCAGCTGTTGTGGTGACAAAGAATTGAAAATTGAGGGGAAGCTCATAAATTGGAGAATGACTGAACAAGTTGTAGTATATGAATATAATAGAATACTATTGTGCTATAAGAAATGATGAGAAGTTAGATTTCAGAAAAACCTGGACTTACATGAACTGATGCTGAATGAAGTGAACAGACCCAGAATGATATTATTAAAATAATAGCAACATTGTGCAATGATCAACAATGATAAACTTAGCTTTTCTCAGCAATACAATGATCCAAGACAATTCCAAAAGACTTATGATGGAAAATGCTATGCATACCCAGAAAAATAACTATGAAGTCTAAATATAGATTGAGGCATACTATTTCCACTCTTTTCTCTTTTTTCCCTTTCTTCTGTTTTTTTTTTCCTTTTGTTTGGATTTTTCTCCCACAAAATTACTAATGTGAAAATGTTTAATATGATTGTACTGTATAACCTATATCAGATTGCTTGCTGTCTTGGGGACTGGGAGGGAAGGGAGAAAAATGTGTAACTCAAAATCTTACAAAAATGTATGTTGAAAACTATCTTTACATATGTGGGGGGGAAAAGACCCCGAATAGCTGGTACTTGAGGATAGGAGTTTTTTTTTCTCATGAAAACTGTATCGAAAGTGCCAATTCCCTCTTCTTCACATCATAATTGTATATATCCTTAGCAGAATAAATTTTCCCCAACTGTGAAATTACAAAAGAACAAATAAATATTTAGAAACTTTTAAAAAATAAATATTAATGTTCCACCAGCTGGTAATGTATTGGTAAAAAAGAGGCTGACCATTTAAAGCAGTGAAACCACAATATATATAAAAAATGGATGGGATACATGAATATTTTCATCACATATCTGCACTATAGTATAACAAAACATGAAATAAATATTGCCAGTTATATGAAAGGGTTATATTATTTACATAAATATGCATACACATATACATATGCAATACATATATGTATATGAATGTGTATATGTGTGTGCGTGTAGTATATATATTTGTGTATATATAATATATATATAGATATTGATATACCTATAGATTATAGAGATTGAAATAGAGATAAATAGTACACAGTCAGTTAAAACAAGACCTGGAACTAGTGGTGGATCAGATTTTGAATTTCTTAATTGGGGGTAGCTAGGTGGTGCAGTGGATAAAGCACAGGCCCAGGATTCAGGAGGACCTGAGTTCAAATCCAGTCTAAGACACTTGACACTTACTAGCTGTGTGACTCTAGGTAAATTGCTTAATCCTCATTGCCCAGAAAAGAAAAAGAAAAAAATTCTTATTGCAAAATTCATACTGAAAAGAGGAAAAACCATCAGAATATATTGGCATGACCTGAATTACA
Source organism: Dromiciops gliroides (assembly GCF_019393635.1). Lineage (NCBI taxonomy): Eukaryota > Metazoa > Chordata > Mammalia > Microbiotheria > Microbiotheriidae > Dromiciops > Dromiciops gliroides. The sequence goes on along the minus strand of NC_057861.1, from coordinate 689,515,601 downwards.
TTCCTTATGAATATGAAATCTGGATGAAGACTAGATTTAAGGGATTAAATATGGTAGATAGAGTGCCTGAAGAACTATGGAGAGAGGTTTTACAAGACTGTATAAGAGTCTGGAACCAAAAAAAAAAAACAAAACATTCCAAAGAAATAGAAGGGCAATAAAGCAAAATGGCTGTCTAATGCAGCTTAACAAATATCTACAGAAAGAAGGAAAGTGAAAGGAAAAGGAAAAAGGGAAACATATACCCAAATGAATGTAGAATTTCAGAGAATAAGCATGGAGAGATAAGAAAGCTTTCTTAATTGAGCAATGCAAAGAAAGAGAAGACAATAGAATGGAAAAAAAATAAGAAATCTCCTTAATAAAAGTAAAGACATCAAACAAAAGTTTCATGCACAAATAGGCATGATAAAAGACAAAGATCATAGATTTAACAGAAGCAGAAGAGACAAGAGGTGGCAAGCATATACAAAAGAACTATACAAGAAAGATCTTAATATCACCAATAACCACAATGTTGCATTTACTGATCTAGAGCCAGAGATCCTGGACAATGAAGTCAAATGGGCCTTAGGTTATTGCTAACAGTAAGACTAGTGAAGGTAATTGAATTCCAGATGAACTATTTAAAACCTTAAAACAGGATGCTGTTAAATTGCTGCATTCAATATGGCAGTAAATTTGGAAAACACAACAGTGGCCACTGCTTTGGAAGAGATCATTTTATATCCCAATTCTTAAGAAGAGTGATGCCAACAAATGTTTAAATTATAGAACAATTATGGTTATTTCACACACCAGCAAAGTTATGCATAGGATTCTGAAAGCTTAGTCTTCATCAATATATGAACTGAAAATTATCAAAAGAGAAGGCAGATTTTCAAAGAGGCAAAAGAACTAGAGATCAAAAGCCAACATTCACTAGATTATGGAGAAAGCAAGAGAGTTCCTGAAGTACATCTATTTCTCCTTCATTGACTACACTAAAGCCTTTGGTTGTGTAGATCATAACTAAATGTGACAAATCGTCAAAGATATGGGAGCATCAAGTCATCTTACTTGTCTCCCTGTCTGTATGTGGGCTAAGAAGCAATGTGTGGAACCAAACATGGAACAACTTATGGGTTTAAGATTGAAAAAGGAGTACAACAAGGCTATATGTTGTCAAATTATTTGTTTAATTTATATGCAGAGTACATCATGTGAAATTTCAGCCTGGATGAATCAAAAGCCCAAATTAAAGTTGCCAAATGAAACATCAAAAATCTCAGATATGTAAATTATACCACTCTGATGGCCAAAAAAATTATTGTGGTAAGATTATTGGAATTTGGCTGTCTAATTGGATGAGCCACACCTGGCCTGCCCTGAAGTGCCATATGCTGCTGATGTCAGAAGGGGAAACAACTCTCCACAGGCAGTTTTGAAGGACCTCCCCTTTTGGGGTAGGAAGATTAAATGCTCACTGCGGGGAGCTCAGTATCGTCCGGAGTCACTTTCCTCCTGGTGGCATGAGCAGCAGCAGGAGCAAATGAGTCCTTCAGGCCCTGGCTATAAGCTGTTTTTTTCCATTGAAATTATGAGCCCCAGATGGTGAGTTAACTTAAAACTGGAAGCAAGTTTAGGAATTGTATAGACTTAGGTTAAAGTTAGAAGGATTATCCATATTTCTTTTTTCCTATTCCCTTATCTTTGATTTTATTAATTTCACCTTTGCTATTTATTTCATTCCTATTAATAAAACCTGATTCATTTGTGGAAAAGAGGCTGTTAGGCTCCTTTCTTATTGGACTGGGAGAAATATCTAAAAAGGCAGTTTGGAGGGGAGGGAGCTTTGGATCTAGAGGTCCCTCATCATTTCCGGAACCACAAAATTACAGTGAGCCACTCAATTAACTCTCCGTATATTAAATTTGGCACTCACAATATGAGGAATTGAAAAGCATCCTGATGAGGGTAAAAGAGAAGAGTATAAAAACTGGCTTTGGAGCTTAACATAACAAACTAAGATCATGACAAGTTGTCCCATATCTTCCTGGCAAATAGAGGGAGAAGAAATAGAGGTAGTATCAGATTTCATATTCTTGACCTCAAAGATCACTGCAGAGGGCAAATGCAATGATGAAATTAAGAGATGCTTGCTCATTGGACAGAAAACTATGGCACATCTGAACAGCATACTAAAAGGCAGAAACATCACCTTACTGACAAAGGTCCTTAGAGTCAAATCTCTGTGTTGTGTTGTTTTTGTTGTTGTTGTTTTTTCTAGTAGTAATGTATGCCTGTGAGAGTTGGACTATAGTGAAAGCTGAGCAGTGCAGAATCAATGTTTTTAAATTGTGCTGCTTGAAATGACTTTTGTGAAGCCCTTGGACAGCTTGGAAGCCAAATCAGTCAATATTTAAAGAAATTAATTTAAGCTATTCACTATAAGGTCAAATACTAAAGCTGAAGCTTGAATACTTTGGCCACAATAATGAGAAGAAGGGCTCATTGAAAAAGGTTCTGATGCAGAAAAGAGATCCAGAAAATTTTAGATTCCTTGAATTAGTCATTGAAAGCAAATATAAAAAGTTTCATCATCTAAGATAGAGTTAAAATATTGCAAAGAACAAAATAGGGAGCCAAGATGGCGGAGGAAGGACATTAAACACACAGAGCTCCTGATACAATTACCCCCCAAACAGCAATAAAATAACACAAAAATACAGGCTAAGATTATTCTCCAGCTATAGATAGATTGCAGGAGGCCATGGTGGATTATGAGTAAAGTCCGATCCCATGATCCCACCAACAGAGCCTCAATGCACGCACCTGGAGCAATTTAATCCAGAGACTCTGAATCAGCTACAACACCAGCATCTTCTAGAACTGAGCATGCAGTTGGGTGAGAGGGCTGAATGGCTGGCCAGTGGGAAGTGCAGGGGTATCAGTACAACCTAGGGAGGAATTTGGTTGTCCCACCCCAGCAGGGAACCACAAAGAAATCCTGAGTGGTGAGAGGCCCAGGTGAGGGAGAGGTGCAGGTTTGTCAAAGCTAAGAACCACACCACAGAAAGCTTTGCTGGTTGGTTGTTTAGTAAGTAGGCTTGAGGTTATCTTCTGACCAGAGAACAGTCCAGGTGAGAGTAAAACCTGCCCTCCTTCAAACCAAAACACCTGGGACCCTCTGAAACTGGGAACAGTAATGGAACTGGAAAACAGGGCCCCTCAGTGGAAAGTTTAAAGTCAAGTAAAAGATGAGCAAGTAATGAAAGTTCAGAATTATAGAACGTTTCTTCAGCGACAAGGAAAATCAAGGGGCACCTTCAGATGAGTAAATCAAGCACAGCGCCCCTACATCCAAAGCTTCCAAGAAAAATATGAACTTGTCTCAGGCCATGGAAGCTCTCAAAAGGGACTTTGAAGAGAAAGTAGGAGAGATAGAAGGAAGATGTAGAGAGATGGAGGAAAGAATGGAAAGAGAAATGAGAGCAATGCAGGAGAGTCATGAGAAAAAAGTCAACAGTTTGAAAAGCCAAATGGAAAAGGAGATAAAAAACTGTCTGAGGAAAATGGTTGCCTAAGAATTAGGATTGAACAAATGGAAGCTAGTGACCTTATGAAAAAACAAGACACAGTAAAGCAAATCCAACTGAATGAAAAAATAGAGGGCAATGTGAAATATCTCTTTGGAAAAACAACTGACCTGCAAAATAAATCCAGGAGAGATAATTTGAAAATCATTGGACTACCTAAAAACTGTGATCAAAACAAGCACTTACACACCATCCTGCCAGAGATTGTGAGGGAAAATTGCCCTGAAATTCTAGAAGCAGAAGCTAAAATAGAAATTGAAAGAATCTACTTATCACCTCCTGAAAGAGATCCCAAAAGGAAAACCTTCAGGAATATTATAACCGAATTCTAGAGCTTCCAACTCAAGGAGAAAATATTTCAAGCAGCTAGAAAAAAGGAATTCAAATACTGTGGAACTCCAATATGGATAAAACAAGATCTAGCAGCATCTACATTAAAGGACTGTAGGGCATGGAATATGATATTCCAGAGGGCAAAGGAACTAGGACTATAGCCAAGACTCACGTACACAGCAAAACTGGTTATAATCTTTCAGAGTAAAAAATGGGACTTCAATGAAAAAGAGGAATTTCATGCATTTGTGATGAAAAGACCTGAACTGAATAGAAAATTTGACTTTCAAATACAAGACTCTGGAGAATAATAAAAAGGTAAACAGGAAAAAGAAATCACAAGGGACATTATAATGTTAAAATGTTTACAGTCATACATGAGAAAATAGTACTTCCAACTCCTAAGAACTTTTTCAGTAAGGAATACACAGATAACACAGGTCTGAACTGAATATGAAGGGATGGTATTTGTAAAGCATTTATTTTGGGGGTATCCTTGTCCTTTGTGGAGCAAACAGAATGGGTTTTATGGTGTCTGGGGCCGGATTTGGGCTCTGGGCCTCCTGGGCCCAGGGCTGTTGCTTTGTCCAGTGTGCCACCTAGCTAACCCATGATGACATGTTTAAAATAAGGGTGAGGCATAGGAGGAAGGAATGGGGGAGGGGGAGGGAGAATTGGGAGAGGTAGCTCATGTGAAAGAAACAAGAAAAAAGCCTATGGAGGGGAGGGGAAGAGGGGGAAGGAGAGGGGAAGTGAGTGAATTTCACTATCATCAGAATTGGCTCAATGAGGGAATGACATAAATACTCAAGTGGGTATAGTAATATATTTTTCCCTGAGGAAAAGTGGGAGGAGAAGGAAATGGGATGGGGGGGGGAGAAGGGGGAAGGAGGGAAGGAAAGTTTGGGGGAGGGAGCTGTAAAAAGCAAAACACTTTTGAGGAAGGTGAAGATGTTCTGCATAACACCACATGTATGACATATATTGAATTGCTTGATTTCATAGGGAGAGTTGAGGAGGGAGGGAGGAAGGAAAATTTAGAAAACAGAATTAGCTCAAAGGCCTTAACCTCATCAGAATGGGCTCAAGGAGGTAACAACACACACACACACACACACACACAATTGGGAAGAGTAATCTATTTAACCCTAAAAGAAAGTATGAGGGGAAGAGGATAAGGAGGGAAGGGTGAATGAATGGAGGGTAGAGTAGAGGAGGGGGCAGTCATTAGCAAAACATTTTTGAGGAAGATTAGGGCAAAATAAGATAGACAATAGAGTAAATATCACTGGAAGGGAATGGGATGGAGTGAAATAGTTATGATTGACTGCAATGTCAAAATGTATGGTACTTACTCTGCTGGGCTATTGTGAAGAAAATTCTCTGTCAAGTTCAAGGTACTATATAAAAATTATGATGAACAGGATGCTATCAGAAAAACCTGGAAAGACCCACATGACCTGAAGCAGAGTGAAATGTACTGTATACAAAATAACAACATTAGTGTAAGTGATCTTCTGGGAAGCATGTGGTTATTTTCAGCAAGGAAATGATTCAATGTAACCCTGAAGAACTTATGAAAATTACAGTCCATCTACATAGAAAGAACTGGTGGTATCAGAAAACAGATTAAAACACAATTTTTTCTTTGAAAATACCTTAATCAGAAGTTTTGTTTTTATCTGTTTTCTCTCACAACCTAGATAATGTAGAACTGTTTTCCATGACTACTCATGTACAATTTATGTTAAATTGTTTCAGTTTTGGGGGTACAGGTGGGAGGGGAGAGAGGAAGAAAAGTTGGAACACAAAGGTTTTTTTTTAATTGATGTCAAAATATGCTTTTACATGTAATTTGGAAAATAAAACTCTAAAAACAAAACTAAAATAAACAAAAAAGCAAAGAACAAAATAAATCAACATCAGTCAAAAACATTACAAGAGAGCTGAGAGCTAAGGTTCCTGACCTTTTTTGTGTGTGTCAAAGTCCCATTTGGCAATCACAGATCCCTCAGAATAACATTTTTAAATGAATAAAATAAAATATATGGGATTAAAGGAAAACTAGTTATACTGAAATATAATTTAAAGAGATTAACCTAAGCAAGTTCATGGCCCACAGGTTAAAATCCCTTGTTATTGAGTCCTGAGATTCAAGAAAATTAAAAGAAAACAAAAGAAAAGAAAATCCTTGTGGAAGGACATATACAATTTCTAGTCATATATTTGTTCTCAAGACATCTCCATAAAGAAAACGAAAGTTGGATCAAACATAAAGAAAATAACTTGGTTACAGTAACATAATCAACAATAGAAGAATTCAAACAAAAGAAAGAACTGTTACTCTAGCTCAGTGGTACCAAACTCAAATAGAAACAGGAACCATTAATATGTACATAATAAGGATCCTTGTGGCTACATATTGACAGTTTTAAAATGTAATATTATATGTTTTATTGTATTTTAAAATTTATTTTAGTAAATATTTCCCATTCACATTTTTATCTACTGTGGTGTCTCTTCTGGAGTGTGCAGGCTGTTTGAAGCCTAGCAGTAGGCTGCATGTTTAACATCTCTGCTTTAGCTTTTCTATAAAACTGGAAAGATATAGAGGTAAAGCGTTTCCATAAACCCAAAACTTTCACAGTGACATGACCTATTAGCAGAATGTAGTATCAGTTTCTTTGATCCAAGTCTTATCTTCCATATTGCAACTAAGTTCAGGTAATTTCACTGGCTGTATACAATGTCTGGAACTCTTTTACTCGATATCTTTACCATACTGCTTCCCTCGCTTTGTTCAAGTCTTTCCTTCCACAAAAAGTTTTTCCTGATCTCCCTTAATACCTGTAACTTGGCTCTCTTGATTATTTCCAGTTTACCCAGTATATACCCAGTATACCCATTCATATTTTTTTTTCTTTTGCAATACTGTCTCCCATATTTGACTATGAGTTCCTTGAAGGCATGGATTGTTTTAGTGTTTCTTTGTATATCCAGAGCTTAGTAAAAAGTACCTGACACATTGTAGATACTTAAGTAGGTATTTGTTAAATGACTTTATTTGACTTGTTCTCAAAAAGGAAACACTAGGTAGTTAAACTTTCTGGGCATAATTTTCTTTATCAGTAAAATTAAAGCATTAAATGTAATGGAAAGGACCTTTAAGGTCCCTTCCATCTCAAAAAGCTATGATGTCAAAAACAATTCATGTAATCTGACTTATTTTTAGGCAAATAGTTTAAACCTCATGTTTCTACCTAGATTTAAATTGATCATCTTCACTTTTAAATCAAACCAAGTATGGCTTTCAACCTAAAGAGAGTTCTACCAAAATATCTTATTTCTCATTTGATATACATGGATCAAAACATTGTTTGCATCTACTTAAAATCATATTAAAAACTGCTTCATGTCAAGGAGTCTTTCATCAATCAATAGTACTCCATCACAATCATATGCCACATATTATTTAGCCATTCTCCAATTGATAAACATCTCTTCACTTTCCAAATTCTTAGCCACCACAAAAATAGCTGCTATAAATATTTTTGTATATAATTACTTTTTCTTTTATCTCTATGGGGTACAGATTAAGTATTTCTGGTTCAAGGGGTATGCACAGTTCTATAGCTCATTGGGTATTATTCCAAACTGTAAAGAACGGTTGGCTCAGCTTACAACTTGACCAAGAGTACATAATTTAGATTATTTTATATGATTATAGATAGCTTTAATTTCTGCTAAAAAAAACTGCCTGTTCATATCCCTTAAATATTTATCAATCAGAGAATGGCTCATTTTTAAAATAAATTTTATTTAATTGCCTATATATTTGGGAGAAAAGGTCTTTATCAGAAAAAAAAAGCTTGTAAAAATTTGTGATATTACTTCAGTCTATGGTAACTTTTAGCAAAATGTCATTTCCCTGATTATCTCTTTTAATTAGGTCTATTTTTTGCTTTTGCTTTGTCTGAGTTCACAATGGCTACCCTTGCCTTTTAAACTTCTGTTGAAGTATAATAGATTCTGTTCCAGGTCCTTATTTTAATTCTATGTGTCTTTCTGTGTCAAGCATGTCTCTTTTAAACAATATACTGTTGGATTCTAGTTTCTAATCCATTCTATAATATGTTTCTGTTTTATGGATGAGCTCATCTAATTCAGATTCATAGTTATGATGGGTAACCATGTATTTCCCTCTATCCCATTATATTCTGTTTGTTCTTCTCTATCTTTATATCCTGTCCCTCCTCTGCTCACTGTCTCCTTTAATATTTGCTTCCTTCTATCATCTCCCAATTTTCTCCTATCCCCGTTTCCTTCTATTTCCCTGTTGGATAAGATAAAATTTTATATCCAACTGAGTGTGTGTGTATATGTGCATACACATGTACATATGTACACAAAACCATATATGTACATATATGTATGCGTATAAATATATACATACACATACACACATATATGTGTATGTGTGCATATATATGTGTATATATATGTGTGTGTATATATACATATATATATACACAAACAGACATATTTATGGGAATTATTCTCTCTCTGAACTGACTCTGATGAGTGAGGTTCAGGGCATTACCCCGCAAACACCCCTCATGTTCCCTTTCTACTATAAAAGGTCTTATTTTCTCACTTTTTTGTATAATAAAATTTTTCCCATTCTTCCTCTCACTTCCCCCTTCTCTCAGTGCATCCTTCTTTCTGATCCTTTCATTTTTTTTTACAAGGCAATGAGGGTTAAATTACTTGCCCAGGGTCACATAGCTAATATGTGTCAAGTATCTAAGACTGGATTTTAACTCAGTTCCTCCTGAATCCAGAGCCGGTGCTTTATCCACTGCGCCACCTAGCTGCCCCCAATACTTTCATTTTTTTGAGATCATACCAACATAGTCAACTTAAATTCATGGCCTTAACCTATATAGTTTCCTAACTATTTTAATAATGCTAAAGACCATGGGAATTACATGCATCTTCTCATAGAGGAATTTAAAATATTTAACCTTATTGAGTCCCTTTTGATTTCTCATTCATTTTCCTTTTAGTCTTTTGTTTGAATGTCAGATTTTCCATTCAGCTCTGATCTTTTTATCAGAAATGCTTAAAGTCTTCTGTTTTATTAAATATACATATTACACTTTGAAATATTATACTCAGTTTTGTTGTGTAGGTTATTCTTGGTTGGAATCCCAGATCCTTTGCATTCAAAATATCAAATTCTAAACCCTCTGTTCCTTTTAATGTGAAAGATACTAAATCTTGTGTTATCCTGACCATGGCTCCACAATATTTGAGTGGTTTCTTTGTGGCTGGTTGCTATATTTTTTTCCTTGGCCTAGAAGCTCTGAAATTTGGCTATAATACTCCTAGGAATTTTCATTTTTAGACCTCTTTCAGAAGGTGATCACTGGATTATTATTTTTTTTTAATTTCTAGTTTACCTTCTGGATCTAAGATATCAGGGTAGTTTCCTTTGATAATTTATTGAAATATAATGACTATGTTCTCTTTTTGATCATGCTTTTTACATAGTATAATAATTCTTAAATTATCTCTATTGATATATTTTCCTAGTCAATTGTTTTTCAGGTGAGATATTTCACATTTTCTTCTATTTAAAAAAATTGACTTTGTTTTATTGTTTCTTGATGTCTCACGGAGTCACTAGTTTCCACTTGCCCAATGCTAATTTTTAAGGAAATATTTTACTCAGTGAGATTTTGTATCACCTTTCCCATTTGACCAATTCTGCTTTTTTGAGTTCTTTTTATAATCACGTTTATAGGGGTAGTAGTAGTTGTTGTTGTTGTTGTTGTTGCTGTTGGTCTTTTTGTTTGTTTGTTTTTTATCATTATCCTAGCCTGTTTCTTCATTATCAACTTGTTTTTAAAGTTGTGCTCTGCTCAGGTGGGGGTGAAGAAGCACTGTGACAAGCTTGAGGCTTTTTCATGTTGCTATTTTCAGAGCTAGTTCTGAGGGTCTACAAGTTTTCAGTTTTTCCAAGTTGGTGTGATCTTGCAAAAGGTGTGGCCACTGCTCTACTGGTCTATACTCTGGTCTTTACCCAGTAAGAGCTTCTGTTCACCTGCAACCATAAATGCTAATATCCTCCTGGCCCCAGATTTGTGACCAGGTCCTGTGTTCCCTTGTGACCAACAATAAGTACTCCTCTCCACAACTGGAAATGTAACCCAGAACTGAATATGGGCAATAGAATTGCCCAACAAGTCCAGGTCCTACATCCAGTTCTAGCACAGGGTCCCCTATAGTCTCTCTCTGACCAATTCACCAACTTCCATACCATTTCTTGGCCAAGAGCTCCCAGAGCTACTCTTGCTGCTGTTGCTGTCTCATCCCAAACTTTTGTTGCCTCTGTCATTCCAAAATTCTATTTGAGATGTTATTTTTAAAACATTCAAAGGGAAATATTGGGAGAGCTCAGCTTAGAATGCTGCCTCTCCTATGCCATCTTTGCTCTTAATGTATATATAGGAAACATAGTTTTCAAGCTTGAATATGGAAAGTAATTCTAGCTAGTGGATGAAGTTAATACCTAAAATGACCTTTGCTCCCTCCAGCAGGGCACATCAAGCACTAGCTGACCAAGAAGAAGGTTTACAATGGACATATATGTATATACATACTTTTACATATACACATATATAACACACATATAATCCACATATATGTATATGTGTATGTGTATGTTTGTGTATATATATGTGTGTGTGTATACACAAATAACACATATTAAAGAGGCCTATAGGAGTATTTGTATATATAAATTCTCTACTCATAAGTACATATAAACATGTATCCAAATATGTACATATGTCCTTATATCATATAAGTTCACATGTATCAATATTGCTATGTAATATCAATTACAGTATAATATAATATGTATTATTTTCAGAGTAATATAATAAAATATGATGATATTCGTCAAGAGAGGTATATACAGGTATAGGTATATGTGTATGTATATATGTATATTCATAGATGTAATTCTTCTATAAAAGCCTCTACAAAATATGTGTATGTATATATGTGTATCTCTCCTTTACACAATGTGTATCTACATACATGAATGCATATATTTATGTATTTATACATAGAATCTCCTTTCATAGACCTTGCTAGGTATGGCTGATTTTTCTTCTGCTTGATGAATTTGAACTGTTTCTTTTCAGGGCTTCCCTTTTCTGCTACTTCTCTGCCTGCTCCTCTGTGGCTATTCCTTTCCAGACTGAAGATATATTTATATATAAATATGCATATAGATATAGATATATTTATCTATTTATATCCACCTATAGATTGATTAATAATAATATATTAATAACAGATAGATAGATAAAGTGAAACCCTCCATCAAGCACTTACACCATACATGTCCATGATGTTTTATATTCATATTGCTGAAGAGAAAATATATAAAGGCCTTTTGTTCCAGAATTGTAAGTTTCCAGGGTCCATGTGTTCCCTAATATATGTATGTCCTATGGTTCTATGTCTATGCTAGTTACTGGAGATGAAAGATGAAAATAAGAAAGACAACAACTCTTTCCTCAAGAAACTTAAAATCTACTGGCAATATTAGAAATAGACAGACCAGTCAAGATGTAATGGAAGTGAGGAAAGATTCAACTAGAGAAGTCAAGGAAAATTTGGTGAAGAATACCTTTGCTTGGGTTTTTTTTCTTGTTTTTGTTTGTTTATTTTTCTTAGGGGCAGGGTATTTTCATTAAAGAATTAACATGAGAACTTAATTTGGCACAGTGAATGGCCTGACAGTTTCATAGAGGCCATGAAAGGTAGAGGAATCAATAATACTCTTTTTTGGATAAACATATTATATATTAAAGGAAGTGATATTAATCAGTTCTGATAGGTAAATTGCAACTAGATCATGCAGGGCCTTGAGTGCCATGAAAATGAGCTTCCATTTTATCCTAGAGGCAATAGGGAGGCACATAAATTGTTTTTGTCCTCAGATGCTTACTAGCTTTGTGACCTTAGGCAAATGCCTTAACCCTATTTGCCTCAATTTCCTCATCTGTTAAATGAGCTAGAAAAGGAAATGGCAAACCAATATTCTCGCCAAGAAAACCACAAATGAGGTCATGAAGAGTCAGATACAACTACACACAACTGAACAACTAAAATTGTTTTGCTTTATTTTTTGAGGAAAGAAGCAACATAATAATGATAATAACAACTACGGTGTATATAATGATTTAAGGTTTGTAAACTACTTTATGCACATATTACATCTTTTGATTGTCACAACAACCCATTGAGACAGCTGCTACTATGATTCCCATTTAACCAATAAGGGAACTGAGGTTGAGAGTAGTTATATGCCTTGCCCAGGGTTACACAGGTAGTAAGTATAGGAGTAAAGGTTTGAGCTCAGGTTTTTCTGAATTCATTCAAGCCGGGCTCTCTATCAACTATGCCAGTATGATCATCACTGCTGAAAAATATTATTTTAGCACCTGTGTTGAGTTTACTTTGGAAAGAGAGGTGAATGGAGTTAGAGAGTCTACTTACAAGGCAATAGTACAAAAGAGATGATGGACTGAACTGTCCAGTTGTTGGACATTTGAGTGGAGAGAATGGAATAAAGACATGAGATATTTTGGATACACAATTGTCAGGATTCTAATGGATTCAATGTGAATGATGAGGGAGAGGAGTCAAAGATGATTCAAATGTTCTGAAGCTGGATGACAAAAAGGAAAGAGATATAATCAAGAAAAAATAGAAGTTAGGGAGAAGGGCTAGTTTTGAAGAGATTATGAGGTTCTACTTGGAGATATGGAGTTTGAGGGACTAAGATTAAATGAAATTGTGTTAGCATTTTTTGTTTTCGTTTTCAGGAGAGGGGAGAGCTGAGAATACTTGTAGACTAAGGATGAAGAATCAGTAGTAAGGCTAAAGATGAGAGAGTCATGGGGGAGGAGATAATCAATGAAATTATTGGAAGTGATGGGAGAAGATAGGGTTAAAGACAGTTGGATGCATTAGCTTGGCAGAGAAGATATCCACGTCACCCTCTAAGATGAGAGGAAGGGAAAATTATATAAGCATAACCCTGTGCTTTAAAAGATTTCAACCCAATACTTGGATGCAATTCTTTTGTTATTGATCACTCTGTTGAAAAATGTTCCAGGGGGAGCTAGGTGGCACAGTGGATAAAGCATTGGCCCTGGATTCAGGTGGACCTTAGTTCAAATTCGGCCTCAGACACTTGACATGTACTAGATGTGTGATCCTGAGCAAGTCACTTAACTCTTATTGCCCCCCAAAAGAAAGAAGAATTAGAAGAAGAAGAAGAAGAAGAAAAAATGTTCCAAAAACAATAAGACTCCCTGAACACTCCCACACATTCTGTACCTTTTTTTTCAAAACTGAACTGACCTGAGGAGAGTCAGTATAGAAGTAAAATTGCTTTGTTAAGAAAACCTGGGTCTGCACTCAGCACTGCCATTTTTAATTTCTTAACCTTGGGCAAGTAAGCCATGTAACCTCTCTGGGCCTTCATTTCTTCATCTGTAAAGTGAAAGAGTTGAATTGGATGAGCTCTAGGATTCCTTATACCTCTAAATGAATGATCTCTGATCTCTGACCTTGTTTTCCACCCTGTAAAAAACCATGCCATTTCTACTTCACATAATTGCTTGTTGTTCAGTCATTTTTCACTCATGTTCAAATCTTTGTCACCCCCATTGAGAGTTTTCTTAGTAAAGATATTGGAGTAGTTTCCAATTTCCAGCTCATTTTACAGATTAGAAACTGAAGCAAATAGGATTGTGTCTTGCCCAGGGTCACACAGCTAGTAAGTGTCTGAGGTCAGATTTGAACTCATGAAGATGAGTCTTCTTTATCCTAAATCCATGGCTCTACCTACTGCATCACCTAGACACCCCTTCACATAATTTTCCTGAGTATCAAATTAGGTGATGTATGAAAAGTGCTTCGTAGTCTTCAAAATGCTATATAAACATCAGTCCCTATTAACTGAAAATACCTTTTAAAAGTTTAATGGACTTCATACATGAATTAACCAAATTATCAGAGATTTGGGGGTTATGTAGATATGACCTAAAAGATTTAGATGATCTCCAGAGTTCTAGTCTAAATCTGTTTTTAAAAGAATTAATTTTCCTAACCATCTCTAAAATTCATCTTAATTTGTGATTATTCATGTCACTGATCATGAATATTTATATAAAACTCTTCAGTACTCATTTTTCCAGTTTGCAATCACTGGTCTGCTGATAATACCATTTGGTTCCAATTGTTTTTGTTTTTTTTTTCCTAATGCATTTGCTTTGCCAAGGAAACACTTTTCTTTTCTTCTATATCCTTATTTCCAAAATAATCTTTCTCTCTTCTCTGAAGTTTTTACAATTTTCTTCCTTTTTTATCTCACTGGAAGTTTGATTTCAACTAGTATTTCTTGTCAAAATGTCACCTTTAGGGGGCAGCTAGATGGCGTAGTGGTTAAAGCGCTGGCCCTGGATTCAGGAGTACCTGAGTTCAAATCCAGCCTCAGACACTTGATACTTACTAGCTGTGTGACCGTGGGCAAGTCACTTAACCCCCATTGCCTAAAAAAAAAAAAAAAAGTCACCTTTATAATCTAGTAAGGTAATCATAACTATCAATCAATAAATATTTATTGAGGGCCTACCATGTGACAGGTATTGTTCTAAGGGCTAGGGATATAATTCAAAATAATGAAACATTCCTATTCACAAGGAGCTTTTATTCTAATGGAGCAGGCTACAAGTATATATAAAAATATGTACTTCATAAATATGAAATTAGTAAATACAAATATATACAACATAATTAAAAATAAAGTAGATTGGGTAAGAGAACATTAGCAGATGGGAACAATAAGAAAAAACAAAATGTAAAAGGTAGAGATTGAGTTGCTTCTTAAAGAATAGAGAGGCTCTGTGAGACTGGAAGGGAGGGCATATTGGCAGGGAAGACAACTTTTAAAAAATAATTGAGATCAGAGATTGGAGTATCATACGTGACAAGAAGAATGTCAGCTAGTTTGGCTTGATTGGAGAGTCCAGAAGTGACAATAATATTCAATCAGTCTGGACCTTGTATTTATTATTTGCCCTCTATGGCTGGAAAACTGTTTTGGTTTTTGTTTGTTTGTTTTTTGTTGTTTTTTTCAACAACTGTTAACAATGATTCCTTTTAGGGGCAGCTAGGTGGCGCAGTGTATAGAGCACTGGCCCTGGAGTCAGGAGGACCTGAGTTCAAATTTGACCTCAGAAACTTAACATTCACTAGCTGTGTGACCCTAGGCAAGTCACTGAACCCCGATTGCCTCACAAAAAAACAAACAAAAAAAACCAATGATTCCTTTCCACCTACCTCCTTGCTTCCTATTTATACAGATAGTCTGCTGAGAGTCTCTGTATTAAAAGTGTCTGATACATACTTGCATATATACACACAAACACAAATATATGTATGTTTTTGAATTACCAGGCATCATGGTACAGTGGGCAAACAATTCTGTATTTGGAGAAAGAGATCTTGGCTTCAAATTCTGACTCTCTAGTGTTCTACTTGCATCACTGTCAGCAAGTCACTTACACAATGGGCATCAGTTTCTTCATTTGTAAAATAGGTGGTTGAATCAAATGACTTCTAAGTTCCCTTTAAACTTGGGAGCCATGGCTATCTTCTCCCCTTGAGGTTTATGAGACAACAACTAGAAGAACTGAGCCTCAGCTATGAGAATACTGTTCACAGAAGAATGTAACCATTTAGTTTGGTGATATGGTAGCTACACATCTTTAACCTCTAGAGTTTGGGGAATAAGATTAAAGAGACCCAAGGTTCTCCATATGGATTTGGGGCTTGACAGAAAACAGGTAACTACACAGTTGTTAAACATATTTGCAATTCTTGGATCCAAGTTATCAATAAATATATTGAACAGAATGACCTTTAGGCCACATCCCTGAAGGAACTATTCAATAATCCCTCCCAGGTTGATGTTAAACCATTGATAGCTACTTCTTTGGTATGGCCTTCCAGTCAGCTTTTCTACTGACCTCATGATAGCATTTTACACTATTAACTTGCACATTTCTCATCTTAAACTAGTTTTCTATGACAAATACAATGGCTAATATCATCATCAGATATTGCTGAACCATAATTACTCTCTGTTGCAAGGAGCCAAATGCCATCAGCACTTTTTCTATTAATATATTTTTTATTCAATGCAGAGCAAAACAGTTTTATTGAGTCACTGCATTGTGACTGTAATTGGCACAACTCTCAAGGGAATGTCAGAACATTGTATACTCTAGAAAGGCATGGGTTCAATAAGCATTGCTCAAATTATTTTTAAAGGCAATTTAAAATTATGAAATAAAATTATTTCTGTTATTCATTAAAAGGAATTAAATACCAAATGCCTACTGTGTGCAAACTTACAGGGACATGATAACAAAGAATGACAAAATCTCTAGCCTCAAGGAACATTCCAACATTTCAGCCATATAAATTATTAGCTAATACTCAGAAGAAGGATATTTGAAATTATTAATGAATATGTGACCATATCATTGTAGGCACAAATCTATTAATGGTACAAACAGCAACCTATTGACATCTTCTCATAAGTGATTCTTATCTATATCCTCTTATTAGTCCTCCACAGTGAATCTATTCAATGCTCTGGCAGCCTTCTGGAACTGACATTGTATAAGCACCAATGGAGAGTATTGGTTTTCTAGTAGTTCTCCTTCATTTTCATTATATGTAGTTTGCAGAATGCTGAACTGGGAGCCACATTTTACCAGTTGTGCAATCCTGAATATGTCACTTCATTGTTTTGGATCTCAGTTTCTTCAAATGTAAAATTTAAAATTATGGAAGGAAAGTATCCCTGGTGTTTATTAAATTAATAAAATAGGACTTATTGACCTCTATGATTTCTTCATGATCTAAACATTATGATCCTATGAGCCTTTTCCAATAGTATTTCTCTTGGTAAATCTTTTGCACAACTTCTGGTATATAATTCTTTATCCTTAATATTCTGCAACCCTGGGGCAGCTAGATGGAACAGTGGATAGAGCACCGGTCCTGGAGTCGAGAGTACCTGAGTTCAAATCTGGCTTCATACACTTAATACTTACTAGCTGTGTGACTCTGGGCAAGTCACTTAACCCCAATTGCCTCACTAAAAAAAAATATTCTGCAACCCATGTTATGCCCTTTCCATGAAGCACACATTTAATTTTTCGAAGACTGTCATATCATGATTCACGACCATATAATATCTCTAGAGGAATATTAATGTTAAAAAGAACTGTCTTGGATATATTTAATGATATTCAAAAGTTTTATTTCTCTTACTATTCAAAATTTACATGGGCCCGAGAAAAATAAACCTTAAACAAGAAATTATGTTAATAAGAAAACAACACCCTATTTAGTAACCCCAGGATAGATGTGTGCAAAGGATAGTTATTTTTAAAAAAGATCTCAGAAATCCCATTCTACAACAAAAGAAAACTTCATCCTACTTAAATAGCAAAGTAAAAAAAGGTTACTGTTATAACCCAAGGGAACCCAGGATGATGGGTTTTAAAGGCAGATGGGTTATTCAAGTTCCCTTGCTTCAAGAACAACCTCTTTTCCTTAAAGCATTCCTAGATGCACACAGCTATGTGAATTCTCCTTCTTTCTCAGCTTTTCTTTGAATACTTTAAAAAAATCTGAAGTTTTACTTTGCCTTAGACACAGAAATCAAAGAATCAAAGACACTAATTTGGTTCAGAGCTTTCCTGAATAGGGATGGTCTCTCCTTTCTACAGCATACCTAGGTAATAATCATTCAGCCTACACATCAGAAACCTATATCAATTAGGAAGACATGCCTCTGGAAGAAACTCCATTTTATTTTATTTAACCTTACTTTTCAGGAATTTTTATTTATATGTAGCTCAGAATTTCCTTTTCTGCTTCCTCTACCCAGGGTTGCTATTTATGCCCTGTCAGAAGGCAAGCAGGATGTGGAAGGAGAAAGCCTAGAATGGAGCTGAAGCACTGTGGGACCTGAAACATTATCAGAATCCAAAGGTCCAATGGGGGAGGGGAGTAAGGTTTTATTTCTTCAGAGACAAAGGTATCAGATCTAAGTAGAATATTTCAGCGTCTAGTTGAGGTACTGACAAAAATAAGGCAGGATGGATAAGGCCAAGATGTAGCAATGTCAGCGGTAATTAGAACTGGTAACATTCCTCAGGCATAAGTGTCAGTGATTTTTTTTTAATATAAAGAACTTTCCAAATATTCTCTAATACTTGTGTGGATCTGGTAGCTCACATGGGGACACATCCATCTTTCAAAACAACAACAACAACAACAAAAATGGAGTAAACTAATCAAGAAGAATAGGAAAATTTAGAAAAGGTGGTAGGTTTTATTAAAATGAAAATATACATCATCTACAAAAGGGCCCAAGGAGTGTCTTAAAGATACTCCAAAGTCAAAAATGGTCCTTTAAATATGTTAGTGGGAGGAAGGCAGAGAATCAATAGGGAGCCATAGTGATCAGGGTGCAAAAAGTTGAACTTAGATAAAAGTGCTCAGAGATTTAATAAATGATAGTTGCCTAGGGTAGGCAGAGCAGAGGGGGTGGCATAGACACTGAAATGTTAAAGGAAAACACTAAGTGTCATGCAGCTAGTACAAGTTAGAGGAAGAATTTGAACCCAAGTCTTTCTGACTCCTTGACTTATTCTATCTCCATTACACTATACTTCTTCCTCCTTAAGTGATACATTGATATATACAAATAAGCAAGACTTCTTGGCATCTACCCAACTATAAAAGGGATACTCATTTCTAAGAAATTCTAAGAGACCCCTGGAACAAAAAAACAAACAAACAAACAAACAAACAAACAAAAAAAACCATGTCAAGGTGTCTCACTCCAAAAAAAGAACAATTAATGTAATTTGTAATAAGCAAGATTACTGAATATTTTAGGAGGAAAAATGTGAGAATATAAGTGCTAAACTTTTTATTTTAAATAAAGAGGAATCAAACCTGGAAGAGAGAGGCATAGGGATAGAGGAGCCAATTATGGCATCAGATCTAGCACTGCTTAAGTCTTTTCATGATTTGCCTTAGAATGGCAACTCTAAAACAATTGAATTTTCAATGTTGTGGCTGATCTCTCTACACTGCTAGGTAAAGTTTCCTTATCAGCAGTTCCCTATACCAATGCAATCAGAGTTCAAAAAATGTTATTTACAAACAGGATATTTCTACTAAGCTATATGTCTATTTATTTCATATTTCTCAATTATATTTCCCAACCATGACACAGATTACAATAATTTAAATTTAATAATTTAATAATAGTAAATGAATGGCATTAAGTTCTATAGTGAGAAGCCCCCCCCCAAAAAAAAAAACCAAAGCATTAAAAACTGATTTAGTAAAAAAAAAAAGAGATATACTTATGAACGAAGGAGAAGTGGTATCAAAGGGTAACACTAGTTTGTCCTATATACTCATTGGTAGAATCTTACAAAGAAAGATGATATAATATGTTGAGTATCATTGCCTCATAAAAGGGAAAAATAGTAGACTATAAAATCAGTTAAAAGAAAGATTGCAAAAGACTCTTAATTAAGAAAAATGTCAGAAAAAACCCCAGACAATGAAAAGTGTGCAGAGAGGAAGCCCAGTCTATAGGCAAAACTGTAAGGTCACTACAGGATGTATTCTCAAAGTCTTTGAAGAAGGATAACATACAGAAAGCATGGGAAAATATTATTCCTTCCAAAAGGTGTGAAAGAAAGCAGCAAGTATTACAGACCTGTATACCTACTTTCTCATATAAATTTGTTTATGAAAATAATCTTCTTTGACCCAGGTACAAACCTGAAGCATTTGTATAAGATCCTCATTTATGGAGCAAAACATGATTCTGCTCATGTGGAGTTGTCATGAGAGCTTGGGGGGAAAAGAGACATTATTTTTTTCTCCCTGCTTTGGTGGAAGACATATCTGCTTCCAGACTTTCTTTGGGAATTGATCTGGAGAGAGAGAGAGAGAGAGAGAGAGAGAGAGAGAGAGAGAGAGAGAGAGAGAGAGAGAGGAGAGAAAGAGAAAGAAAATATACTTTGGAAGGTGTATTTGTAGGGAAAGGATATTCTACAATATGCCCCTGAATTTTAGCTAGCCTCCCTAGGGAATTTGGTTGAAACTGTGGCCTCTTTCTATGGGTTGAGCTGATGTATCTTGCTTCAAGTGTGAGAGTTCATTCACTCTGAATATGGTCTTCTATAAACTATATAATGTTGCTAATTTATGTTTGTTATATGATAGGATAAATGGAGTTTTTTGTTTGCTTTTGGTTTTTTTGCTGTTCATTATTTGTGATGGTCTTTTTTCAATTAGAATTTTGTCAAACCTTTGGCTATAAGGAAGAGAAGGGGTCAATCATTTAGATATAAGCACGTAATAATTTTTTCTCTGAAGGATTGTTACCAGAAAATCAGTTTAAATCTAGACAAAAAGCATTCCCATAGACTAACATTATTTATAGTGGAGAAGGATATAACTCATCTGATAACCACCTCCCTTTAGCCCAGGAGAACAAATTATCCAACCTTGAGACACTGTTTCCTGATTCCCCCCATACAGGAATCATCATCTTCTTTGGAGAGGGATGGAAAAGGTTTCTGGGATATTTATCAACATTTCTCTATCACAATATTTAAACATATCCATATTGGCAAATGGCAACAGCTAGGTGGCTCAGTGGATAGAGTACTGGGCCTGGACTATGGAAGACCCAAGTTCAAATGTGGTCCAGTTATCCTCTGTTTGCCTTAATCTGCTAAAGAAGGAAATAGCAAACCACTCCATTACCTTTGCCAAGAAAATCTCATGGACAATGTTTGCATGCTATGGTCCATGGGTTCATGAAGAATGGAGTAAACAAAAATGTCAACATATTCCCAACCTCTGTTGGCAGGTTATGCACCTATATTGTAAGCACCTTGAGGATATCCTTGATCAGTGTATGAAAGGAACTACACAGTTTTTTCTTTTGTTTTCTTTTTTGGAAGTAATAATCCATAGAATATAACACCTTCACTATCACACAATTGACTAAAAGATGTAGTGAATACAAGATCACATTGTGCTTTAGTTTATTGACTATAAAATGCATTTGATTTGGTAGAATAAAATATAACTTGAAAGCTCATATCCAAAATGGTGCTTTCCATGTATACATCAATAATATATAAGATCCTAGAAAGATATAAAAAAGTGAAAACCTTATTAATGTCAACTAAGATGCTGGTTATTTACTTACCTAATAATTATTTATATTAGAAGGATATCATTTTCTACACAGTGGGCAATATTCATAGCATCAAATCTCTGGGCCTTTAAAACATGAGAATATTTTTTAAATTTATAAACATATATACCCTTTAAGACTAAATACAGGTAATATTTAAAATTGCTAACATAAATGAAGACACAAGTCATTCATTAATGTCTTCATTTGAAATTTAATTAGACAACTTGCCAGGATTTTATGTTGCCCAAATATCAACTCTATAGAGAACTGAGTCAAATTTATAAAAATACAAGCCCTTACCCAATTGATAAATGGTCAAAGGATGTGAACAGGTAATTTTCAGATAAAGAAATCAAAGGTATCTATAGTCATATGAAAAAATGTTCTAAATCACTATTTATCAGATAAATGCAGATTAAAACAATTCTGAAACACCACCTCACACATATCAGAGTGGCAAATAAAACAAAAAAGGAAAATGTTTAATGTTGAAGGGGGTGTGGGAAAACTGGGACCCTCATCCATTGTTGGTGGAGTTGTGAACTGATTTAACCATTCTGGAGAGTACTTTTGAACTGTGCTCAAAGAGGTACAAAATTGTGCATGCCCTTTGATCCAGCAATATCACTGCTAGATTTATATCCCAAAGAAATCTCAAAAAAGATAAAAAGGACCTGTTGTACAAAAATATAGCAGCTCTTTTTGTGATGGCTAAGAATTGGAAATCAAAGGAATATCAATCAACTGGGGAATGGCTAAACAAGGTGTGTCATATGATTTTAATGGTATTTTATTGTGCTATAAGAAATAACAAGCAGGATGATTTCAGAAAGGACTGGAAAGACTTATATTAACTGATGCATTATGAAGTGAGCAGAACCAGGAGAATATTGTACACAGTAACAGCAATATTATTTAATGAAAAACTGCGAATGATTTAACTATTCTCAACATTTCAATGATCCAAGGGCAGCCCCAATGACTAATGATGAAGCATATTATCTACCTCCAAAGAAAGAAGTGATATTGATTGAACACAGACTGAAGCATGTTACTTTTTGCTTTATTTCTTTCACTTATTTTGTCTTTTATTGGAGTTTTCTTATACAAAATGACTAATATAGTGATGCTTTACATAACTGAACACATATAATCTATATCTGATTGCTTACTATCATTTGGGAAGGAAGGGAAGGAAAGAGGGACAGAATTTGGAATTCAAAACTTGAAATAAAAAAATTTTTAAAGGACTATAAGTTGCAGAGCTGACACCCCTCTGCATTAAAGAAGGAATTTCTTCATTAGGAGTGCATTATACCAGAGATTTTTTAAAACATTTTTGTGTCATTTGTCAATCTGGTGAAGCCTTTGGCAACCCTTTTCAGAATAACATTTTATTTTAAAAGAATTATCATTGAGGGAAGTGATGAATTTTAGTTAAAAGGTAGTGAAAATAAAGATGTATTTTCCACAGTTACACATAAAATTATTTAATATTTATTTCTTTAAAAAATTGGTTTTCCAAATTCCCTCCTTTTCTTCTCTTCCCCTCATTGAGAAGGAAAACACTTTCATATAAGTTATATATGTGTAGACATATAAAACATTTCCCTATTAGTCATGTTGCAAAAGAAAAGACAGAAAAATAAAGTTTTGTTTTGTTTTGTTTTATAAAAAGGTATGCTTAAATAGGCATTCAGATACCAACAGCTTCTCCTCTGGAAATAACATTTTTCATCATAAGTTTCTCAGAATTGTCTTGGACTTTTGTCTTGCTAAGAATAGCTATAATAGCAGTATTGCTATTACTGTGTACAATATTTTTCTGGTTCTGTTTCATTTCACATTATATCAGTTCATGTAAGCCCTTTAAGGTTTTACTGATTATCCTGTTTCTCATTTCTTATACTACAATAGTATTCTATCACACTAATTTGGGGTTAAGACATAGTCAAGTATTGAATCTAAATGAGTTTTGTCAAAGCCTGATTTAATAGAGCTCTATTTCAAGAAATTCATATTCCTTTGGGCAGAGCAACCCCATATAAGTGTATGATACCCCATATGGAGGGAGGGAGGAAGGAAGGAAGGAAGGAAGGAGCAGTATTACCCAATTGGAATTAGTCAATTGGGTCCCTATTGGGGCAGCTACTACTACTCAGAAATTGTTGTTTGTCCTTCCTTTCAAAGAGAACCAATGACATCAGAAAGGTGATGTCTTGACTTGAAAATGAATTGCTTTTATGTGAAGTAGGGTTATGGAAAGTCACCAGCCTCACTCTCTCCTCCAGAATTGCCTGGGTCCTGTAGCAAGACTTGGATCAGGAGGACTGTGGATGATAAAGCCCATTTGGATTCAAATAGAACTACTTGACTCTGCCTTAAATCCAAATCACTCTGGCTTTTAGTGATTGGACAATAAGAAGTCCTAGCCCAAACCTCTGTTGATCATTGTTTGGGTTTTGATGACTCAGAGTGAATGTAAATAACAATTGTTTCTGTTGTGGCCAGAAATTCTGAAGATCTTTCCCTCCCCCCCTCCATTCATGTGTTTTTTCTTTTTTTTTCTTTTTCTTTTTTTTTTTTTTGAGTAGCGAAAGAGTCCATTTTAAAAAATCTAATTTCTCACCTAGTCTTAATCCCTGAATGGGTGTTGCCTCATACAAAATGAAATTTGGGAAAGACCTTAGCTTAAA
Organism: Dromiciops gliroides; assembly: GCF_019393635.1. Lineage (NCBI taxonomy): Eukaryota > Metazoa > Chordata > Mammalia > Microbiotheria > Microbiotheriidae > Dromiciops > Dromiciops gliroides. The sequence goes on along the minus strand of NC_057861.1, from coordinate 689,491,584 downwards.
ATGACCAAGGTCCCCCACTGCATCTATGGTCATCTTCAGTCCTGATCACCTCTTAAAGTAATTCGTTCCCTTAAAGAATGAAGGACAAACAATAGCAAACACAACAATTCCATCACACCAATATAACAAAAATTGTTCAGCCATTCCTCAATTTATGGGCATTTCATCAATTTCTAATTATTTGTCACCACTAAAAGAGCTGTTATGAATATTTTTGTACATATAGATCCTTTTCCTTTAAAAAAACTTATTTGGGATACAGGCTAGTAGTGTTATTGCTGTTTCAAAGTGTATGTATGGTTTTATACTCCATCAATATAGTTGCAAATTGTCCTCCAGAATGATTGAATAAATTCACAACTCCACAAATAGTACATTGATGTCTCAATTTTCCCATTGTAACAATTCGAGTGATGCCACCTCCTAGAGATTTACTGTAGGAAAGCTCCTCCATGAGCAATTGGGGTTAAGTGAGTTGCCCAGGGTCACACAGCTAGTAATTGTCAAATGTCTGAGGCCAGATTTGAACTCAGGTACTCCTGACTCCAGGGCTGGTGCTCTTTTCACTGCGCCATCCAGCTGCCCCAGAGCATTTTTTGTTATAGCTATGGATAGCTTTGATTACTTCATCTGAAAACTGCCTGTTCATATCCTTTGATAATCTGTCAATTGGAGAATAATTCTTATTTTTATAAATCTGACTCATTTCTCTATGTATTTGAGAAATAAGGCCTTTATCAAAGAAATTTACTGTAAAAATGTTTTCAAAGTTATTTTCCTCCACCATATTGCCCCCTTTATCCTATTCTTTCTTTTTCCACCCCATTCATCCTCAAAAGGATTTTCTTCTGACTACCACCTCCCTCAATTTACTCTCTCTTCTATCATGCCCCCCCACCACCATTATCTTCTTCCCCTTCTATTTTTATGTAGGGTAATATAGATTTCTATGCCCAAGTGTTTGTTATTTCCTCTTTGATCCAATTGCAATAAGAGTAAGTGTCAAGAGTTCCATTCCATCTCCCCCATCTTCCCCTCCACTGAAAAAGTTCTTTCAGCATTTATGTGAGATAATTTACTGCATTCCACTTTTTCTTTTCCCCTTCTTCCAGTAGATTCCTCTTTATCACCCCTTAATTTTATTTTTTAGATATCATCCCATCATATTCAACTTACACAGATGTCCTTCCTGAATACTCCTTCTAAGTGTCCTGATAATGAGAAAATTCTTTTGAGTCACAAGTATCATCATGCCATTAAAAAATGTAAAAATTTTGACCTTATTGAATCCTTATGGTTTCTCTTTACTTTTTACTTTTTTATGCTTCTCTTCAGTCTAGTATGTGAAAGTAAAATTTTCTATTCAGCTCTGATCTTTTTATCAGGAATGCCTAAATGTCCTTTATTTCATTGAATGTGTATTTTTCTCCAGAAGGATTATATTCAGTGTTGTTAGGTAGGTGTTTCTTGATTGTAATTCTGGTTCCTTTGCCCTCTGGGATATCATATGCTAAGTCCTCCAATCCTTTAATATGTAATCTGCTGAATCTTGTCTTATTTTGGCTGTGGCTCAACAATATTTGAATTGTTTCTTTCTGATGCTTACAATATGTTTTCCTTGACATGGGAGCTCTGGAAAATGGCTATAATATTCCTGAGAGTTTTCATTTTGAAATCTCATCTGGGAGGTGATTAATGTATTCTTTCAATTTCTATTTTACCCTCTGGTTCTAAAATATCTGGGCAGTTTCTCTTGATAATTTCTTGAAAGATAATATCTCAGATCTTTTTATGATCATGTGTTTAAGGAAGTCCTATAATTTTTGTTTTTTTCACTTTATTTAAATTTTACTTTCCAAAATATATGTAAAAAAAAAAATTGACATCGATTTTTTTTTTGGTGAGGCAGTTGGGGTTAAGTGACTTGCCCAGCGTCACACAGCTATTAATTGTTAAGTGTCTGAGGTCGGATTTGAACTCAGGTATTCCTGAATCCAGGGCCAGTGCTCTATCCACTGCGCCGTCTAGCTGCCCTGACATCAATTTTTTAAAACTTTGTGTTCCAACTTCTCTTCCTCCTTCCTTTGCTACCCCCACCCACAAGAACTCAAGCAATTCAAAATAAGTTATACATGAATAGTCCTGGAAAATATGCCCACATTAGCTAGGTTGTGAGAGAAAACAGTTAAAAAACAAAATTTCAAAATAAGGAATTGTCAAAGAAAAATGTTTTAATGTGTTTCCATCTGTTTTCCAATGCCATGAGTTCTTTCTCTGTAGATGAATTGCAATTTTCATAAATCCTTCAGTGTCATATTGGATCATTGCCTTGCTGAAAATAACCACATGCTTCCCAGCAGATCACCTTACACTATTGCTGTTATTTTGTATACAGTACATTTCTCTCTGCTTCAGTTCATGTAGATCTTTCCAGGTTTTTCTGATCACCATAACCTGTATATAGTACCTTAAACTTGACAAAGAATTTTCTTCATGATAGCCCAGCAAAGTAGGTACCATATATTTTGCCCTTATAATCCATCATCATAACTATTTCCCTCCATCCTATTCCCTTCCCATGATGTATACTCTATTTTCTATCTTCTTTTACCTTCTTCAAAAGTGTTTTACTTCTGACTGTCCCCTACCCCATTCTGTACTCCCTTTTTCACTCTTCCCTCCTTATCCTCTTTCTCTCCTACTTTCCTGTAGGGTTAAATAGATTACTCCTCCCAATTGGGTGTGAAAGTTATTCCCTCCTTGAGCCCACTCTGATGAGATTAAGGTCTTTGAGTTAATTCTGTACTCTAAATTTTTCTTCCTCCCTCCCTCCTCAACCCTCCCTCTGAAATCAAGCAATTCAATATGTCATAATTGTGCATTTATGCAGAATATCTTCACCTTTGTAGAAAGTTTTACTTCTTACTGATCTCTCCCCCAATCTTCCCTTCCCTCCTTCCCCTCTTCTCCCCATGCCCCCTTATCTCCCTCCCCTCCCACATTCCGTCAGAGCAAAAAAAACATTACTATACCTACTTGACTATCTATGTTAGTCCCTCTGAGCCAATTCTGATGATATTAAGGTTCACTCACTCCCCCACTCCTTCTGCCTCTTCTCCATAGGGTTTTTTCCTTGTTTCCCTCATGTGAACTACCTCTCCCCAGACCGTCTCTACCCTTCCCCCTCCCCCAGTCTATTCTTCCTACCACTCAACCCTATTTTAAAGATTTCATCATGGGTTAGCCAGGTGGCACAGTAGACAAAGCCCCAGACCTAGACCCAGGAGGCACCAAGCCCAAATCTGGCCCCAGATATAAGACATCCCACCCTGTTTGCCCCACAAAGAACAAAATATAAATACTTTACAGATATCATCCCTTCATATTCAGTTCAGACCTGTGTCTTCTGTGAATTTCTTACTGATAAAGTTCTTATGAGTTGGAAGTATTATTTTCTCATGTATGACTGTAAACAGTTTGACCTTTTAATATCTCTCATGAAGTCTTTCTCATGTTTACCTTTGTATGATTCTCCAGGGTCTTATATTTGAAAATAAATTTTTCTATTTAGTTCAGGTCTTTTCATCACAAATGCCTTAAAGTCCTATTTTCCATTGAATTCCCATTTTTCCTCTCAAAGATTATATGAGTTTTGCTGGGTACATGATTCTAGGCTATAGTTCCAGTTCCTTTGCCTTCTGGAATATCATATTCCATGCCCTCTGGTCCTTTAATGTAGATGCTGCTAGCTCTTGTTTTATCCTTACTATAGATCAACAGAATTTAAGTTCCTCTTTTCTAGCTGCTTGCAATATTTTCTCCTTGACTTGGGAGCTCTGGAATTTAGCTATAATGTTCCTGAAGGTTTTCCTTTTGGGATCTCTTTCAGGAGGTGAGTGGTGGATTCTTTCAATTTCTGTCTTGCCTTCTCTTTCTAGAAGATCAGGGCAATTTTCTTTGATAATCTTTTAGAAGATGGTGTCTAAGCTCTTATTTTGGTCATGGTTTTCAGGTAGTCCAATGATTTTCAAATAATCTCTCCTACATCTATTTTCCAGGTCAGTTGTTTTTCCAAGGAGATATTTCATATTGCCCTCTTTATTTCTTCTTTTTTTTTCATTTGTATTTGCTTTAGTGTTTCTTGGTTTCTCATATATTCACTAGCTTCCATTTGTTTAATCCTAGTTCTTAGGAAATCATTTTCTTCAGACAGCTTTTTTATCTCCTTTTCCATTAGGCTTTTCAAGCTGTTGACTTTTTTCTCATAGCTCTCCTGCATTGCTCTCCTTTTTCTTTCCAATATTTCCTTCACCTTTCTAAATCTTCCTTCTATCTCTCCTACTTTCTCTTTCAAGTCCCTTTTGAGCTCCATGGCCTAAGACTGATTCATATTTTTCTTGGAAGCTTTGGATGTAGGGGCCCTGAGGTTGTTATCCTCTTCTGATCTTCCTTGTTGCTAAAGACACTTTCTATTTTTCTCAACTTTCTTTGCTTGCTCATCTTGCCATTTTTTACTTGACTTTTAGCTCCCTCTTATGGTGGGGCCCAACTTGCAAGCTACACTGTGTCAAGCTTTATAGGGTCCCAGGAGATTTGGTTTGAGGGAGGGTAGGTTTTTCTGTCACCTGGCCTGTTCTCTGGTCCCAAGTGTGTTAAGATAATGGAATTTGTTAGACACCCAGTGGACTTGATTGACTGCTACATCAACAGGAGACCACTCTCAGCCAATCAATTTGAAGAACCTTCCATTTATGGGAGGAGAACAAGAAATAGTAACAGAGGAGATCTTCTTCTTTTGGTTTGAGACATTGGCATGGTAGCAGACTTTTATGTGGGCTGTTAGGAAAGTAAAGGTTTCTGTCTCTCTGGCTATACAGAATAGATCCAAGCTTTAATAAATCCTTAAAAGCCTAAACTCTTGGTCAATTTATCAGTGATTTTAGCAAGTTTCCCACAAAACTGGGGGAACAGATTAGAACCCACATGTAGATTTTTAAACAACTTGGAAGGTAACCTCAAGCCAACTTGCTAATTAACCAGCCAGTAGAGTGCTGTGGTAATTTTTAGCTTTGATGAGCCTGCACCTTTCCCCTACCTGGGCCTCCCACCATTCAAGATATCTTCCTGGTGCCCTGCTGGGGTGGGATATCTGAACTCGTCCTCAGTTCCCACAGAGACCCCTATGTTTTCCACCCCCTAAGCCAGCTGTTCAGCCCTCTCACCTGATGGTAAGCTTAGTTCCAGAACATGCTGGTGCTTCAGCTGATTCGGGGGCTGGGGGCAAATTCCCCTTGCTCAGCATGTTTGAGGTCTGTGTTGGCATGATCAGAGGTTAGATTCTGTTCAAAGCCCGGTACAGCCCCCTTTAATCTGCAAAATAACCTCAGCATCTTTTTGTGGGTTTTGCTGATCCAGAGATTGTTTTTTTTGTTTGTTTGATTGTTTTGTGTGGTTTTTTTTCAGGGCAATAATGGTTAAGTGACTTACCCAGGGTCACACAGCTAGTTAAGTGTCAAGTGTCTGAGGCCAGATTTGAACTCGGGGAGTCCTGAATCCAGGGCCAGTGCTTCATCCACTGTGCCACCTAGCTCCCCCCCCCCCCGGGGCTTGTTTTATTGCTGTTTTGGGGGTAAATGTGTCAGGAGCTCTGTATATTTAATGTCTTTACTCTGCCATTTTTGACAGTCCTATAATTTTCAAATTATCTCTCCTAGATCTTTTTTCTAAGTTACTTATTTATCCATTGAGGTATTTTATATTCTCTCTTTTTTTTTTTTAATTCTTTTGGTTGCTTTCTTTTCTTTTCTTTCTTTTTTTTTTTTTTTTTTTTTTGGCGGAGCAATGAGGGTTAAGTGACTTGTCCAGGATCACACAGCTATTAAGTCTCAAGTCTTTTAGGCCAAATTTGAACTCAGGTCCTCCTAAATCTAGGGCTAGTGCTCTATCCACTGTGCCACCTTGCTGCCCCAGTCAGTGAAATTTTTTAACTCTTTTTTTTTCCATTTAGCCAATTATGCATTTATGGATTTTGTATATCTTTTGCCATTGGACTATTCTGTTTTTGAGGTGTTATTTTCTTCAATATTGTTTGTGCTTTTTTTTTTTATCAAAATCTTGCTTCTTTTTTCATGATTTACTTGTATCACTCTCATTTACTTTTCTAATATTTGTTTTACCTTTCCTATTTAATTTTTAAAAACATGTTTGAGTTATTCTAGAAAGTCTTTTTGGGACTGCTACAAATTCATCTTTTTTCTTTGAGGCTTTGTCCGTAGTTATTTGAACTTTGTTGGCTTCTGTTGAGCTTGCATTTTGATCTTCCCTGTCACAATAATAATTTTCTAATGTCAAGTTCTTTTGTTGTAGTCATTGTTTGCTGATTCTCCAGCCTATTTCTTTATTTTTTTTAACTCTCTGTTAAAGTGGTGCTCTGTTCCTAGGGAACGGTGGCCACTGTCTCAAGCTTCAAGCCATTCTTGCTTCTCTCAGAGTTGGTACTGGGAGTTTGTAAGTTTTAAGTTCTTTCAAAGTGGTATTATCTAAGGAGAATTGTGATCTTTCCACTCCTGATCTGTGTTCTGTTTACAAGTGGCCACAAGCACCCTTTTCCACAATAAAACCATGACCAAACTGCTTCCCTACAGATGCAAACTGTTTCGTTTTAGTGCTTCTCTTATCCCTTGGACTGCAACCCAAAACTGTGACCAGGATCCTTGTATGGGCATTGGAAAAGTGTATTACACATAGCAAAGAGGCCCCTGTGATTTCCTTCTGATGAGTTATCCAACCACCTGTGAGATTTAAAATTGGATATAAGATCATTAAACTCCCCTTTTAACCTTTCCCTTATATATCTCCCAGACCAGTAAGAAAAAGAAGCCTCTGAGCTTTAATCAGAGACGGATTAGCTTTTATTGCTTGGGAATTAATTAGCCAACAAACAGGTGATACTGATTAGGGAAATAGGAAAGTAGAAATACAAATGAAAAATCTTATATCTAAGCTTAGTCTATATTCCTTTATAAAACTCACTGAATCCCAAAACTGCCTGCCAGGCCGAGAACCAGAGCCGATCACCAGAACGCACCGTCACCGCTAAACTGAGAAGCCAGAGTGTGCCAGACTGAGCTTCCATTCTACCCCCCAGTTTTAAGTTGGCATCCCTGAAGTACGGCATGCTTGGCCAAACTCTCCCGGGCAGCAGCAGGCACATGGCTGTTCGTCACAGTCTCCTCCCCAAAAGGGCGGTCCTTCAAAAGCTGCTTCAGTAGTATGCTGTTTTTTACCACATTCCCCACTTTGTTTCATTTGAAAAACGAATGAGTCTGCTCAATGAAACAGCCAAAAATAATATCCTATGCTAGCTAATAATATGTTAATATCAATATAGAAAAAGGAGAGAGAAAAGTCCAGAGGGGGCAGTCCCTCATGAACGCGATGCTTTGACATTGGTCTTGCAGACGGAGCGCCTCTGCAGAGAATACATGTTACAGATGGTATATAATAACAGAAGGAGATAACAAAAACTAACAAAGTTCATATAAAGTCTCTGAGTTCTCTTGTCTTCTTGAAGTGGTAAGATGTCATCAGGACGAAGCTGGATTCTGGTCTGGAAAACTGGGCTCTGGACTTTGATCTGGAAAACTGGATTCTGGACTCTGGTCTGGAAAGCTGGATTCTCTTCTTTAATTGTTTGAATTGCTGGATTTTTACTAAACCTTAGCATAGCATTGTCAATGATCAGATTAATAAATTCCATTACACACCTTAACATATGTGGACTGAGAGCTCTGGAAGCCACCACTCCTATAGCTGATTCAGTTGCTCCTGAGGCTTGCTGCTGATTTGCTGGGGTGTGGCATGAACTGGCACAGCCTTTACTGGACTGTGCGCCACTCTCACCCTAGTGCAACAGACCTTTCCTGCCAACCATCTAAGTTGTCTTGGAATGGAAAATTGTTTCACCCCATGCTTTTGTGGGTTTTGTCTGCCACTCCAGAATTCATTTTTGAGGCATTATTTTAAATTGTTTGGAGAGAAATTTGGGAGAACTCAAGCAAGTCCCTATATTTTCTCCACTATCTTGCCTCTGCCTCTCAAAAAGTCTTTATTAACTTTCTGGCTCAGCTTAGGTCCTCACTTTATGCCCTAATGCTGCAGGAACTTGGTGTCCTCAGTGTCTTCTACCACATTAGCATTGACAGTCCTCAAGGGGTGGGGGTGGGGGGAAGCTAGGTGGCATAGTGGATAAAGCACCGGCCCTAGATTCAGAAGGACCTGAGTTCAAATCCAGCCTCAGACACTTAACACTTACTTAGCTGTGTGACCTTAGCCAAGTCACTTAACCCTCATTGCCCCACAAAAAAAAAAATTCAAAAGGGGCAGCTAGGTGGCACAGTGGATAGAGTACCAGCACTGGAGTCAGGAGGACCTGAGTTCAAATCTGGCTTCAGACACTTGACACTTACTAGCTGTGTGACCTTGGGTAAGTCACTTAACCCTCATTGCCCAACCAAAAAACAGACTATATATACATACGTACATACATATATATATATATGTATGTATGTATGTATGTATGTATGTATGTATGGGTATATATATGTATGTATGTATATATATGACAGTCCTCAATGTTCTAGTCTTATAGATATTCTACAAGAAAGTGTTGTTGCTGGCCAAGGCATGGACAGGATTGAAGTTCTCTCCATCTTCTAGCAAATTTTGATGGGTGTTGGTCTCCGTTCCCAATTTGACCTTGATGTTGAGCAGCACTTTATATTCCTGTGCCTGACACTGCACCTCTGTGCCCATCTATCCCACCTCTGCTTCAAGGTGTAAGAAGGCTATATTGAACTGCTCCACCTATACAGTAGAGTGAGTCTCCACCTCTCTCAGGCTCTCCTCCAAGCTGGTTTTTAGATTTTTATTTTGGTGAGGCAATTGGGGTTAAGTGACTTGCCCAGGGTCACATAGCTAAGTAAGTGTTAAGTGTCTGAGGCTGGATTTAAACTCAGGTCCTCCTGACTCCAGGGCTGGTGCTCTATCCACTGTGCCACCTAGTTGCCCCTGGTTTTTAGATTTTTAAACAAAGCCCAGGTCAATCTTTAAGGACTTGATTGTATGTTTTAGCTGAGTGCCAGTGTTTCAAGCAGCTTCTATCCCCCAGAGCTTGTGTGGGTAGCCACAGTGATCTCAGTCTTCTGGGACTAGTTCTTCTCAAGATCCTCTCTGTCTTTCTGAGTCAGAGCATCATATTGGGCTTGACCATGACCTTACTCTATTCCTGGGATTTGGGAAAGTTCTCCTTCACAGTCAGCCTAGAGCCTGAGATCTGATTCTTCTTCATGAAGAGCAGTTCTTCCTTCAGGGTTTCAATCTGTGTCTCCAGTTATGGCCTGGTCCTGTTGCTATCATCAATGAAATTCTGGAGACTGGGAATGTAACTTTCTATAGATTGTCTCTTGGTGCCATCATCTCTGGATCACAAATTTCCATGGCCTGCTCTAACAAATTCCATGGGGTTGGACGCCAGGGCCTAATGCATGGGGCTTGTTAGGAACAGGGAGATGTCAGGGGATATGACCATGCAGAATCTCAGCTACTGCCTAACCTCTTCTCTGGATCATGTATGGAGCCTGGGGACTAAGAATTACAAACTAGAAGGGAAAATCTGGGAGCATACAGCAGGGACTTTCATATCAAAATTAAAAGAGAGAGGAAGACTTCAGTGACAGAAGATTTTCTGCCATATTCATAGGAATTGAGTCCTATTCCCATAATAGTGTCAGCCTCTCATTGATCTGATCACAGTAAAGGAACTAGGCAACAAATTCTGAGACTATTTGGCATATAAAGGCCACATTCTGTGTTCCCTTCATGAGGCATGACTTAATTATACGACTGCATCAAAAAAAGGAAAACTCCATATAGTGAAAACTTATAGGATACACATCAGGGTAATATTTACAAGTCACTTTGAAGAATCTAGCAGATAGATTCAAAGATGAATCCAACTCCTGATGAGATAAGGGGAAGAAAAATGAAGCTGGAGGACAGAAATGTGTAAAAAGCCACCTGAGGTTGAGAAAGATTAAGTGTCAGACTCTACTGCTGCAAGGAAAGGGGAGAGAGACAGTCATAGAAAAACTACTTGGGGCCAATCAGGTGTGAGGTATATAGGGACAAATTTTGTATTGCTGAAACCCCTGGACAAGAGCATAATCCTGTATTTTATTTCTCTTTTGAGCTACTTCATGGCATCTCAGAGGAAAAATCTGAAGGATTCCTTTGTTTAAATGTTTAGTTAGTCTTCATATAGAGCATTAACCACTGATAACTGAAATTTGGGGTTGTATTTACTGGGAATAATGCTGGAAGCAAGTAACTAAGAGGTAGAAACATGCTCAGAGAAAAGACAGGGAGGAGAAGAAGGAGGAGGAGAAGCAAGAGGAGAAGGAGCAGAAGGAGGAGATGAAGAAGGAGCAGGAGGAGGAGGAGAAGAGGAAGAAGAAGAAGAGGAAGAAGAAGAGGAAGAGGAAGAGAAAGAGGAAGAGGAAGTAAAGAGTGTCACTACCTTCCAGACGAGAGAAAGAGGACATAAACCCAGAAAAAATATGGGCAACAAATCTCTAATAGGATGAGGGGCACCATTCACTTTAACACTGTGACATAAACACACATACACACATATACACCCACAAAAAAAAAAAAATATATATATATATATATACATACATACATACATACATACATACATATATGTGTATATAAAGACCTTTATATGTGAGTTAAATATGTAGAGACATCTATATATGAGATTCATAAAGTTAAAATTAGTATATGACAAATGGAAAAGAGTAGTGAAAAGAATAACAAAATAATTGAAGAGTTCACAATCAGGGGTCATTCAACTAATTAGAAATCACTTATATACAACTGGAAGAAAGTGCTGTTTGCTCATTTTATATTCCCAAAGAGTTTGGAAAAAGTTGAAAGTCATCACAGTAACAGAATATTTAATACTTATATAATTAATTTCCCAATTTAGTAAAGTATAGGGATCCCCTTTTCATTACTCACCTATTCCTAGATGGCTAACAAATACACTGTTAAGGGTGCAGGTGCCTTTTGTGGTGATATTTGGCTCCCTCTTTTTGATAATATTCACACAGTCACTCTTTTCATAATTGAGTTTAGATGAATTTGATTATGGCATTAATTATGAAAGATAAGATTACAGGTTTGGAAACCTAATTAACTCATCAAACCTTAGGTCAGTCTATAATGAATTACCTGTTATTAATATTTTTAAAGAATAGGAACCTGATAGAATAATAATTTGAAAAAAAATTTGTAAATGAATTTTTAAAACCATTGTAATAGGACACACTTGGCAACTTTTGAAGGTGGGGGGTAGGTGTCAGATCTCCAATAGAGCAACTCCAATCATGGAATAAGTAACTGTTTGAATGAATGATAGATGTTAGGTCTTTAAAATGCAAATTGGCTACATGTAAACGAGCACTAAATATAACATAGGAAGCCAATTCTGGGGTCACCATGGCAACTTCCAAAATGTTAAGCAAGAGTTATGTGATAAAGTAATTAATGATAGCTTTCCTTTTGCCCATGTAATTTATTTCAGAGTAGACTCAGTCCCTGGCATGTCTTCAGAAAGTTCTATCAAGTACACCTCCAGTAGATAATTTGAAAGTCTTTCATTTGTGAGAGGCAAATCAGATTAATAATCACAGGAAAGGAAATGTATTGCTTTAATTTAAGTAGAATCAAGGACTAATCTCCATATTAGAAAGGATGTGTGCATGTATTACTTCAGGCAGCTACAGCACAAGATGAAGCTGCCTTAGAAATAAAGGGGGAAAATCTTTTATTCTCTTGTGCCTTTTCCTTGATGATGAATGTGGTTCATTATAATTTATACCTTTGTGCCAGCAGATAATTATAGAAAGAATGTTGCATTTGTAGTTAAGGGACCTAGGTTCAAATTCTAGATCTGGATAGACAATAATACAATGAAATGAACATCACAGTTGAAGTCATTCGACCTGGGTTCAAGGGACATATTTGCCATTTTTTATCAGTATAACTCTGGTAAGTCACTTCGGCTCTGTGGGCCTCAGTTCCCTGATTTATTAAATAGGAGGCTTAAATTGAATGATAGCTAAGGTACCTTTTCTAGCCCTCAATCTATGATCCCACAGCTTCTTCATGCTTCACTTTCCTCACACTGTCAAAACATAAATGTCTCATGAATATAAAAATAATCAATCATCATGTATTTATTAAGTGCTTATGTACCAGGGACTAAGGATATAAATAGAAAACTGATACAATCTTTGTCTTCATGTAGTTTACCTTTTATTAACAGTGGATCTGTTTCATAATCAACCCCCCACTCCCCACCCCCCAAAAAAACCTTACCTTACTTCATATATCTAGTTTATGGTGATAATGATGTTTTGTATCCATAATATTCCTCATAACAGAGCACTTTACACATAATCTCATTAACTCCTCACAATTCTCTTGTGATATAAGTCATGCACATGTTATTTATTTCCCCATTTAACAATAAAGAAACTTTGGTTGAAAGAACTGAATTTTCCTCCAGAGACTTGAAGTAGGACTCAGACACAGAAGTGGACTCTGAATCCAGTACTCTTTCCATTTTATTAGTTCCTACTTTAATTTTATGCCTATTGCCTCTTCCTCAGTTAGATATACATGTGTTTTTTTTAAATTTCCTAGTAATCAATAGATCAGATTCTGCTTTCTATCTCATTCCCTTTGAAACTAGTAGTATGCAACACTGGGCAAGTCACTTAACTCTGTTTCCATTTCTTCATCAGTAAAATGAGCTGGGAAAAGGAATAGCAAACCATTGCAGTATCTTTATTATGAAAACCCCAAATGGTTCATGAAGAGTTGGACATGATTGAAATGACTGAACAACAGCAATGAAATTACTGACTGCAGTTAAATGGGTAATCTGTGCCCATGGAATAAACTTATTTCTGATCCATAAGAGAATCAGGCTCTGTGGTGTGAGTTAACAAAAAGGGGTAAATGTCATATGGTATGTTTCATCTAATTCAATTTAATTAAATAAATCTTTATTATTTAGAGCAGTTTACCAGGGCAAACTTGAAATCTAGTATAGTCCCTTCCTTCACATTTAATGTGTTTATTTTTCCTGAATATTCTAATTTCATAAAATACTTTCTGGATGGGACATGCTTTCTTTATTACATTGTATGTGGTTAATTTATGTCTCTTCCTGTGTTGGCCTAGATCTCACCTATTAAAGAAAAGAAGAATTTCAGAGTTTCAAGGAACCTCAGAGAGCATCTAGTCTCACCCATTCCTGAATTGGTTTACATTCTCTCTATAAAATCTTTGACAGGAGCTCATCCACTCTCACTTTCACTCTCACTACTCCTTTGAGGAAACCTATTAGTCTTTCTGAGTCAGCCCATTGAACTTTGAGGCAGCTGTAGCAATTAGGAAGGTAAAAGTTTATATCAAGCTTAAATGTACTTCCCCCAAATTCCTACCCAAAGCTCATGGCTCTGTCTTATGAGGCCCTGCAAAACAAATCAAAACAAAACAAAATACAAAACAAAACAAAATAAAAACAAACAACACCCCCCCACACCCACAATGGTTTTTATGGAAACTCCTCAAATACTTAAAAAAAAATGAGCATCTTGTCCAAGTCTTCACTTCTTGGGACTAAACATCTCCAGAAGGTGAAACTGATCCATATATGTTAGTTCTAATCATTCTTGGATTTTGTCCAGCTTGCCAATATCCTAAAGTCAGGGGCCCCAAACAAAACAAAATCCTCCATATGTGATCTGATCAGAACATAGTCCAGCTTGACCACCACTCCTCATGATTTAGATACTATTTCTTTTAAAACAAAGCTTATGAAAACAATGTTGTTGTTTATTCCCCAGCTGCCCTGATGCATTGTTTACTTGTTGTTCTGCCTCCTTCTACTTATACTGTTCCTATTTAATATCTAGAGAATGTTCTGTACTGGTTTTATGTTCAAGGAAATTTTAGAACTTTATTAAATAGTTCTTTTATTGGGTTCTCCAACCCCTTACAAGATTAAAAAATTGTTCCAGACTTTCATGAATAGAAACAAATGTGCAATTTTCAATACTTGGGGAAAAATGTTATATCAATGAAGAAGAATATTTCAGCTACATGATCCATTTATCACTGGTGGGGCTCTTCTTTTTCCTATGCTGGTATGTGTTTAAAAATACTTTTTTCCCATCAATGTTGGTACATTTTTGATACATATTTTGACATCCCATTAAAATGATTGTTTTTGTGTTCTGGAGTTGACTTTCCTGACATTCTGTTTGTCAACTTTCAGGATGATTTAAAAATAAGTTTTCCATTAATGTAACATCCATCTTGAGAAGAATTTGCCAATAAATTGATGGCAGTAAAATCCAATGCCAATGCATCTTGATTTGGGGGGTGGTTTGGCGCAAACATTTAGAATATTGTTAAATGGAGACGTAGGACCAGAATGTTTCAAGCTTTTGGAATTGTTCCCAAGAAATTTCTATTCCTTAGCATTCAGAATCTCTTTATTTGATATGGACTAGCAAATAATATTTAAAATTACTTACATTAGTTATAGTCTCTCTCTCTCTTTCTTTCTTTCTTTTTTTGGTGAGGCAATTGGGGTTAAGTGACTTCTCCAGGGTCACACAGCTAGTGTTAAGTGTCTAAGGCCAGATTTGAACTCAGGTCCTCCTAAATCCAAGGCCGGTGCTCTTTCCAATGTACTACCTATCTGTCCCATAGTCTTTCTTTTTCAATATTTTCAAAATAAAAGTTGTTACTTTGGAAAAAACGGTCCCTGACTGGCACATGTGCATGACATCAGTATTGTGATGCACAGGGAAGGAAGAGGATACATCACCACACCCAAAAGTTCCTTGGTTCTCCTGGAGGCTGATTTAATCCATACTCTGTAAAAGAGTACAAATACAGCTTGGTGTGTCTTTAATTACCAACATTTTGATTTCACAATCCAAAAAATTAGTATAAGTCTCAAGTCCAAATACTTTAATAAAGAACTCATCACACTTACAAACTGATTGTAAGTAAGCTAACCCTGACCACAAAGTGTTAATCAATATCAACTATTTTTTTCATTATCACTGAGTTACCTAATAGATAACAAGAGTCAAAACACCCCTTCTCTTTTCCAGTGATACTTTAAAGACAACATGTCTTCTATCATGAGAGGAGCAGGGAAGAAAGAGTAGGGGACAATCATTTATCTATTGCTTTCTATGTGCAAGGCACTAAACTAAGTGCTTTTTTTACAACATTTTATCATTTGAAAAGTAAAAATAAAACCTATAGATATTTGGGCATTAGCAATCTTTAGGTCCAATCTCACTTGGATTTTATAAAATTTAGTTGTTATAGATGAGTTCCAAAAGTTAAGTGTTTTCGCTAAGGTGAGAATATTTGCTGGTGGCACAGTACATCTAGAATACAAAGGAAATCTCATGTTCTTTCAATTAAGCCCCATTATCTCTCTTCTTCAGGTTGTTGTAGATGGAGTAATGAACTTGCATTCAGGAAATCCTTAGCATGAGTACCACCACCAAGAGTTATGAACTATGTAGCCTTGTCACAGTCTGAGCATCAGTTTGTCTATCCATAAAATGAGGATTACAATAGTATATATCTTATAGGGCTCTTGTGCAAAACAAACGAAATAATGTATATAAGACGCTTTGCAAACCTATATAAATGTATACAGTTGTACATAGCTATGGTACTGTTATTATTTTGAGGTCAGTAATTATTGGACAGGGTTCTGTTATCTGTTAATTTATGTTTATTATTTAACATTAATGTCTTTTTATTTTGAGTTCCAAATTCTCTTGCTTCCTACAGCCTCCCACACCCACTGAAATGGAAAGCAATATATCGATTATATATATGAAGTCATACAAAATTTATTTCCATACTAACCATGTATTTGTTGATTTATGAAAATGGTAGAAGGGGCAGCTAGGTGGCCCAGTGGACAGAGCACTGGCCCTGGAGTCAGGAGTACCTGAGTTCAAATCTGGCCACAGACACTTGACACTTACTAGCTGTGTGACCCTGGGCAAGTCACTTAACCCCAATTGCCTCACTAAAAAAAAAAAATTGTAGGCTTCTAGTGCATAATTTTTACCATCAGTTTATGGCTTACTCTTCAGTAGGTGCTAAAATTTTTGCACCCTACATGTTGTATTGAAGACTCCAGCATTTCCTTGTATAATAATAAGTGGTGATAATATAAACAGATATTAGTTCAGATATGTGATTTCATTGACATAGAAGTATTCCTGGTATAGAAACTACCTTCAATAATATAGACTCAAATTCTGTTCATGAATATTCTCAGAAAGTTCCCTGAGGCTCTGAGAGGTTTAATGATGTACCCAGAGCTACACAATTAATATGTGAGAGAAGGAAAATATAACTTCAGATCTGAGTCCAGGGGCAGTCAATCTACCTTAAAATATGGCCTCACAAATTATGATGTAATTATCATAGCCAAATTTGTTGCTCACAATTACCTTGACACAACATTTAAGATGTAAGAACCTCATTTTGAAATAGGTGTTGCCACATCAAATACTGTCAGTCTCCAAGCTACATGGAGTAAAAAGTTTTCCAAATATAGAGACTTGGCTGAATAATTCACAACCAGATGGGAACAACATAAGGTACATATTATTCCTGTTGCCGTCTCTACAACTTGAGTTGTCAGGAAGATGCAGACAAAAGATGAGCTTCCATCTCATCATCCCAATACGTTGATTCAGAGGCAATTATTTTATTCATCTGGGCAAAAATGAGTGAAACATTAAGTATGAAAAACAATAGCAGGATAGGAATTTACCCCAGAATTGCCTCTATCGAACTTACAGTGAAAAAAATGGGCATTTTTGCTTTGATGTTTTGGGGCTGAGTTAATGTTGTTGTTGTTGCTGTTTTATAATGAGAAAGGTAGTGGAAGGAAGAAAAATAAATACTTATAAAATAAACAGATTCATTTAAAAAACAAAAATGTATGAGATTGGGGTAATAGTAATATTAGTATTGCTTTTGTGGGGATAATCTTTATTATATTGTTGTTAATGACAAAATGAGTACAATATAGTATAGCAAAAGGATGTTGCCTAGATTCCCTCTGAAAGGAATTATTTTCACCCAAAGAATGAGTTTATGTTAATACCTGGAGTCATCCAGTCATTCAAGGACTCATTAATTCCCTACCCTTTGCAGGTCACAGTAGCAATTTCAATAGTGAAGTATTATGGGTTAATTCTGAACTCCTCATGAAATAGGAATCTCCTGGATGGCATATTTTAATGAACATGACCTTTAAATGAATGTATAAAGTGTGAGGGTTGACTGTCCATTAGAATGTTGTATGTTGTTGTTTGTTTGTTTTTTTAATAGAGATTACATGGGAGAAGTTCACATACATAAGTTTTGTTCACTTGCAGAAAATCATATGATCTTCTCTATCCTTCTCTAGTGAGCACAGTATAAGAGAAAACCAGTTTAAGCCATATCATGAAATAATTTAGGTTACATATAAGAAAATATTCCTTGACAAAAATGAATTGGTTAAATTAATTCCCAATGAAGAAATTACCTTTTGAAAAGGTCTTTACATGAAATATGGTTTGCCATATATCTAGAATGTGCTTCAGGATGAAATTAACGGAAAGGATACTAGATGACTTTTCCTTATAGTCCAAAAAATGCAGTAATCATCATAAAGTACCATCTATTGAATGGTCTACAACTTCAAACATCTTTGACCAGCTCTAAGCAAAACACTATCTTTTGTTGGACACAATTATATAAATTGGTTTCACACATCCAGCAAATATCTTTTTTTTGCAAACTTTTTTTTAGTTATAAGAAATTCTCTCCTCATTTCTTTATTTATAAATATCTTCTATTTTTTATTTCACTTAAGATCTTTATCACAGAATAAGACTCCTCATTTGTTTCAAACCATAGCTGAACAAAATGTTCATCTAAAATTTACCTATCAATTCAGTTTTTGCTTGAACACCTTCAATGAAGAGGAATGTACTACCTTTCAAGGCCTTGTGGACAGCTCTAAATTTTAGAAATTTTTTTTCATTATTTTGAGTTTAATTTGTCTCTTTGCAAAATCTATTCACTGCTTATGATACTGCGCTAAGATGCTCATTTCATTTCTATGTGACAGTCCTCTAAATACTAAAAGGGAATTATGATGTCTTTGTTTTCTTCTGGCTAAGCATTCCCAGTTCCTTTAAGCAATCCTCATATGGCATCCTCTCAAGGTCTTTCACCATCCTGATTGTTCATCTCTAAATATTCTCCAGCTTATGAATATCCTAATTAAAATACTGAATCCAGAATGGAATGTGATACTTCAGTTTTTATCAGAGTAGAGTACAATAAAACGATTGCCTCCCTAGTCTTTGACAATCTTAATGTAAGCTAATAACCACAATATCCTATTATTGAACTATATTGAACATAAAGACCAACATTTCTATCTTTTTTCTAGCAACCAAGCCCTACACTTCATTCCAGGCAATGGTAGGAGTTGTAGCTTTATGTCCTTCATTGCTTGGGTCATTGATTATGAGATTCTATTATCTTCTTGTTAACAAAAAGCAATATATGTCTGGGAAAGGACAACCAGGATGGTGAAAGACCTGAAAACTATGTCAAGATGTGTTGAAGGAATGAGTTATGTTTGATACAAAGAATATAAAGATTTAACAAGTTCATGATTGCAAACTTCAAGGATTTGAAGGATATATTTGAAAAGAAGAGAAAATAGACTTGTTCTGCTTGGAGGACAGAGTCCTTGCCAATTAATAAAAAAGTATTTACTAAGTACCTACTTTGGACTAGATGCTAGGAAATCAAGTACAAAGAATAAAACCATCCCTCCTATGATATTCTAAGGGGGAAAACAAAGAGAAAATTTAAAAGCAGACTGTATAAAGAGAAGATAATTTGGAAGGTAGGACATTTGTACTTGAGATCAGAGGGAAAGACTTCATGTAGGAGATGGTGCCTGAAAGAGATCTTGAAGGAAGAGAGGAATAATGGATGAAAGATGCTAAGATGCAGAGTTCAACTTTACATAACCAAAGACCCATCAATTAAAGCCATTCAGAAGCAGAAAGAATAACCCCAAACAATAGTCAATTTTTTCATCACTATAGGTTTTCAAATGGAGGCCAAATATATCATCAGTGACATGATGCAAGGGATTCCTAATCAAGTACAAGTGGTAGTAGTAGATGGCCTTTGAAGTTCCTTTCATCTTGTTCCCTGTCACCTTCTGCCTATTCTCTTTCTGTCCTCTCTCCAATTCATCCTCCACATGGCTGCCAAAATAATCTTCCTAAGGTAGATGTGTAACATTATCACTTGTCTGCTCAACACTGTCCCTATTGGATCTAAGATAAATTATAAACTCCTCAGGTGAGAATTTAAAGTCCTCATCACTCTAAGGGTGCAATAGAAACAGTGTTGGTTTTGAGGTCAGAGAACTGTGTTAGACTCTCGCCCACACAATATGGGGCTGGCTTCATTTCTTTTTCATCAGCAAAATCAGGGAGTTGAACTAGATTGCCATTTGGGTGACATCAAGCTCTAAACCTATGATCCTTTCTAGACTCATTTCATCTTATTCCATTTCATGAAATCTATATTACATCAAGGCTAGCCTACTAGTTATTCCCTAATTTCAGTGTTCCTTCACCTATTTCCATCTTTGTACCTTCATATAAACTGTCAACAGAATCTTTATCTTCATCATCTTTGAGCTTAGGTGCTATTGACTGCAATACATTTCCTGATAGCATCTTCCCTCTTCTCCCTAGGGCCAGTTATCCATTATTTTTTCATCTTCAAATTACCATTTATTTACATTTCTCTTCACAAATTGTACTCCCCCGTGGGTATTGTGGCAAATATTTCACAACTAACTCTCTGATGAAGAAAGAAATCACATATGAGAAACAATTGTAAGTTTAACCTGAAATATTAATATTTTCTCTATCACTCTTTTAAGCATAGACAGAAAAAAATAAATTAAGCCTCATTTTTCCATTTTGATGAGTAAATAAATGCTTACACCAAAAATGTAACAGTTCTTGGGAGACCTGGCTCTTATTTTTTTCTCCCTACAAGAATGTAAGCTCCTTAAGGGAAGGAACAGATTGTTTGTGTTTGCTTTGCATTTGTGCTGTTATCTTTGCATCCTCAGTCTAATATAAAGTCCTCCACATTGTCATTATTTCATATATGTTGGTCTCAGTGATGTTTTAAATTTTGTTTTTCAGTTTGTTGCAAATGAGTGAACAAAACCTACACCAACTATTCCCATTAATTTTAAAATAAGGGACAATTTTATGTCCTTATGAATAGTAATCAGATATTTTTGACAGTTTATTTTCTTCTATTGTTCTTTAGTAGCATCATTCTTACGTCTTTTTTCCACAGATCATATTTATGAAACCTTATTCCTGAGTCACTTTAGAAATATAAAATATTAGAGCTAGAAAGAAAGCTAGGAAATCATCAAGTCTAACACCTTCGTTTGATAAGCCCAGAAAGATCAGGAAATGTGTTCAAGGATACCTAGCTAGTTTGTGGCAAAGATAGGACTAAAACATCTAGGTTCTAACTGGCAAGCATTCTAAATGTCTGAAGGACTGCAAAGATATCCCTCCCCACACCCCTGCCACTTTGGATTTCAGAATGACATTCCCTCCATTTGAGACATGGAAACCCTCAGTTCTAAGTATTTTAGGAAGTGAAACATATTTAGTAATGAGGTAGTGTTCATTTATTCTAATGAAGTCTTTCTATGCACTGTAACTGATGAACAGTATATACTTATTTAGAATCATTAAGGGAATCATGCTAAAAATAGAACACCTGTTACTCATTTTCATCCTTGCATTGTGCTAAGGTAACTTTGAGTGACTGAGTGAGTGTTTATGTGTGTTGGGGGAGTGACCTTTTTATTATACTGAAATATAAATAAAAACATCTTTCCAGCCTAATGTCATCTCTCTTGAGGCACATTTTATTCTGTTGACATAATTTTTAATCATATTCTAATAATTAGTCTATTTGTCTTGCAGAGCAAAGTTATTGACATGTAATAGACTGGAAGAAAAGAGAGCAGAGGAGAGGAGGGAAGAAGAGAGACAGAGAGAGACAGAGGAAGTACACAAAGTAGGCTGAGAAGTGAAGCAAACACTCAAAGCCTAAAGCTGGTTTAAGGTTAGAGAAAAGGATTGAACTGGAGAAAAAAGGAAGAAAAGACCCAGACTCTGGAGAGAAGTAAAGCAGGTCATGTCTAGAAGAGAGAGAGAAAGCAAGAGAGTGAATCTAGACCCAAGACAACTGGGAAAGGTACATTTCACTTTCTATAATGTAAAATATGCCTCTGGTGACCACTGTTCTCCAAATGCCTAACTATGCACTTAGTAATATGTTTTCTCATAAGCATTTTCAAAAGCCCAATGGCTATGGTACAGTATATTTTTTGTAGGTGACATGAATTATAAATGAAGCAATCAAGAAACTGGGTTAGCAAAATTTCTTATGTTGCCATATACATTTTTGTTTGTTTGCTTGCTTGTTGATTTGTTTTAACTCTTGGGGAGGGGATGGGGTGGGAGAAATCAGCATTGTGGGCATCAGTTTCCTCATTTTCTAAATTCAATTAAACTCAATTCGACAAGAAATTAATATACCCCTACTATGTGGATCATTGGTAACAAGTCATCTGGATAAAATAAAACAGTCCCTTACCCTCAAGGAGCTTATATTCTACTGAAGGGATACCACATGTACATGTACATGAATAAATAAAGAATTATTTCAAGACAGAAATTAAGGCATTGGAGTAGATGATCTCTGAGGTCATACCACCAGTACAAAAAAATTCTAAGATGCTATGAATAATCAATCACTAAGTAGTTTTAAGCCATTAGTATATTAGGAACTGTGCCAATCATATGCATGTACAGATGCATGTGTATATATGTATACATATACATACATGTGCAGCACACAAATTATACACATGTATATAAATATACCTGTATACAAACATATACACATAAATACACATACATATATAATATGTATGTATGTGTGTTTATATGAGAATATAGCATATATGAAAGAAAACTAAAAAAAGGCATAAAATACAGAGACCAATTATTATTCCCTGTTAAATTTATTATATGAATACATATATGTATATAAATATATGTGTATGTTTATTTATTAACATTAGAAAAGAAAAATTTTAAAACTATTAAATGAATAGTTCTCTCTCTTCAAAATAAACCTGACTCCAAGTGCCATCATATAAATTTTTTCTGACCTCCAAAGCCTTGCAACATTATACACAATAACAATTTTCAAATCCCATAACCCAAATAATTATCTTTCCAAGAGTTGCCCATTATCCTTTCTCCTTTCCAAACCTAGGATTTCAAGTGAGCAAATGTCAAGTAAAATATCAGCTCTGCTCCTTTTTGCCTAAGTACTTTTAGACAAGACAGATCATCTTCTCTGTAAAATTAGGGTAATGGCCTGGATAATCAAGAATATTACTTCTATCTCAAAATCCTAAGATCTGGAGTGGAAGGGAGAGAGAAGCTGCGAGAGAGAAGTGGGGAAAGGTATTGAGGATAGGGAGCCCAAAAATAAAGTAATGGAAAAGAAAATAAGGGAAAGGGGGCTTTTGAAATATTTAAGTGCTCACAAGAGAATATAAGGAAAGTCAGCAAGAATAACAGAAAAGTCAGATAGCTCTGAATGGTATGCAATGAATTTCTTTTAAAATCATATATATATTATATATATATATATATAAGAAATATATACATATATCAAATACATTTATTCAATATTACTCTATATTTTAAAAATCAAGCCAACAGTATCTAATAAAATTTTTAGTTTAATGTGCAATCCTTTTCTTTCTCACTATGTGTCCATGGAAATATTCCTTGTTTTCTTTAGTTTTTCATATAAAATTCTTAAAATTAAAAAAAAAACCCAAATACTATAAACTAAAGCCCATTTCTTTGAAGAAGTATATCACATTTCTTGGGGTTTCCATTGACTAAGGAGAATGCTTTCTTTTGAAGATGTAGATCACTAGGGTATTCTATAGTTTTAAATAAAAGCTGAATGATAAAATCTCAGGTCCTTGCTATATTTTGAAAGATACACACACATAAATAATATACTCTATTCTATAATATAATGCCATATAGAATATATAATTATAATACATGTACACATATGTGTGCCTTTATATGTAAACCTGTGTGTATGTATGTATATGAATATATAGACATATGTGTAAATTGTTTTATTATAAATATACAGAAGAGACCATCTTTAGTAAAAAGTAGGAAGTGGGCCACTGTTAAGTAAATAGGAAACACTTTACATTCTTTTCAATTCTCTATCTAATCATGACAATGGAGGACTTCATATAGTATTTCTATCCTTTCTTCTATGCTTCCATACAGCATGTAAATACTCAGCCATAATTGCCACTTGAGTCAAACTACTAATCAGTGCAAATGAGGTGAATAAAATTGAAGTGAAAAACAATTTGAAGAAAATCAAATCTGGATCCCATAGCCAGGAAGAAGCTTGAGTTCTCTATGAGCCTTGTCTCGAACCTGCAACAATGAAGATTGCTGCAGATTAAAGAGATTTTTCCTTTACAGAAACAATGAAAGGAATGCCTCTTTTCTGCCATCAGGGACACATGTTCAAAACTGGGAAGCTTCATCCAGAAATCATCCTAGAACAATAGGTGGACAACGACAGTTGTCTAGAATACTCAGAGGTTATGGACTGAACATATTTTGTGAAAGATGAATCAATCAAAAAGTGATAAACAGATACATGTGGGAAACCGATGTTATAGAATGCAGGCAATCTATGTTTTCTGCACAGTTAAGCTGCTAACTCTCTGTATCATAAATGCAGTCATTCATTTAACCTGAATCTCAGTTTCTTCATCAGCCAAATGCAGATAATGACACTTTAAATCTATTTTTCAACTGTGAAATTGGGATTAAACAGTTATACTGTCTCTACATAACTATGAGGAACAGATTACTGGATATTATGGATGTTTGAAGGTGTCCTAAGGATAATTACTCACCCTAAGTCAACAGTGCATGGAGCAAGAACGTGAGGACACTAGATACCAGGGATTGATGAAAGGGACTCCACCACCAGAAAAGTAGAAGAAAAGTAATATATATTATAGGGAGAAGAAAAGATTAATTTCAAAAATTTGAACAGTTTTCTAAGGGCAGACTGCTGGCATCTATCCTGTGAGGAAACCCCTATTTAGAGGAAAAAATAAGTTCTTTTTTGAGAAAATGATAATCACTCCTTCCTTATGATTCATTGCTTTGGAGCAAACTGGATTTCATCTTTGAGCTAAGGAATTTTGAAACTTCTTGTTGTATTTCAGTCCATTTTACTGGCAAAGATACTGGAGTGATTTGGCATTTACTTCTCCAGCTAATTTTAAATATGAAGAACTAAGGCAAACAAAGATAAGTGACTTGTCCAGGGTCACACAACCAGTAAATGTCTGAGGCCATATTTAAACTCAGGAACATTTTATCCACTGAGGTACATAACTATCCCATTAATCTAGTATTCATTAAGTTGCTTTTAAAAACATTTTTTAACAATCTTTCAATATAATTGTTTTCCTTTGTAATTTTCTCAATTCCTTCCCAAGTCATCAACCCTGCTCTAGTTATACATTCCTTCCTTCTTCATCTTTTTTTTTTTTGGTGAGACAATTGGGATTAATGACTTGCCCAGGGTCACACAGCTAGTAAGTGTCAAGTGTCTGAGGTCGGATTTGAACTAAGGTCCTCCTGACTCCAGGGTTCATGCTATATTGAGTCCATCACCTAGCTTCCCCCCTTTGTAATTTTAAGAGTTAATAGGCTTCACCAGATATTGCCAAAGGATTACGTGTTGTTTCTCTAAGTACACAAGTTTGACTGATTATAAGAAGAAAAAGGGAAAAATCTGGAATTGAACAACGGTGTAATACCACATAAATGGTACCAAAGTAGCAAATATAATATAGGCAGCATGAGACACTGGATAGATCACTGTGCTTGAAATAGGAAGTTCTAAATTCAGATCCTTGCTCAGACACTTTCTAGCTGTTTTTCTTTGGGCAATTTAGTTAACCTTTCTGAACCTCAGAATCCTTAATTTTAAAATAAGAGGGTTGGATATGATTTCCCCTGAGGTTCCTTAAAACTCTAAATTGAAGATCCTATGATCTAGGAGGGGCAGCTCGGTGGCATAGTGGATAGACTGCTGGGCCTGGAGTCAGGAAGACTAACTTTCCTGAGTGCAAATCTAGCCTCAGACACTGAGTAGCTGTGTGACCCTGGGCAAATTACTTAACCCTGTTTGTCACAATTCCTCATGTATAAAATGAGCTGGATAAGAAAATGGTAAACCACTCAAGTATCTTTGCCAAGAAAACCCCAAAGGGAGTCAAAAAGAGTTGGACATGAATGAAACAACTGAACATTGTCTAGGATTCTAAGATATTCCTTCAGTTATTTTTTTCTGAAAGAGAATGTGTTCTATAACAAAGGATACTTCTCTCTTTGGCTCCTAATACAAGCTAGTTCCTTGGTGAACATTGGAGTAGAATAAGGAATCCACTCATATGCGTAAACATTCTTAAGTCAGTTGTTTATAACTTGTATTCATATTGTAAGCAGAAGGATAGTATGAAAGTCAGTGTGTTGCATGGAAAGAATACTAGAATTCTAGTGGGGAACGCTGCTTTGAAATCCCAGCTGTGGCATGAAGTCACTGTTAGCATGAGCAAGTCACTCGATTTCTCTGAGGCTCTATTTACTCAGCTCATAGTATTGTTTTGAGGGAAGGAAAGTGGG
The DNA here is from genome assembly GCF_019393635.1 of Dromiciops gliroides. NCBI lineage: Eukaryota > Metazoa > Chordata > Mammalia > Microbiotheria > Microbiotheriidae > Dromiciops > Dromiciops gliroides. The sequence continues at coordinate 689,465,491 of NC_057861.1, read as the reverse complement.
GGGGGGGCTTTCTAACCTTATGGCACTATATAAATGTGAGGGTTTAAAATTATTGCTTTAATTATTATGAAGTTAATATGGACAAAAACAGATTTGAGTCACTAAAATTTTCATTGAGTTCATGATTTTGTAAGGGAAAGGAGTCATAAAAACATTTGATCAATTTTAAATGATTGGGTAAATTAAAAATTCATAGCATGTATATTTCATGTAGTTCTCCCACTTAAAATGCAAAAGACGTTATTAGCATGAATTATCCTATTTTTGCAGAATAAAAAACTTGCTTATTTTTACCAATAATACATCTTAATTGAATATTCACTTATTTAATGCCCACTGTGCTTTTATTTTTATGTGCTTTGGGATCTTTACCATTGTGAAATTTATAGGAAGGTAAAACTCCCTTGTCTTAAGGAAACTAGAAAGAAATGGGATGAGATCATTCATTCAAAAAGCATTTACTAAGTTTATGTTGCATACTAGTCTGTAAAACAAAATAGGATTAGAATACATAGTTTAGAATCTAGTGAAGAAAACAAGGAATAGATGCATGATTAAATCAGGAGGGAAAAAGGTGAAGGTAAGATATGACTGAGTGTGTGGATACAATTGGTACAGTAGCATAAATTTGAAAGGAAGGCAAAGAAAAAAGAATAACTTTGAAGACTTGGGTTACTCAGAAGAGATTTCTTAATATCAAGCCTTAAATTGGGTTGGGCAAAAGAGTTATGGGTGGATAGAGAGATGGAGAAAGGACATTTCAGTAAAAGGAAGGAGGCAATATAATTTATCTTTAATTTTAGTGCCTTCCTTCTATTGATGATTCCCAATTTATCCTGTAGAGAGTGTTTTGGTTTTTTGGAAGGTTGGCACCTAATCATTTAATGATGTCTTTCCCAATAGACTATAAGCTCCTTGAAAGCAGCGATTGTCTTTTACCCTTCTTTGTATCCCTGGCACTTAGAAAAGTGTCTGACACATAGTAGGTGCTTAACAAATGTTTATTTAGTGAATGATTTACTGAATTAGACATTTATGTAACCTACAAAGTCATTACAGTTAATGAGGCATAGTGGGTAGACACTAAAGTTCTTGATGAGGGAGAGATTAATACAGTAAAAGCAGAGAAAACTAGAGTGCAAATTCAGGCACTTCTACTTAGTGCTTCAATGAGCTTAGATGACACAATTCAGCTCTCTGAAACTCAGTTTCTTCAAGGATTAAATGATAGCTAGATGGGGCATCTAGGTGGCAAATTTTTCGTGACCTCCAAATTCAGTTACTTGACCCCATATGGGGTTATGTCCCACAGTTTAAGTAGCTTTGGATACAGCACCAGCCCTGGACTCAGAAGAACCTAATTTAAAAGCCAGCTTCAGACACTTACTAGCTATATAACCTTGGGCAAGTCAGTTAACCCTGTTTGACTTAGTTCCTCACCTGTAAAATGAGCTGGAGAAGGAAATGGCAAACCATTCTATTATCTTTTCCAAGACAACCCCAAATGAGGTGACAGACAGTCGGACAAGACAGAAACAACTCAACAACAAAAATATTTACCAGGTAATATGCTAAGTAATGGGGATATGAATTTTTAAAAAGACATTATCTATCCTCAAGGAGCCCACAATCTAATGGGAGGAGCTATTATGAAAAGGTTGGGGATATGGGATACTGGATAGGGTAACATAATATTCTGTAGCAATGAAACCAAGCTGAGCTGCTCATGGAAAATGGAGGGTTACCTTTATACATAATTGTGTTATGTTGAGCATTAGGGAAAATTGAGAAGTTTGAAGAGGCAGAGAAGTAAAATTGTCAATAAACAAGGATCTGCTACTGGCACAAAGCTATCCAGAGAATACCAAATAGAGAATTAAAACTGCTATGATAATCTCTGTCTCTCTCTCTCCCCGTCGTTCCCCCCTCATTCTATCATTCTCTCCCTCTCCCTCTCCCTCTCCCTCTCTCTTTGTATTTTTATATGGGTTTACTTATAGTGATTATGCTGCACAATGTGTGGTAAATGGGCATTTTAAACAAATCATCTCAGGGTTTCAATAAAATTGGTAAGGTATTTGCTAACCAAGCATGGTGAGTTTAGAAACAAAACTCGGGCATTTCAAAAGCCCAAAAGTGCTGAAGTAAAACAATCTCAAAAAGCCCTGGCGTATGTAAAGGGGAAAAAATGAAAAGTTATGAAACATCCTCTAAATTGTTGTTTAATGCCAAGAGCACCGGAATGGGAGGCAGGGGATCTGAATTTGAATCCCATCTCTACTGCTTAACACCAGAGTGATGTTGTAAAACTCATTTAACCTCCTTAAGGCTCAGTTTCTTTTGCTGTAAAAGGAACAGATTGGACTAAGTGATCTCTAAGCACCAGTGGAGTTCTAAATGTAAGTTTATGTGAGCTTTTTCATTCAATATGGTTTCTAGCTTAAAAAAAAACTTTTATCGATTATGAAAACTCATATCTTTCATACGTCATTTATAAATTTTTATATTTGCAATAAAATACATCAGGATAACTTTTTTTTCCAAAATTAGCTTCCTGTGATTTAGTGTCATTAGCAGTAGGCATTAAAATTCACTTAAAAAGCTCTTCTTGGAAGAGTTTTATTTAAAATTAATTCTTAGCTTTCCACAATTAGAAGAATATAAGTAAAATTAATCAATGCTTTTTTTTTTCTCTCTCAGGAACATCCCTCTTTCATGCCAACCTTCTCCCATTTGTGAGTTTCTAGTGGGGGACTCCCCAAATTAGTTATGCTTTGTTCCCCTCCATATTGTGTTTCTGACTCTCTAGACATTGGCACAAGGGTCCATGGTTAGTTACCTCCGCCACCCCCACTGCTCTTCTGTAATTTAAGCTGCTTGAGTGCAGGAATTTTGTCTTTCTTTTTGTCGCAAGTTCTAAACAAATAGCAGGCTTGCCACCCTGTGTTGTCGTGAACAATGATATCAATGTGTAGAACTACAGTCTATGACAATTGGATAATTGGTCTATAATGCATTGCTGTTGTTGCATGGTCACACACCTAATATGTGTCAGAGGCCAAGTTTAAATTCTGGGTTCCTGACTCCAAACCTGTCCCTCTAGAAACTTTGCCATGATGCCTCCTATAAATTAAACAAAGCAGGAGGAGAAACACACACACACACACACACACACACACACACACACACACACACATTCATTTTATAAGATAGGTAAACCTGCAAAGTATTCTGAGAATTCTGTTCCTGGAAACCCTAAAAGACAAATTTCTATCCAAGAGGTATTCCCCTTTCCTTGCTCCAAGTATAGTAAGCTTCCTAATATGCCATGGCAAAGAGAGGAAGTTAGGTGGCACAGTGGAAAGTGTGTCCAGCCTTAAGTCTCATCTTCTTGAGTTCAAAACCAACTTCAGATACTTACTAGATGTGTGATCCTGTGTGAGTCCCTAAATCCTGTTTGCCTCGGTTTTCTCTTCTGTAAAATGAGCTAGAGAAGGAGATGGCAAGCCTCTCCAGTATCTTTGCCCAGAAAATCACAAATAGGGTCATGATTGATATGACTGAACAACAACAAAAAGAATCCATGGCAACTTTCCCAAATTCAGGACAGCACTTACAGTATATTAGGCAACCACACTCACAATTATACATATATAGAGATGTACATTGGCATGCATATTGTTGGCAGAGGCATCATCACTTAGCTGATAATGCTTATACCCATGCATAGTATTAGGTCCAATAATTTACATTGTGTATCAAGGAAAACAGGGCCCGACTGTGGAATCACTGTGGCTTAATGAATAGAAGGCTAAACTTAAAGTCATAAAGACCTGGGTTTGAATCTTGCTTTAGACACTTCATAGCTGTGTGACTCTGAACAAATAGCTTAACCTTTCTCAGCTTCAGTTTCCTCATTTGTAAAACTGATATAATAATATCTGTAGCACTTACCTCCTAGAGTATCTGGGGGTTTAAATGAAAGAATGCATGTAAGTGCATAGCAAATATTAAAGAGCTTTCAATATGAGGTAAGCATGAAACCTAGTTTAAAGCCCTCAATTCCTTTCCATACTGAAAAGCTTCTTAATATTTCCCCACACCCTGTTGAATTGGAAATACTTCGCTATGCAATTATCCAATGCCTTTTCATTTCCTAACTAATTTCAAAGCTTGAAACTCAATACCTCTTAAACACAAAAGGGAATGACTTCTCATACATTTCCCATATCCATCAAATTCTACTTTTCATGCCAATGCAGAAAACTTATGGGTCTCTGCATATTTACTTAGACTTATATTTCTCACATCTGAGTTACTCTCAAGCAGTGCAGTGGTTTATGAAGCAAAATGCCACCCTCAGTGGTTTACAAACCGAAAGGAAAATGCTTTCTGGGCAGTCAACCAAAATACTTTCATTACTGACATGATCACTCTTAAGTTAGAAATATAAAGTTAATAAAAGGAGAGCAGAGGATGGTTTCCCCATACTCTTTGTTTTTCTTTATCTGAGTGGAACCTGCAAGTGTCATTATAGTAAAGCCTGTCTTGCTGTTTCCATCACATATTCCAATTTGCAAAAATTCTATAATTCAGCTGTGAAAAATTCAATATGGGCCCATATTCCCATAACAGGTATCAGCCCAGGAGCAAGGTTTTAAAGTGGTTTAGCTTGCTCTCTCTCTCTCTCTCTCTCTCTCTCTCTCTCTCTCTGTTTTTCAGGAAGAGAAAAAGAAAATTCAAGCTTTCTGAAATATAATTGTGCTCCATCCCTGTTAAAGCATACATTTATAGTTTAATTTATGAGCTGGCACTTTGATTATAACATTCTAAACTGTTTCTATGGAATGTGTGGTCCAGAGGCTTTGAATGTTGTTTTAAGATAATGGTTTAACATAATTAACAAATTCCCAAACAAACTTCCAAAAAATCTCCAAAGAGGTAAACATCCTTTATAACAGAAGAACTTTTGTGAAGAGAAGATTGCCCAATGTGCAAATGTATTAATTCTAAAGACACATTTAAAAAAAATATTTAGATGATGAGGGCACAACCCTTCAGAAAAGAAACTCAGTTCCAGCATTAAAACTATTTTAGCTCTGGGGGGCAGAGCCAAGATGACAAAGAGGAAGCAGCAAGCTGCCTGAGCTCTCCTTCTGTTCCCTCAAAACAAACATTAAATCAAGCCTCTGGACTGATTCTGAAACTACAGAACCTGCAAAGAGACAGAGAGACACAGTCCTCCAACCAGAGATAATTTAGAAGACTTCAGGAAAAGGTCGGTCTGACTCGAGCAAAAGGGAGGCCCAGCGCAGGGCAGCAACCCAGCGCCTAGGGGGTCAGGGCAAGTCAGCAGGAGCTGCAGGCCACAGCCGAACAACTGAGGCTCCCGGAACCTGGTTCAAAAATCTGGTGGGCAAGGACAGTGGAAAAACCTACCTGCACCGGCTGGGAGGGAGACGAACGGGTCAGGCCGCATCAGACGCCGGGGTCTGGCGCCTGGCTGGTGGAGTGCAATCAGACAGGAAGTGCAGGGCAGGGGATCTCCACACACCATAAAGGCCTCAGAGTAAAACCCCAGTCACACAGCACCTATACACCTGCACAAGAAGCCCAAAACAGGGACCCTGGTGCCCCCAGAGCAGACCTCAACTTAAAGAATAAATAAATAAGCTGCAATAATGAGTAAGAAGCAAAAAAAAGCCCTCTCCGTTGAGAGCTTCTGTATCAATAGGGAAGAAGCCAACACAAACTCAGATGAGGACAATAGCCTCAAATTCTCTACATCTGAAGCCTCACAAGGGAAGGTGAATTGGTCGCAAGAACAAAAAGCCTTCCTGGAAGAGCTCAAAAAGGATTTTAAAAATCAATTGCAAGAGGTAGAAGAAAAAATGGGGAGAGAAATGAAAGCAAAACAAGAAAACTATGAAAAAAGAATCAGCAGCTTGGAAAAGGAAGCTGAAGAAAACAAAGCCTTAAAAAATTCATTTGGCCAAATGGAAAAAAAGCTGCATAATCTCACTGAAGAAAACAATACCTTAAAAATTAAAGTGAGACAGTTGGAAGATAAGGAATCCATGAGACACCAGGAATCAGTCAAGCAGAATAAAAAAAAATGATAAAATAGAAGAAAATGTGAAATACCTCATTGGAAAGACAACTGATCTGGAAAACAGATCGAGGAGAGACAATTTGAGAATCATTGGACTGCCTGAAAGCCATGACCAGAAAAAGAATCTAGACACCATATTCCAAGAAATTATTAAGGAGAACTGCCCTGATATCATAGAATCAGAGGATAAAATCATCATTGAAAGAATCCACCGATCACCTCCTGAAAGAGACCCCAAAAGGAAAACTCCAAGGAATATTGTAGCCAAATTCCAGAATTATCAGGTGAAGGAGAAAATACTCCAAGCAGCCAGAAAGAAGCAATTTAAATATCATGAAGCCACAGTCAGGATTGCTCAGGACCTGGCAGCTTCAACATTAAAGGACCACAAGGCTTGGAATACGATATTCTGGAAGGCAAAGGAGCTTGGATTGCAGCCAAGAATCTATTACCCAGCAAAAATGTGCATTTTCTTTTAGGGGAAAAGATGGACATTTAATGACATGGGGGACTTTCAATCGTTCCTGGTGAAAAGACCAGAAGTGAAGAGAAAATTTGATCTCAACATACAAGACTCAAGAGAAGTTTAAAAAGGTAAACAGAGGAGAAAAAAAAAGTTACCCTATTAGGTTAAACTGTTTATATCCCTACACAGGAAGATAATACTCATAACTCTTAAGAATTGTAAATGTATTTGGGCATAGAGAAGGACTTTATATAGAGGGTATAAATATAAATTGTCTTTAATGTGATGATACAAAAGAATTAAGGGGTTAAAAAGGGAGTCTATGGGGAGAAGAGGAAAGGGGAGGTGGAATGGGATGAATGATATCATATGAAGAGGTGGAAAAAACCTATTACAATAGAGGGAAAGAAAGGAGGGGGGAACATTGTTTCAACCCTATTCTCATTAGATTTGACTCCAAGAGGGAATAACATATACGTTCATTGGGATAAAGAAACTTAACTCATTCTTTAGGGAAACAAAAGGGGAAGGGAAAGGGGGGGAGTGATAGAATGGAGGACAAAAGCAAGGGAGAAAAGGGTAAAGAAAAGAAAGGGGGGTGATAAAAAGGGAGGGCAGATTGGGGGAGGCAGGGGTAAGAAGTAAAACATCGGTGAGGAGGAATAGGGTGAAAGATGGGGGGAAAAGTACAAAGGGGGTAAATAGAATGGAGGGGAATAGACAGTCAGTAATAATAACTGTGAATGTGAATGGGATGAACTCTGCTATAAAACGGAAGCGAATTGCAGAGTGGATTAAAAACCAGAACCCTACAATATGCTCTTTACAAGAAACACATTTGAAGCAGAGAGATACACACAGAGTAAAGGTAAAAGGCTAGAGCAGAATATATTAGGCCTTAGCTAAAGTAAAAAAGGCAGGGGTAGCAATCCTTATCTCAGACAAAGTGCAGGCAAAAATAGATCTCATTAAAAGAGATAAGGAAGGAAATTACATCTTACTTAAAGGTACTATAGATAATGAAGTAATATCAATATTAAATATGTATGCGCCAAGTGGTATAGCATCCAAGTTCTTAGAGGAGAAGTTAAATGAGTTACAAGAGGAATTAGATAGTAATACTATACTAGTGGGGGATCTGAATCTCCCCCTCTCAGAATTAGATAAATCTAGCCAAAAAATAAATAAGAAAGAAGTGAAAGAGGTGAATAGATTACTAGAAAAGTTAGACATGATAGATGTCTGGAGAAAATTGAATGGGGATAGAAAGGAATATACCTTTTTCTCAGCAGTACATGGCACATTTTCAAAAATTGACCATGTATTAGGGCACAAAAACATCATAGTCAAATGTAGAAAGGCAGAAATAGTAAATGCATCCTTCTCAGATCATGATGCAATAAAAATTACATGTAAGAAAGAGCCAGGGAAAAGTAGAATGAAAATCAATTGGAAACTAAATAATTTCATTCTAAAGAATGAATGGGCCAAACAAGAAATCATAGAAACAATCAATAACTTTATCCAAGAGAATGACAATAATGAGACAACATACCAAAATCTATGGGATGCAGCCAAAGCAGTGCTTAGGGGAAAATTTATAGCTCTAAATGCTTACGTGAATAAGAAAGAGAAAGAGGAGATTAATGAATTGGGCATGCAACTTAAAAAGCTAGAAAAAGAACAAATTAGAAATCCCCAATTAGACACTAAATTAGAGATCCTGAAAATTAAAGGAGAAATTAATAAGATTGAAAGCAAAAAAACTATAGAATTAATCAATAAAACTAAGAGCTGGTTTTATGAAAAAACCAATAAAATAGATAAAATATTGGTTAATTTGATTAAAAAAAAAGAAAGAAGAAAACCAAATTACCAGTATCAAAAATGAAAAGGGTGATGTTACCACCAATGAAGTGGAAATTAAGTAAATAATCAGGAATTATTTTGCCCAACTGTATGCCAATAAATTTGACAATCTAAATGAAATGGATGAATATTTACAAAGATACAAACTGCCCAGGTTAACTGAAGAGGAAATAAAATCCTTAAATAAACCCATATTAGAAAAAGAAATTGAACAAGCTATTAATGAACTCCCTAAGAAAAAATCCCCAGGGCCAGATGGGTTTACGGGAGAATTTTACCAAACATTTAAAGAACAATTAATTCCAATATTATACAAATTATTTGGAAAAATAGGTGAAGAAGGAGTTCTACCAAATTCATTTTATGACACAAATATGGTGGTGATACCAAAACCAGGCAAAGCAAAAACAGAGAAAGAAAATTATAGACCAATTTCCCTAATGAATATTGATGCTAAAATCTTAAATAAGATATTAGCAAGGAGATTACAGCAAGTGATCACCAGGATAATACACTATGACCAGTGGGATTTATACCAGGAATGCAGGGCTGGTTCAACATTAGGAAAACTATTAACATAATCAACCACATCAATTAGAAAACCAACCAAAATCATATGATTATCTCAATAGATGCAGAGAAAGCTTTTGACAAAGTACAGCACCCATTCCTAATAAAAACACTAGAGAGTTTAGGAATAGGGGGAGCTTTCCTTAGAATAATAAACAGTATCTACCTAAAGCCATCAGCAAGTATTATATGCAATGGAGATAAATTAGAGGCCTTCCCAATAAGATCAGGGGTGAAACAGGGATGTCCATTATCACCCCTATTATTTAATATTGTCCTAGAAATGTTAGCTTTAGCAATCAGAGAAGAGAAAGGAATTAAAGGAATTAGAATAGGCAAGGAGGAAACAAAACTATCACTCTTTGCAGATGATATGATGGTATACTTAAGGAATCCTCGAGAATCAACTCAAAAATTACTTGAAACAATTAACAACTTTAGCAAAGTAGCAGGATATAAAATAAATCCACATAAATCATCAGCATTTCTATACATGACCAACAAAGTCCAACAGCAAGAGAGAGAAAGAGAAATTCCATTTAAAGTAACGGTAGGTAATATAAAATACTTGGGAGTCTACTTCCCAAGAAAAACCCAGGAACTCTATGAACACAACTACCAAACACTCTTCACACAAATCAAATCAGATCCAAATAATTGGAAAGATATCAATTGCTCATGGATAGGCAGAGCTAATATAGTAAAAATGACAATACTGCCTAAATTAATTTGCTTATTCAGTGCCATACCAATCAGGCTACCTAAAAATTATTTTATAGAGCTATTAAAAATAATAAAAAAATTAATCTGGAAAAACAAAAAATCAAGAATATCCAGGGAAATAATGAAAAAAAATTCACAGGAAGGTGGGTTAGCGGTACCAAACCTGGAACTTTACTATAAAGTGGCAGTCATCAAAACTATCTGGTACTGGCTAAAAAATAGAGTGGTAGATCAATGGAATAGGCTAGGCTCAGGAAATGCAGTAGTAAATTACACTAGTAATGTAGTGTTTGATAAAGCCAAAGACTCCTCCAGCTTCTGGGATAGGAACTCAGTATTTGACAAAAACTGCTGGGAAAACTGGAAGATAGTATGGCAGAAATTAGGCATAGACCAACATCTTACACCTTATACTAAAATAAGGTAACAATGGATACATGATTTAGACATACGAGGTGATAACATAGGTAAATTAGGAGATAAAGGAATAGTGTACCTATCAGATCTTTGGAAAGGAGAACAGTTTTTGACCAAACAAGAGATAGAGTATATTATAAAATGAAAAATGGATGATTTTGATTATATTAAATTAAAAAATTTTTGTACAAACAGAAGCAATGCATCCAAAATTGGAAGGGAGGCAGAAAACTGGGAAACAATTTTTGAGGCCAGTGCTTCTGATAAAGGCCTCATCTCTAAAATATATTGGGAATTAAATCAAATTTATAAGAATCCAAGTCATTCCCCAATTGAGAAATGGTCAAAGGATATGAACAGGCAGTTTTCTGATGAAGAAACCAAAGCTATCTATTCCCATATGAAAAAATGCTCTAAATCTCTAATGATTAGAGAGATGCAAATTAAAACAACTCTGAGGTGCCACCTGACACCTATCAGATTGGCTAAAATGACAAAAAAGGAAGATAATAAATGTTGGAGAGGCTGTGGGAAAATTGGAACACTAATGCATTGTTGGTGGAGCTGTGAACTGATCCAACCATTCTGGAGAGCAATTTGGAATTATGCCCAAAGGGCAATAAAGCTGTGCATACCCTTTGACCCAGCAATTCCACTTTTAGGTCTTTTGCCCAAAGAAATCATGGAAGGGGGAAAGGGACCCACATGTACAAAAATATTTGTAGCTGCTCTTTACGTGGTGGCAAGGAATTGGAAGTTGAGGGGGTGCCCATCAATTGGGGAATGGCTGGACAAGTTGTGGTATATGAATACAATGGAATACTATTGTGCTGTAAGAAATGATGAACAGGAAGAGTTCAGAGAAACCTGGAGGGTCTTACGTGAGCTGATGATGAGTGAGATGAGCAGAACCAGAAGAACATTGTACACAGTATCATCAACATTGAGTGTTGACCTACTGTGATGGACTATATTCTTCTCCCCAATACAATGGTACAGAAGAGTTCCAGGGAACTCATGATAGAAGAGGATCTCCAAATCCAAGAAAAAAAAAGAAAGAAAGAACTGTGGAGTATAGATGCTGATTGAACCATATTATTTCTTTTGTTTTGGGTGCTGTTGTTATTTTTTTCTATTTTGAGGTTTTGCATCACTGCTCTGATTTTTTCTCTTGTAACAGGATTAATGCAGAAATAGGATTAATGTTATTATGTGTATATATATATATGTGTGTGTATATATCTATATCTCTATCTATATGTATAGAGATATATAGATATAACCTATATCAGATTACCTGCTGTCTAGGGGAGGGGGGAGGGAGGGGAGGGAGGGAGAAAAATCTGAAATTGTAAAGCTTGTATAAACAAAAGTTGAGAACTATCTTTACATGTAACGGAAAAAATAAAATACCTTATACATTAAAAAAAAAAAAAAACTATTTTAGCTCTGACCAAGGAATGCCTTGCTCAAATTATGCACCATCTCTCCCACTCCAACTATAGGTCTATTGGGTAAACATGAACATAAGGTAGCCAGAAGAATTTTCCAGTTTGGCCAATTTACTAGTAAAACCAGTAAGAAAATTGGCCAAAACTACTGGTTTTAGTTATGTGTGGCAAAACTGGTTGAACTAAAAATCCTACTTGGTTCTAAACATCATATTATTTGTAAGCCAGTTGGAAATAAAATAGTTATTATTAATACCCTTAAGAGTAATTTCCAGGTTTCATTCCCCCAATCCTATTTACTTCAACTTATAATATTTTATTTTTATGATCAAAATATAAATGAATATGTATATTTAAATATGAAATTAAAGCATTACTGTATTCAAGTATAAATACTAAATTATATTACTATAATAAGCTTATTATACAATTTTATAAGCTGTAATAGTTTAGATTACATTAAGAACTCTATGATACCATTTATATATGTATACACACACATATGATACATATATATGGATGCATGCATGCATTGATACAAATGTCTATATATGAACATTTATATAAACATAGCTGATAAAGATATCTACATATAGATATATGAAATATATTTAATATAGGATTGAGTCAAATATACCAAATATCTTGAAAATAAGTGGTTATGTCCTCAAGGGTAGTAACCTTGATTTATACATTTTTCTGTAACCTCCAAATTACTTGTAAGGGTTCTTCTCTGTTGGATGGTAAGGCTCCAATTATACAGGGATATCCTTAGGGAGTAGAGTTCATCAGTAGTATTCTCAGGGAAGGCATCTCTCCACTTCTTCACAGAAGCAACAAACAATTGTAGTGGAACACTGAAGGTATTGTCATATTCTGTGTAGTTTTGCTGAAGTATTCTTTGACTTTTTTTATTCTTTACTGTAAGGGAGAACTGCCTGGGGTGGGGAGGGATGGAGAAGGCAACATTAGGAAATGTTGGTGATATAAAAAGACATCACCAAGAAGATTAAGCATTCTCAGAGATGTAGCAAAGACTTTCTAAACATGGATTTTCATCACAATAACTCTCTCTAAAGTCTAGATGGCTAGGGTCCTCTTTCACAGAAAGCATGTGCACAGATACATCCACATAACCATAGGTATACATACTGTAACTCCTTTGGCAATCACCAGAACAACCACTCAGCCTCCACAATAATACCACCTTGTCATATCAAACAGCTTCAGCTTATTCCTCCAATGTTCTTTGGTCATTCTCAATTTCTACACAAATCCACAGAATAGAACAGCAAATTTCATTTAAGATCATCCTGCCAGCAGTGTTTCTTTTCATCAATTTGGGTATACTGAGAAGACATTGTGGTACTTTTGAAGGAAGTGAGTATTACATTTGACCTTAGATGGCCCGAGTTTGAATCATGACTTTGCTATACCTTGCCCTAATCTCTCTGGGCTTCATTTTTATTTTTTCATCAGTGAAGTGGAGGAGAGAGATACAGAGTGGGTGACTTCCAAGGTCTTTTGTAGCTCTAAATCTATGATCCAAAGTACGCATGGCATAGTTGTTCTCAGTAGCAGTGGCAGTAACCTCAGGGAACTGCCCAGAGATGTAGGAACATAGTGCCATCTGAACCTTCTCAAATATCTACATTCACCATTACTTGTTTCTTGTAAATTCCACTATGGGACGGATACCTCCCTTATAGGACTGACCCTTCATCTGTTTTTCACTATATTAGGGGTGATAATACCAACCCAAGGATTAATTCTTTTTTTTTTTAAGTGAGGCAATTGGGGTTAAGTGACTTGCCCAGGGTCACACAGCTAGTAAGTGTTAAGTGTCTGAGGCCGGATTTGAACTCAGGTATTCCTGACTCCAGGGCCGGTGCTCTATCCACTGCGCCACCTAGCTGCCCCCCGCTGCCCCCCCCCAAGGATTACTTCTAATGAAAGTGCTTCATAAACCTCAAAAAGGGATGGGAACGGGGCGGCTAGGTGGCGCAGTGGATAGAGCACCGGCCCTGGAGTCAGGAGTACCTGAGTTCAAATCCGGCCTCAGACACTTAGCACTTACTAGCTGTGTGACCCTGGGCAAGTCACTTAACCCCAATTGCCTCACTAAAAAAAAAAAAAAAAAGGGATGGGAATATGGATAGAGATAGAGATATGAATTTTACCTGAATGTGGAAACTCTCCCTACCAATGTAGACCAATAACTTTGAAGCTTAGAATTGTAGTTTCCTAGAGCATCCAGGGCTTTACCGTGGTCACACAGTCAGTATGTGTCAGAAGCAAGATTTGAACCAAAATATTCTTGGCATTGAGGTCAGTACTTTCTCCAATCCATGCTGCTTCTCTGAACTCTTAAATTTAAGCTATCATTATTACTACAACCATTATGATTTTACTGACAGTTTCTACCCAGTAAATTGATTTATATGGTACCTGTAAAGGGACTCTTTAAGGACAATGGAGATATAGCTTTATGGTTCACATTTGCTATAGTTTTCTTTCAATTTCTGAAGTATCTGCTCTTCAAAACAGATTATTTCAGAAAAACCTTCGGGATAGTTTATTTTTCTTTTCTTCTTTTCCCTTTCCTTTCCTTTCTTCTTTCTTTGTCTTCCTTCCTTCCTTTCTTTCTTTTTTTTTTCAGGACAATGGGAGTTAAATGACTTGCCCAGGGTCACACAACTAGTAAGTATCTGAGGCCAGATTTAAACTCAGATCCTCCTGAATCCAGGGCCAGTGCTTTATCCACCGCACCTCCTAGCCACCCCTGATATTTTAAAAACTGAACAATTTTATTAATCTCACAAGTGTTAAAGTGCACTGCTCTTATTATACCCCTTCATGAATCTATCAAGTTTATTTTTCTTTTTCTGAGGGGGCAGGGTTAACATAGCTTAGCAAAATGGAATTCAGCAAAAGAAAAGAAAAGAAAGGAAAAGAAAAGAAAAGAAAGGAAAACAAAAGAAAAGAAAAGAAAAGAAAAGAAAAGAAAAGAAAAGAAAAGAAAAGAAAAGAAAAGAAAAGAAAAGAAGAGAAGAGAAGAGAAAAGAAAAGAAAAGAAGGAAAAATAATTTTGTGCCAGGATGGTCCTTAGTGTAACAGTAAATCCAAAAGTGCATTTATCCGAGCCTTGGTCAGTGAGTTAGCTCAACGGCCACAACATAGAAAGAATGAGACCTTGGTTTGTTAGAGGCTATGTGAACACAATGGAAGCTTTGCAGGACCTGCCAAGCTGGATAAGCTTCAAGAACAGCCCTGTTGTCCAAAGACCAGCCTAGTAACATTCAAAAGGGCTTATCAGTAAGAAGCTGGCCACTGGTTAATGCAGTTTTTTATTAAAAAGAACTCATAAAGGCTCATTTATTTTCCCTTTCCTATCTTTCATTACCTTTATCTTCCCTATAATTGTCAAGGGCCTTTGTGATTGATTAATTGATGAACTATTGACAAAAGTATGAAGGAATACCCTATTGGATGAAAAATTGCATTTATTAAACTAGCAAACAAACATTCACCCAAAATAAAATAAATGAAAGGAGATGGTACAAACAAAACAAGACTCTGGAGTTGGGGGACCTGGATTTGTGTCATACCAATGATATTTTCTAGCTGTGTGACCTTGGTAAACTTCCTTAACAACTGTGTAATTTAAGATTCTAAATGTGGATTCTAATCTGTTCCCCCAGTTTTGGGGAAAACTGACTAAAATCACTGATAAAATGAGTTTAGGTTTTTAAGGGTTTATTGGAAAATAGAAAGAAAAAGATTGAGAACAGAATTCCAACAGCCTGGCATTCCTATCTTTCCTCAGATTTCCTGTGAAGTCCTCTGCTGCCACCACCACCATCAAGTCAGGAACCCAAAAGAGAGAGAGCTCTCCACGCAGGCTCCCTTTCCTCCTTCCTGTCTCCTCCCAGAAAATAGGAGGCTCCTCAAGTTGATTGGCTGGTAGCCTTGATAGACAGCACCCATGAGTAAACGTCATTTCCTGATGCCAAGGAAAAGCCACAATGCCTCTGAGGCATTTTCCTCATGGTAGAGCTTTCCCACAGCAAGTCTCCAGTAGGTGGCATCATTCTTATCATTATACCACCCTAGGATCAGTTCACAGCTCCACCATTAGTGTTCCAATTTTTCTACAGCCTCTCCAACATTTATTATTTTCTTCATGTTAACCAGTCTGATAGGTGTGAGGTGGTACCTCAGAGTTGTTTTAAGTTGCATTTCTCTAATTAATAGTGATTTAGAGCATTTTTTCATATGACAAAAGATAGCTTTGATTTCTTCATCTGAAAACTGCCTGTTCATATCCCTTGACCATTTCTCAATTGGAGAATGACTTCCATTCTTAGAAATTTGATTTAGTTGCCTATATATTTTATAAATGAGGCCTTTATTAGAAATACTGGCTGTAAAAATTGTTTCCCAGCTTTCTGCCTCCCTTCTAATTTTGGCTTGCATTGCTTCTGTTTCTACAAAACCTTTTTAATTGAATGTTATCAAAGCCATCCATCTTGTATTATATAATATTCTCTATCCCTTGTTTGTACATAAATACTTTTCCTCTCCATTAATCTGAGAGGTACACTACTCCTTCCTCTCCTAATTTGCCTATGGCATCACCTTTTATGTCTAAATCATGTATCCATTTTGACCTTATTTTAGTATAAGGTGTAAGATGTTGGTCTATACCTAGTTTCTGCCATACTATCTTCCAGTTTTCCCAGCAGTTTTTGTCAAATACTGAGTTTCTATCCCAGAAGCTGGAGACTTTGGGTCTATCAAACAGTAGATTACTATAGTCATTTACTACTATGTGTCTTGTGCCTAACCTATTCCATTGATCCACCACTCTATTTCTTAGCCAGTACAAAATAGTTTTGATGACTGCTGCTTTATAGTAACTTCAGATTTGGTAGGGGCAGAGCAGATTTTTCAAAGTAACAATCAATAGATCAGTGAGGTCTCTTTCCCCCTTGCAACTTGTACCTTTTTTCTTGTGTTAGCAATCAGCCAAGCCTCTGCCATCAGTCACAATATGAATCAAGAAACTGTGAATTAAAAAAAAAACATTGAACCCCACTTCTGCTCCTTGAAAACCAACTCAATATACAGAGGCACACATCATGAGCCCCAACTAGGAGGGCTATCTACAAAGGGCAGTATACTTGACATACCTTATAAATGAATGCTATGCTATTTTTACAGAGAACAGAATATTCTGTTCTGTGGTCTTGCTTCCTAAGTGCAACATATAAAGCCCATGTATGTGTGCTAAATCATGTCCTCTATAACTAAATGTTCTTAGATGCAAAATAGAAGGAAAAACACTAACTTTTTTCCATAGTCAGACAGAGTGAAAGAAGAAAGGAAATTAATTGATGGGCTGTAAA
The DNA here is from genome assembly GCF_019393635.1 of Dromiciops gliroides. Taxonomy (NCBI): domain Eukaryota; kingdom Metazoa; phylum Chordata; class Mammalia; order Microbiotheria; family Microbiotheriidae; genus Dromiciops; species Dromiciops gliroides. The sequence goes on along the minus strand of NC_057861.1, from coordinate 689,448,475 downwards.
ATACTATGCCTATAGTAATGAGTGTGACAAATTATCCTTCTAACTCTAAGTCTATGATGAGCCAGGGTAAGTAAATCGCAGTCAGAGAGCAAGGAGCTCCTGGGTATCATTTCATGCTTGAAAAGAGACAATTTACAAGTGGTGCCCTGAGGCTGGAGAAGAGTTGATTTCCATCATGAGTTAGACAACTTTATTCCCTGAGGGCACTTTATTCACCCATTCTTCACAAAATGACTATGATTATGATTTACCATCAGTGTCAGAGGCAGTATCACGCTACCTAAACAAACTCCTCCCTGGTCTCTCCTCCACACCCTTTGCTCTCCCACTAATGTACTTAACCTCACTCCTCACCCTGGCTACAAACATAAGATTGATACTTAACTTTGCCTAAGTGTTACCTGCACCTAGCCTGTCTTCATTCATTGTCTGATAAGTTTCTAGAGAGCAGAGAGCAGAAATAATTGGTTTTGTATCACCCAGGTGAGTAAGCACCATACTCAATTAGGTGTTTAATAGAGGCTTGCCGATGATGCTTTTATGCTCCATAATTGATGCTGCTTTTCTTTGGTAAGTATCCTGATTACTATTTAATATTTATCAATAAATAGCCATCCTGTATTAGATATTAAGTGTTCTCTCCTCACCTCAACACCTATCTCTATTTATTAATTGCTAATTAATTCACTTAACTGAATCCATCTAGTTTTCTACCTGTTATAGTGGTACTGTGCCAAAAGACTTTTCCCAATGCCCTCCAAAACACACAGGCACTACCTTTAAAAGCCTCAGAGATTCCCAGTTTGAGACCTCCTTGTATCATAAAAAGAAATGGGTAAGTCCCTAGTTGGGTTTCAGGCTAATTTTTCACTGATGCCCAAACATTTTCCTATGGAACATAATGATAATTCGCCATCATTAATCTTAGCAGGTCTCCCAGCTCTAGCCCTTGTAAGAGTTTATATATCCATTTGGCTGCAGGGCACATTATAACACTGTTTAAAATCTTCTTTTTTAATTAAGTCTGTCAAGCTTTTGGAGAACCTTTAGGACCTTGTTTTCTTGATGCCAAAATGCATAATGCCAATGAATGCACTAATCACATCCATCACTTTTATTCAATTTGATTTGAAATTATGATAGAATAAAATCCAAACTAGGTCAGAACAATGACACATCTGCCTCAGTGTTTTTATTTTGAGGATGCTGTGTGGGAAGGCATTGTGGCCTTCTATATTATGATGGCATATAGAGGAAGGTGGGATGGAGGGGTCCTGATTTCATGGCACGACTCCAAATTTTACTAGCTCTAATAAAATGATTAAATCCCTGAACCTCATATGTTTCCTCATCTTTAAAATTCTAGCATAGACAAAAACACCAGAAAGGTAAACTTCTCACCCATAAAATCCAACCTCCTAACTAAAGACATGGTATAAGTGGAATCAACACAACCTTCCAGGCTTGTGCTTTAGGGTACAGTTGTAGAAGTGACTGCTGTTCCTGAAAGCATTGATTCAATGTGAACCACACCAGCAAAGATCACACAAGAAGTGGCACACTGATTCTGCTCAGTCATACAAAGAAAAAAGAGAAAAAATGGGAAAGGAAGAGGAAGGGCAGAAGAGCAGGACAATGCAAAGAACAAAATAAAACCATCTAATTGAGGGGTTCGTGTAGATAGAAGGGAAACCTCTGCCTGACAGAAAGCTGAATAGAAACTAAGATAAGAGCACTCATTTCAATCTAGTATTTGTTCTGGGTAAGGCTCCACTTTGTTGGGAAGTTCATCGATTGAGGAATGTTTGAACAAGTTGTGGTATATGATTGTGATAGAATACTATTGTATTATAAGAAATGATGAGCTCAATGACATTAGAAAAACATGGTTAGATTTGTACAAAATAACAAAGAGTGAAAGGAATAGAACAAAGTAGGGCTTTTTAAGGTTTTGTTTTTTTTTTTTTTTACCATCAACCCCTCTTTGAGAAATTGTTTTTGGGACTCTGGCTATATAGATATATAAAATAGGTAAACAAATCAAATATTTACTGCCAAATTTTTCACGTATGCCACATTCACTTACACAACCCTTTACCCACAATTTAAGAAATTTTGATATACAGTAACAACAATATCGTTTTAAGAACAACTTTGAGTGACTAAGCCATTTTGACTATTATAAATACCTAATTTTGCTATAAAGGAAGACACTAGAGAAAGAACTAATAAATAGAAGCATGTATAGAATAGTTTTACAGACACACATATATATGTGTGTGTGTGTATACATATACATATATATATACATATATATATATATATATACATACAAACATATATATTCAGCAAGGAGAATGACCTTTAATGATGAAATAACAACAGTTTGAATAACTCAGAATTACTTTTGAGCCACCAGACAATAGAGGATAAAATGGAATAGTAGATACTCTGAACAGCAAAGATCAAACTATAAACAAAAACAGTATTCCCTGCAACCACAAATGAGACATAAATGAAAATCATAATAATCATATATGAAAATGCACATCTAACTAAAAAAGAGACATTTGAGTCATTTCTGGTGTTTAACAATGAAGAAATAAGGTAGAGTCAAGATGGCAGAAGAAAGGCAGTGACTTATATGAGCTCTCTTCAAGATCCCTCCAAATACCATCAAATAATGCCATGAGACAATTCCTGGAGCAGGAAAGGTCTGTTGTACCTGGGTGAGAGTGGAGCACAATCCAGCCCATTCCTCACCAGGGCAGACCCAGCCCCAGCACAGACTTAGCCAAAACCCCAGCAAATCAGCAGCAGACCTTGGGAGCCTTTGAATCAACAACAACAGCACCTGCTTCTGGAACTCAATCCACAGATGGTAAAGAGGTCGAACAATTGGCCAGAAGGAGTTTACAGGGATCTCTTTGCTAGCACTGAGGCACAAATCTGTTGTTTGGCCTATCCTTGGATATAGGTCACAGGCAGAAAATCAGGCCTCTGGTTGAATACAGACCAGAGCACAGGCCAGGAGAGTAGTACTCATACCTCTCATTAAATCATACCACATTGGAAGAACTAAAAAGTTACAAATTCCCAGAAGTATCTCTGAAAACAACTGCACAAATCCCTGAAGCTTGGCACAGTGTACCCTCCACCCAAGAGGCAGTGTCCCACTTTGACAAAGATTTAAAAGTCAAGAAATAGGCTGGGAAAATGAACAAACAGGAAAAAAATGCTGACAAAGGAAAGTTTCTATGGTGACAAGGAAGATCAAAATACATTATCAGAAGAAGATAACAAAGTCAAAGCTTCTACATCCAAAGTTTCTAAAAATATATGAATTGGTCTCAGGCCATAGAAGGGCTCAAAAAGGACTTTGAAAATAAAATAAGAGAGGTAGAGGAAAAATGAAAAGAGAAATGAGAGTGATACAAGAAAATCATGAAAAAATAAACATCTTGGTAAAGGAGACACAAAAAAATTCTGAAGAAAATAACATCTTAAAAAACAGATTAGGTCAAATAGTAAAAGAGGTAAAAAAAGACAATGAGGAAAAGATTGCCTTGAAAATCCAAATTGGCCAAATGGAAAAGGAGGTACAAAAGCTCTTTGAAGAAAATAAATCCTTAAAAATTAGGACTGAGCAAATGGAAGCCAATGACTTTACAAGAAATCAAGGAACGTTAAAGCAAAATCAAAAGAATGAAAAAAAAATGGAAAGGAATGTGAACTATCTTATTGGAAAAACGACTGATTTGGTAAATAGATCCAGGAAAGATAATTTAAAAATTAAGGGATTTTCTGAAAGCCATCATGAGAAAAATATCCTACACATCACCTTCCAGGAAATTGTCAGGGAAAATTGACCTGATATTCTAGAATCAGAAGGTAAAATAGAAATTGAAGGAATCTACCAATCAACTCCTGAAAGAAATCCTAAAATGAAAACTCTCAGGAATATTATAGCCAAATTCCAGAGTTCCTCGGTCAAGGAGAAAATATTGCAATCAGCCAGAAAGAAAAAAATTCAAGTATTGTGGAGCCACAGTCAGGATAACACAAGATTTATCAGCTTCTACATTAATGTAGTATGATATTCTAGAGGGCAAAGGAATTGGGTCTACAACAAAGAATCACCTACCCAGCAAAACTGAGTATACTTCAGGGGGAAAAATGGGAATTTAGTGAAAGGGAGGAATTTCAGGCATTATTCACCCAACCCCACCCCATCCCAGGCAATCTTGATGAAACGATCTTAGCTGAATAGAAAATTTGACTTTCAAATCCAAGACTCTAGAGAAGCATTGAAAGGTAAACAGGTTAAAAATCATAAGGGATATTAGAAGGTTAAACTGTTTACATTCCTTAATGGGAAGATTATACTTGTAACTAGAAGATTTTTCTCATTATTGGGGCAGATAAGTGGAGTGTATTTTGATAGAGGGCACAGGTGTAAGTTGAGCATGAAGGAGTGATATCTTTAAAAAAATAAAATTAAAGGGTGAGAGAGGAATACACTGGGAGAAATGGAAAAGGAGAGGTAGAATGCGGTAAAGTATCTCACATAAAAGAAGCAAGAAAAAGCTTATAGTGTGGAGAGGAAAATGGGGGAGGTGCTGGGGAGTGAGTGAACCTTACTTTCATTGGAATTGGCTCAAAGAGGGAATAACATACACACTCAGGTATAGTAATCTATCTTATCCTGCAGGAAAGTAGGAGGGGAAGGGGATAAGGCAGGGAGGTAACAGAAGGGAGGGAAGATTGAGGGAAGGAGCTATCAGAAGCAAAACACCTTTGAGGAGGGAAAGGGTGAAAGCAGATAGAGAATAGAGTAAGTGACATGGGGAGGGGGTAGGATGGAGAGAAATTCAGTTAGCAATAATAAATGTGGAAAGATTTTAAAGCAGGTTTGTCTGATAAAGGCCTCATTTCTCAAACACATAGAGAACTGAGTCAAATTGTCAAAATAAGAGCCAATCCCCAATTGATAAATGATCAGAAGATATGAACAGTTTTCAGATGAAATAATTAAAGCAATCTATGGCCATATGAAAAAAAAATATTAGAAAAATGAAAGCCAAAACAATTCTGGGGTACTACCTCATACCTATTGCATTAGATAATAGGACAGCAGAGGAAAATGACAAATGTTGTAGGGGATATGGGGAAAATGAGACATTAATGCACAGTTGATGGAGTTGTAAACTCATTCAAACATTCTGTAGAGCAATTTGCAACTATGGCCAAAGGGCTATAAAACCATGCATATTCTTTGACCTAGTAATTTCACTACTAAGTCAGTATCCAAAAAGAGATAAAAAACCAAAAAGTTAAAGAAACTATATGTACAAAAATATTAATGGCAGCCTTTTTCTGGTGCAAAGAATTAGAAATTGAGGAGATGCCCATCTATTGGGCAATAGCTGAACAAATTGTTATATGACATTATGATGGAACACTATTGTAGTATAGGAAATGATGAGTAGGATGCTTTTGGGAAAAACTTGGAAAGACATATAAATTGATGCAAAGTGAAACGTTCTGTATCCAAATTAACAGCACTATTGTGAGATGATCAGCTGTGAGTGACTTGGCTATTCTCAGCAAAGCCCTATGATCTAGGGCAACTCTGAAGGACGTATTAAAAATGTGCCCCATCTCCAGAGAAAGAACTGATGGTGTCTGAATACAGATCAAGGCATATTTTTTTCTACTTTCTTTTTCCTATGCTTTTTTTTTGTCTCTCTTTTTTCACAATATGACTAATGTGGAAATGTTACATGACTACACATGTATAATTTATATTGAAATGCTTGTATTCTTAAGGTGGGGGTGGGGAGGGAGTGAGGAAGAGAATTTGGAACACAAAGTTTTAAAAATGGACGTTAAAAGTGGTTTTACATGTAATTGAGGGGAAAATAAAGTTCTAAATAAATCATAAAAAAGAAGAAACAATGATCAAAACATTTGGCTCATATGTATGGCAAGTCAGATAAACAGAAGAAGGTATTTAGGCACAGCATTCAAGGAAAGAGATATTAAAAATAACCAGTTCATTGCTGCAGCCTATTATTTAAATAAAACATAAAAGAAAATGAATTAGAGATAAAGGAAAGGAAAAGGAGAGAAAAGAACAAAATATTGAAGGGAAACTTAAAACCTTTAAAAGGGAAGAAAAAAGAACTGGGATAATAAGCTGTGTGGATGAACTCCATTGTTCCCCTGTAAGTAAATCAGTATATTTTATGTAAGAGATAACATGAAGATATTTTCAAAAGGGGATTTATGAGGGCTGGACAGAAGGGAGTCAGTGATGCATATTTCTCTAGTTCTTAGATGGGCAAAGAAGGAGATTATTCACTTCTATGTTAAATGTTATGTCATCAAATATGATCTTTGTCTCCTCTTTGTAATTTTTATTTCTTTGGTTTCTTTCTCTTATTACTATTGCTAACATCTAGAATTAAGTCAAATAACATTCAGTAGTGATGATTATGAGAAACATGAATGAAAAAATGGGAGTAATGTCATTTCATTCCCACTTTGGAATCCAAATTCCCACCCAGGGAACTATAAACATGCAACTATAATAATAAAAGCAAGAGCTTAAAAAATACACTTTTTTTGTTCTGCATGGCAATGAGGGTTAAGTGACTTGCCCAGTGTCACACAGCTAGTAAATGTCAAGTGTCTGAGATGGGATTTGAATTCAGGTCTTCCTGAACCCAAGGCCATGCTTTATTCCCTGTGCTACATAGCTGCCCCTACACACTTTCATATCCACTCCACTTCCCATCACCCTAGCACTTACAAATAATATAATTCCACTTAGAGGATCATGATATCATTGAATTTAGTCATGGAATAGATCTTGGAGCTCATTTATCACTTGATCAACAAACACTAAAATAAAATGCCTCCTATGTATGAGAGATTATGCTAGGCACTGGGAATACAAACATAAAGAATTAAACAATCCCTACTCTCAAGGAGCTTCTATTTTAATGAGAGAAGCCTAGTTCAGGCCACTCATTTCAAAGATGAGAAAGATGAGGAGCAGAAAAGATAAATGATTTGCCAAAGGTCACTAGTCTTCAAAATCCAGTATTTTGATTCTAGGTAGTGTTTGCTTCACTCCACTCCTAATTTCTGCCTGCTTGTTATCTATATATTATATGCCTCTCATTTCTTCCTCATCCAAACTTTCTTTGATCCTACTGGTAGGAATATATATTTCTGTGTCTGTGTATATATGCATATATATGCATATACATGCATGCATGCATACACACATACATATTAAAATAAACAAGAGCATATATATGCATATATTATTTATACATACACATATATTAACATATACACATGCACATATATGCATATATTATTTATTTATATTATTTATATGCATATTCATGTGAGATTTAAAATTGGATACAAGAGCATTAAACTCCCCTTTAACCTTTCCTTTATTTATCTCCCAGACCAGTAATTGGAAGAAGCCTCTGATCTTTAGTTAGGGCTTTTATTGTTTTGGAATTACAAGGTGATATAGATTAGAGAGATAGGAAAGTAGAAATACAAATAAGTAGTCTTAGATCTAAGCTTAGTCTATATTCTGTATAGAACTCACCAAAAACCCAAGCCCACCTCTGAGGTTGAGAACCACATCAAGCACATGCTGTTTTGGAGAACCAGGCCGAGTTGAACCTGAGTCAGTGTCTGTGTGTGCAGAGCAAGCCAGAGGGTGAGGAGAGCAGAAAAAGACATCACTTCCGTTCTCTCCTTGCCTTTTAAGCTCGCACCCCAGAAGTAGAGTGCTTAGCAGACAGACTGGCGGTTCGTCACAGTCTCCTCCCCGAAAGGGTGGTCCTTCAAAAAACTGGCGTATTTCAGTTATCGCTAACCGACTGTTAAAAAACATTCACTTTTTTACCACATTCATAAGGAATAAGAATACATAAGAATATGGGTCACACTTCACCAAGACTGTTTGAATGGTATTGAATAACTATACAAGTCATTTATCTTTGCATTCTTTTTTTAAAAATCTAACAGTTCATATTTGAATCAAAGTAGGAAGAATGTTGCATAGTCAGTTGTATTCAATGGTACCTATAATTTGGTGATTTGATGTATATAGGAAGGCTAGTGTGCAATGAGTTTCATACAATCCCTTGATTCTCTTCAAATAAACTCAAAGTCAAAATGTATGGAGACAACAGGGAAAGTTCAGGTAAATTAAGCTTATTTTATGTTTGATATCATTTCCTTTCCATCAGTAATAATAGTTTATATGTAGCTCTATGTGGCTTATAAAACATCTGTCATACATCTCATTTGTTTTTCAATCTGAGAGGTGGAGAGTGTTTGTTATTTGTTCCCATTTTATAAAAAAGGAAACTGAGTATCAGGTTAAATGGCTTGCCCAAATTCACATAGGTAGTAAATGGTACAAATGAGACCAGCATGTAGGTCTTCTGAAACCAGATCCATCACTCTTTCAACTAGATTTCCACAGTCCCCACCAGTCTACATATTTAGATGCTAGCACTCCTGGGAAGACAAGTTTTGTAGGTGTGCAATTTCTAGAGTAAGCTAATTGCAAAAGTTAGGGGGAAATGAGCAGTTGCATGTCTTCATTAAATCAAAATCCTAGTTATTGACAAATGAAAGTTGCCTCAACTGAAGAACTAGCTGAATAATTCAGAAAAAAAAGGTAATTCAGGATTTCTTGTTATTTTGTTCTATTTCCTCAGTAATATTTCATGAGAAAATGTCAAATGTTCCAACACATAGCAGAAAGAACATTGAGTCAGGCATCTGAGGACTTCCTTTTGAATCCTGATTCTGATGATACTGTTTTGAATTTCAACGAGTGACCTCTCAGTGGACCTCAGTTTCCTCACCTATATAATCATCTCTAGCCCACTCCAAATCTATGATTCTGATAATCAAGTTCCAAATTCATATTTCCAACAAACTGTATGTAGTACATGTACCTGGCTATTACTTCAATCCCTGTTATTCTATGATTTGGTAATTTTTTGAAGGCATATTTACCATTTTGGTTGACTAAATAAAGTCTGAAGGAATTATCCTGGCATTCAAAGCTCTTCATAATCTGATTCCAATATTCCTTGTAATATTCACCTTCAATTTGCATACTCCAGCTAAATCTAACTACCTGTCACTATGCAAATTCATGCCATACTTTCCCCCCCCCCCCCACCCCTGTGCCTTTGAAGATAAAGTTCCTTACACCTAAAATATCCTCCCTATGGGCAAAATCTCTATTGAAATCCTACTTATCCTTCTTCTAAGTCTAGCTCAAATTTACCTCTCTGTAGTTTAATCCTTCTAACCAAAAAAAAAAAAACTTTTGAGATATTTTTAGCACTCTTTGATCCCCTTATACATTTATCATTTCTTACTTTGTATCCTAATAACTTGTGTGCATTCCTTCCTCCAAAATGGTTGTATTCTGACACTTTGCATTCTCAAAAGTTATGCCAGGGATATTCAATCTTTGGCATGTCCAATCAAGCAGAAAGGCTTCTTGTATAGGCCCAGCAATGAGCAATACACCCGATTGATGAATATAAATTAACTAACCAGATTTTTGTGATGAGGAAGTTGACAACCATGTGATGATTTTCCAGGGAGGGAAAATAATAGGGGTGTTGCATGATAACAGTTCATGAAGTGTATTTACTAAAGTGTAGAGATGTTGAAACTTCCATTAGTAGAGGCAGTCCACACACAGATTCAACAGGCAGAGATTGTGTATACTATCTCTTTTGATCTCCATAATACTCCTGTTAGATAGGCATTCTTGTTACCTCCATTTTACAGATGACAACCAAGACTCAGAGAGGTTATATAACTTAATTAATATTAGTAAGTTTTTAAAATAGAATTCCAGCCCAAGTCTCCTGGAATCCCAGACCAGAAAACCTATTCCTATGATATGCAACCTTTAAATATTGGTTGAATGAATGAATCAGCTAGACCTTAGGCCTAGAATGAAGAAGAACCAAGTTGAAATACAGCCTCAGATACTACCTGTGTGATACTAGGAAAACCATTTAATCTTTTTTTTTTTTTTTTTTGCAGGCAATGGGGGTTATTTGACTTGCCCAGGGTCACACAGCTAGTAAGTGTCAAGTGTCTCAGCCAGGATTTGAACTCAGGTACTCCTGAATCCAGGGCCGGTGCTTTAACCACTGTGCCATCTAGCTGCCCCCAAAACCATTTAATCTTTCTGGTTTCCTCAACCATAAAAAGGGATGATAATAACAGAACTTAACGTCCAAGGTTACTGGAAAAATCAAATGATATAAGATTTGTAAAGCAGTTAGCACAGAGCCTGGCACATAATAGCTAATTAATAAATGTTTGTTTCCTTTCTTCCTTATATATTCCATTTTATATGTGAGGAAAATGTGTAGTTCGTCATTTGTCCCATCAGTAAAATATTACTTCCCCGAACAGCAAAATCAAAGAGTTCAAGTTTAGCCCCAAATTTCAAATGCAACAGGCCCTGAGGTTGTCTTAAAGTTTTCTCTCATTCCTCCCTATGAAACAAGGTCCTTCTTCAAACCTCTCAGCAGATCTTAATGAATGCTCTCTTTCCAAATTCCTTTGAAAAATCTTTCTTTCTTTTTTTTTTTTTGCTGTTTCTTGGTAACACTGGATTTTTCATTATGTATCTGCAAGAAAATGAGAACTTCTAAGCCACAATAGATGACCCAGTCAAGCAACATTAAGTAGCTATGCACCAGAATCAGAAGGAGAGCTTACACTAAAAAGAACAATCGCACTGGGAAGCTCTGCAAAGTGAATGATGATACACGGCCCCCATATACCTTTCTGTGAACATTTAACTGGAATGGAAATATTGATCCAATATTATTCACCTTGCTGCAGTCAAAACCAGTTGCAAGCACCAAGAAGATATCTACAAATCCACATCTTCATTCAATTCCCATTTCTTTTTTCTTTATTTTCTGGTGGCCTATTTGAAGAATGCCAGCTATGATGACACTGTCTTTGTCATCCCTGAGTTCTCTTCTCCTGTAATGAACAGCAGGGAGCATCCCAGACCTGTACCGCTCATGCATGAACTCATTAAATCAACAAGCATATACCAAACAGTTAGTCCATGCCCAATGCTGTGCTGGCTCATAGTCAATGTGTAGCTAAGCTAATGATAAGAGCTGGCATTCACATAGTTCTTTAAGGTTTGTAAAGTACTAAGTCATCTCATTTGATCCTCACAACAAATCTGTGAGGTAGGTGCTAATATTATTTCCATTTAACAGATGAGGAAACAGAATGAAAGATGTTAAGTGACTTGCACAGATTTACACAGCTAGGCAGTGTTTGAAACAGCATCTAAACTCATGTCTTCCTGACTGTAACATCTATCCATTATGCCACCTAGCTGCTGCTATTAATGTATCAAAGAGCGCTTAGGATATGACAAAGCTGTGGAGGTGGCTTAGGGTTGCTTTTAGGGGGGATTGTCTTTAAAACATCAAAGTGCCTGGGAACACCCTATTGCTATGTCGGTCAACATGACTATAATCCTATCGCCTTGGCACCAGAAAATTGATCTCACCTATGATTCTAGGAAATCCTCACTAACTTTCACCATATGCTTATCCTAGCCTTACTGGTCTTAACATTTGCATGTCCTGTTTCCACTGAATTTGTTTCCATTTCTTTTCTAGTTTTAATAACTTGGATTCTTGTCCCTGGCTATGCTCTTTGAGTGTTGTCCCCAAGACAAAACTTTGCTCCTCTTGCCTTACCTTCACTCAGCCAATACAGTGGTCATTATTGGTTTTCTCTTGGAAGTTTGGTGGTACTCAAGATGTCAGTACTAATGACTGGTCCAATAGTTGTGACTCTAAGTCTTCAAGGCTTTTGCACCTCTCCTATGGTGTCTTTTATAGTTATTGAAACCATTTAACTCTTCAACTCCCAAATTCCAAAGATTGATACAGGCACTAGACTACCAGTAAATATCTGCTGGGAAAAAAAAAAGGTATTAGGTGCTAAAAATATTCTTGTCTGAATATAGTTTTATGTTAGGTTATGCTAAATATTATCTTAGGAAGTACTCTGCAAATTCCTTTAATAAAAACTAATCTTGACTACATGTTACCAATTAACATCTTTATTTGTTAAGAAAACAGTGGTCTGCCTGGGTAAACTTCTATTTTAAAAAATGCTTATCTCTGAAATGGCCCCAGGTGGTAAAGTCTTAAACAGTCAGTTCTGACCCATTCTAGGACACACAAGTGCCATCTAGTGGTCAAACAATCACCATTAAATGATCTACAGATTTTTTATTCTTGAATTTACATATTTTACAACACAAGAAAAGGGGATGTACTCTACAAAGTGGTACCAAATATGGCACAATATAAATTCTCTTTTTTTCTTTTTTTTCCCACAAATCAGTTTCCAAGTATTATGCCATGATAAATTATAAGCTGTAGCCAGAACTAGAAATTACCATTATCTAATCAAAACTCCATTTTTTATGGTTGAGGAAATTGAGGCGCAGAGAGTTTGAGTCATTTTTCCAAAGCCGCACAGCAATTTAGAGATAGAACTCAGAATAGAGTCCTCATTTTTTGTCCTCCAGTGCATTGTTGTTTTAATTCACCATTTGCCTCTCTGTTCTCCTGAGTTCATCTCTCAAATAACACAGCAGTAATTAAGAAAAAAGAAAAAAAAAATTGAAGAAAAGGCCAGGGTAGTTTCAAAGTTAAAGACTATGTTTGAATTGCTGTCAAGATCTCTTACAAATTAAACCCAAAATCCATTCTACCGTTCATGAAGATCTGGCCAATGGCAAGAACCAATAATGGATCATAAGCCCTCATTTGGAAGGACTCTCAAAGGTCACTTAATCCAAACCTGACAGGAACAGGAAACCCCTCTACAAAATCTCTACCAAGTTCAAGTAAGGTGTCTGCTTGAAGATCTCTAGTGAAAAAACATCTCAAAAAAGTCATTTTCATTTTGAAAGTTTTTACTTTTAACCATACATAATCTCCCACCCTTCTCATATAACTATACTGGGAGAAGGAAATTATCAATCTTCTCAGATACAAGGCAACTACTCAGGCCATCAAAAGGTTGGTGAGGCAAGAGAATGGGAAAAGAACATGCTGAGAAGGAAAACGGGAACCTAAAATTGCGTCTATTTAACTATTTCACAAAAATATCTTTGTCCAACATGATTTAATAGAATATTAGATTACCCATAAATTTCACTTCCTGACCATGAGAGATGATTGTGATTTGACCAAAACTCTCCCTGAAAACGTACTCTGTTGCATCCATTGCTTAAGTGATCATCAGTTCTCAAAGATTGAACAGGGTTTTTTTGGCTGCTGAGTAAGTGCATTAACTAGTACTGAATGTGTAGTTCACGAAAAATCCCCAGACCCTTTTCACTCATCATGTTGTCCAGACATTTCTTCAACTCTTTTAATAACCTTAATTGGAATTCCTCATTTAAGTCATGGCAAGTCACTATAAAATTAAGAAAATTGTTGTGGGATGAGGGACCAACCCCCAAGGAATCCTTTAACTTTCCCATGGGAAAAACAGTTCTGTCTCCCCACTCAGGAATAAAGTATAGCTGAGCATGACCCTGGTATGCTCATAAGCAATACCAAGGTCTCCAAGATGATATGCAAGATATGGATGGGAGCTACATATCTTACTGATGCCCCATTATTTCAAAATCCCCTCCCAGTTGTTTGCATTTCTCTCCCAGTTGCTTTGTAATATCATCTCCTTTCTTAGTTTTGTAAACATTCAAAAGACCAGATCTTCTCTTACTCAGGCTGGACAGTCTCTATAGTGATTCTAGCTCAGGGCCATATATACCACTCTCCTAATAAATCTTTTTTGGGGGGAGCAGCTAGGTGGTGCAGTGGATAAAGCACCAGCCCTGGATTCAGGAGTAGCTGACTTCAAATCTGGCCTCAGACACTTGACACTTACTAGCTGTGTGACCCTGGGCAAGTCACTTAAACCCCATTGCCCAACAAAAAAGAAATCTTTTTCTTTTTGTAATTGTACAGGAATCATGATGAGCCTCAAATTCTTTGGGTGAGCTCCACCCCCCCCCACTCCACTAAGATCACAAACCCCCCAACAAGATCATCCAGTTATTTTGAGAAATTGCCATAGAACCACAGATATAGACCTGGAAGGGACCAACATATGTCATCTAAACTAAACCCCTTGTGTTACAAATGAAAAAACTGAGTCAAAGGGAGGTTGTGATTTTCCCAATGTCACACAGATAGTAAGCATAAGAAAAAAGTTTTAGACTCTGAATTCAGAGTCAATTCTCTGTTACTGTACCATCAGTGGTATAGACATAACAACCTTAAGGAAGGAAAGGAACAAAAAGGTTGTCTAGACACAATTAAGAAGGAAGAATCCTGAGAAAAGGATTCTGGGTGACTCCATGAAGAGGGACAACATGTATGCTGCCTTTCCCCAAGAGCAAAGGGAGAAATATATAAGATCTCTACTCTCAAAAATAAGAGAAATATGTGGTCACAAGGAGCCTTTTGAACTTTGAGATAAAACAACAACAGCAATGATGAAATTCAACTTATTAATTGTTCATTACACAAAAATTGAGAAAGTTAAATCATGAATGGTGGAGTCTTCTCTCAGTGGCAACTACATGGTAGCAATTCTTGCTCTTCTCTTGTGAAGGAATGTATTTTGTTTAGCCTCATCCTCAAGCATTTATTATGCACCTACTATGTGCTAGACAGGTATTTGGAAATTAAATTATTTCACTTTGGGGGATTATTTTATAATGCTTTAGCTCTTTTAAAGAATTGGTTTATAAAATACTCAATAATTCGCCCAGAAAGAGAGGGAGAGAGAGAGAGGGGGAGGGACGGATGGAGGGAGGGAGAGAGGGGGAAGGAATTAGGAAAACCTGGGAAAAGATGCAGTCAACTTTCAGTAAAAATGTCACTTCAGAAGCTGTCATTTTTATCCCTATCCTTCTAATGCATTTTTTTCTTTTTTGGTTTGGTCTAGACCTATGATTGCACCAGGGTGGAGAACCCAAAGTGAAGAAAGTCTACAGTGCAGATCAGCATCTCTTTGTATCATTTAAGGTCTTAGAGATTTGTTGAGGGCTTCTTAGGATTAGATGATTTTTGTTGTTTGTTCAGTGATTTTCAGTTATATCCAACATTTCATGACCCCATTTGTGGCTCTCTTGGCAAAGATATTGGAGCGGTTTGCCATTTCCTTCTCCAGCTCATTTTGCAGATGAGAAAATTGAGGCAAACAGGGTTAAGTGACTTTCCCCAGGTCACATAATTAGTATCTGAGGCTGGGTTTGAACTCAGGGAGATGAGTCTTGCTGGTTCCAGGCCCTGCACTCTATCCACTGCACCACCTACTGTCTTTAAATGACTTACCCTTGGGCCATATAGGAAGTACATACAGAGACCACACGAACT
Source organism: Dromiciops gliroides (assembly GCF_019393635.1). NCBI lineage: Eukaryota > Metazoa > Chordata > Mammalia > Microbiotheria > Microbiotheriidae > Dromiciops > Dromiciops gliroides. The sequence continues at coordinate 689,432,945 of NC_057861.1, read as the reverse complement.
GAGGTCTTTCTGACTCTAAAATCAATCATCTTTCAGCTATGCCAAGCTTCTCCTTGCCTTGTCCAAGGTTATCCACATATTAAATAGTTGTTTTATTGAATTGAGAAAGCAAAGAAACACAGAAAGAGCACAGCTTTCACCTAAGTGTGGTGAAAAAGCTGATTGTTCTAAGTTCATAGACTTGGAGCTAGAAGGGACCTTGGCAGTCATTTAGTACAACCCCTTTATTTTACAAATGAGGAAACTGAGGCCTAGGGAAGTGAAGTAACTTGTCCAAAGTCACAGAGGTGGCAAGAAGCAGAGCCACGATTCAAACACTGTCTTCCTGATTTAAAATCCTTAACAATTGGTCTATGTTTTCCAGGCTGATTATGTATTAATTCTCATATATTCTCCATTGCAGTTAACCTGGACAATGTCAAGTTCCCAGTACTCTACATTCTGTGTCTTTCTGCCACACTTTTGTTGCCCACACCTAGAGAACTTTCTAACCTCCATCTCATGGAATCACTAACTTTATTCAAGGTTCAGCTTAAAGGTTACTTTAGAGGCCTTTCCTCCATCTGGGAGATGGGCCCAGGCTGACCATGCTTCTTTCCTCTCAAGGCTGTACTTCTGACTCTCTGGACTTTGCCACTCTCCCCTATCATTGGCTCATTCTCTCCTTTTCAGCTCACTTTTATGTGCTGTTTTCCACCATTAAGATATAATCTCATAGAGAATAGTGACTGTCTTTCTTTTTACAGTACTTCTATTTGTGTCCTTAACACTTAGCACAGTGCCTGGCACTTACTAAGTGCTTAAAAAATGCACATTGCCTGCTTGCCTGTGACACAAAGCTTAGGCCTCCTTATACTACCTCATATCTGTGACTGCTTAAAAAGTTGCAGAACTAGGTTTCACATTCCTGTTCTTTGACTCCAAATCCAGTGTTCTTTCTACTTTTCTCCCACTGAAGTATTATTATAATGTGACATTTAGCACTTGGAGTTTAATTATTTACCAGCTGAGAGTAAGCTAAGACAGGCACAGTCAAAGATGTTATATAAAAAAAGAAAGACAGGGCAGCCTATGGACAAGAATAAGAAAAATCTATCAACTGATTAAAAACAGTTAAATCAGTGAGAAAAACAAACTATCACTTATAAACATATAAGCTGATATAATTTGTGACATCAAATTAAAGGTGCTGATGCTAACTGCTATGGAGGACAGCTCTCCAGTAGTTGTTACCTACCATACCCTAGACCATGATCCTTTCTTTGTTCAAGGAAAATGAGCAACTGGGTCACTATCTTCCTCTCTTCCCTAACCCCCATTCTCATACCATGGGACTTCAACATCCATAATGATGTTCCCTCAAACTTCCTAACTTCTCAATCCCTTGATCTACTTAACTCACATAACCATCACTTAATCTTAGGTACACATAGGGATGGTTACACTCTGTATTTTACCATGGGAAATGAGTCTTCCATTTTCATAATCACTTAGACATTTCTCGCTTTGACAATAAATTTCCATTCTCTTTTTTGTTTTGTTTTGTTTTGTTTTGCTTTGCTTTGCTTTGTTTTGCAAGGCAATGAGGGTTAAGAGACTTGCCCAGGTTCACACAGCCAGTAAGTGTCAAGTGTCTGGATTTGAACTCAGGTCCTCCTGAATCAAAGGGCCAGTGCTTTATCCACTGCACCACCTAGCTGTTCCAATAAGTTTCTGTTCTCATGTTTTTTCCCATGCCTCACCCTTACTAATACTATTCTATACACTTATAGGTAACCCCAATTTATCCATCCCTTAATGCTTTCTCAGGCTAGTCAATCATTCAGTAAAAAAACTAAAGTAGGACATTGAAAAGTAGGATATTGAGTATCCAAAGTTCCAATTACTGTAGGATCAAGAATAGGTAGATTAGGAACCATCTATGGAAAGGATGATGATGATGATGAAGGTATGTTTTCTTGACCAGTCTTGAAGGTATGTTGTTGTCCAGTCTCTGAAACATCCTCTCATGAAGTCCTGTGGTCCTCTGGAGATCTCTTCTCTTAGAAATACTGGAATGAGTGAGACGTCAGAGAATCTTATAGTGGATTTGCTTCTCCAATTCAGTTCACTTGCAGAGATCCCTTTCTCTGTCAAAATCTCTGACAAAAGAGATCTTTATACAGTTTTAGCTTTCTATTACAGTACCTAGATCAGGTAGTAGGAGGTAGCTCAAATCTTTTTTTTTTTTTTTAAGTTAGGCAATTGGGGTTAAGTGACTTGCCCAGGGTCACACAACTAGTAAGTGTTAAGTGTCTGAGGCAGATTTGAACTCAGGTACTCCTGACCCCAGGGCCAGTGCTCTATCCACTGTGCCACCTAGCTGCCCTCAAATCTTAATAGCATTAATATAAACATCATTAGACTAGAGAATTTACATTTTTGGTTGGCAAATTCAAATAACTGAAAAACTAAAAAAAATTCTGAACCAATTTTTATGTTTGGCATATATAATTAGCTAATATTATTACAACTATTTATTAAAACCAACTGAAAAATTTTTGCTCTACCTATTTTCTTTTCACTACTCATCCCTCCCCTAGGAAGATGAGATTTTGCTAGGGAACTACTAACAAATTTTTTTTTTTTATTAGATGATGACCCTTGATACACAACTGAATTCATTTAAAAGTTTCCAAATTAACTCCCATTGTCACAAAAAGTTCTGGGATGGGATATACAAATGCATTGAGTAGGGGCAGCTAGGTGGCACAGTGGATAGAGCAACAGCCCTGGATTCAGGTGGAACTGAGTTCAAATTTGGCCTCAGAACACTTGACACTTACTAGCTGTGTGACCCTGGGCAAGTCACTTAACCGCAATTGCCTCACCAAAAAAAAAAAAAAAATACAATGAGTAGTCAACTTCAAGACAGTGTAGACCAAATAAGTTATTTATAATACAGCATGCTTGCCTTTCAACACATGCTCAATATCCTGGTGATAATAATAAACTGAAATAAAATTGACTTTTCCCATTTTGGTAACATTAGACATTCTATTCTTCTTGTTCTTCCCTGTCTTTTTTTATATATACGTGCCCTTATCAATAGAATTTGCTATGTGAGGAGAAAAGCAGGCACACAGCAGCATTAGGTCTGTTTGATTTCAGGTATGTGTCATAGGCAGCAAATTGTAAGACAGGATGTCACAGCCAGCCTCAGGTGATAAAAAGGTCTTATTTATCAAGATAGAGATAGGCTAAGATAAGCCTACTTCCCCTTCACAAGGTCATTTTGTCAACTTTCCTAGGAACAGACGTGTTGCAGTCCTTGGACTGAAGGGGTACATGACATTTCCCTTGAATAATGAAGCAGCAACCTTATGTGGGATCAGACACTTATACCTGGATTCAGGACTTAGAATAGCAGCAAATTAAGAGACAAGAGACTCTTTGCCAAATAGAAAAATTTCACTAATTACATCTTAGGGCTAGATAATTGGTGGTGTTTTTAATGTATTAGTGTCAAAATTTCATCTAAAATTGTATCTATTAATAAATTGCATCTATCTAAAATGATCATCCCTTCCCCCTGCCCCACCCACTACCTTGGTCTGCAGATAAAGCCAAAGGGAGAACACGAGACCCTTTCTAGAATACAATGAAATGTGATGCCGATCAGAGTCCATGGATGTACTTGGGCCCTACCTGGACACAATTTCCTTAGTGAAAGCCTAGAGTGAGCTATGGCTTTAGAACTAGGGAATAGTTCAACCTTGGTCAAGGACTGAGTTAGGCACAATAACAATCTTTTTCTCTTAGTGATCAAAGATGGATGTAAGTTAGCAGACAGTCACCACGGGATATAACTTGAAAGGCAAACTGATTAAAACCTACACAAACTGGACAAGTGGCTGTCATACAAGTTGCCACTGGAGTGGTGTCTGGAGTAACTCACCCTTACTTAATTGGATCTCTTATCCCTTGTGTTCCTCAATGACCACTTTCCTCCCCCACCCCCCCACCTTATGAACTAAAAACGTATACCCAGGCAGGAGATGCTTACCTTCCTCAGTCATCCAGACTCAAGAGACCTATTTAGTCTTGTATTGCAGTTTCTACTTCTTCACCACAAGTTCCTACACAGTGAATAGTTGGTTCAAAATAATAGCATTAAAAGATACAATTACGTGAGTTTCCAAATGATCCCAAATGACACCCATTTACTATTCAAGAAGTTCATTTCTCTACTTTGGTTGAGTAAGGACCTAGTTCCTCAAATGCCAGTGGCGCAGTTTCACAATACCCTATCAGCAGGGTTCATCCTAAGAAACCTCATAGCCAAAGACTCCCATGTGGATTTTACCATACTTTTTCACAACAGTAAGTCATTTACTATTATTAATATTTTCTGTTTTTTAATACAAGATATACTCTAATAATCATATAACAGATATATTTATAATATAACAGCATTCAGATTGAAAAGAGGAATAAACTTGTTTTAACAGCTTTTCTTATCCTTCTTTTATTTAAAACATCACCCATTAAACATCACTTTATGGAAAGTCACATATCTTATTATCTCTGGCATTTTCATGCTAATCATAGTAGTTTATGTAGTCCCTAGCATGTGCCAAGCTTATTCTATGTCTTAGAAGTTGCTTAATCCTATTTTTAATAAACTTTAAAATGTTTAGTATATAATTTCTCAATTTGTTAAAATTCCATGCCAATTAGAAAAAGTACATATAAATGGGATAGCATTTTTTCAAATGTATTTGTACAAGGCTTGAATAGTATAGTGTTTATGCTTTACATAAGCCATGTTCTGTGTTAAGCACTTCAGAACTATGTGTTTCTCCCAACCACCCTGAGAGATAGGTATATTTATATACATACACACATATATACACATAAAAAATTCCCTTTGTACATACATGGGCTAATTAGATTCTCTAATTTATTAATATTAATATGTTTTCAATTCAATAAATTTTGATTTATAATGACTAGTGGCAAAAACTAAACCTCATTTTGCATGAGGTTCCATTATTTTTAGTTAGCTCAAGTTCAATAACTCATGGTGATATTCCTGACTTCCCATTACTGCTTCTTTGGGTTTTTTTTTGAGTTGTCCAAAGACTCAGATCAATTCCAAGTTTTCTAAATTACTAATCCTTTAGCATGACTATTTAAACCAGAGCAAAGAGATGATCATTTCACTATCAATCAATTAATTAATATGCATTTTATGAAAAATTTTGTATTATATTGATTGGGAAGGAAGACATATAGTAACTATCAAAAGGCATTGCTTTTTTAAAAAATCCTAAATCTTTTTTTTTATTTCAGTGGGATTAAGATCCTCTCTGAAATCTCCCTTGCAAAACTCCAAATCCCTTTACTTTCAAACCCTGAATTTACACTTAGTGGAAGCAGATTCCAACTTTCTTTACCATTCACTTCATTCTTCATTTTTCTTTTTTCCTTATGCAACACTACTCTTTCTTCTACTTACTTAATTTTTCTAATAAACTCCCTTTTTGTTCTTTAGTGGTTACAAATGCACAGTTCATACCAATTTCTTTAAAGGCTTTTGAGCAAAAAAAAAAAACAACCCAAAACAAAACATAGTTTCTGTAAGTTATAGGCAAATAGACTCAAAACAACTCACTCAGCATAAGTTCCTCATTGTAGGATGTCACAGATTTCAATAAACAGTATGACTTTGAAGAAGTCATCTAGCTCCTCAAAGTTAACCCCTTTATTCCAGGAAACCATTTATCTAGCTATTTTGACAATGCCCAAGGGGATGGACCAAAGCTCAGCTAAGGCACAGAAATATCAGAGATGTTGGTAAATACTTTGCAAGTTCTTCTTTTCCTTTTCAAAATTTCAATGTTTTATGCTTTTATAAGCCATACACTCATTTTAAATTGACCTTTTGTAATCTGAGTACACTTGATCGTTTATGACTTTTCATGGCTTTCAGAATGGCTACCATCACTGTGAGCTATTCAAAACTGCCTTGGTGTGACTTTAATGATCCCATATACCATGAAAGCTACTAAAGGTCTTTCTGTCCTATTAAAGGGTTACAGGGCTCCACTACTAGCCCCCACTCTCTGTAGCTGGAATCACAGTGCCCTGCTCCTCCTGTCACAGGTGCTACTGTCAGCAGTATTGCCTTTTTAATGCATTATTTCCTCTTTTAATGCAAATTAAACTATTCCCTATATTTTTTTAGGGTTTGGGAAATAGGGGTCCCTGTCCTGAAGAATCACATGGTTCAATCCCTTTCAACCTTTATGAGAGGCTTCCAGAGATCTAGTCATAGACTTGGTGTCCAGGCTCATAAAGCTAAGAGATACCAGAAGAGGCCCTAACTGGTACCAGTCTCTATTCTGTGTCCATGTACTTAATTTATTCCTTTACCTATCTCCGCCCCCCCACCGGGAAATGACAGTTAAGTGACTTGCCCAAGGTCACACAGCTAGTAAGTGTCAAGTATCTGAGGCCAGATATGAACTCAGGTCCTCCTGAATACAGGGCTGGTGCTTTATGCATTGTGCTACCAAGCTCCCCCTATGCCGAGCTTTAAAAAATATATATCTTGTTTAAATCTATCATCAATACTTCTTCCCTAACTTACTTATTACTACTGTATTGCTTCTACAACATAATTGGTTTTATGCTGTATTTATTTTTATAAATGAAACTGTATCTCCCTAAAGCCACCTTCCTATGTCCATGAGTTAAGTTTTGGAATTTAGCTTTTCTTCTGCATTCAAATTATATTTTAAAATAAATATCTGTCATACTGATAGTCACTGGATATTTCTAGGACATCTCTTTGTTATCTATAAGCCTTATAAGTTAACTTGTTACCATCCCCCAAAAATACATCATCTGATTTTGCCTGTCCTTGTGTAATTAGTGGAGGTTATATCACTTCCAAGGACAAAATAAGGCTAGTCCTTTTGATCCCCTAGCAAAGATTACAACGTGTGGATGGGTACCATAAAACAATGAACATTCCCTAAATGTCTGAGAGGGGAATGATTAGCTTCACTTGAATGCCAGCCCATCTTTCTTAGTATTTGTTGTTGTTTAGTCATTCAGTTTTTCCAGCTCTTTGTGATCCTGTGGACTATAGCAAGCCAATGCTGTCTGAGGGGTTTTCTTGACAATGATACTGGAGTGGTTTGCCATTTCCTTCTCTAGTGGTTTGAGAGAAACAGAGGTTAATTGACTTGTCCAGGGTTTTATAGCTAGTAAGTACATATCTGAACACTTATTCAAACTTAGATCTTCCTATCTCCAGTCCCAGAACTCTATACATCCAGCCACTAGCTTCCTCTTTTTCTCGGTATTATCAGTCACAAAGTTCCATGCCTACCAAGATCCCTTCTTTGTTGTGTGTCAATAAAGAAGGCCCTCTCTTTTTCACTGGGGGTCACTGTTTTATACTGAGATTGCCAATCTAAAGCATTTTTTAAAAAAGTTACATGTTTTATTGTTAATCAACTGATTTTACTTGGAGTAATGTGCTTCCATTTACCTTTATGGAATTTATTTGCCACTGTGACTGAAACAGGAATTAAACTCAGGTCTTCCTCACTCTAAATCCACTCCTTTATCCACCATCCCACGTAGTGAAAAGTCAAATGAAATAAATCACCCAAAGTCACACAGCTACCAAGTAATAAAGATGGAGTCAGACTTTGGTTTTCTTATTCTCAGTTTAGTGGGTTCTGATCACTAAACCATGAATAATATTAAATGTAGATTTGAGAGAAATTATTATAGCATACATTGACAAATAACCTAACAAATTAAGATAATTATTTAGCTAACCTCATAAACTGAATATTGAGATGATTTTCATTTGGTTAATTCTGCAATCTTGATGGGTTCATGTCACTTCTTGGGCCTCATTTTCCTAATCTTCAAGATAAGGAGTTGAGCTAGAGGACCTCTGAATTTCCTTCCAGTTCTAAATCTCTCATTCTATAATTCTTGGCAATCATCAGGGTTCATACTTTGTGCCTATATGGAGGTCAACCATCCTCCAACTCCAATCAAAGGGCCTTCAGAAGGGAAACTTGCAGTATACCAAGTGTCAGTAAGCTTATAGGATTTAGAATTGAATAAGAATTTAGTGATCACATATGAATCTAAGTCCATCATTTTGAGATAAACAGGTATGAGAGGAGCGAAAAACAACAATAATACAACAAGTCAGGGAGAGGTGAATGGAGAAAAATATAGAAAAGGGAAAAGAAAACTGAACATTCCAGAACATTTAAATGTGTGGTGTGTATGTGTGTGTGTATATATATATATATATATTTATTTATTTATTTATTTATTTATTTATTTATTTATTTATATGTGAGTGTGTGTGCATATGTATATATATATGTATGTGTGTATGTATATATGTATATATATGTGTGTGTGTGTGTGTGTGTGTGTGTGTGTGTGTGTGTGTGTAAGCTTTCACTTGTCTGCCACAGAGATAAATTTAATATCTTTGGAGGAAAACACCTTCTATAATTTGAAAAATTATTACATTATCTCATATCCCATAGACCCCATACATAACTAGAATACCATCACAAAAAAATTCTATCTTGCAATAGATTGGCTTCACATAATCAGATTTTCCAGGGGAAAACAAAGTCCAATATGATGAATAAAAAGTAGTTCTTATCTCCTGCTCCTGAGACCTGATAGCCATTTCCTTGTTTCTCAGATGTTTCTAACTGGCTGAGTGAGACCTCTATGTCAAAGTTTGGCTACTATGGGAAGAATGTTGCATGTCAACAAATAAAGATGCCATGTGGCTTAGCATATATCAGTTTGCTCATTTATGAGATGAAGATAAAAATGATCAAAATAGTGCCTACTTCCCAGGGTTATTGTGAGGATGAGATGATTTTTTTTAAAAAGCATTTTGCAAACCTTAAAATTCAAGTGTTGTTGTTGTTGTGGTTGTTAGATAGAGGAAAACCCTTGGTGCCAAGAAAGCTTGGGTTCAAGTTCTGCCTTAAAAACATTCTAGGTATATGACAAGGCACTTACTCTCTCTAAATTATAATAATCATAGTCAGATGGGATAAGATATCTCCATGTGTGAGAAAATGATATGAATTATAAATGAGTTGGGGGTATTCAGGGGGTATGCATTGGTGGAGGGTTTTTTCTACCCTCAGGAAATCTCAGTTCTGAATACTTCCACCAAAACAACTCATTCTAAGATAGATCAATACAATGAATAAAAGCAAAGGGCTGGCAGGCTTATGACTTTGGAATGCATATTCACAGTCAAAGGCATTATATTCATTGAGAAATGGTTGTTCCCTCTCAACTATTCTTATTGGCTAGATCATCATTCCACTGTTCTCGATGTGTGATGAAAAAAACAGATAATTCTCTTTTTTGCTTTTAACATTTTTAATTTCATTGAATATTTTCCTATTGCATATAAAAATTAGTATTCCTTCTTAAAAAATTTAGTTCCAAATTCTTTCCCTCCTTCTGCCACTCTCCCATCCTTGAGAAGAAGAGCAATTAGATATTAATTATAAACGTGAAGTCATGCAAAACATATTTCCATATTAGCCATATTGTAAAAGAAAACATAGGCAAAAAAACAAGAAAATAAAGAAAAGTGTGCTTTAATCTCTACTCTCCACACAAGAGTTCATCACTCTGAAGGTGGATGGAATTTTTCACAAGAAAAACCCATATAATTCTTGAAGAAATAAAATTATCTTGAGATATTTACTAATTAATCAATCAATGCAAAAATTATTAAGCATCTACTACATTCTAGGCACCATACTAAGCACACAAATACTGCTCAATGTAATAGTGAAGAAATAGTAATCAACATTCAAATCTGATTTTAATAATTATTTTCCCTTTGTCTCATGGGTTGCCATGATCAAAATATTAGTTCCCAAAATACCTAATCTATTGATAATGAACCTCCTCCCACTTAGCTAAACTAGTATTTGGAAAGCAGATATAATCTGTTTGACTACAGTGTAAAGCTTTTCCAACATGGCAGAATGTACAAGAGCTTGCAGTTCATTGGCAGAAATTTTGAGAACCCAGGGAATATTGGGTGTCTCCCTCTCTCCACTGAAAATATAGGAGGATTTATCAGAAGTCTAAACATGATGGGGAAAGATGACTTCATCACTGTTGTGAATACACACAGACCCATTTGAATATGTGGGTAAGAATATATTATTACGGGGGCAGCTAGGTGGTGCACTAGGGGCAGCTAGGTGGCACAGTAGATAAAGCACAGGTCCTGGATTCAGGAGGACCTGAGTTCAAATCTGGGCTCAGACACTTGACACTTACTAGCTGTGTGACCTTAGGCAAGTTACTTAACCCTAATTGCCCTTCCCCCCAAAAAAATTATTATCCTTTTCCATGTAAAGGATGGAACAATGCAAAAAAATGCAGAATAGATACAATCTTGTCATACTATTGAGATACCTAGATGGTACCTTAGATAGAAGATATTAGACTTAGAGTTAGGAAGAGAAGAACTGAGTTTGAATCCTGCATCGGTCCCTTGCTATGTGACCCAAAGAAAGTCATTTTAACTCTCTCTGTCTCATTTTCTTCATCTATAAAATGAGGAAAATAATTTTTAAAAACAGCCTTACATAGTTATTACAAGGTTCATTTGAGCTAAAATACATTTTGTAAACCTTAAAATTATATGTAACTATAATTATTATGATATTGTATATATGTAACTATATATGTATATTTAACTATGTATATATATGTAACTATAATTATAATTATTATTGTAACTATTAAATGGCATGTGGTCAAACCAACTGTTGTTCAAAATGCAGAAAAATGGGTATTTTTTTGAGTGGTTAACCAGCAGATGCAGGAGATGTAAAAAAAAATTCCCAGAGTTTTCTCAAAACCTTTCTGGTCCACTTGGGCAACTTCCTTTGCAATGATGCAATGATACACATTATGAATTTGTTTTCATCATCACTACCACCACCATCATAGCTAACATTTATATAGTACCTACTATGTACCACACACTGTGTTAAATGCTTTACAAATATTTCATTTTATTCCTCACAACAGCTTTGGGAGGTAGATGTCATGACTTGCCCAGGCTCATATATCTAGTAAGAGTCTGAGCTAGGATTTGAACTCAGATATTCCTGACTCTTCCACATAGGTGCCCTGATCACCTAAATATGCACCATTGTAGTAATGACACAGGGAACAGGTTAAAAGTAGTATTTTTAAAAAAAATCAATAATATGAGACAAAGAATAATCCACTCCCTTCAATGCAAACTATTCCTGTACCTTGCTTCTAACAACGAATGTTTTCAGAGGGGAATAATGATACAGTACCAGGAAACCCCTTCACTGTGTTTGTCCCTATAATTAAATCTTCTGATAAAAAGAGTCTAGACAGAGGAGTTACTCTGTGTGTGCAATTTCAGTAGATAATGTTTTGTCAGACATGAGGAAGGTCCCTGGTGTCACCTTATAAGTGGACTTCTTCCTGCTGTGAGTGGGTTCCAAACACCTAATTTGCAAAACATTCACATAATGGGTGTCTAACCTGGGAATCCCAGTCTTTCAAAGTGTGTACACACACACACACACACACACACACACTCCCCTATTCTTCCCTCCAAACAGAACCTAAGCTTCCTTCATGCAATTTTGTAACAAGCTATTTTTCTAAAGATTGTTTCTGTTGTTCTTTTCTATCCGACATCAGCATATTTCCTCTTGATTACATAAAAACAACTAGACTATCAATGATTTAGACAAAAAAGACAGCTAAATATGATGACTTATAAGAGAATTATAATTTGAGCATCTAACTACTGCAGAACAATAAGGTAGAAATTAGATTTGGTATATATATCAACTCTTGATTCCCTTAGTAATAGAATATTCACATTTCAATATTAAGAGTCTTAGAAAAAAAGAAAAATCTTTTTGGAGTTCTAAAACATAATTCCTAAAACAATATAAAATCTAGCCTGTCTGGATGAACTTAATAAAAATATTTTTATATGGTGAATTCATTTTTATAAAATATCATGTGAAATGTAAAATACTGGCCTACATCTAACACATACTAATTGTGCGACCATAGCAAATCACTTAATATTTCAGTGCTCCAGGTACTTCCTAAGAGTATGAGAAAAAAAGAGTTGCTGTTCTCTGTTGGTGGAGGGAATTTCCCTATTGGTACCTCCATACACCCAAGAAGTCAATCATCCATACCCAAAAGAATTTTTAAAAAAATAGCTTACTTTCCATACATTCACCCTGTAAACCATAAAGTGCTGTAGTGATGTCACATTGCTATATTACTACGTATTAAGATACTGAGAAACAAGTTCTGCTGATAGATTGATATATATAAAGTCAAAATGACCTGAGTTCAAATCCACATAAGGCATTTATTAGTTATGGTACCCTACACAAAATCTCAGCCCCAGTTTCCTCATCTACAAAAATGGGAGCAATATTAGCATCTATCTCACAAAGTTGTTGTATCAACTGAGATAACATGTGAAGTGCTTTGCAAGGATTAGAGTGCTAAATAAATGGCTAGTTGTTATTATTTCAATAACATACAATGTAAAGGCTCAGTGGCGCACTGATATCTGTACTTTGGTTAGTCTTTGAAATATTTATAAAAGGATACAGAAGAGAAAAGTGTAGGCTGAACTGTGGACATATGATCTGAATTAGTACTATAAGTTCCCACAGATTCATTGAAATATAAAAGTAATAGTTTTAGTATATTATAGTCAACTAGAGCCTTTAACTAGAGTGATTTGTCTGACTTTACAGGGTGCTGACAGCCCCTAGTAAGCCAAAGTAATTAGTTAAAATGTTAGCAAACTACTTCTTCATCACCACTATTACACACCAAGTGACTTTCTCCCTGTTTGGACTCCTGGATTCCAACCCAGCATCTCTGCTCATGTAGGACAATCTTTGTGGTCCCTCTCCCCATAGAATTTTTGAATCCTAAGGGTTATATCTTCACAATAACAGGATGATGCCTCAACATCTTTCCCTATCCCCAAATGAATATGTCTAAAATTTAAATGAAAGCAAGTTTTCCAAAACTTATGCGAGGTTCTTGTGGAGAATATTGTCCTTAGAACAAATTTCCAGTTTAGGCCTCTGAAAACAGCCTCCTTCACCTCCAGCTTAAATTAATAAAACTCTTCTGGGGCATTAGTAGTATAACAATAGCATCTCTTCTATAGAATTAGTTGTCTCCTATAATATTGATGTTGGAGGGGAAAGAGTTATAAACCTATGGTGTCGTATGCCCTGGTATAAGAAACTCCAAAACACTCATAAAGAATACTGACTTCTATATGTGCCAACAAGTTTCTTAACCCAGAAGAGACAGATAGATATCTTTAGGGTAAGGTCTCTAAATACTGCCAGACTCATCCTCTCTGAATTCTTCTTCAGTTATTAATGCATTCTAATTAGCTTCATCTATTTGTATGTTATATGTACACAATCATTACTAAGCTTTATGAAGAGGGAAAAATAAAGAGAACCTACTAGTTTAAATATGTTTTTTTTCTTTCTTAAAATTCTATAATGAGTTTGTATAAGCATGATTCATGCACTAATCTCTAAAGAAAATGGGCTTATTGAAGAAAAGCTCACTTAATAAGTGATTGAAAAAAATATAAATGATCATATTCAACTCTGTAATGTCACCAACTAAAAGCACATTCAGACTTTGAAATCCAAATTAATATTCTTTTACAACAGAATGGAAAATAATTCAAGCTCATTGACAATAGGATATTGTATAAAACTCAATTAACTTCAAAGTAACTAAGAATATAGTAAGCCTAAAATTCCATGTTTAAGCCAAAAAGGGTTTTGTTCAATGTTTAAAGAAAATGACAAAATAAACAATGCTTGATATAGTCTTATTGTGCATGATGTTTACATGCTTTGAAAGCCAAAAAAAGTAAATATTCCTATCAACTTCCAGAATGCTGTGATGTTAATAGCTATAATTATAATCCTCATTAAATAATATATCTCCTCTTTCTTAGGAGATTGTTACATAAAAAGATCAAATCAAGAAATATTTATAAGGTACTTAGAATAAGCGAGGGACTGATATACAAAGAAGATCATGTATGCTAAAAAGATATATGAAAGAAATGTGTGAAATTACCTCATTATGTAATTGAACTAATAGGGGTCAGTGTTCCCTTTGGCTACATTGACAGGGGCTTACCAAATAAAATATGTCGGCCAAAATTATTTTATTCACTAGGAATCCTAGTAAAGAATGACTCATATTAAAGGGGTATATAGTGTAAAGGTATTAGTAGCCTATCTGTTGTATACTTCCCAGCAACTCACAATGAGCAACTATCTTTCATATTCATCCACCCATGTCTTGAATTTTAATATAAATACAATCTAGCTAACAAAATATACTAAAGGACTTAAGTTGAGAATTGAAAGGAACCTTTGAGGTCACTTAGATCAAACCCTTCATTTTACAATGAGAAAACTGAGGCCCAGAGAACCTAAGTGACTTGCCCATAGGTAGAAAGATGCAAAGCTGGAAATCAAGCCCACATCTTCTGATTCCAAATGAAATGCCCTTTCCCTGCTGCATGATACCTTTTATAAGTTGTGTTTCTCTGATATGCTCATTTTCATTTTTTTCCTGACAAATTAAAATGGAAATCATCATTTCCATTTGATTATAATCCAGCTAAATAATGGATATGATGCTTGTAGTACAGCTGTTTCATTTCCCATGGAAGGCTGACCTTGAGCTGTGCTTATTTTCAGAGACACCAGTACTTTGTATAGGTATCAAGGTCCCAAATCTATTTCTGCATGTGAAGAGCACTATTTAAAGCACTGTTACATACTGCTTTAAAAATAAGAAAAACTCCCTCCTCACAATGACTCTGAAGTAAATGATGGCGTGAGGGTATATAAGCATTAGCTGTCCTTATACTAATCCCCATTAACATTGATGAGTTGGGTCCCTACTATGTTGGTTAGCTTCATTATGGGGTTTTCTCTATCATTAATTTGATGCTCCATTCTGGCATACCCTCATATCAATCACTAATCATGTTTATCTCCTTAAGAACAAAGGACAAACAACAATCTTTGAGTAGCAGTAGCTGCCCCACTGGGGACCAAACTGGCCAGTTCCCATTGGGGAATGCAACTCTTTCTTTCCTTCTTTCCTTCTTTCCTTCTTTCCTTCTTTCCTTCTTTCCTTCTTTCCTTCTTTCCTTCTTTCCTTCCTTCCTTCCTTCCTTCCTTCCTTCCTTCCTTCCTTCCTTCCTTCCTTCCTTCCTTCCTTCCTTCCTTCCTTCTCTCCCTCCTTCCCTTCTCTCCCTCTGTCTACATAGGAAATCATATCCTTACCAGCTGGTGCTCTGTCAAAAGGAATATAAACTTTGATTACTGAAAGCTTGCAAGATATCTTGGGGTTTACAAGCTAGATTTCTTTTTTAAGCCTCATAACTTTAACCCAAATCACTCTGTCATTGATTGACCAACAAGTGGTCCCAGACCAAGCCTCACTTGGTCATTATCTGCATTCTGACCTGAGAGTCTTCCCCTCCCAGATTATTTTTTTTTTGACTAGGTTAAATAGGTCATGCTTGGTTTCATTTCCTACCTAGCTTTAATCACTGAATGGGTGTTGCTTCAGACAAACTGTGACCTATGAAAGATCTTAAAAAGGCCAAGGTTTTCCACTGCATCTGGGACCATCTCCAGTCATCCTAATCTATATCTTTCCATTGCACCCAGATGCCTGCTGAGGACAGAGTGAGGCTGGTGATTTTGTACAGCCCTGCCTCACTTAAATCCAGTTTACTTTCAAGTTATGGCATCACCTTCCTGATGTCATTGGTCCCCTACCAAAGGGAAGGGCAAACAACACAATAATAGTATCACATTAATAACATTGATTGACCCAGAAATTAGCACCCTAATATAATTTAATCATTAACATAAGTTAGCTTACATAAAGGGATATTTACTTCAGTATGATAGAACTGAATCAGAAATACAAACCGAGATGAGGAGGCAAGGAAAAGAGGGAGCAATCAGCAGATAGTCTCATTTTTTTTCAATGATATGTGAGTCAAGGCTCTCAACTGAAGTGGTGGGAGAGGGAGAACTATTAGAAGTTTGAGAAGGGATGAAAAGTTTGGAATGACCACTATGATGAGTGGGATATTGAGTTAATAAGTTGTAAAAGGAATGCCTTGCAACTATAAGGTACCAACACAAATCTGTATTGGACCCAGTCAGTGCAGATAAATGTTTTTCTCCAGTTTGGGGAAGTTACATATTTGCTACCAGTAAGGCTCTGGTTATGTCATTTAAACTATGTGAACCTCAGTTTACTCAAATGTAAAATAGAGTCCTACCAGTTGAACTCAATTTTTTTTTCATCTCTTAATCTATAGTCTTTTGAAAAGCTATTAAAACTGTAAAAAAATACCTAGAGAGTAAGCAGCAGATGCCTTAATGTCCCTCATCTGGAACAGGACATATCTCTCTCAGAAGGAAAACAGACTTGAGGGAGCAAATATAAGAAGAGGCAAAATAAAGACTTGAACAGAATATTAGAAAAAGTGAATTTGATAAAAAACATAGAACTGAAAGAACTTAGAAAGTATACTTATTTTTAATCCTCCATAGAACTTTTATTAAAAATAATTGTTATAAGTCATGAAAACATAAAAGGAGGAATATAATTTAAACACATAATTTAAAGCAACAATAAAAAAGCAAAAAAGGAAATGTAAAAGACGCAGAAGTAAGTGGAGACTATAAAAGAATCTCAAATAATAAATTCATCAAAGATAAAAAGTAGAAACAATAAAAAGTTTAAAATAATTAGAATATTTATAAGGAAGAACAAGAGATCAAGGGAAATATTATTATCAGACCCCAAATAATACTGTCAAGTAGGAATTAGATTTTTTAAAAAATTATAAAAGTTGGTAGCAGCTAGGTGGTGCAGTGGATAAAGCACCGGCCCTGGATTCAGGAGGACCTGAGTTCAAATTCAGCCTCAGATACTTGACACTAGCTGTGTGACCCTGGGCAAGTCACTTTTTTTTTTTTAATTTTAGCAACAGACATTTATTTTATTTTTCCACTTACATGTAAGGGTAGTTTTCAACATTCATTTTCATAAGATTTAGAGTTCCAAATTTTTCTCCCTCCCTCCCTTTACTCCCCCCTCCACAAGACAGCAACCAGGTTATATATGTACAATTCACAAGTGCTCTTTTTATCAGTTCTTTCTATGGGGGTGGATAGTAAGCTTCCTCATTCGTCCCTTGAGATTGTCTTGGATCATTGCATTGCTGAGAGTAGTTCAGTCATTCACAATTTCTCATTGAACAATACTACTGTCACTACACACAATGTCCTCCCAGTGCTGCTCACTTTACTATAGACTAGTTCCTGAGTCTCTCCAGGTATTTCTGGGATCATCCTGGTTGTCATTTCCTATAGCACAAGAGCATTCCACCACAAACATATACCAAAGCTTTTTCCTTCATTCCTCAATTGATGGACATTCCCTTGATTCTCAATTCTTAGCCACCACAAAGAGTTGCTATAAATATTTTTTGTACAATTTTTCCCCCTTTCTCTTTTTCATGATTACAATTCTTAACTTTTTCCCTTCCATTCTATTCTCCTCCCCATGATATTTATTCTATTATCCATCTTCTTTCATCCTATCCCTCTTCAAAAGGGATTTGCTTCTGTCTGTCCCCTCCTCCAATCTGCATTTCCTTCTTTTGCCCCTTCTCTCTTTTATCCCCTTCCCCTCCTATTTTCCTGAAGGGTTAGAGAGATTACTCCACTCAATTGAGTATGTATGTTATTCACTCCTTGATCCAATTCTGACAAGATTGAAGTCTTTGAGCCAATTCTGATGAGTGTTAGGCTCATTTACTGCCCAGATTAAATAGATTACTCCACCTAGTTGTGTGTGTGTGTGTGTGTGTGTGTGTGTGTGTGTGTGTGTTAATCCCTCCTTGAGGCAACTCTGATGAATTTAAGGTCTTTGAGCCTTTTCTGATGAGTGTAAAATTAATTTATTGCCCTGCTCCTCTCCCATCTCTTCCCCACTCCATAAGTCTTCCTGTGTCTTTCCTATAGGATTTCACCTCTGCCCTTCTCCCTCCCCCAGTGCATTCCCCTCCCTCCTCAATTTAATGCTAAAGATGTCATCATGGAGTAGCTAGGTGATACAGTGGACAAAGCATCTACCCTGGACCCAGGGGTTCCCAGCCAAAACCCAGCCTCTGACACAAGACAGTCACTGCATGACCCCAGGTATGTTCCCCAACTCCAATTTTTTTTTTATGGTTCTTTAGGGTCTTGTATTTGAAAGTGAAATTTGCCATTCAGTTAAGGTCTTTTCTGCCTCAACACCAGCATAGACCCCTATAGTCTCCCCTCTGCCAAGGTCTCAGCCCTCTCACCAGACTGTGAGCTTAGTTCCAGACAAAACTGGTGTTTCAGCTGATTCAGAGGCTCTGGAGGTCTCCTTCTCTGGTGAGGCCTTCCTGGGACTGGATCTGTATTAGGGTGACTGTGGGGTTGGGCTCCACTTCTGTCTCAGCACAGCAGCTCCCTCCTTCTGACCTTCCAAGCCATTCTTAGTTAGAAAATGATTTCAGCACATTCTTCTGTGGGGTTTGCTGCTCCAGGCATTGTCCTATGGCATTATTTGGATGTTTTTTGGAGCGATCATGTTATGAGTTTAAGAGCTCACTGCCTTTCCTCTGTCATCTTCCTGGGCAAGTCACTTAAACTTCATTGTCCCACCCCACCACCCCAAAAAATGTAAAAGTGGAGATCAATGATAAGGATAAGCAAGATTTATAAACAATCTTATATAGTAACCTAATTTTCTTTATAAAAATAAATTCTTTTTTGACATTACTTATTTTTTTTCTTTGTCCCCTCTTCCTAGAAAAGTCATCCCATATAAAAAATGGAGGAGGGGAGAGAAGATGAGGAAGAAGTGAAAAATCAATAAAACTGGAGTACAAACTTAGAAGATTAAATTATTAGATGGGTTGAAGAAATTATGTCTGTGATTATGTTGGAATACTATTTACTATAAGAAATGATGAGCAGACTTACATGAGCTGATACAAAGTCAGATGTACTGCATACAAAGAAAACAGAAATATTGTAAGATGATGAGCTGTGAATGACTGGTATTCTCATCAATGCAATGATCCAAGACAACACTGAAGGACTTATGAAAAATGCAATCCATCTCCTGAGAAAGAACTGATGATGTCTGAATACAGATCGAAGCATATTTTTTTAGTTTCCTTTTCTTAAGGTTTTTTTTTGTCTGTTTTCTTTCACAACCCGACTAAGGTGGAAATGTTTTACATTACTACACATGTATAACTTATAAAAAAAGACATATTGGTTTTGTCTTTTATGCTGCTTTTTTATTTTTGGTTAAAGCCTACCTACATGACTGTGTTATTTTATTAACAGAGATATTTATTAATAAATTCTGTTGATAGGTAATTTAACGGAAAAGAGGGGGAAAACATTTTAATCTTTTCAACAATTTAATTCAAATCAGTGTATATTTGATGGCTGGAGAAACTCACAAATGGCATTTCTAATTTCAGTGTATAAGCCATAAAAAATATAACCTCCTTAAACTAATACTCTAATACCTGTGCACATAAGCTTGCCATAGAATCAAACAGTTGAAAGAGATCTCTCACAAAGTAAAGGGTAAAATTCAATTATATTTGGCTGCCATTCCCTGATCTTTTACTTATTCTTAATTGATGTAGTAGGACAGCTAGAGAACTGGCAGTATAGAGTACTGGGCCATATAGAGAACCAGGTCTGGAGTCAGGAAGACTCCTCTTCCTGAGTTCAAATCTTGTCTCAGATATTTACTTCTTGTGGGAACCTGATTAAGAAACTGTTTATCTCTGTTTCCTCATCTGGAAAATGAATTGAAGAAGGAAATGGCAAACTACTCAAGTATTTTTGCCAAGAAAATCCAAATGGGGTCATTGAGTCAGACACAATTGAAACAACAACATATGATATACAATTCTTTAATCTCAACTGAACCTATTCTTAGAATACATAATTTTACTAACTGATCCCCATCTTTGATAATACTCCCATCTCCATACTTCTTTATCCTCAGACTGGGATAAGTTCATTGAACAAGGAGAAAAATCTCTGTTTATATCACGCTAGTGTGTGTATATGCTTTTGTTTTACCTGTCACATAATAATAAAGCTTTCCACTGTATCATGAAAAATATATATATTGACCATTAAGGCAAGTCTAGAATGTTCTTATAGAAGTCCTGGTACTTGAAGCCCTTCACTACTCTATGGCACTTCTGTGATATGCTTCTGACAACAGTCATTGATTTACTCCCCCTGTCACACTTACTGGCTGTGTGACCCTGGGCAAGTCACTTAACCCCAATTGCCTCACCAAATACATACATACATACATACATAAATGATTTTATGTCTCAAGAAACAAAAGAACTGGATAAGCAAGAATGACTGTGACATACTATTTTTTCAGACTAGATTTTTCAGTAAAGAGAGTCATTTCTAATTTATCTATTTTAGAAGGTAAGATACCAAAGTTTAAGACACTTCAGTGATTTGTTTTGTTGTTATTGTTGTTGTTGATGTTTTTTGTGGGGCAATGAGGGTTAAGTGACTTGCATAGGATCACACAGCTACTGTCAAATATCTGAGACTGGATTTGAACTCAGGTCCTCCTGAATCCAGGGATGGTGCTTTATGCACTGCACCACCTAGCTGCCCCCACACTTCAATGATTTGTTAAATCAACTTCTAAAATATTAGCAGCAGGCTCTGAATGATAAAACATGGAATCCAATTTGATGCTAAGTCAAAAGTATTGTCATATCTTGAAAGAATAGAACCTTATAGTACTCCAGGACTCATTCTGAAATCCAGTTTCATGTCAAATACTTTTCTATTTCATTAAGCTTTTCACCTACTTTAAAAGCATGGAGATAGTCATATTGTGTGAAACATAGACAATATTTTGTATATTATTTGTTCATATATTTCTTTCTATCAGATTGTCTTATTTTTCATGAAATACCTGATTTAATTTAGTTGAATTATACATATTCTCTGTGTAAAAGCAGGATGAGAGTTATACTTCCTAAAGTAAATTATATAGCTTCAAAAAAAGATAATGTTATTGATGTGTGTCTGCAACTTCTACTGTTAATTATTTTATAATTCCCATAAAAAGGGGGAAAAGGCTCTTAAATCATAACGGCTTATATTTTATTTTTAGTCAACTGGCCTAGAGTTGTTTTTTTTTAACTGAATATGATTAGATGACTCATTGATGCTGCCAAAGCCTGATGCTTATATCTAAAACTACGCAATAACCTAGCATGCACATATATGAGCATATCTTAATTTCTCAGTGTAGAATTGATTTCTTTGAAGAATACAGCTTTTTCTAAACAAATATCCTTATCTGTTATTAATACATTTTAAATTAAAATTAAAAAGTCAAATAATAATAATGTAATATTTGGCCAACACTCTGCTAGGCACTAGAGGCACAATGATAATGAAAGAAACAATTCCTTCTCAAAAAAGAGCTTATATTCTAACAGGAGATGTAAAGAGAAAATATATTTATATAGGACACATGTAAATCTATCTATATATACTACATATGATGCATACATGTACATATGTACATGTATATCACATATATATAACAAGTATTATATATGTATAATAATTTCCCTATATCTATAGGTCCATATATTTGCCCCTTTGAAACATAAAGACATATATAGTCCTAACCTTCTATTATGTACAGTGAGATGATTCTTTTAAGATAATACCTGAATATCCAGTAGTCCCTTAAAGTGACTATCTGTTCATGGAACCCCTGAAAAGTAAAGGAACCTTAGATATAATTTAGCCCAACTTCACCTTAAGCCTAAATTCCCTCTATAGCCTCCCAACAAAGTATGCAGATGATTGGTGTCTTCCTTTGATCTTTAATAGAAGAGACAATGAGAATACTGGAGTAGGGCAGGGAAATAAGTACCTGAACCCAGAAACCTTGGATATTTCTACCCAAAATGTTTCAGAGCACCAAAATAACAGCTGTGGCACAGTGGAGATGGACGGGAAAATCTACATTCAACAACAGACAGTTACTAGTTGTGGGACCCTGGCCCAGTCACTTAAACTCTCAACCTCAGTTTCCTCATTTGTAAATTGAGAAAAAAAATAGTACCTACCCTTTAGGATTTTCATGAGGATCAAATGAGATGACATAAGCACAGATCTTTGCAAACCTTAAATCATTATAGAAATGCTAGGTATTATTTTAAGTTCATGACTTTCATAGCCAGCAAACTGATCACTAATTTTCTAGTAAACTCATCCCATATGTTTTATGAAGAATGCTTTAGGTTCTCTCCTAATCATTGTTTTTAAAGGGTTTTGTTCCCATGGAATGTGTGAAAGGATAGAAACATAGAGATTAATGGCCTCATCTGTTCTAGGGATAATTCCTTTTGAGTTGTACCATAAAGCTCAGTTAAGTTTATTGATAAAGAATGTGCTATTCCAGGGAAATGCTGCTAGCTTTTTTCAGGGAGACTTAATCAGCTGAGCAAGGTAATTTAAAATTGACATTTTGCTGGTTGGAAGAGTTAAATGCTGCAGCAATCTGTCTATCTTAGCAAAGGGATCTCTCTGTTAATCTAGATCAGAGTTATGCAGTAAAAAAGCTGTTCAAAACCATGGAACCAGGCAATATAAAAAGCTTTAGGGTTTTCCATTACAAAGGCATTTTCAAAGACATTTCAGCTGTGCTTCCAGAAATTTCAAGCTAACTTCAATGATTAAGAAATTTTACATGGGTGTATGCCAATGATATTCTAAAATAAGAAAGAAGAAATGGAATGTACTGTGTTATTTAAGGTACGTGCTTGGATTCATGGCCAAACTTGCATTAGTAGCATGGGAGCAACTAGAAAAACCAAAACCAAATAACAATAATATCTCTCATTCATATAGTAATTTGTATTTAACAAAGTGATTTCCTCATAAAAACCTTTCTGGGATAAGTAGTGTGAGTATTATTACTTCCATTGTGTAGATGAGAAAATAAAATGAAATGACTTGCCCAAGGTCACACAGCTAAAAAATGTATAAGAGACTAGAATGGACTCCATGTTTTCTAATTCCAAGCTTAATGAACTAAAGGCAGCTAGGTGGCACAGTGGATAAAGCACCAGCCCTGGATTCAGGAGGACCTGAGTTCAAATCTGATCTCAGACACTTGACACTTACTAGCTGTGTGACCCTAGGCAAATCACTTACCCCTCATTGCCCCGCTTAAAAAAAAAAAAAAGGCCAAGCTTAATGAACTTTGCATCCCACTCTCCCACTACCATTTCACTGGACAATGCCATTGTTGTTGTTCAGTCACATCCTACTCTTCCTAACTTCATGGACAAAGAATAATGCCATCACAAGATACATTTATCTCTTTCAGGCATTAAAGACCAGATAGCTTGATGACATTTAATAATGGAATGAAAATAAAAGAAGAGAATAAAAATAGAGAGAGCCTACTATGTGCCAGGCCCAGTGATAAGCACTTTTCTTTTTTTTCTTTTTGCAGGGCAATGGGGGTTAAGTGACTTGCCCACGGTCACACAGCTAGTAAGTGTCAAATGTCTGAGCCCGGATTTGAACTCAGGTACTTCTGAATCCAGGGCCAGTGCTTTATCCACTGAGCCACCTAGCTGCCCCTGATAAGCACTTTTTAAAAAATAAATATTACCTCCTTTCAGATATTTGATTTAATATTTGAAATAGCTTGTGATATGACTTCATTGTTAAATACTAACTCAGCTCTTATTTTATTAACTTTTAAAAAGTTCTTCATCCCTGGGCAAGTCACTTAACCCCAAATGCCTCACTTAAAAAAAAAGTTCTTCATCTTTACTTTAGTATTTAATGGCTGAATCCTTCCATCAATCACGTTATTTGAAAGACTAAAGATCAATATCCATTCATTTGAACATATGTTATCGGTTGAAGCAAACATTAGGCTTACAGTCAAAAGACGTGGGTTTAAGTCCGTACTACATTAATTTACAGACTGTCTGATTGTGGCAGGGGCTCAGAGTATGGGAAATTTGAGTTCATACTAGCCATCTGACCATAGAAGAATCATTTAAATTTTCAGTGTCCATAGGCAACTAAAACTAAATTTTATATGAGTTGCTAATCTGAATGGATTAAGGAGATTTCGCAATGGGAGTTTCCATATGTCAATGAAATCATAGCTCTAGATCAGTAGTTTTTTTTTTTAAAACGACTAATATTCTAATATTACAAATATATACAGATAAAAAAAACAGCTTAGCCCTATCAAAAATAATCATGCTCTCAAAATTCATAATCTAAGGATGATGGCAGCAAAAGTACCATTTGTGAAAGCTTTCACTCCTGAAAAAGAAAATTTAGATTAGGCAAGAAATATAATAATCTAAGACTGCCTAGGCCTTTGTCCTATAAGAGAATAGACCTCTCAAATATCTTACTAGAGATAGAACTTCAAGATGAGAAATTATTTTGAAAACTCTTCTTTGAGTCAATATTTTACAAATATTTTATGCCAAATATTTTAGTCTATAATTACAAAACATTCTAGGATTTAATCAGATGCTAAATAAGGCAGTCACTGTTTGTTCTTCATTTTTTAAAGGACCAATAAAGTCATGGGCTGATATATACATCTATTGGCAAAATTGAATTAAAGTAAGGCAAAGTTGTACAAAGTCCTCAGCCTCACTCTGTCTCAGTCACTGAAGTCTAGTGGCAGAACAAAAGTCAAGATGACTGGTGGTGGCCTAGGAATGCAATAGATGACCTTGGTATCTTCAGTGTCTGACAAAGCTTTAAGAGCTCCACAGTGTCTGCTTCATCAACCTTTATGGCCATTGGAACAAATTGTCCTCATCTGCACATTCCATCAAATCTGTTTGAAGCTTGTCAGTTATTCTCAACCTGGCCTCTCTGCCAAGATAGTTTTACTGGGCTTTGGCTGCTGCACATGCTACAATTTCTCAGAGTCTCATATGAGAAATGAGTGCCAGATAGAAACCAAAGCTGGATGTAAAGCCCTGAAGAAGCCTCAGCTATTCCTCATATCCCAGCTTCTTGTTCTCCTTAAACTCCCTTCCCTCACCCCAAAAAAACACATAAAATTCGGAGCCAAGATGGCGGAGAGGAAGCAGCAAGCTGCCTGAGCTCTCCTTCTGTTCCCTCAAAACGAACATTAAATCAAGCCTCTGGATGGATTCTGAAACTACAGAACCTGCAAAGAGACATGGAGACACAGTCTTCCAACCAGAGATAATTTAGAAGACTTCAGGAAAAGGTCGGTCTGACTCGGGCAAAAGGGAGGCCCAGCACAGGGTAGCAGCCCAGCGACGAGGGGGTCAGGGCAAGTCAGCAGGAACTGCAGGCCACAGCCGAACAACTGAGGGCCCTGTAACCTGGCTCAAAAGTCTGGTGGCCAAGAAGGACAGTAGAAAAACCAACCTGCACCAGCTTGGAGGGCCATGAATGGATCAGGCGGGATTGCACGCCGGGATTTGGCGCCTGCCCGAGCGCACTCAGACAGGAAGTGCAGGGGGGTGAACTGCACATCCTATAAAAGCCTCAGAGTAAAAAGCCGGTCACACAGCACCTATACCCCTGCACAAGAAGCCCAAAACAGGGACCCTGGCGCCCCCAGAGCAAACCTCAACTCAACTTAAAAAATAAATAAATAAGCTGCAATAATGAGTAAGAAGCAAAAAAGAGCCCTCTCCATCGAGAGCTTCTGTATCAATAGGGAAGAAGCCAATGCAAACTCAGATGAGGACAATACCCTCAAACTGCCTACATGTGAAGCCTCACGAGGGAAGGTGAATTGTTCGCAAGAACAAAAAGCCTTCCTGGAAGAGCTCAAAAAGGATAATAAAACTCAATTGAGAGAAGTAGGAGAAAAAATGGGGAGATAAATGAAAGCAAAACAAGAAAACTATGAAAAAAGAATCAGCAACTTGGAAAAGGAAGCACAAAGATTGACTGCAGAAAACAATTCCTTAAAAAATTCATCTGGCCAAATGGAAAAAAAAGTGCATAATTTCACTGAAGAAAACAATGCCTTAAAAAATTCAGTTGGCCAAATGGAAAAAAAGGTGCATAATCTCATTGAAGAAAACACTGCCTTAAAAAATTCACTTGGCCAAATGGAAAAAAAGGTACATAATCTTACTGAAGTAAACAATGCCTTAAAAATTAAAATTGGACACTTGGAAGATAAGGAATCCATGAGACACCAAGAAACAGTCAAGCAGAATCAAAAGTATGAAAAAATAGAAGAAAATGTGAAATACCTCATTGGAAAGACAACTGGTCTGGAAAACAGATCGAGGAGAGACAATTTGAGAATCAATGGACTGCCTGAAAGCCATGACCAGAAAAAGAATCTAGACACCATATTCCAGGAAATTATTAAGGAGAACAGCCCTGATATCATAGAATCAGAGGATAAAATCATCATTGAAAGAATCCACCGATCACCTCCTGAAAGAGACCCCAAAAGGAAAACTCCAAGGAATATTGTAGCCAAATTCCAGAATTATCAGGTGAAGGAGAAAATACTCCAAGCAGCCAGAAAGAAGCAATTTAAATATCATGGAGCCACAGTCAGGATTGCTCAGGACCTGGCAGCTTCAACATTAAAGGATCACAAGGCTTGGAAGAGGATATTCCGGAAGGCAAAGGAGCTTGGATTGCAGCCAAGAATCTATTACCCAGCAAAAATGTACATTTTCTTTCAGGGGAAAAGATGGACATTTAATGACATGGGGGACTTTCAATCTTTCCTGGTGAAAAGACCAGAACTGAATAGAAAATTTGATCTCAACATACAAGACTCAAGAGAAGTTTAAAAAGGTAAACAGAGGGGGGAAAAAAAGAAAGGTTACCCTATTAGGTTAAACTGTTTATATCCCTACATGGGAAGATAATACTCATAACTCTTAAGAACTGTAAATGTATTTGGGCAGAGAGAAGGACTTTACACAGAGGTTATAAATATAAATTGTCTTTGATGTGATGATACAAAAAAAATTAAGGGGTTAAAAAGGGAGTCTATGGGGAGGAGAGGAAAGGGGAGGTGGAAGGGGATGAATTATATCATATGAAGAGGTGAAAAAAAACCCTATTACAATAGAGGGAAAGAAAGGGAGGGTGAACATTGTTTCAACCCTATTCTCATTAGATTTGATTCAAAGAGGGAATAACATACGTTCATTGGGATAAAGAAACTTAACTCATTCTTTAGGGAAGCAAAAGGGGAAGGGAAAGGGGGGGACTGATAGAAGGGAGGCTAAAAGCAAGGGAGAAAAGGGTAAAGAAAAGAGAGGGGGTGATAAAAAGGGAGGACAGATTGGGGGAGGCAGGGGTAAGAAGTAAAACGTCAGTGAGGAGGAATAGGGTGAAAGAAGGGGGGAAAAGTACAAAGGGGGTACATAGAATGGAGGGGAATAGACAGTCAGTAATAATAACTGTGAATGTGAATGGGATGAACTCTGCTATAAAACAGAAGCAAATTGCAGAGTGGATTAAAAACCAGAATCCTACAATATGCTGTTTACAAGAAACACATTTGAAGCAGAGAGATACACACAGAGTAAAGGTAAAAGGCTGGAGCAGAATATATTATGCTTCAGCTAAATTTTAAAAAAAGCAGGAGTAGCAATCCTTATCTCAGACAAAGTGCAGGCAAAAATAGATCTCATTAAAAGAGATAAGGAAGGAAATTACATCTTGCTTAAAGGTACTATAGATAATAAAGTAATATCAATATTGAATATGTATGCACCAAGTGGTATAGCATCCAAGTTCTTAGAGAAGTTAAATGAGTTACAAGAGGAATTAGACAGTAATACTATACTAGTGGGGATCTGAATTTCCCCCTCTCAGAATTAGATAAGTCTAGCTGAAAAATAAATAAGAAAGAAGTGAAAGAGGTGAATAGATTACTAGAAAAGTTAGACATGATAGATGTCTGGAGAAAATTGAATGGGGATAGAAAGGAATATACCTTTTTCTCAGCAGGTCATGGCACACTTTCAAAAACTGACCATGTATTAGGGCACAAAAACATCATAGTTAAATGTAGAAAGGCAGAAATAGTAAATGCATCCTTTTCAGATCATGATTCAATAAAAATTACATGTAAGAAAGAGCCGGGAAAAGTAGAATGAAAATCAATTGGAAACTAAATAATTTTATTGTAAAGAATGAATAGGCCAAACAACAAATCATAGAAACAATCAATAACCATATCCAAGAGAATGACAATAATGAGACAACATACCAAAATCTATGGGATGCAGCCAAAGCAGTGTTTAGGGGAAAATTTATAGCTCTAAATGCTTACATGAATAAAAAAGAGAAAGAGGAGATTAATGAATTGGGTATGCAACTTGAAAAGCTAGAAAAAGAACAAATTAGAAATCCCCAATTAGATACTAAATTAGAGATCCTGAAAATCAAAGGAGAAATTAATAAGATTGAAAGCAAAATAACTATAGAATTAATCAATAAAACTAAGAGCTGGTTTTATGAAAAAACCAATAAAATAGATAAAATATTGGTTAATTTGATTTAAAAAAAAGAAGAAAACCAAATTACCAGTATCAAAAATGAAAATGGGGATGTTACCACCAATGTAGTGGAAATTAAATAAATAATTAGGAATTATTTTGCCCAACTGTATGCCAATAAATTTGACAATCTAAATGAAATGGATGAATATTTACAAAAATACAAACTGCCCAGGTTAAGTGAAGAGGAAATAAAACCCTTAAATAAACCCATATTAGAAAAAGAAATTGAACAAGCCATTAAGGAACTCCCTAAGAAAAAATCCCCAGGGCCAGATGGGTTTACAGGTGAATTTTACCAAACATTTAAAGAACAATTAATTCCAATATTATACAAATTGTTTGGAAAAATAGCTGAAGAAAGAGTTCTACCAAATTCGTTTTATGACACAAATATGGTGGTGATACCAAAACCAGGCAAAGCAAAAACAGAGAAAGAAAATTATAGACCAATTTCCCTAATGAATATCAATGCTAAAATCTTAAATAAGATATTAGCAAGGAGATTACAGCAAGTGATCACCAGGATAATACACTATGACCAGGTGGGATTTATACCAGGAATGCAGGGCTGGTTCAACATTAGGAAAACTATTAACATAATCAACCACATCAATAAGAAAACCAACCAAAATCATATGATTATCTCAATAGATGCAGAGAAAGCTTTTGACAAAGTACAACACCCATTCCTAATAAAAACACTAGAGAGTTTAGGAATAGGGGGAACTTTCCTTAGAATAATAAACAGTATCTACCTAAAGCCATCAGCAAGTATTATATGCAATGGAGATAAATTAGAGGCCTTCCCAATAAGATCAGGGGTGAAACAGGGATGTCCATTATCACCCCTATTATTTAATATTGTCCTAGAAATGTTAGCTTTAGCAATCAGAGAAGAGAAAGGAATTAAAGGAATTAGAATAGGCAAGGAGGAAACAAAACTATCACTCTTTGCAGATGATATGATGGTATACTTAAGGAATCCTCGAGAATCAACTCAAAAATTACTTGAAACAATTAACAACTTTAGCAAAGTAGCAGGATATAAAATAAATCCACATAAATCATCAGCATTTCTATACATGACCAACAAAGTCCAGCAGCAAGAGATAGAAAGAGAAATTCCATTTAAAGTAACAGTAGATAATATAAAATACTGGGGAGTCTACTTGCCAAGACAAACCCAGGAACTCTATGAACACAACTAACACTCTTCACACAAATCAAATCAGATCCAAATAATTGGAAAAATATCAATTGCTCATAGATAGGCAGAGCTAATATAGTAAAAATGACAATACCGCCTAAATTAATTTACTTATTCAGTGCCATACCAATCAGTCTACCTAAAAATTATTTTATACAGCTAGAAAAAATAATAACAAAATTCATCTGGAAAAACAAAAAATCAAGAATATCCAAGGGAAATAATGAAAAAAAATTCACAGGAAGGTGGGTTAGTAGGTACCAAACCTGGAGCTTTACTATAAAGCGGCAGTCATCAAAACTATCTGGTACTGGCTAAAAAATAGAGTGGTAGATCAATGGAATAGGCTAGGCTCAGGAAATGCAGTAGTAAATGACACTAGTAATGTAGTGTTTGATAAACCCAAAGACTCCAGCTTCTGGGATAGAAACTCAGTATTTGACAAAAACTGCTGGGAAAACTGGAAGGTAGTATGGCAGAAACTAGGCATAGACCAACATCTTACACCTTATACTAAAATAAGGTCAAAATGGATACACGATTTAGACATAAGAGGTGATACCATAGGTAAATTAGGAGAGAAAGGAATAGTGTACCTATCAGATCTTTGGAAAGGAAAACAGTTTATGGCCAAACAAGAGATACAATATATTATAAAATGCAAAATGAATGATTTTGATTACATTAAATTAAAAACATTTTGTACAAACAGAAGCAATGCATCCACAATTAGAAGGGAGGCAGAAAGCTGGGAAACAATTTTTGAGGCCAGTGCTTCTGATAAAGGCCTCATCTCTAAAATATATAGGGAACTAAATCAAATTTATAAGAACCCAAGTCATTCCCCAGTTGAGAAATGATCAAAGGATATGAACAGGCAGTTTTCTGATGAAGAAACCAAAGCTATCTATTCCCATATGAAAAAATGCTCTAAATCTCTAATGATTAGAGAGATACAAATTAAAACAACTCTGAGGTACCACCTGACACCTATCAGATTGGCTAAAATGACAAAAAAGGAAAATAATAAATGTTGGAGAGGCTGTGGGAAAATTGGAACATTAATTCATTGTTGGTGGAGCTATGAACTGATCCAACCATTCTGGTGAGCAATTTGGAATTATGCCCAAAGGGCAATAAAGCTGTGCATACCCTTTGACCCAGCAATACCACTTTGGGGTCTTTTTCCCAAAGAAATCATGGAAAGGGGAAAAGGACCCACATGTACAAAAATATTTGTAGCTGCTCTTTATGTGGTGGCAAGGAATTGGAAGTTGAGGGGGTGCCCATCAATTGGGGAATGGCTGGACAAGTTGTGGTATATGAATACAATGGAATACTATTGTGCTGTAAGAAATGATGAGCAGAAGGAGTTCAGAGAAACCTGGAGGTTCTTTCGTGGGCTGATGATGAGTGAGATGAGCAGAAACAGGAGAACATTGTACACAGTATCATCGACATTGAGTGTTGACCTACTGTGATGGACTATATTCTTCTCACCAATGCAATGGTACAGAAGAGTTCCAGGGAACTCATGATAGAAGAGGATCTCCAAATCCAAGGAAAAAAAAAAAAGAACTGTGGAGTATAGATGCTGAATGAACGATACTATTTCTTTTGTTTTTGATGCTGTTGTTTTTTTCTATTTTGGAGTTTTTCATCATTGCTCTGATTTTTTCTCTTATAACATGACTAATGCAGAAATAGGATTAATGTTATTATGTGTGTGTACATATATATATAAAACCTATATCAGATTACCTGCTGTCTAGGGGAGGGGGGAGGGAGGGGAGGGAGGGAGAAAAATCTGAAATTGTAAAGCTTGTATAAACAAAAGTTGAGAACTATCTTTACATGTAATGGAAAAAAATAAAATACTTTATTAATTAAAAAAAAACCACATAAAATTCATCCTGAAGAAATCAGATCAGCAGTGCATGAAGGATTCAAGCTTTAGGTGAGGGAATGAAGTATATAACTAAATTACTAACTCGAAGATTTATATCTATCTGATATAAATAGACAGACAGACGGATGGATGGATGGATGGATGGACGGACAGATAGATCGATTGATAGATGGGTAGATAAATTTATACATACGTGCATACGTACACATATAACCATATGTATATAAATGCACACATGTACATAAATATGTGTGTATATATGAGGAAATATACGCATTAAATATTTAAGCATACATTATCTCATATGACATTTACATGAGATATGATTATGTAAAATAAATAAGGCAGGTATTACAAGGTCCATTTTTTGACTTTTATTTTTAAAATATTTAATTTGTCTTAATCATTCAAGATCTGCCTTCTTACTTTCCTTCTCTACCACACCCTCCACAATTTGAGAACACAAGAAAAACAAAACTCATTACAAATACATATAATTAACTAAAACAAATTTCTACTTTGATCATATCTGAAAAAGTACTTGTTTCATTCTGCATTCTGAGTACATCAGCTCTCTATTGGGAAGATGGTTGCATGTTTCACTGTTAGTCCTCTGGAGTTCTAGTTGGTCATTACACTATGAAACACATTTTTTTTTCAATTTTTTTCCAATTACATATAAAGATATATTTAGAGTTCCATATTTTTTCTCCCACCCTCCTTTCTCTCCCATACTCCCACAGTCAGGAAGCAATCTGATATAGGTTATACATTATAATCATGTTAAACATTTGCACATTTGTCATGTTGCTTATAAGAGAAGAATCTGACCAAAAAAAGAAAAAAAATACAAGAAGGAATAAACAACAACAACAACAAAAGCAACAACAAAGGTGAAAATAGTATATTTCAATCTGCTTTAGACTCCATAGTTCTTTTTTGGAATGGGTAGAGCATTTTCCATCATAAGACTTTTGGCACTGTCTTGGATCATTGTATTTCTGAGAAGAGTTAAATCTATAAGGGTTGTTCATCACACAATGTTGTTGATACCATGTACAATGTTCTCTTGGTTTTGCTCTTTTCACTCAGCATCAATTGATGCTGAAGTCATGCCTGCTCATTATTTCTTACAACACAACAGGATTCCATTAAATCCATATACCACAACTTTTTAGCCATTTCCCAATTGATGGGAATCCCCTCAATTTCCAATTATTTGTCACCAAGAAAAGAGCAGCTACAAGTGGGTCCTTTGACTTTTAGTGATCTCTTTGGAAGACAGACCTAGTAATGGTATTGCTAGGTTAAAGGCGATGCCCAGTTTTATAGCCTTTTGGGCATGGTTTTAAATTGCTCTAAAGAATGGATGGATCAGTTCACAGCTCCACCAACAATGCATTAGTCTCCCAATTTTCCCCCATCTTCTCCAACATTTATCATTTTCCTTTTTTGTCATATTAGCCAATTTTTTAGGCATGAGGTGGTACCTCAGAGTAGTTTTAATTTGCATTTATCTCTTCAGCAATTGTTGAGAACATTTTTTTCCATATGGCTATAGATAGCTTTATTTTTTTCATCTAAAAACTGCCTATTCATATCCTTTGATTACTTCTCAATTGGGAATGACTTGCATTCTTATATATTTAATTCAGTTTTCTATTTATTTTCTATTTGAAGCCTTTAGCAGAAATACTGGCTGTAAAATTGTTTCCCAGCTTTCTGTTTTTCTTCTAAACTTGTTTTCATTGGTTTTGTTTGCAAAAAAAACCCTTTTTAATTTAATGTAGTCAAAATGATCCATTTTGTATTTCACAATGTTCTCTATCTTATTTTTGGTTATAAATTCTTCACCTTTCTATAGATCTAACAAATAAACCCTTCCTTTTCTAATGTGCCTATAGTATGACCCTTTATGACTAGATCATGTACCCATTTTGATTTTACTTTGGCATACATTGTAAGATACTGTAACTATGTCTAATTTCTGCCACACTATCTTCCAGCAGATTATGTCAAATAGTGAGTTCTTATCCTGGAGTCTAGAGGCTTTGGGTTTATCAAAGAGGAGATCGTTATATTCATTTCCTGCTGTGTTTTGTGGGCCTTACACTGATCCATCACTCTATTTCTTAGCCAGTACCAAACAGTGTTGACAGTTTCTATTTTATAATACAGTTTTAATTCTGGTATAGCTAAGCCACCTACCTTTGCATTTTTTCATTAATTCCCTTGATATTCTTGACCTTTTGTGCTTCCAGATGAATTTTGTTATTATTTTTTTCTAGCTCTATGAAATATTTTGGGTAGTTTTATTGGTATGGTACTGAATAAGTAAATTAATTTAGGTAGAATTGTCATTTTTATTATTTTATATTGTCTACATGTATTTTAAATGGGATTTCTCTTTACTTATCTTGCTGCTGGACTTGGTTGGTTATATATAGAAATGATGATAACTTATGTGGGTTTATTTTATAGCCTGCAAGTTTGCTAAAGTTTTTGTTTCTAGTAGATTTTTTTTGTTGTTGTTGTTGATTATTTAGGATTCACTAAGTATACCATCATATCATCTGCCAAGAGTGATAATCTTCTTTATTCCTTGCCTATTCTAATTCCTTTGATTTCTTTTTCTGCTCTTACTGCTAAGGCTAACATCTCTAGTACAATATTGAATAATGGTGATAATGGACATCACTGTTTAAACCCATTCTTATTGAGAACACTTCTAATTTATCCCTATTACATATAATGATTGCTGATGGTTTTAGATAGATAGTTTATCATCTTGAGCAAAGTTCCATTTATTCCTATGTTATCTACTGTTTTTATTAGGAATGGGTACTGTATTTTGTCAAAAACTTTCTCTTCATCTATTGAGATAATCATATGATTCTGGTTAATTTTGTTATTAATGTGGTCAATTATATTGATAGTTTTCCTAATATTGAACCAGCCCTGCATTCCTGGTATAAATCCCTCCTGGCCATAATGTATTATCCTACTGACAAATTGCTGCAATCTCTTTGCTAATATTCTATTTAGAATTTTTGAATCAGTATTCATTAGGGAAATTGGTCTATACTT
This sequence comes from Dromiciops gliroides, assembly GCF_019393635.1. Classification (NCBI taxonomy): domain Eukaryota; kingdom Metazoa; phylum Chordata; class Mammalia; order Microbiotheria; family Microbiotheriidae; genus Dromiciops; species Dromiciops gliroides. The sequence continues at coordinate 689,397,893 of NC_057861.1, read as the reverse complement.
TTCTTTCTCTGTTGCTTTTCCTGGTTTAGGCATCAGCACTATATTTGCCTCATAAAAGGAATTTGGTTGGATTCCTTCTTCACCTATTTTTTCCAAATAATTTGCATAGTATTGGAATTAATTGTTCTTTAAATGTTTGGTAGAATTCATTTGTAAGCCCGTCTGGCCCTGAAGATTTTTCTTAGGGAGTTCATTGACGGCCTGTCCAATTTCTTTTTTTTTTTTTAACTGCCAAATAATTTTCAGAATTTTTAATAAGCTCAGTAGTTTTCTGGTTGTCAAGCTTACAATCAACATTATAACAGTACTGCATTCAACAGGTTCCCTCACTGTTTTGTTTTTTTTTTAATGTATGAGGTATTTTATTTTTTCTGTTACATGTAAAGATAGTTCTCAACTTTTGTTTATACATGCTTTACAATTTCAGATTTTTCTCCCTCCCTCCCCTCACTCCCCCCTCCCCTAGACAGCAGGTAATCTGATATAGGTTATATATATATATATATCTATACATATACATATAGATATATATATATATCCACACACATATATATATACACACATAACATTAATCCTATTTCTGCATTAATCCTGTTACAAGAGAAAGAATCAGAGCAGTGATGCAAAACCTCAAAATAGAAAAAAAAAACAATAGCACCCAAAACAAAAGAAATAATATGGTTCAATCAGCATCTATACTCCACAGTTCTTTCTTTCTTTTTTTTTCTTGGATTTGGAGATCCTCTTCTATCATGAGTTCCCTGGAACTCTTCTGTACCATTGCATTGGTGAGAAGAATATAGTCCATCACAGTAGGTCAACACTCAATGTTGATGATACTGTGTACAATGTTCTTCTGGTTCTGCTCATCTCACTCATCATCAGCTCTCGTAAGACCCTCCAGGTTTCTCTGAACTCTTCCTGTTCATCATTTCTTACAGCACAATAGTATTCCATTGTATTCATATACCACAACTTGTCCAGCCATTCCCCAATTGATGGGTACCCCCTCAACTTCCAATTCCTTGCCACCACATAAAGAGCAGCTACAAATATTTTTGTACATGTGGGTCCCTTTCCCCCTTCCATGATTTCTTTGGGCAAAAGACCTAAAAGTGGGATTGCTGGGTCAAAGGGTATGCACAGCTTTATCGCCCTTTGGGCATAATTCCAAATTGCTCTCCAGAATGGTTGGATCAGCTCACAGCTCCACCAACAATGCATTAGTGTTCCAATTTTCCCACAGCCTCTCCAACATTTATTATCTTCCTTTTTTGTCATTTTAGCCAATCTGATAGGTGTCAGGTGGTACCTCAGAGTTGTTTTAATTTGTATCTCTCTAATCATTAGAGATTTAGAGCATTTTTTCATATGGGAATAGTTTTGGTTTCTTCATCAGAAAACTGCCTGTTTATATCCTTTGATCATTTCTCAATTGGGGAATGACTTGGATTCTTATAAATTTGATTTAATTCCCTATATATTTTAGAGATGAGGCCTTTATCAGAAGCACTGGCCTCAAAAATTGTTTCCCAGCTTTCTGCCTCCCTTCCAATTTTGGATGCATTGCTTCTGTTTGTACAAAATTTTTTTAATTTAATGTAATCAAAATCATTCATTTTGCATTTTATAATATACTCTTTCTCTTGTTTGGTCAAAAACTGTTTTCCTTTCCAAAGATCTGATAGGTACACTATTCCTTTCTCTCCTAATTTACCTATGGTATCACCTCTTATGTCTAAGTCGTGTATCTATTTTGACCTTATTTTAGTATAAGGTATAAGATGTTGGTCGATGCCTAGTTTCTGCCATACTATCTTCCAGTTTTCCCAGCAGTTTTTGTCAAATACTGAGTTTCTATCCCAGAAGCTGGAGTCTTTGGGTTTATCAAACACTACATTACTAGTGTCATTTACTACTGCATTTCCTGAGCCTAGCCTATTCCATTGATCTACCACTCTATTTTTTAGCCAGTACCAGATAGTTTTGATGACTGCCGCTTTATAGTAAAGCTCCAGGTTTGGTACCGCTAACCCACCTTCCTGTGAATTTTTTTTCATTATTTCCCTGGATATTCTTGATTTTTTGTTTTTCCAGATGAATTTTGTTATTATTTTTTCTAGCTGTATAAAATAATTTTTAGGTAGCCTGATTGGTATGGCACTGAATAAGTAAATTAATTTAGGCAGTATTGTCATTTTTACTATATTAGCTCTGCCTATCCATGAGCAATTGATATCTTTCCAATTATTTGGATCTGATTTGATTTGTGTGAAGAGTGTTTGGTAGTTGTGTTCATAGAGTTCCTGGGTTTGTCTTGGCAAGTAGACTCCCCAGTATTTTATATTATCTACTGTTACTTTAAATGGAATTTCTCTTTCTATCTCTTGCTGCTGGACTTTGTTGGTCATGTATAGAAATGCTGATGATTTATGTGGATTTATTTTATATCCTGCTACTTTGCTAAAGTTGTTAATTGTTTCAAGTAATTTTTGAGTTGATTCTCGAGGATTCTTTAAGTATACCATCATATCATCTGCAAAGAGTGATAGTTTTGTTTCCTCCTTGCCTATTCTAATTCCTTTAATTCCTTTCTCTTCTCTGATTGCTAAAGCTAACATTTCTAGGACAATATTAAATAATAGGGGTGATAATGGACATCCCTGTTTCACCCCTGATCTTCTCTGGAAGGCCTCTAATTTATCTCCATTGCATATAATACTTGCTGATGGCTTTAGGTAGATACTGTTTATTATTCTAAGGAAAGTTCCCCCTATTCCTAAACTCTCTAGTGTTTTTATTAGGAATGGGTGCTGTACTTTGTCAAAAGCTTTCTCTGCATCTATTGAGATAATCATATGATTTTGGTTGGTTTTCTTATTGATGTGGTTGATTATGTTAATAGTTATCCTAATGTTGAACCAGCCCTGCATTCCTGGTATAAATCCCACCTGGTCATAGTGTATTATCCTGGTGATCACTTGCTGTAATCTCCTTGCTAATATCTTATTTAAGATTTTAGCATCGATATTCATTAGGGAAATTGGTCTATAATTTTCTTTCTCTGTTTTTGTTTTGCCTGGTTTTGGTATCACCACCATATTTGTGTCATAAAATGAATTTGGTAGAACTCTTTCTTCACCTATTTTTCCAAATAATTTGTATAATATTGGAATTAATTGTTCTTTAAATGTTTGGTAAAATTCACCCGTAAACCCATCTGACCCTGGGGATTTTTTCTTAGGGAGTTCATTAATGGCTTGTTCAATTTCTTTTTCTAATATGGGTTTATTTAAGGATTTTATTTCCTCTTCAGTTAACCTGGGCAGTTTGTATTTTTGTAAATATTCATCCATTTCATTTAGATTGTCAAATTTATTGGCATACAGTTGGGCAAAATATTTCCTAATTATTGCTTTAATTTTCACTTCATTGGTGGTAACATCACCCTTTTCATTTTTGATACTGGTAATCTGGTTTTCTTCTTTCTTTTTTTTAATCAAATTAACCAATATTTTATCTATTTTATTGGTTTTATCATAAAACCAGCTCTTAGTTTTATTGATTAATTCTATAGTTTTTTTGCTTTCAATCTTATTAATTTCTCCTTTAATTTTCAGGATCTCTAATTTAGTGTCTAAATGGGGATTTCTAATTTGTTCTTTTTCTAGGTTTTTAAGTTGCATGCCCAATTCATTAATCTCCTCTTTCTCTTTTTTATTCATGTAAGCATTTAGAGCTATAAATTTTCCCCTAAACACTGCTTTGGCTGCATCCCATAGATTTTGGTATGTTGTCTCATTATTGTCATTCTCTTGGATAAAGTTATTGATTGTTTCTATGATTTCTTGTTTGGCCCATTCATTCTTTAGAATGAAATTATTTAGTTTCCAATTGATTTTCATTCTACTTTTCCCTGGCTCTTTCTTACATGTAATTTTTATTGCATCATGATCTGAGAAGGATGCATTTACTATTTCTGCATTTCTACATTTGACTATGATGTTTTTGTGCCCTAATACATGGTCAGTTTTTGAAAATGTGCCATGTACTGCTGAGAAAAAAGGTATATTCCTTTCTATCCCCATTCAATTTTCTCCAGACATCTATCATGTCTAACTTTTCTAGTAATCTATTCACCTCTTTCACTTCTTTCTTATTTTTTGGCTAGATTTATCTAATTCTGAGAGGGGGAGATTCAGATCCCCCATTAGTATAGTATTACTATCTAATTCCTCTTGTAACTCATTTAACTTCTCCTCTAAGAACTTGGATGCTATACAACTTGGCGCATACATATTTAATAAGGTACATTATCTATAGTACCTTTAAGTAAGATGTAATTTCCTTCCTTATCTCTTTTAATGAGATCTATTTTTGCCTGCACTTTGTCTGAGATAAGGATTGCTACCCCTGCCTTTTTTACTTTAGCTGAGGCATAATATATTCTTCTCCAGCCTTTTACCTTTACTCTGTGTGTATCTCTCTGCTTCAAATGTGTTTCTTGTAAACAGCATATTGTAGGGTTCTGGTTTTTAATCCACTCTGCAATTCGCTTCTGTTTTATAGCAGAGTTCATCCCATTCACATTCACAGTTATTATTACTGACTGTCTATTCCCCTCCATTCTATTTACCCCCTTTGTACTTTTCCCCCCTTCTTTCAGCCTATTCCTCCTCACCGACGTTTTACTTCTTACCCCTACCTCCCCCAATCTGCCCTCCCTTTTTATCACCCCCCCTTTTCTTTACCCTTTTCTCCCTTGCTTTTGTCCTCCCTTCTATCAGTCCCCCCCTTTCCCTTCCCCTTTTGTTTCCCTAAAGAATGAGTTAAGTTTCTTTATCCCAATGAACGTATATGTTATTCCCTCTTGGAGTCAAATCTAATGAGAATAGGGTTGAAACAATGTTCCCCCCTCCTTTCTTTCCCTCTATTGTAATAGGTTTTTTTCCACCTCTTCATATGATATAATTCATCCCATTCCACCTCCCCTTTCCTCTCCTCCCCATAGACTCCCTTTTTATCCCCTTAATTCTTTTGTATAATCACATCAAAGACAATTTATATTTATACCCTCTATATAAAGTCCTTCTCTCTGCCCAAATGCATTTACAGTTCTTAAGAGTTATGAGTATTATCTTCCTGTGTAGGGATATAAACAGTTTAACCTAATAGGGTAACTTTTTTTTTCCCCTCTGTTTACCTTTTTATACTTCTCTTGAGTCTTGTATGTTGAGATCAAATTTTCTATTCAGTTGTGGTCTTTTCACCAGGAAAGATTGAAAGTCCCCAATGTCATTAAATGTCCATCTTTTCCCCTGAAAGAAAATGCACATTTTTGCTGGGTAATAGATTCTCGGCTGCAATCCAAGCTCCTTTGCCTTCCGGAATATCATATTCCAAGTCTTGCAGTCCTTTAATGTTGAAGCTGCCAGGTCCTGAGCAATCCTGACTGTGGCTCCATGATATTTAAATTGCTTCTTTCTGGCTGCTTGGAGTATTTTCTCCTTCACCTGATAATTCTGGAATTTGGCTACAATATTCCTTGGAGTTTTCATTTTGGGGTCTCTTTCAGGAGGTGATCGGTGGATTCTTTCAATGATGATTTTATCCTCTGATTCTATGATATCAGGGCAGTTCTCCTTAATAATTTCTTGGAATATGGTGTCTAGATTCTTTTTCTGGTCATGGCTTTCAGGCAGTCCAATGATTCTCAAATTGTCTCTCCTCGATCTGTTTTCCAGATCAGTTGTCTTTCCAATGAGGTATTTCACATTTTCTTCTATTTTTTCATTTTTTTTATTCTGCTTGACTGATTCTTGGTGTCTCATGGATTCCTTATCTTCCAACTGTCCCACTTTAATTTTTAAGGCATTGTTTTCTTCAGTGAGATTATGCAGCTTTTTTTCCATTTGGCTAAGTGAATTTTTTAAGGTATTGTTTTCTTCAGTGAGATTATGCAGCTTTTTTTCCATTTGGCCAAATGAATTTTTTAAGGCTTTGTTTTCTTCAGCTTCCTTTTCCAAGCTGCTGATTCTTTTTTCATAGTTTTTTTGTTTTGCTTTCATTTCTCTCCCCATTTTTTCTTCTACCTCTTGCAATTGATTTTTAAAATCCTTTTTGAGCTCTTCCAGGAAGGCTTTTTGTTCTTGCGACCAATTCACCTTCCCTTGTGAGGCTTCAGATGTAGTCAATTTGAGGCTATTGTCCTCATCTGAGTTTGTGTTGGCTTCTTCCCTATTGATACAGAAGCTCTCAATGGAGAGGGCTCTTTTTTGCTTCTTACTCATTATTGCAGCTTATTCATTTATTCTTTAAGTTGAGGTCTGCTCTGGGGGCACCAGGGTCCCTGTTTTGGGTTTCTTGTGCAGGTGTATAGGTGCTATGTGACCAGGCTTTTACTCTGAGGCCTTTATGTTGTGTGGAGATCCCCAGCCCTGCACTTCCTGTCTGATTGTGCTTGGCCAGCCAGGCGCCAGACCCCGGTGTCTGATCCTGCCGTTTGTGGCCCTCTCGGCCAGTGCAGGTAGGTTTTTCCACTGTCCTTCTTGGCCACCAGATTTTTGAGCCAGGTTCCGGGAGCCTCAGTTGTTCGGCTGTGGTCCACAGCTCCTGCTGACTTGCCCTGACCCCCTCGGCGATGGGTTGCTGCCCTGCGCTGGGCCTCCCTTTTGCTCGAGTCAGACTGACCTTTTCGTGAAGTCTTCTAAATTATCTCTGGTTGGAGGACTGTGTCTCTCTGTCTCTTTGCAAGTTCTGTAGTTTCAGAATCTGTCCAGAGGCTTGATTTAATGTTCGTTTTGAGGGAACAGAAGGAGAGCTCAGGCAGCTTGCTGCTTCCTCTCCGCCATCTTGGCTCCCCACCCCAATTTCTTTTTCTAAAATGTGCTTATTGTAAGATTTTGTTTCCTCTTCTGTTAATCTGGGTGATTTATATTTTTGTAAATATTCATCCATTTCCTTTAGATTGTCAAATTTATTGGCACAGGGGCAGCTAGAAGGCACAGTGGTTAAAGCACCGGCCCTGAATTCAGGAGTACCTGAGTTCAAATCCGGCCTCAGACACTTGACACTTACTAGCTGTGTGACCCTGGGCAAGTCACTTAACCCCCATTGCCTGCAAAAAAACAAAAACAAATTTATTGGCACAGAGTTGGGTGAAATAGCTCCTAATTATTGCTGTAATTTCCTCTTTGTTGGTGGCGAGTTCACCCTTTTAATTTTTGATGCTGGTAATTTGGCTTAAGAAAATAACATTTTGTCAGTGTGGCTACTCTTTTATCATTTCAGAGGGTGATCCATCTATAATTTAGCAAATGGTTGTGGAGAATATACATGGCCCAAAAAATCATCACCTGTTGTCAACATAAAGGTAAGTCTCTCCAAATTTGGTGCTCAGACTATACTCATACAATACATTATCAGGTTATCAGGTCTTTCCTAGAAACTTTAGTATTTTGGAGAAGTCTACTTTCTTCCCCCTTCAATTTCTTTTTTTTTTTTTTTTTTTTTTTTTTTTTTTTTTTTTTTTTGCGGGGCAATGGGGGTTAAGTGACTTGCCCAGGGTCACCCAGCTAGTAAGTGTCAAGTGTCTGAGACTGGATTTGAACTCAGATACTCCTGAATCCAGGGCCAGTGATTTATCCACTGCGCCACCTAGCTGCCCCCCCCTTCAATTTCTAATGTTATATGAGCTTATAAATAGGGTTGTTTTGTGGGCTATTGTTTTTATGCTTTAAGATAGAGTGAATATAACTAAATAAGTAAAAATGCTGCATATCAATCCACATTGTCTATATACTGTACTGTTGTGTATCTTTCATTTTTGAAGATGACCAATGACATGATGGGGTGATATATTGACTTGTGCATGAATTGGGTGTAACGTGAGGAAGAGTTGCACCATCTTCAGCCTCACTCTCTTTCAGTCATCAAAGTTAGTAACAAAACAAAATTAAGTACAACTGTCAATGGGACAGGAATACAGTGAATGCTTCTGTCTGACCAATCTCTATGCACTGCCCAGCACCTGCTTCAAATGCCCTTATGGCCACTGAAACACACTTTTCTCATCCACCCATTCTGCTGGGGGATGTCTTCAGATGCTTGGGCTAGATATCCCCCTAACTGAACAATGGGTTTTGAAACCTGTTGGTTACCCCCAAAGTAGATTAGCCCATTTGCCTAGATGATTTTCCAGGGTGTGGTCACTGTGTGTGCTATAGCTTCTTCCAGCCACAAGTGAGAGAACTGGGTGAAAGTGGACACCGAAGACGAATGAGCCATCCTGAAAATGGACAATGAACTAATAAATGCTTATTGGCTATGCTGGAAATTGCAACTACAGACAAACCATGGGACCATTTTACAAGTTTGGTAAATCTGAAAATCTGTACCTCTTCTACTTAAACCCTAACAAATGCACAGGATGTTTTAAAGTTCTTATAGATAAACTATATTCTGCAAGTGAATGGTGTTGGCTAACATCATACTTTAAACACAACATTATGTTTGAAAACCATAATTCTTAGCTAACTGACAGCTGTATAACGTACATTCATTAAAATGTTCTATAAATTTAAACTGTTTTTCTTTGTTGGGTCTATAATAGTATTAGTGTAAACCACTTACTATCCAGAGCCTCCAGCAGTTTCAGTTGATTTACACCATTCATTTTTATTTGCTGTGGCAACACTGTTTGACATGAACACAATACCCTATAATGGTTCCACTTTGATGTCCCTGTTCAGCGAGTAGAAGCACATAAAACTCAGTAAAATCTTTTGTTATTTTGACCAGTGAAAATATCCATTTAATATCTCTTTTGTTTTCCAAAGTACCCAAGACAATAACTCACATTATTATGTACTATATAAAATGTACATGTTTCTTTTAAAGCTGTTAAAATTATGGAAAGGCTCAAGGCTCTCAGTTGGCCTGAAGCTAAAATCCTCACATTGACTTTGGATTTTCCCACTTATTGAAGGTCCCCATGATTTTTTTTTTCAAGATTTAATTTATTTCAATTTTTTTTCTCCCTTCAGAACATTGGTCTTTTGTCTGTTTTTTTTAGACTAAAAAATCTCAGAGCATTGGAATTAAATGTGCCCATGATAAAACAGAAATCCCTATAGAAAAGGCTGGCAAATTATTAGCAGAAAAGTTTGTCAAAAGAAAGGTTCTTATAATAGCAAATCCTAAGATATTATATGGCTTTCAACAGAAGAAAATCAAAAAGAAAGCTCTCTTTTCTGCCCACCCTTACTCCCTGCTTAGGATGAGTGATTTTAAAGAGTAACTGTCTTTATACTTCCTATGAGGTATGAAGCTAGATGGAAAACAATTTGATCATGTCTAGGTAGTACTATAGGCCTTTTACCATGCACTTTGATGAGCAGCAACCGAGAAAACTGCAAAGCAAGTATGTCTTTACAGAAAGCATCAAATCCTCTAATAGAGTCCCTAATAGAGTTGGCCCATAAATCCATCCTGACAAATATTGTCAGGTTGTTCTAGGGTAATAAAGAAAGAACACTTTGAGGTATGAAGTAGGTTTCTCTTGTGAGGCTGAGGACGACTCTGATCATGAATTAAATTGTGTCTTTGCCCAGGAATTTTTATGGTTGTTGTCGTTCAGTCATTTTCAGTCATGTCAAACTTCATTACCCCATTTAGGTTTTCTTGGCAGATATAATGGAATGGTTTGCCATTTCCTTCTCTTGCTCATTTTATAAATGAGAAAACTGAGGCAAACAGGGTTAAGTGACTTATCCAGGGTCACACAGCTAGTATGTACTGAGGCTACATTAGAACTCATGAAGACAAATCATTCTCAATGCCAGGTCTAGCACTCTATATGCTTCACCACTTAGTTGCCCCCTATACAGGAATACTGTGATAAATAGAACCAATCTCTTCTGTTTTGGTTCCTGTTCGCTTGGTCTAGATTATATCAATCAGGCCTTCTATACATTAGTCCATTAGAGTCAAATGCCTCCATGGAATTTCTTTGCCCATTTGCTCCTAAAGAGCTGCTCTTTTGCCACATTCCCATCCTAAATCATATGGAAAAATTGAATGGTATTCAAGATCACAGATGATTCATTAAAAACCCTCATGGAGGTTCTACAAGAAACCCTCAACATCTATTAGTGGATATGGCTGGCTGTTAAGACAACCCAATCACTTTGTAAATCAGCAAATCTACCAGGACACAAAGTGTAGATGGATATATAACAAACAAAAAACTTAACTAGGTAAAAAAAATCAAAGACCTATAGCTTTACCTAAGAAGTCCTCCGGGGCCCTTACTAATCTGTTCAACCCTCCCCAAAAGGCATTCAACTTGTCTTTCTTCTTTATATAGATTTTATTGATAGATTTTTGGGGTTGTTTTTGAATCACCTAAATTGACCCTGTATCCCTCCTTGTTCTACCCTATCAAAGGGTCATCACTTATAATGAATTATTTTTCAAAAGAAAAAAAGTTTTAAAAACTCAACGCATCAGAAAAAAAGCAAAAATTACATGATTTATATTGAAGGTCCCACATATATGCTCTTCCCCAGCTGAAACCTCTACAGAGGAATGGAAAGTGTTGTCTTTTTATATTTCTTCTTTGGGGTCAAGCTTGTTCTTTATAATTTTCTAGTATTTATTTTCTACTGTTTTTAGTTGTTGTTCTTTCCTTTCACTTAGCAAATGTTGTGCATATTGTTTCCCTAGCTCTCCTCTTTTCACTTTTTATCTGTTTATGTAAAATGTTTCATTGTCTGTGCTGCCCTCTAAACCTTCTTCACTGATTGATCACTTGGTAAATTTTCTTTAAATGCTTCACTGATACTCTTTTCTTTCTTCCTATTTTGTCATTTCCATGATTAGTCCTAACATTTCCCCAAATTACTTCTTACTCCAAAATTCCTCAGCTTCTTTGTGGTTAAGCATGAAACCCCCAACCCATCCCTCCCCTTTTCTGGAATTGTCATGTTCTCTTTGGAAGTATGGACCAATTCCTGGAGTGAAGCAACATTTTCCTCACAGTCACTGCTACAGGTCCACCATCATTAAGCAAACAATCAATCAACTAGCATTTACTAAGCACTTATATGTTCCAGATATTTGGGGATACAATAACAGAAATGAAATAGTTCTTGCCCTCAAAGATCTTTCATTCTATTTGAGGGAAAACATGAATTAATGCATGTATGAAAAATAAACATTTATAAAATGTTTACATGGTACCAGGTACTGTAAAAAGCAATGAGGACAGAAATACAAATAAAAGTTAGTCCCTGCCCTCAACTAATTTACATTCTAGTAGTGGGAGACAACATATATAAAAGAGTACTAACCAAGGAAGGGGTGAAGTCAGGCACATGGTGAGTGGGGCCATAGAATACCCTTTCCAAAACTATAGCATTGATTTAATTACCACTTCCAGAGCAAGCTATGGAAAAAAAGTGTGTGGAGGGGAAAACAACAAGAAGGAATGGCAGAAGTGACTCATTGACCAGCTTGTCTCAGACAAGATGTGATGGGAACTAAAAAAGCATTGAGGAAGAAGTAGCTGAAGCATGTCAGGAAGATAACTGTGTGCTTTGTTTAGCAAGGGCCAAAATTCCTATAATGAGCTCTTACAAATCAGCACAATTACAGGGCAAAAGTTGACACCTTCATTTGGAGGGGTCACAACAGGCTCAGCAAGACAGAATGGTAGCAAGGCTACAGAAAAAAAATAGATAGTTTCTGCCGTGCATACTCCTAACAATATTTCCAACTCTTATTCTGGGGTCATACTGAATACTGAGAACTCACCACTGCAAATTATCCAAAAAAAAAGACAAATTATAACCAAAAAGTGTGTGTGTGTGTGGGGGGGGTATAGACACTGAACTGCAAGTTCACCTAAAGCTCCTAGGTATGGAATGTAGCTCTACCTGTATAGCTTGGTACTTTTTCTGTAAATTATAACCTTGGATATTTGCCTAGAATGCTGAAAGTTTAAGCAACTTGCCGGGAGTAAAACAGCCAGAGGAAGGTCTCGAGCCAAAATCTTCCTAGGTTTAAGGGAAGTTTTCTATCCATTACACTATGTATTTTTTGTTTAGGGTGGAGAAAAGAAAGGATGGGAGTGGGGGAGTGTGGAGTGGAAAGAGCACTAGCAGCTGGGTGGTTCAGGAAAGACTTCCTATAAAAGCCAATGTCTGAGCTTAATTTTGAAAGACTGCCACTTGCTACCTGGCTGGGGAATTTGTCCTTTTCAACTCTGCCTCTCTTTGGAGACAATATCAGGACCTAGGAGGGATGCCATCTGCATGAGTTTCAAGGCACTGAGGCTGAATGAGGTAGAAGAAAAACATCACTCTGTGGCAGATCCTAGATGAGGGAGTGAGTCTTTGGAGCTAGACGATGAAGAAGTATTAGTGCTATTGAAGGCAGAAAGCAAGATCCATAGGTAGAATTATCAATAGAAAGGAAAGTATCTGAAGAGGTCAGATCAAAACCAGCAACAGAGCAAATTCCAAACAAAAGAGTTAAATGGTCCATGGGTTTAAGAAACATAAAATATAGTTCTGAATGAGCAATGGAATATTAAGCTAAATCCCATGGTTCTAATGCATGTGACTTTCTACTATGTGCATACACCATCAGGCATCATTCTCTGGATTTACTGTTGCTAGCCTCATTAACTTTCATACTAATGATGTCTGCATATTAGTAGAGAGTGGACATCTCCATAGCATTTTTAACAATGTGAAAGGTAAGGGGGAGGGGCACAAATTTTAATGCAAGATAAATAGCATTCTAAGAATTTGAGCTTTTCAAAAATACAGTGCTTATGTTAGAAAAAAAAATTGAGGGAAGGTTAGAAGAGGTTTTGAAGAGAACCATGATTTCAATTTTGGATCCAGGTTTCTAATTTTTTAATGCCGTTATGATATGGAAAAAGTCACTTATAGTAGTTTCTTGCTGGACTAATTATTAGCCCCATGCCTGGCACATGGGCATATAATAAATGCTTGATGATTTGAATACATTTAATGAATTATTTGTTCATATTTTAGGGTTTAAGTGTGAATCATCTTCGGATGGACTCCATGACTTTTTTTTTTTTTTTTTTGCGGGGCAATGGGGGTTAAGTGACTTGCCCAGGGTCATACAGCTAGTAAGTGTCAAGTGTCTGAGGCCGGATTTGAACTCAGGTACTCCTGAATCCAGGGCTGGTGCTTTATCCACTGTGCTACCTGGCCGCCCCACTCCATGACTTTTCACTAGTTCCATGAAGGTCTTTCAGGTCCGCCATATCTCAAATCATTTCTACCTCCTGAGTGTCCTAGTTTTGTGTAAGACTCAGCTCAAATGTACCTTCCTTTTGCAAGAAGCCTTTCTAAATCATACCAGCTGCCAGAAACATTTTTTCTGAAATAATCTCATATATATATATATATATATGTGTGTGTGTGTGTCTGTGTCTGTGTCTGTGTCTGTGTGTCTGTGTGTATACCCATATATACACATTCATATATGTATATGTGTGTTTGCATGTATATTACATGCCTAATATATGTGTGTATATTTGTGTGTGCATATACACATACATTGGCACATTGGTACATAATGCCAGGCATTAATACATGCATATTGACTAACTGATATGGGATAATAAATGGTAAATAATAAATTGTAGTTCCTCCTCCACAGCAATGATTAGGGGCTCCACTGATATAATCAATATAAAATGCTTTATAAAACTTAAAGTATTGAATTAATGCTAATTTTATTGTTATTTTGTTAAATTAGAATTTCCCCAAATATATAACAATTATCTTTATCTTCTTTATACGGTACTCATGACAAATAAAACAATATTCTTTCTAAAACTGCTTAAAGCATATTAGTTTCCAAGATGCTTATTCTTAAGTTCATAACTTATACTTATAAGTGAAAGGTTACTACTGCATTTTCTAGATCTCAAATATGCTATCAACTTTCCAAGGGACCCAATGCATTTTTGAAGTTGGCTCTCAAGGTCTGTCTGTGTTCTCCAGCTCTAAATTGTATCCATCACCTATAGTAGTTGAAATGCAATTTACACCTAGAGAAAGGCAAGGTATTTGATGCCAAAGGGAGAATTCTACAGGTCACATAACACACATCAAAGACAGTTATACATCTGCATAGTAAAAACTTGGCCTTTCACCCTTACCAAATTTTATCATATATATTTAAAGTGGATTATAATATCAGAACACACCTTTGATCTCCCATTAGGGACAAGAAGGAATTCCCCAATCTGTTAGTGTTTACAGCGATGTTCTCTATAAATGGGTATGAACTTGGCTAAATTAGTTTGACCTTTTGCTAATATAAAAAGGAAAAAGATTTGCATTTAATCTTTCTTCTTGTAAAGGTAAAGGTGAAATGAAACCTCTTGAGCAATTGACATTTTAGCTATAGCTCTGCACAATAACTTTTAACATACTTTTAGTTTCATCTATCCCTGTCTGAAAAGAAGATCATGGACAAATGAAAGGACCAGGTCTGAGAGAAGGGGAAGTTATTTTTGTATCACTAGGATTGTCAAAAGCTCCAATGATAAAGCAGCATCTTTATCAACTTATACCTTATATAATCAAATATATTCCTTCATTCTTTTATATTCAGATAGTCTACATTAATCTGAAATATGCCAAGAAGACAACTGCTGTCATTTTATACCTATAACACACAATCTCACATATAGATGAAAATTTTTCTCATCCTTGTATAAAAAGGAAAGCAAAGAAAATCATTTATAGATACTTATATATCACTACCTTATACATCTATAATCTCATCAATGCAGGTACCCCTAATAATGATATATATTATAATCAACAAAACCTCATCCTCAGCAATTATTATTCATGTTGTCTCATAGCCCACCCACCCCATACTAAAGGACCTATGTAATGTACTAGAGGACTTCATTAAGGGTGTTTTACATTTTATGTAGACCAGGAGAGGATTCCAACAAAGTTTTTGTTATCCCTTTCTTTAGGTATATGACTACCTTACCTCATTTATACATATACATATATGTATACATATACGTCATATATACATACAAATGCTAAACATATACATATGCTTAGTCATACACACATATGTATGTATGTGTACATGCATATATTTATATATATGTAGACACACAGTATATGTATATATACACACATGCATATATATGTAATTCTATACACACACACTTGATGATCTCATTTATTCTGTTTCTCCTGAGGAATTCTTTATAATAGTAGTTAACAAAGCTAGTATTTATATAGGTCCTGCTATCTGTCAGGCATACGTGCACTCACGTGCGCACACACACACACACACACACAGACACACACATATATACTTGATGATCTCATTTATGCTGCTTCTACTGAGCATTTCTTTATAATAGTAATAAAAAGTGCTAGCATTTATATAGTTCCTACTATCAGCCAGGTACTGTGCTAAGCCCATTACAAATAGTACTGTATTTTTTATCTTCATGACAATCCTGGAAATTAGATGTTATTATTTTCCTCATTTTATAGCTGATGAAACTAAGGTAAACAGAGGTTAAGTGATTTGTCCAAGGTCATATAACTAGCAAGTAGATGAGTCTGGATTTGAAATGAGGTTTTCTGATTCCAGGCCCAGGTCCTTACCCAATGTCCCAGGTAGTTTCTACTTTATTTGCAAAATGTTGCAACCTACTCGTTTCATTCCATGCATTATCACATTTATACTATGATGAATTTCACATTTAATTCTGGAGAGAAAATGGCATTTCATGACTTTTACTCATTTGGCATATTGATCTTAACAAAGAGTTTCCCAGGATCCTAATGCATTGCTGTTGGATCAGTAAATGAACCCAACGATCCTGGAAAGTATTTTAGAATTATGAAAAGAAATTAATTAAAAGGCAAAAAGATGTCTTAGAAGGTTGGAAGGAGGGGGCCAATGTGCTGGGGTGGGAGTGGAGTACAACCCCAAGGTCACACTGAAACAGAGTCAGTCCCAGGCAGGCCTCAACAGAGAAAGAGACCCCTGGAGCCTCTGAATCAGATGCAATGTAAGCATCTTCTAGAACTAAGTT
This sequence comes from Dromiciops gliroides, assembly GCF_019393635.1. Taxonomy (NCBI): domain Eukaryota; kingdom Metazoa; phylum Chordata; class Mammalia; order Microbiotheria; family Microbiotheriidae; genus Dromiciops; species Dromiciops gliroides. The sequence continues at coordinate 689,381,764 of NC_057861.1, read as the reverse complement.
CACGGTCTGTTGAGAGGGCTGAGCAGGTGGCCAAGGGGAGATTACAGGGGTCTCTGCTGGTGCTGAGGCAGAACTTGGGTGTTTCACGCCTGCTGGGAACCAGGACATAGGTTTAAGAGGCAATGGCCCAGGTAGGGGATAAAATGGAGGGCAGATTGGGGGAGGGAGCAATCATAAGCAAAACACTTTTGAGGAGGGACAGGGTAAGAGAAAATAGAAAATAGAGTAGATGTCATGGGAAGGGAATAGGACGGAGGGAAATACAGACAGCAATAGTAACTGTTGTGGTAAAAAAAATTGAAAGTTTTTAAGAGTCGGTTAGCGATAATGGAAAGACGCCAGTTTTTGAAGGACCACCCTTTCGGGGAGGAGACCATGACGAATGGCCATGCACTCCAACTCCATCTGCTAGGCACTCCACTTCCAGGGTGCGAGCTTAAAAGGCAAGGAGAGAATGGAAGTGAGGCTTTTTGGTCGGCTCTCCTTGTCTGATGCTTGCGCTGCACACACAGACGCTGACTGGAGTCCTACTTGACCCGGCTCACCGTAGCAGCACGTGCTTGACACGGCTCTCCCCCTCAAAGGTGGCCTTGGGTTTTTGGTGAGTTTTGTACAGAATATAGACTAAGCTTAGACCTAAGACTATTTGTTTTGTATTTCTTTTTTCCTATTCCTCTAATCAACATCACCTTGTAATTTCCAAACAATAAAAGCTCTAACTAGAGATCAGAGGCTTCTTCCACTTACTAGTCTGGGAGATAAATAAGGGAAAGGTTAAAAGGGGAGGTTAATACTCTAGTATCCAATTTTAAATCTCACACTGTGAAAAAAATTTGAAGCAAGTTTGTCTCACAGGCTTCATTTCTCAAACACATAGATAACTGAGTCAAATTTGTTAAAATAAAAGCCCAATTGATAGATGATCAAATATATGAAGTTTTCAGGTTAAATAATCAAAACTACCTATAGCCATGTGAAAAAATGCTCTGACTATTTATTGGACAGATGCAGGCCAAAGCAATTCTGGGGTACTACCTCATGCCTATTGGATTGGATTGGATAATAGGACAGCAGAGGAAAATGACAAATGTTGTAGGGGACATGGGTAAAATGAGACATTAATGCACTGTTTGTGGAGTTGTAAACTGATTCAAACATTCTGTATAGCAATTGTATAGCAATTTGGAACTATGGCCAAAGGGTTATAAAACCATGCATACTCTTTGACTTTGTATTACCACTACTAGGTTGGTATCCAAAAAGAGACAAAAAAAAGTTGAATTCGAAATTGAGGAGAAGCCCATCAATTGAGGAATGGCTAGACAAATTGTGGGGTGATATTATGACGGAACACTATTGTGCTATAAGAAATGATGAGCAGGATGCTCTCAGAAAAACCTGCAAAGAATTACATGAGCTGATGAAAAGTGAAATGTACTCTATACTAAATAATAGCAATATTGTAAGATGATCAGCTGTGAATGACTTGGCTAGTTTCAGCAATACAAAGATCTAAGACATCTCTGAAAGACTTGTGAAAAATGCCATCCATCTCCAGAGAAAGAAATTGTGGTGTCTGAATACAAATTGAAGCATACTTTTTTTAGTTCTTTTTTCTAAAGTTTTTTTGCCTGTTTTCTTTCATGAAATGACTAATGTGGAAATGTTTTGCATGACAATACATGTATAAATTATACTGAATTGCTTAAGTTCTTAAGGAGTAATGGGGAGGGAGGGAAGAAGAGAATTTGGAAAACAAAGTTTTTAAAATTGATGTTAAAATTGTTTTTACATGTAATTTGGGAAAAAATAAAATTTTTAAAAAAATTTTTAAAAGTAAAAGAAACAACGGATTTAAGAGATGGATTTTTTTTCAGAGGAGGCCAGTGTCACTGGATCATCCAATAAGTATGAAGAATAAAAATGGTATAAGTGGGCAAGATAATGAAAGTTTTTTAATACCAAATGGAATCTAATATATTTATCTGATCCTAGAGGTAACAGGAGGCCATTAAAGGTTACTGAATGAGGTGAAGAATGGGGAATAGAAAATGAAGCGACATGGACAGATTTCCACTTCATGAAGTTCAGTTTTACAAATATTAATCTGATCATGAAGAAATTTAAGGCACGGAAATAAAACAGAAGGATGTTCCAATGATACAGCTATGAGGTGATGAGGGCCTGCACGAGGGTTATAGTGATGTCAGAGTGATGAAGAAGACATATATGATAGATGCTAGGAAAATAAAATCAATAGGCCTTGGAATCACATTGGATATAGATGCTTAGAGACAATAAGAAGTAGAGGGTGCCACTGACATGACCAGATGGATGACTAGGGTGATGTGGGTCCTATTGACAGTAATGGAGAAATTTAGGAAAAATGGACAATTTGAGAGGAAATAATGAGTTTTGGACTCATTCAGTTTTAGACATGCTGAATTAAAATATCTATGAGATATTCAATTTCAGATGTCTACGAGGCAGTTGGAGATGTGAGACAAGCTTAAGGGAGAGATTAGGACTGGATAAGTACATCTTGGACTCAACAATATAGAGAAGAGTTATGAAATGGGGAACTATGTGTGTCAAATATTGTGACTAGTAAAAGATACTTTCAATGTATTGATTTGTTCTACTAAATTTCTTCACCCACACAAACCTCATTTCTTTCTTTTTTCTTTTTTCCTGGGAGGCAATTGGGGTTAAGTGACTTGTCCAGGGTCACACAGCTAGTAAGTGTTAAGTGTCTGAGGCCAGATTTGAACTCAGGTACTCCTGATTCCAGGGCCGGTGCTCTATCCACTGCACCACCTAGCTGCCCCCTCATTTCTTTTTAAATCATGTTTTAAGGAATGATTCTCTGCTTAGGGGTTAGGGGAAGACAGTGATCTAGACATGAATATGATATAAAGGAACATGCATCAATAAAATATCTATAATGACTAAGTAGTTAGTACAATATAATGGTTATAAAACAATGATGGATTTTTTCTTTATAAAATTAAATATATAACTTCAAAATATAAAGCATCTGTATGACCTCACTCTCTCTACGGATTATGCACCCTGGAGGTATGTTTATATTTGAAGAAACAAAATTTCCAAGGATGTGTGACTTGTCTGTGGTCACATAGCTAATAAATATCAGAGGCAGGACAGGTCTCTTCTGATTTCAATTCTACTATTCATTTCACTAAACCATACTGCTTATCTAATTATTGTATATTGTGAGTAGGAAAATATTGAAGATAATTGTCTCATTACTGAATCATTTGGCTCAGCCTCTACCCTCACAAAGCCTGAAGCAGGAAGCATTTGCTTTGGCAGGGAATAGTCAGACTTGGGATAGTAGCTTAAGTTAGTATTTAGATCATGGTAATAATCCAGTCTTTGGAAAGTCTTTGCCAAGGAGGAACTCCCTTCCTACCATCAAGCTTTGTTAGGAGATAGCACATACATACCACATTGCCACCTAGACCTCCCAGAATCTTTGCATGCTGTTTTTCAAATACTATTAATATTTTACATTCAGGGTGTAGTTGTGTTTCTACTTATCTCTTAGCCAGTTTTCCATCCTTGGCAAATCCATTTCTTTCTCATAATGATCAAATGGATCTGTAATCACATTGATTCAAAAGGTCAATCCCTTCCTCCCTTCCTTCCTTCCTTTCTTCCTCCCTCCCTCCCTCCCTTCTTTTTCTCCCATACTATATGTGGGAGATAGCTCTTCCAATATGTAGGCCTTACTACATGTGGGGCCTTGCCACATTTGTGATTATATTATATAGGGAAATAGGACTGTAATGGAAATATGGAGATGAAAGGATATAATCAAGGATTTTTATGTGAGGAAAACAAAATGGATTGGTCACATGGCAAGTGCAGAAATGAAAGGTATAGATAGATAGATGATAGACAGATAAAATGCTCCAAACTTAACATTGCAATATCAGACAAAATCAAGGAAGGACTTCAGAATGTTGGACAGACCCCTTGTGGAATACCTTTTCAGGATCATGCATATGATCACAAAATATGGGAAGTCTTGGATTGGTTGAGGACTTTATCATTGAAAGGACCTTCTCAATGTGAGAAGAAGGGGAAGGAGGGAGGGAGGGAAGAAGAAAGATAAACTATACGTCGAGGCAATCTCTTAAACATATCCCTATCTTTCTATTCACACACCAACCTAGTTCAGGCCTTTATCACCTCTTGCCCAAACTATTGCAAGAGATTGAATGTGTATGTTGGCCAAAACCGGCATACATCACTATAATGGCAACAATACTGAATTGGGTACAGCATGTGGGAAATACTACTGAATTTGTACACTGGCAGTTAGCAATCCAGGTGATTCCAATATCATTAGAAGCATGCCAAAACAGACTAGTGAAAAGTAAACTGTACAAAAGTATTCTTTAATAAACTTGCCAAAGCTTGTTTATATGTGTGTGTGTGTGTGTGTGTGTGTGTGTGTATAAAATGGAAAGCTTTAGTTAAGATGATCTTTGTCACTCCATTTAATTCTATATCTATGAGCAAATTACATGATACATATAAAATACATAATGTCAACCCAATGACCAACTGCACGAGTCTAAAATAATGAGATCCCAACTGATCCCTTCTTCCTCATCTGAGGACAAATTCCATAACAAGATCATTAAAACACAAACAAATATGCCCTGCTTCTCCTAGACAAAAAATCCTGGCAGAAATTCCCAATGTGTGTGTGTGTGTGTGTCTGTTTGGGAGGGGGGGTAAAATCAGAGCTATTGGAAGTAATCATTTCCTTCTCCACAGCTAAACAAAAGAGAACACTTATCAAATATAATATTTCATAGATTCTTTAGTGAAAATTATGCAAATGTACAGATCACAGCCAATTCCTTCCGCATCATCTCGTTCAGTCTTTTAGGAGTTATTTTTATTTGTCTGTTATTGCCATATTCGTATTTGCTATGGGGAGTGTTTTAGCAGGAGTTATCTTAGATTTAAAATTTATTAGCTTTGGGGAATTTTCAGGGTAAAAACCTGGAAACTACAACCAGTAAAAATTAGTAACCTTGCAGCAATTTATTACATTTTTGGAAAATTACCTGGGCCACTGAAAGGTTAAGTGATTTTCCTAGAGTTAGGGGTAAGAAACAAAACTTAAACACAGATACCCCTAACTCTTAGAAGGGTAGCTCTCATTTGCAATAACACATAGCTTCCATCTATCATATCTCATAAATTATATTTCCTCAAAAGTAAAGAAATACTCTTTATTTGTTTGCTTTTTAGTGTCCTTAAATAAACAAAATCTACTTAAATATTTTTTGATGTTGGTCTAATGACAAGATGGTGCCTCCCACATGGCTGAAGGATCAATTAGTCATGAAGAATTAGCTTTTACAAGAAGATTATTTTTGGAATCACAGTCAATTGTTTTCTGACTGCTGCTTCATAGATACATAACCCAGCTTTGCTGGGGACATAGTATCTAGTTTACAAGAATATTATGTGAGAATCCACTCTGCTACCTATCTACCTATCAAAAAGATGAGGATTCAAAATGGTGGTCTGAAACAGAGAAAGTCATCAGTTTTGATCCAATTCAACTCAAAGAAAGGAATACTTTTTGAAAGCTTACTATATTCAGGTCAATTTCTTGATCAAGTACAAAGCTATTAGGTGTATTTGAAGATGATTTTTTACACCATTTCAATTATGAACATGCACTTATTTTCTTCTGAATTTGCATTAGATTCCACACCTGCACTTGAAAGGAGTAAGCATAAGTATCTCCAAAATATCCTGAATGTTTTATTTGTGACTCAATTGCCTGAAATCTCTTTTTATCTTCCCTGAATACGTCTTATTTATCTCTATTTAAAATGAAAGTCCTCTAGTCAGGGACCATGTCTAATTCAGCATTTTGCACAGTGCCCAGGGCATTATTGGTTTTCAAAGATATGTTAAATACTCTCCTCATAAAAGAGATTCCAAGTTGCCTTTTCAGTGGTTTATTTATATTTAACAGAATATCTATTACATTTTTCTGATACACAAACACTTACTTTTCTCGATTCATTAAAAATGAAACCATTGCCCACAAGCCTCCTGCTTATCTGTTTCACTGAGATCTAGAAGTTAAATTTCCTGTGAAAATAAAATGAAATACACAAAAAATGAGTACAGAATATATGGGTTCAACAAAAGATGTTTCATAACACATGCCCTGGAAGTCAACCAGGCTTTGGAAAGGGAACAAAAGAAGTAAATATATATATATATATATATATATATATATATATATATATATATATATATATATATATATGTATATGTATACACTTCCTCCTATTCATCAAGATTTTAAACTAGGGTGTAACAGAAGAAAATAAATCAAATTAAATTTAAGCAGACGCTTTCCAAATTGCTTCTAGTAAAAAAAAAAAAAATGTGTTATGGGCTTTTCCTCCAGGTCTTAGTATTATGTGGATACTACTGCCATCCATGTGTTTGTTTCTTTTTAATTGGGAAAGCATTTGCTTGTTTCAATCATATAATTCCTCTCCCGTTTTTCACAATCTTTCCAAAATCACTAAAAATGGATCAGAAATCACATTCGAACAAAAAAATTACCACAGTTTTGTTTGTTTTTCCTCAGCACTGTGAGATGGAATTCATCTAAGCCTAGTAGCTTGAACTTATTGTTGACAGCAGGCAATCCTTTATCTACCCTTATTTATATTTGTTTTGAACTTGCTATTGGCCAGTTGGGTTCTATTTTATCTATTTCAAGATTTAGCATCTTTTGCAAAGAAAAGGGAATAAAAATGATAGTTTATTTCTACATATTTCCACCTTCCTTTATCATTGTTCATTTAATCCAGGCAAAGGTCCTACAAAGTGTTTGTTTGCTACTCTTTTCCCCAGAATTGCTTAAAATAAACCAAAAAAAAAAATCATTTGTGTAATGTTTAGTATGCATAACTAGTATCAGCTCATTCTGCAAGTTAATATACATGATAATTTTATGATGTGACTTTGCCATTCCTTGGTATTCATCTTCTTACTTGTGCTTTCTTCTATATTCTGTATGTTACTTTAAAGAAATTTAAATCGACTGATAAGTTCCCAACATATCCATACCACCCTCTTTAGGCATCTCCCCTATTTTTTTCCTCATTAGAATTGTTTTTAGAATTGTTAGTGAAAGTTGGTCAGTGAGTCTACAAGCATTTATTAAGCCTTTACTACGTGTCTAGCACTGTGTAAATTTTGGAGATACAAAAGCAAGTGAAAATAGTCCCTTAAGAAAATTACATGATACATATAGTATGTATCATGTCAACGAGTATTTATTAAGCACCTTATTTGTTTTAGACTGAGCACTGGAAAAACAAAGAAAATCAGAAAAGTCCCTTTTCTAAAGGGGCGTAGAGACTAATGGGGGAATACAACATGCATACAACTCTTTTTTCCCCATATAAATATTTTATTATTTTCCAGTTACATGTAGAGATAATTTTTTCAACATTTGTTTTTATAAGATTTCTAGTTTCAAATTTTTCTCCATCCCTCCCCTCCCTACCCCCCAAGACAGCAATTAATCTGATATAGGTTATATATGTACAATCACATTAAACATATTTATGTATTAGTCATGTAATGAGAGAAGAATCCAAGCAAAAAGTAAAAAACTTCAAAAAAAAACCAATAAGAAAACAACAGAAATAGTATGGTACAATCTGCATTCAGATTCAAGAGTTCTTTTTTTTCTGGATTTGGAGAGCATTTTCCATCATGAATCCCTTGCAACCATCTTGGACCAGTGTATTGCTGAGAAGAATCAAGTCTATCACAGTTGATCAACACACAAAGTTGTTGACACAGTATACAATGTTCTCCTGGTTCTGCTAATCTCACTCATCACCAGTTCATGCAAGTCCTTCCAGGTTTCTCTGAAATCGGCCTGCTCTTCATTTCTTACAGCACAACAGAATTCCATTACATTCATATACCACTACTTGTTCAGCCATTCCCCAATTGATGGGTAACCTCTCAATTTCCAATTCCTTGCCACCACAAAAAAGCAGCTGTAAATACTTTTGTACACATGGGCCCTTTTCCCTTTTTTATGATCTCTTTGGTAAAAAGAGCTAATAGTGGCTTTGCTGGGCCAAAGGGTATGCACAGCTTTATAACGCTTTGGGCATAGTTCCAAATTGCTTTCCAGAATGGTTGGATCAGTTCACAGCTCCACCAACAATACATTAGTGTCCATTTTTTTGAGAACTTCTCCAACGTTTATTATTTTTCTTTGTTGTCATATTAGTAACCATCAGTTCATGCAAGTCCTTCCAGGTTTCTCTAAAATCCGCCTGCTCATCATTTCTTACACCACAATAGTATTCTACTACATTCATATACCACAACTTATTATTTTCCTTTTTTGTCACATTAGCCAATTTGATAGGTGTCAGGTGGTACCTCAGAGATGTTTTAATTTGTATCTCGCTAATCAATAGTGATTTGGAGCATTTTTTCATATGGGAATAGATAGCTTTGGTTTCTTCATCAGAGAACTGCCTGTTCATATCCTTTGACCATTTCTCATTTGGCGATTGACTTGGATTCTTATAAACTTGATTTAGTTCCCTATATATTTTAGAAATGAGGCCTTTAGGGGCAGCTAGACGGCGCAGTGGATATAGCACCGGCCCTGGATTTAGGAGTACCTGAGTTCAGATCCGGCCTCAGACACTTAACACTTACTAGCTGTGTGACCCTGGGCAAGTCACTTAACCCCAATTGCCTCACCCCCCCTCCAAAAAAAAAAAAAAAGAAAGAAATGAGGCCTTTATCAGAAGTACTGGCCATAAAAATTGTTTCTCAGTTTTCTGCCTCCCTTCTAATTTTGGATGCATTGCTTCTGTTTGTACAAAAATGTTTTAATTTAATGTAATCAAAATCATCCATTCTGCATTTCATAATATGCTCTATCTCTTGTTTGGTCATAAACTGTTCTCCTTTCCAAAGATCTGAAAGGTAGGCTATTCCTTCTTCTCCTAATTTACCTATGGTATCACCCCTTATGTCTAAATCATGTAACCATTATGATCTTTTTTTAGTTTAAGGTGTAAGATGTTGGTTTATGCCTAATTTCTGCCATACTATCTTCCAGTTTTCCTGGAATTTTTTTCAAATATTGAATTCCTATCCCAGAAGCTGAGGTCTTTGGGTTTATCAAACAGTACATTAGTAATGTAATTTACTACTATGTCTCCTGTGCCTAACCTATTCCATTGATCCTCCACTCTATTTCTTAGCCAGTACCAGATAGTTTTGATGACTGCTGCTTTATAGTAGAACTTCAGATATGGTACAGTTAAGCCACCTTCCTGTGAATTTTTTTTTCATTATTTCCCTTGATATTCAAGACTTTTTGTTTTTCCAGATGAATTTTGCTATTATTTTTTCTAGCTCTATAAAATAATTCTCAGGTAATCTGATTGGTATGGCACTGAATAAGTAAATTTATTTAAGTAGGATTGTCATTTTTATTATATTAGCTCAGCCTAACCATGAGCAATTGATACCTTTCCAATTATTTAGATCTGATTTGATTTGTGTGAAAAGTGTTTTGTAATTGTGTTCATAGAGTTGCTGGATTTGCCTTGGCAAGTAGATTCCCAGATATTTGGGCAAAATATTTCCTAATTATTGCTTTAATTTCAACTTCATTGGTCGTAGGATCATCCCTTTCATTTTTGATACTGGTAATTTGCTTTTTTTCTTTTTTTTCTTTTCTTTTCTTTTTTTTTTTTTTTTTTGGTGAGGCAACTAGGGTTAAGCGACTTGCCCAGGGTCACACAGTTAGTAAGTGTTAAGTGTCTGAGGCTGGATTTGAACTCAGGTACTCATGAATCCAGGGCTGGTGCTCTATCCACTGCACTACCTAGCTGCACCCTTCTTTCCTTTTTATTTTAATCAAATTAACCAATGTTTTATCTATTTTATTGTGTTTTTTTTATAAAACCAACTCTTAGTTTTATTGATTAATTCTATAGTTTTCTTGCTTTCAATTTTATCAATTTCTCCTTTAATTTTCAGGATTTCTAATTTATTATTTAATTGGGGGTTTCTAATTTGTTCTTTTTCTAGCTATTTAGGTTGCACACCCAATTCATTGATCTCCTCTTTCTCTTTTTTATTCATGTAAGCAGTTAGAGCTATAAAATTTCCCCTAAGCACTGCTTTGGCTCTATCCCATAAATTTTGGTATCTTGTCTCATTACTATCATTTTCTTGGATAAAATTATTGATTGTTTCTATGATTTGTTGTTTGAGCCACTCATTCTTTAGAAAATTTATTTAGTTTCCAGTTGATTTTCAGTCTACCTTTCCCTGGCTCTTTATTATGTGTAATTTTTATTGCATAATGATCTGAGAATGATACATTTACTATTTCTGCTTTTCTACATTTGACTATGATTTTTTGTGCCCTAATACATAGTCAATGTTTGAAAATATGCCATGTACTGCTGTAGAAAACATATATTCCTTTCTATCCCCATTCAGTTTTCTCCTGACATCTATCCTGTTTAAGTTTTCTAGTATTCTACTCACCTCTTTCACTTCTTTCTTTTTTATTTTGTGGCTAGATTTATCTAATTCTGAGAGGGGAAGATTCAGATTGTAAAAAAAAATTAATTAGCTAATTAATCTAATCTGAAATTTTTTTATAATTGGACTTATAAAAATTATTATTATATGAAAAATTATGTTTAGAAAAATTATAATTGGGCCATAAATCCCTTTGTGGTTGCCATTCAAATGTAAAAATATTTTGACTTACTAGACTAATTTGGGGGGACTGCTCTGACTATGATACTTAATCTGGGACTTTTGACTAACTGGCTATCTGACTGCTATTAATTTAATATGGTCCATTTAAAAATTTCTCCACACTGCTCCCAAATAGATAAGTAAAAGATTAAGAAGCCTCTTAACTAAATAATCAAAGCAGAGTTTATTTATGAGATACTATTTAAACATAAAAATACAGGCAAATAAAATGTACAACCTGACTGAACTGCAGCGTCTCTTTCCACCTGCTGCCCCTGGAACTTTTTTAATACAATAAGGGCCGTTCCCACCTCTTGCCTTAGGGTATGTTCCACTTTCATTGCTCAGCTCCTTTCAGTAACTCTGCCTGTACCCTGTGCTGACTGCTTCTGTGCTGTCCACTGCCTCTTGTTCTATCTGTCTCCTCTGTCAGTCTGTCCTCTGCCGCCTTTGCCTTTGCCTCCCCTGTCCTTCTTGTTATTTTAATCTTGTCAGCCCCCTCTCTGTTCTTCTAATCTTTCAGTCGCCTCTCTGTTCTTCTAGTCTTGTCAGTCCCCCTTCCTTAATCTTGTCCTTCAGGCTCTCTTGCCATCTAACTCTCAGGTGTGTTTATATATATATATATATATATATATATATATGTATATATATATATGTATATATATATATGTATGTATGTATATATGTATGTATATATGTATGTATATGTGTATACATATGTATATGTATGTGTGTGTGTGTGTATATATATATATATATTTTTTTATACATATATATATGTGTGTGTGTGTGTGTGTGTGTGTGTATATATATATATATATCTTACTTTACTCAAATCTCGGGGCTTTTTGCACCCCCACAGACCCCAAGCTAATCTGCCAGCCAGGGCTGCAGCTGGGGGGAAAGGCACACTTGAGTGTCTTGTGTGTACCATACCCAGGGCTCCAGGGGCCGTGCCCCCTGTTACGCACCTGGGACCCTGGCACGGGCTACACCAGAGCCCGGCCTGGACAAGCCCAGGATTTCTCAGATAGATCCGCTCAGGGAGGAGGGAGCTGGGGCTCCCTCCCCCCAGCTGTCTGACCTGGCATCTTGTACAGCCCATGGGGCTTTTTGGCTGAAGCAGAGGGGGAGGGGCACCAGCTCCTCCCACACAGAAGAGACCCTTAGGGCCTAAGGCTTTCTAATCTCAGCCCAGAGGTAGAGTTCCCAAATCTAAATAAATTTCCACAAGATCCTCCACTAGTTTAGTGTTATTGTCTATTTCCTCTTGTAACCCCTTTAACTTCTCCTCTAAGAATTTGGATACTATACCACTTGGCACATACATATTTAATATTGATATTACTTCATTATCTATAGTACCTTTTAGCAAGATGTAGTTTCCTTCCTTATCTCTTTTAATTAGATCTATTTTTGCCTTTGCTTTGTCTGAGATAAGGATTGCTATCCCTGTTTTTTTTATTTTATTTTAGCTGAAACATAATATGTTTTCCTCTAGCCTTTTACCTTTACTCTGTTTGTATCTCACTGCTTCAAATGTGTTTCATTGTAAAAAGCATATTGTAGGATTCTGGTTCTTAATACACTCTGCAATTCACTTCCATTTTATGGCAGAGTTCAACCCATCCATATTCACAGTTATTTTTACTAGCTGTCTGTTCTCCTCCATTCTATTTACACCCTATGTAATTTTCCCCCTTCTTTCACCCTATTCCTCCTCACCAAAATCTTGCTTCTTACCCTGACTCCCCTAATCTGCCCTCCCTTTTTATCACCCCCCCTTTTTTTTACCCTTTTCTCCTTTGCTTTTGCCCTCTCTTCTATCAGTCTACCACCCCTTTCCCCTTACCCTTTTACTTCCCTAAAGAATAAGCATGGGGCCACTAGGTGGTGCAGTAGATAAGGCACCAGCCTTGGATTCAGGAGACCCTGAGTTCAGACCCAGCCTCAGACACTTACTAGCTGTGTGACCCTGGGCAAGTCACTTAACCCCCATTGCCCAGCAAAAAAAAAAAATTACTAGAGAAAAATAATAAAAATAAGTTAAAAATTAAAAAAATAAGCTAAGTTTCTTTATCCAAATGAACATATATGTTATTTCCTCTTTGAATCAGATCTAGTGTGAGTAAGGTTGAAACAATGTTCACCCGTCCCTTCTTCCCCTCTATTGTATTAGGTTTCTTTCACCTCTTCATATGATATAATTCACCTCATTCCACCTCCCCTTTCCTCTTTTCTCCATAAAGTCCCTTTTTAAGCCCTTAATATTCTTGATATCATCACACCAAAGACAGGTTATGTTTATACCCTCTGTGTATAATCCTTCTGTCTGCCCAAATACATATACCATTCTCAAGAGTTATAAGTATTATCTTCCCATGTAGGGATGTAAACAGTTTAACCTCATTGAGTAACTTTTTTTTCCCTCTGTTTACCTTTTTAAACTTCTCTTGAGTCTTGCATGTTAAGATAGAATTTTCTATTCAGTTCTGGTCTTTTCATCAGGAAACCTTGAAAGTCCCCTATTTCATTGAATGTCCATCTTTTCCCCTGAAAGAGAATGGTCAGTTTTGCTGGGTAATACATTCTTGGCTGCAATCCAAACTCCTTAGCCTTCTGGAATATCATATCCCATGCCTTGTGATCCTTTAATGTTGAAAATGCCAAGTCCTGAGCAATCCTCACTCTGGCTCCATGATAGTTAAATTGCTTTTTTCTGGCTGCTTGGAGTATTTTCTCCTTCACCTGATAATTCTGGAATTTGGCTACAACATTCCTTGGGGTTTTCCTTTTGGGGTCTCTTTCAGGAGGTGATTGGTGGATTCTTTCAATGATGATTTTATCCTCTGATTCTATAATAGGAGGGCAGTTGTCCTTGATGATTTCCTGGAACATGGTATCTAGACTCTTTTTTTGATCATGGTTTTCAGGCAGTCCAATGATTCTGAAATTGTCTCTCCTGAATGTGTTTTCCAGGTCAGTTGTCTCTCCAATGAGGTATTTCACATTTTCTTCTATTTTTTCATTCTTTTGATTCTGCATGATGGATTCCTAGTGTCTCATCGAGTCAGTACCTTCCAACTGTCCAATTTCAATTTTTAAGGCATTGTTTTCTTCAGCGAGATTATGCACCTTTTTTTCCATTTGGCCAGATGAGTTTTTTAAGGAATTGTCTTCTTCAGTCAATTTTTGTCCTTCCTTTTCCAAGCAGCTGATTCTTTTTTAATAATTTTCTTGTGTTGCTTTCATTTCTCTCCCCATTTATCTCAATTGATTTTTTTTTTAGTGAGGCAATTGGGGTTAAATGACTTGCCTAGGGTCACTCAGCTAGTAAGAGTTAAGTGTCTGAGGCCGGATTTGAACTCAGGTACTCCTGACTCCAGGGCCGGTGCTTTATCCACTGCACCACCTAGCTGCCCGTCTCTCAATTGATTTTAAAAATCCTTTTTGAGCTCTTCCAAGAAGGCTTTTTATTCTTGAGACCAATTCATCTTCCCTCTTGAGGCTTCATATTTAGGCAATTTGGGAGTATTTTCCTCATCTGAGTTTGTGTTTGGCTCTTCCCTATTGGCACAGAAGCTCTCAATGGTGAGATCTCTTTTTTGTTTCTTACTCATACTGCAGGGTTTTTTTGTTTTTTTTTTAAAGTTGAGGTCTGCTCTTGGGGCACCAGGGTCCCTGTTTCAAGCTTCTTTTGCTAGGGTATAGGGGCTGTGTCACTGGCTTTCTACACTGAGGCCTCTACGGCTTGTGGATTTCTCCCCACTCTGGCCCTGTTAGCTGTGAACTGGGATCGGTAGGCCTGGTCGCACCTGTCCTATGGGTGGCCCTCCAGCTGGCAACCTTCCCCCCCCCAGGCTGGTGCAGGTGGGTTTCACCACTGACCTGCTGTGCCACCAGATTGTTGAGCCAGGATCCAGAGGCCTCAGTTGCTTGGCTGTGGCCCACAGCTTCCTGCTGACTTGCCCCAACCCCCTCTTCACTGTGCTGTACCTCCCTTTTGCCCGAGTCAGACTGACCTTTCCTGAAGTCTTCTAAATTATTTCTGGTTGGAAGACTAGACTGTGTCTCTCTGTCTCTTTGCAGGTTCTGTAGTTTCAGAATGCATCCAGAGGCTTGATTTAATGTTCTTTTTGAGGGAACAGAAGGAGAGCTTAAGTGATTTGCTGGCTACTCTCTACCATCTTGGCTCCACCCCGAATTCTGCCATTATTAGATGAAAACCTGGAAATTGTCTGAATATTCAAATTTACAAGCTTGCAAATTAATTGTTTATATTGTTTACTGTGCTCAACTTATTTTCCCCTAATAGTCTGATTCTCCAAAATTGTTAAAGAAATTTGTAACTGAGAACAAGTTCTTTAATGAGCTACTTTATGCTACTGGCATTAATAATCTGACAGCAAGTGACAGGATCAAATTAATACCTATAATGAATCAGTTCATTGTGGGTGATTAATAATGGAATTAAAGCTCAAATACCCACAACATGACACCTGAAATCACATCATTTCATTTTTGAGGAATGAAGTGACTGTCATACCTTGACATGTTTATTATTGGGAGTATGAGCCAGTGAGTCTGGATATTAATTCCAACCACTCCATTCTTATCAAGTCTTACTCATGAATATATAAGGATTGTTACCACTGCAGGCCAACCTTTCTAGCTAACCCCTATTTCTTTCTACCCCTTAATAGCAAAAAAAAAAATTTTTTTTTCATCTCTTTCTAAGATAGCTATTGTACAGAAATAATTTCTTGAACATTACTTGTGGCTGCTAATGACCTTTGATGGTGTTAAATGTCATTGCATGCCATGTAAGGCACTCCAAGAACTGGTACCACTTTAGCTTTTCAGCCTTGTCTTGTATTACTCTACATATTCTATGCTCTAAGCGACTTTGATACCTCTCCTTTCTTATATCAACTTGCCAGTCCTACCTTCAATCCTTTTTATGTCCACATAAATACACAAACACATATATCATTTTATTAAAAATATTTACAAAATTAAGTCAATTTATGATAGGGTTGGAAGGTATTAGTAATTAAAATGATCAGTCAAGACTTCACACATAAGCTGAAGCTTGAGCTCATGATAACTTGTGTGTTTCTCTAACGAACTCTGACTTCTATACTGCTAGTCCCATCTTCTTTCCCAAACTTGAATCTCGTGTTGATTCCACATTAAGGAAGCCAGGGCAGCTGAGCTGAGGAGAGAGCAGCCAGCACCAGTTGTGGGCAATAGCCCTGGAGACCTCATTATTCTCTCTCTCTTTCTGAGGACATCTGCAGAAAACAGATAAAAGCTGGAAGAGCCAGAACTCCTGGGGCTGTGGTTGTTAACTTGATCTATTCCTAAGGCTGTTGCAAAGCTGTTTGTTATGGAAGTATGAATGAACTGAATGAAACTTTGAAGTGAAGTGATCCAACTCTAGAAGTCTTTGTTCTTCAAAGGTTTTTCCTCTGCATCTCTGTGTGTGCCAGATGTGTTCCCCTAAAAATCATGTATAGGTATGTGAACTTCAACTGATTCAGAGCTAGAGGTCGTTTTATGCCTAAAAAAGGGTAGGAGTACATAATCAACTCTAGCTTTGCCTCACTTATAGATAATTCTATCCTTCAAAGGGGAAAGAAAGAGATGAGGGGATGCACTGTTTTGGATATGATTCTGATATAGAGGAACTGATCACTAAAGTAGTACTAGTAGGAATGGAGAGAAATGGCAACACCATTCTTTCATTTTTGACAGATAAAAGGAAATTCAGCCATTGTTGGATATGAACCCTATATTTGGATGGATTTTCAAGAAATTCAGTGAAAGTACTAGTATAATTCATTGGTTTGACATTCTATAGAGGTTTCCAATCCAAGAGAGCTAGCATCTTGATTCTGGCCCTATAATCTCTTACCACAACTATGGCAATAGCTTTCTAGGGGGTCTCCCAACCTCAGCTCTCCCTGCTCAAATCCATCTTCTACTCAGCTATCAAGGTTATTTTTGTTATATTTTGACAATATCAGACTCTCCCCACTCCACACTTAATAATGATCAGTGGCTCATTAATAACTCCACAATCAAATATATGAATTAATCTATTTGACATTTAAAGCTATTCATAAATGACCCTTCCCTATTTTTTTTAGTCATCTTACTTGCCATTCCACTCCCTCTATGATCCAGCAGCAGTATCTTTGTTCCATTAACAATAAACTCCATTTCTTGTCCTTGTACTTTTGCACTGGCTATTCCCCTTCCTGGAATGCTCTCTAACTTCACATCTGTCTCAGTTTTCCTGGTTTCCTTCAAATCTTAGTGCAAATTAAAACTTTTGCAGATCTTTCCATGCTTCTCAGTCACCAGGGCCTTTAACTATGATTTTCTCCCATCTAGGATAACATGCAAAATTATATTCATCTGGGAGCCTTTCATAACCTCACCCTCTTCTCTTTTCCAATATTGCTACACCTAAATAACCACCACTGTGATCCAGTGACACTGGTCTTCTTATTGTTTCTCACGCAAGACAATCAATCCCTTGACTCCACGCATTTTAATTGGCTGTTTTGCATGTGTGAAACTTTCTTCTCATTTCTGCTTCCTGGCTCCTTTCCAGTCTTAGCAAAAATCTCACTTTCTAAAAGAAATCTTTCTCTTACTCCCTTAAAGCTAATGCCTAACCCTCTCCTTATTATTTCTAATTTAACCACTAATTTATTGTTTGTAAAGAGTTGTATGGGGGGGCAGAGCCAAGATGGCAGAGAGAAGCCAGTAAGATCCCTGAACTCTACCAAAATTTCCCTTAAAAACAACATTAAATCAAGCCTCTAAACAGATTCTGAATCTACAGAACATACAAAAAGACAGAGGGTAACAGTCTTACAAATGGAGATAATTTAAAAGACTTCAGGAAAGGTCAGTCTCACTCAGGCAGGAGAGGAATGCAGCACACATCAGCATGGTGCAGCACGGAAGGGGTCTGCACAAGTCAGCGGGAAGCAACTGAGGCCCCTTGATCCTGACTTGGTGGGCTAGTGGCACAGATGGCCAGTGGTGAGATCCAGCAGCATCAGCTAGGAGGGCAGGCTGCCAACTAGAGGGCTACCAACAAGATGAGTAGGATGAGGCCTAGCCATACCAGCATGCCTGGGAGAGCATGCACAGGGAGCAAGCCCGGGGTGCTGAGAAATCCACAAACTATGGAGACCTCAGAGCAGAAAGCCAGAAACACAGCTCCTATCTCTTAGCACAAGAAGCTTGACACAGTGACAAGGTTACTTGAGGAGTGGACCTCAACTTAAAAAAAAAAAAAAAGCTCCAATATGAGCAAGAAACAAAAAAGAGTTCTCACCATTGAAAGCTTCTGTGTTGACAGGGAAGAGCCAAACACAAATTCAGAAGAGGACAATACTCTCAAATTGCCTACATTTGAAGCCTCAAGAGGGAAGATAAATTGATATCAAGAATAAAAAGCCTTCTTGAAAGAGCTCAAAAAGGATTTTAAAAATCAATTGAGAGAGGTAGAAAAAATGGGGAGAGAAATGAAAGCAACTCAAGGAAATTATGAAAAAAGAATCAGCAGCATGGAAAAGGAAACACATAGAATCAGCAACTTATAAAAGAAAGCACAAATATTGACTGAAGAAAACAATTCCTTGAAAAATTCATTTGGCCAAATGGAAAAAAAGGTGTATAATCTCACTGAAGAAAACAATGCCTTAAAAATTCGAACTGGACAGTTGGAAGCTAAGGACTCCATGAGACATTAGGAATCAGACAAACAAAATTTAAAAAATGAAAAAAATGGAAGAAAATGTGAAATACCTCATTGTAGAGACAACTGACCTGGAAAACACATTCAGGAGAGACAATTTCAGAATCATTGGACTGCCTGAAAACCATGATCAAAAAAAGAGTCTAGATACCATGTTCCAGGAAATCATCAAGGACAACTGCCCTCCTATTATAGAATCAGAGGATAAAATCATCATTGAAAGAATCCACCAATCACCTCCTGAAAGAGACCCCAAAAGGAAAACCCCAAGGAATGTTGTAGCCAAATTCCAGAATTATCAGGTGAAGGAGAAAATACTCCAAGCAGCCAGAAAAAAGCAATTTAACTATCATGGAGCCAGAGTGAGGATTGCTCAGGACTTGGCATTTTCAACATTAAAGGATCACAAGGCATGGGATATGATATTCCAGAAGGCAAAGGAGTTTGGATTGCAGCCAAGAATATGTTACCTAGCAAAACTGACCATTCTCTTTCAGGGGAAAAGATGGACATTCAATGAAATAGGGGACTTTCAAGGTTTCCTGATGAAAAGACCAGAACTGAATAGAAAAATTGATCTTAACATACAAGACTCAAGAGAAGTTTAAAAAGATAAATGGGGAAAAATTATTCAATAAGGTTAAAATTTTTACATCTCTACACAGGAAAATAATATGTATAACTCTTGAGAAATGTGTGTGTATACATACATACATATATATATATATATATACATGTATATATATATATGTATGTATATATAAAACAGCTATGAATGTGAATTGGATAAACTCTGCCATAAAATGGAAGTGAACAGCAGAGTGGATTAAAAACTAGAATCTTACAATATGCTGCTTACAGGAAACACATTTGAAACAGAGAGATACACACAGAGTAAAGGTAAAAGGTTGGAGCAGAATATAATATGCTTCAGCTGAAGTCAAAAAAGCAGGCGTAGCAATCCTGATCTCAGACAAAGCAAAGGCAAAAATAGATCTAATTAAGAGATAAGGAAAGAAACTACATCTTGCTAAACAATACTATAAATAATGAAATATCAATACTAAACATATATGCAGTAAGTGGTATAGCATCCAAATTCTTAGAGGAGAAGTTAAATGAGTTACAAGAGGAGATAGAAAGTAACACTATACTAGTGGAGGAATCTTAATCTTTCCCTCTCAGAATTAGATAAATCTAGCCACAAAATAAATAAGAAAGAAGTGAAAGAGGTGAATAGAATACAAGAAAAGTTAGACAGGATAGATGTCTGGAGAAAACTGAATGGGGATAGAAAGGAATATAACTTTTCTTCAGCAGTACATGGCACATATTGAAAAACTGACCATGCATTAGGGCACACAAAATCATAATCAAATGTAGAAAGGCAGAAATAGTAAATGCATCCTTCTCAGATCATGATGCAATAAAAATTACATGTACTAAAGAGCCAGGGAAAGGTAGACTGAAAATCAATTGGAAACGAAATAATTTCATTCTAAAGAATGAGTGGAGGGGGCAGCTACGTGGCACAGTGGTAAAGCACCGGCCTTGGATTCAGGAAGACCTGAGTTCAAATCTAGCCTCAGACACTTGACACTTACTAGCTATGTGACCCTGGGCAAGTCACTTAATCCCCATTGCCCTGCAAAAATGTTTAAAAAATGAGTGGCTCAAACAACAAATCAAAGAAAAATTCAATAATTTTATCCAAAAGAATGACAATAATAAGACAACATACCAAAATTTATGGGATAGAGCCAAAGCAGTGCTTAGGGGAAATTTTATAGCTCTAACTGCTTACATGAATAAAAAAGAGAAAGAAGAGATCAATGAATTGGGCATGCAACTTAAAAAGCTAGAAAAAAAATTAGAAACCCACAATCAAATAATAAATTAGAAATCCTGAAAATTAAAGGAGAAATTGATAAAATTGAAAGCAAGAAAACTATAGAATTAATCAATAAAACTAAGAGTTGGTTTTATAAAAAAAAAACAATAAAATAGATAAACCACTGGTTAATTTGATTTAAAAAAAAGATAGAAGTGGGCAGCTAGGTAGTACAGTGGAGAGAGCACCAGCTCTGGATTCAGGAGGACCTGGGTTCAAATCCAGCCTCAGACACTTAACCCTTACTAGCTGTGTGACCCTGGGCAAGTCACTTAACCCCAGTTGCCTCACCCAAAAGAAAGAAAGAAGAAAAGCAAATTACCAGTATCAAAAATGAAAGGGGTGATCCTACAACCAATGAAGTAGAAATTAAAGCAACAATTAGGAACTATTTTGCCTAACTATATGCCAATCAATTTGACAATCTAAATGAAATGGAAGAATATTTACAAAAATACAAACTGCCCAGGTTAACTGAATAGGAAATAAAATCCTTAAATAAACCCTTATTAGAAAAAGAAATTGAACAAGCCATTAATGAATTCCTTATGAAAAAATCCCCAGGGCCAGATAGGTTTACAGGTGAATTCTACCAAACATTTAAAGAACAATTAATTCCAATATTATACAAATTACTTGGAAAAATAGGTGAAGAAGGAGTTCTACCAAATTCATTTTATGACACAAATTTGATTGTGATACCAAAACCAGGTAGAGCAAAAACAGAGAAAGAAAATTATAGACCAATTTCTCTAATGAATATTGATGAAAATATCTTAAATAACATCTTAACAAGGAGATTACAGCAAGTGATCACCAGGATAATACACTATAACCAGGTAGGATTTATACCAGGAATGCAGGGCTGGTTCAACATAAGGAAAACTATTAACATAATCAACCACATCAATAAGAATACTAACCAAAATCATTTGATTATATCAATAGGTGCAGAGAAAGCTTTTGACAAAATACAGCACCCATTCCTAATAAAAACAATAGAGAGCTTAAGAATAGGTGGTGCTTTCCTTAAAATAGTAAGCTGTATCTACCTAAAACCATCAGCAAGCATTATATGTAATGGAGATAAGTTAGAAGACTTCCCAATAAGATCAGGGGTGAAACAGGGATGTCCATTTTCACCTATATTATTTAATATTGTACTAGAAATATTAGCTTTAGCAATCAGAGAAGAAGGAGGAATTAATGGAATTAGAATAGGCAAGGAGGAAACAAAACTATAACTCTTTGCAGATGATATGATGGTATACTTAGGGAATCATAGAGAATCAACTCAAACATTACTTGAAACAATTAACAACTTTAGCAAAGTAGCAGGATATAAAATAAATCCACACAAATCATCAGCATTTCTATATATGACCAACAAAGTCCAGCAGCAAGAGATAGAAAGAGAAATTCCACTTAAAGTAACAATAGATCATATAAAATACCTGGGAGTCTACTTGCCAAGACAAACCCATGAACTCTATGAACATAATTACAAAACACATTTCACACAAATCAAATCAGATCTAAATAATTGGAAAGATATCAATTGCTTATGGTTAGGCTGAGCTAATATAATAAAAATGACAATCCTACTTAAATAAATTTACTTATTCAGTTCCATACCAATCAGACTACCTGAAAATTTATAGAGCTAGAAAAAATAATAACATAATTCATCTGGAAAAACAAAAAGTCAAGCAAATCAATGGAAATAATGGGAAAAATGCATAGGAAGGTGACTTATCTGTACCAAATCTGAAGCTCTATTATTAAGTGGCAGTCATCAAAACTATCTGGTACTGGCTAAGAAATAGAGTGGAGGATCAATGGAATAGGTTAGGCACAGAAGACATTGTAGTAAATTACATTACTAATGTAGTGTTTGATAAACCCAAAGACCTCAGCTTCTGGGATAGGAATTCAGTATTTGAAAAAAATTCCAGGAAAACTGGAAGATAGTATGGCAGAAATAAGGCATAAACCAACATCTTACACCTTAAACTGAAAAAAGATCAAAATGGTTACATGATTTAGACATAAGAGGTGATACCAAAGGTAAATTAGGAGAAAA
Source organism: Dromiciops gliroides (assembly GCF_019393635.1). NCBI lineage: Eukaryota > Metazoa > Chordata > Mammalia > Microbiotheria > Microbiotheriidae > Dromiciops > Dromiciops gliroides. The sequence goes on along the minus strand of NC_057861.1, from coordinate 689,359,165 downwards.
AGGAATAGCCTACCTTTCAGATCTTTGGAAAGGAAAACAGTTTATGACCAAACAGGAGATAGAGAATATTATGAAATGCAGAATAGATGATTTTGATTACCTTAAATTAAAAAGGTTTTGTATAAACAGAAGCAATGCATCCAAAATTAGAAGGAAGGCAGAAAACTGGGAAACAATTTTTATGGCCTGTACTTCTGATAAAGGCCTCATTTCTAAAATATATTGGGAACTAAATCAAGTTTATAAGAATCCAAGTCATTTGCCAATTGAGAAATGGTCAAAGGATATGAACAGGTTGTTTTCTGATGAAGAAATCAAAGCTATCTATTCCCATATGAAAAAATGCTCTAAATCACTATTGATTAGAGTGATGCAAATTAAACCAACTCCAGGACACCTGACACCTATCAAATTGGCTAATATGACAAAAAAAGGAAAATAATATAATTTGGAGAAGCTGTGGGAAAATTGGAATGCTAATGCATTGTTGCTAGAGCTGTTAACTGACCCAAACATTCTGGAGAGCAATCTGGAATTATGCCCAAAGGGCTATAAAGCTGTGCATACCCTTTGACCTAGCAATACCACTTTTGGATCTTTTCCCCAAAGAGATTATAAAAAAGGGAAAAGGGCTCACATGTACAAAAATACTTATAGCTGCTCTTTTTGTGGTGGCAAGGAATTGGAAATTGAGGGTTTGCCCATCAATTGGGGAATGGCTGAACAAGTTGTGGTATATGAATGTAATGAAATTCTACTGTGCTATAAGAACCAATGAGCAGGAGGAGTTCAGAGAAACCTGGAAGGACTTGCATGAACTGATGATGAGTGAGATGAACAGAACCTGAAGTACATTGTACACAGTATCATCAACATTGTGCATTGATCAACTGTGATGAACCAGATTCTTCTCACCTATGCAATGGTCCAGGATAGTTACAGTGGACTCATGATGGAAGGGGATCTCTAAATCCAAGAAAAAAAAAAGAACTGTGGAGTATGGATGCTGATTGTACAATACTCTTTCTTTTGTTTTGGGGGCTGTTGTTTTTCTATTTTGAGGTTTTTCCTTATTGCTCTGATTATTCTCTTATAACATGACTAATGCAGAAATATGTTTAAGGTTACTATATGTATAACAACATTAAACAGATATAGATATAGATATAGATAACCTATATCTAATTACCTGCTGTCTAGGGGAAGGGTGGGGAGGGAGAAATATTTGAAATTGGAAATATTATATAAACAAATGTTGAAAACTATCTTTACATGTAACTGGAAAAAAATAAAATACTTTTATCAGAAAAAAGTATTCTATAATTATGAAAAAATATTGGTGGAGTTAATGAACATCCTAGCTTTACTACTGATTTTAGTAAAAAGGCCTGTATGGATTTTCTTTTATACAGTATGTTGACCTGATTTCAGACACATATCAAGGAAAGGTTTATTAATGTGATTTTAAACATTTTTAAAAGAATTGACTGTTTAATTTTATTGAAAGCATCTTTTCAATCTACTGATATAATTAAGAGATTTTGTTGTTTACATGGTTCATTATTTCTTTTATCTCCCCTAATATTGAACCAAAATTGCATTCCTTACATAAATATATAAGCTGGTCATAGTGTAAAATATTTTTCAAATGTTACCCCAGCCTGTTCCTGAATATTTTATTTAAATATTTATATAAATATTCATTATGGTACATTTTTTTCCTCTTTAAATACTTGAAAACATTGAAGGAATCAAATAGTCCATGAACTCAACCAATAAATTTAGAATGTGGAATTAATCTTCTTTCATACTGGGGGTGAATTCAGTGCCTTTTTCTTTTGAAATATGAAAACCTAAGGATGAAAATAAATTTCTTGGTACAAGGCAATTATTCCAAATCTTGAAGTTCATAGGAAGATTGTAACTAGAGCAGTCCCAGCTAAATGAAAAAAGAAAATGCTGACAGAGGCACAGGTTGGGCTTTTTTAGTTAGAAAGAGTATTAGCATCAGTTAATTATCTGCAATAATGTATTTTGAAGCTATTTATGACATCTAGATTCTTATCCCATTGTCCCACTAAATTTTGTCTTCTTCTGCTATTCATACACAGATGATATTATTGAAAAGGAGGTGTTTTTTGTTTGATTTTGCCCAGTTTCCCAGAGAATTCAATATATTCATTCAATGAAGCCATTTTGAAAGGCATATATAAAAACATGTTCTACATTTGACAGTGACTAGATCTGAAGGCAAGGTTAGAAATAGAGGTTAAAAAAAGAGTGCTGGGGGGGAGGGCAAGCATATTTTTATAGCTGCTTTTCTATTTGGCAAACAGATGGTTGGAGTCTTAGATGAGTGCCAGAAAGAAACAGCTGGCAAATCAAAAGATCCTGAAAGCAGTTAGAAGTGCTTATGAGCATTTAGAAGGAACAACATCTTTGAAAATGGGCGAAAAGTTCAAGCCATACTTAAAATGCATTTAAAAAAAGATGCTTAGGGCAAGGGGAAAATGCTGAAACTTTTTAACTGGAGAGAGGTTTTATTCTATCCAAATAATAATGATCAGGTCTGTATCCCCACTCTGCCAGATTCCCCCTCCACAAAAAAAAAAAAGAGTATAAGCATAATTGCATTGAATAAATAGAGTGTATTAAAAAAGATGTGATTGGCATGAGAGAGAAACAAAGGAGAGTTGGGCTAAAGATCTGTAACAATTCCTCTCACTATACTACTTCATCTTCTTTCGAAAATGTAGCCTTCTCACCTTTATTTTATATCCTACTTAATGACTCCTCCTATTAAATTTTAAAATAAAATACTTGGTATGCTGAACTTTCATTTCACTTTGATAATAAAAAGAATAGGCTGATTGAAAGTGATATGGATGCAAAATCTCCCTAAAGCAAATTCTGAATATAGTTACTCACTGTAACAACTAGCAGTAAGGCTTGGTCAAATTAAGAGGTGCATCACTCATACCCAGAGAATAATCTTTTAAGGAAGCCACCAAATGATTAAGTATAATGCTACTGTTAACATCAAGCCTATTATTTTAAATAGCAGAAAATAAGGAGAAACAAATCCCTTTAGATTCACAACAGGAGGGCACTGATTTCAGTAAATGTTCAATCTACTAGATTTTCCCTCTAAATTTGAGCTAGAAAAAGTCAGCCTGTTCTAAGGAAGGGGTCAGCAAACTCATTAGTCTGAAGTGCCACTGATAAGCTACTGAGCAGTCTGTCAGGTGATAGAGGAGACTGGATTAAAGGGAAGGGGCAAAATCAACTAATTGCAAAGTGAAAAAAATTTTAAACTGAGGAGAGACAGAGATATAGGAAGGAGGTAAAGGGGAGAGTGGGAGAGCAAAAGGGAAGAAGACAGAGACAGAGAGTCAGGGACAGGGAGGAGACAGAGAAAGAAAGAAATAGAGAAAGAAAACAAAGGAGATAACGAGGACAAAGATGAAGGAGGAGGAGGGAGAAGAGTAATTACATAAGTTGAAGAGCAGAAGGACCCAAACAATGGACTTAGTACTTGGTTAGAGCATTGCTCTTGGTTTCCCATCTCTGATTTAGAAGATATACAGTAAACTCCAGTGATATAAGACCTGGTCTTTGCAACAACTCTGATTTGATAATCACAAACACTTTTCTCATTTTTTTCTTACCACTACTATCTCTTTCTTTACCTCTTCTAAGAATTCATTTTGGGCTTAGATCTTCTCTGGAATCACATACATAGAACTCATGGCATGCTCGATCACATCATTACTCAGTCTAAAACTTCAGAATGCCACACTGAATCACTGGGAGACAATTGTTACTACTTTATTCTACAAAAGACTGACAGTAGAAGACCATAACACTTTTTCAGCTATCACTGGAGTTCCATGGACATACAAAGGACACCTGCCAGGATCTACTATGCTTTGAGATCAATTCTGAAGTCCCTCCATATTTATCACTTTATCAAGGAAACCATAGACTTAAAAGGATTCATTGTATTACATTGAGCAGATGTCTAAAATTTTTTGATGATTCTGTTGTGATCAGCATTATAGCATGAAAATTCTGAAATTGTCACTTAATTTGGAAACCTGATCTAATATATAATAAAACTATTAAAAACTCTTCATTCTTAAGTGAGACTTTTTCTTTAATCCTTATTAAATTTCAGCCTTGTTTCTTTCAACCCATGTTTTAGGATGGGCATTCAAAAGTTATTATTTGATCTCATCCTTTCCTATTTGTGTGACTTTTAAATTATTTTTTTTCTGCCTGAAGGCTTCAAATGAGAAAAGAAAAATAACTGTGAGAGTAGGATCCTTAAGATCCACCACCACCACCACCACCACCACAATCCAAGGACTCTCTTTATCTAAGGCTAATGTATTCTGTCAATTCAAGCCTTGGTCCTTTGCCTTGTTGTTTGTTCTTTCATTTTAGGTGAAGGAAATTGGAGATAATTACAACCTTATGAACTTGGGGGGAGAGAGAGAGAGAGAGAGAGAGAGAGAGAGAGAGAGAGAGAGAGAGAGAGAGAGAGAGAGAGATCTCCAAGATCCAGGAGTTAAGATCCTGCTGTGATTTGTAGCCAGTCCAGCATCCATTCCTTGAGGATCCAGTAGCAACCTCTAAGACCCAAACCAGCAACTGATGAGACTAGGACATCTAAAAAGCAATGGCACATAATGTTCTGAAATTGTTGGGACCAATGGCACGTATAAGTCTGATCCAACTCTTCCCAGAGATTGGGCCTAAATAGGGGAAATTGTTATTCTGTCTTCTATTTTAAATTTTTGTCTTCTTATCTCTTCAAAGTAGCATCACTTTGTAAAACTTTTTCTTTAAATGATGTTAATTGGTTAGATGTAATGTGGATGCTAATCACTGATACAGGTAATAGTTAGGGCAACACATGAGAAAAGGTATTCAAGTTGATAGAATTAAAGTTACCTAAATACCAGTGGTACTGCTAGTACCCTGAAAGGGAGATGAAGACAGTCTTACTCTGGGAAAGTAAGCTAGAGTACTTGCTCCTGTTAAAAATATCTCAATAAGATATAGAAAGCAATTACCTAGAAAAAAATGTCTAAAAATTCTAAGTGAATAATCCATTTTTATATGTTCTAACATTCCTTCAATTTAAAGTATATATTACATAGAAAAAGCCCTATATGAGGAAAAAGAAAAAAAATAGCCCTGGTTTTGCCACAGACTATCACTGAAAATTTGAATAACCTTTGTGAACCTCAGATTACTCATTAGTAAAACAAGAATATCTATCTCACTCCCTTGCCTATATCATAAAATCATGAGAGTCATATTACATGTTAAAATGCTTTTAAAAAGCAGGGCCAAAATAGGAGAAAATAGGTAGCAACCCAATTGAACTCTCTCAACATTCTTCCATAAACAACTTTAACTCCTCAAATCAAATTTTGGAGCAAAAAAGCCAACAGAAAGTCAACATGAAGGAATTAGAATAGGCAAGGAGGAAACAAAACTATAACCCTTTGCAGATGATATGATGGTATGCTTAGAGAATCCTAGCGAATCAACTCGAAAATTACTTGAAACAATTAACAACTTTAGCAAAGTAGCAGGATATAAAATAAATCCACATAAATCATCAGCATTTCTATACATGACCAACGAAGTCCAGCAGCAAGAGAAAAATTTGAAACTAGAAATCTTAAAAAAACAAATGTTAAAAAATGAAAAATAAATTAAAAAATAGAATAAGCAGATTTAAAAAAGAAAAAGAAAAAAAGAATGTCAGCGTGAGACATTTTCCAGCCTAAGACAACTTGGGAGCTCATCAGAACTGGTCTATGATACCAAAGTAGGAGTTGGTCTGGAGTACAGCTGTAGCACCAATCATGGCCTTGGAATCAATAATCATAAGTGGCAGTGGCATTTAGGAGCTCTCAACCCAGACATGATAAAGGGGTCAGACAGCTGGTCAAAAAGAGATTACAGGGGATTCTTTGCTGGCACTGGGTGCAACTGATGTTTGGTGATTCTATTGCACATAAGCAGCTCTGGATCACAGTTCAACAACAGAGAGGAATTCTTGGGAGAGGACAAAAGGGAGTAGGGGCTCTGGTCCAAGTTTAAAGGCAGAGTGGAACACCAGCACTTGCGACTGCAGCAGATCAGGAAACCTGAGCACAATTCCTAAGACCAAGAGGAACATTAGAGCTTGTGGCTACAGGGGAGCCAGAGTCCTTCCTCAGTAAAGATCAGAATGCAGAAAAATAGAGAGTGACAAAATTGTTCCACAGATCACACCACCTTGGAACCACAGAAAACTTATATAGCCCCCAGAACTAGCTCTAAAAACAACAACACAAGAGTCTGAAGCTTGGGACAATAAATACCTCCCCACCCCCCGGTGAGCATAGCCCAATTTTAACAAGAACTTCAAAGTCAAGAAATAGACAGGGAAAATGGGAAAACAACAATACAAAGAACTTGACCATAAAAAGCTACTATGGTGTCAGGGAAGACTATGACATAAAATGAAAAGCCAACAGTGTTAAAACAGCTACAAGAAGTAAAGCCTCAAAGCAGAAAATTAAAATTGGATCTAAGCCCAAAAAGAATTATTAGAAGAGGTAAAGAAAGAGATAGGAGTGGTAAGAAAAAAATGAGAAAAGAAATGAGATAGTTGCAAGAAATTTATGAAAAAATTGTTGACAGCTTATTAAATTAGGCACAAAAAATAATGAAGAAAATAACACCTTAAAATATAGAATTTGCCTAATAGCCAAAAAGGCAGAAAAATTGACTGAAGAAAATAATTCTTTAAAAAGCAGAATAGGCCAAATGAAAAAGTCAGAAAAATAAACTGAAGAAAAGAACTTTTTAAAAAGTAGAATCTAATAATATGTTATTCACAAGACACATACTTGAAACAGAAAAAATACACAGAGTTAAAATAAAGGGCTAGATCAAAATCTATTATGCTTCAGCTAAAATATAAAAGGCAGGGGTAGTTATCATGATGATAGACAAAACCAAAGCAAAAATAGACCTAATTTAAGAGATAATCAGGGAAACAGCATTTGAATCACAAAGAGTCGACATAATTGAATTGATTAGCAACAATAAAAACCATAACCATTGAAGTAACATCAAAATTTTTATAGAATATTACTATACTAAAGGCCTCATTTCTCAAATATATAAAGAACTGATTCACATTTATCAAAATAAAAAATATTCCACAATTAATACATTTTCAAAGGATATGAACAGTTTTCAGAAGAAAAAATGAAAGTTATATATAGTCATAGAAAAAGTGCTCTAAATCACTATTAGAAGAATTGAAATTTTTTAAAAATCCTTCTGAGGTACCACTTCACACTCATCAGAAATGACAAATGCTGGACTTGATGAAAGAAAATAGGTACACTAATAAACTGCTCTTGGAGTTGTGAACTGGATCAACCATTCTGGAGAACAATTTGGAACTGTGCTCAAAGGATTGTACAACTGCACATACTCTGTGATGCAGCAATACCAATACTAAGTCTGAACCCCAAAGAGATCAAAAAAGGAAAAGGACTTGTATGTACAAAAATACTTGCAGTACCTCTTTTCCTAATGACAAAGAATTAAAAATGTAGGGGATGCTCATCAACTGGGAAATGGCTGAACAAGTTTTGGCATATGACTGTGATGAAATACTATTTTGCTATAAGAAATGATGAGATAGACAGTTTCAAAAAGTATATTGCAAAATCTATGTAAACTGATGCAAAGTGAAGTTAGGAAAACTGTGAGATCACTGAACACTGTAGTATTATAAAATTAGTGGGATTAGGACAGCAAGCAGTTAATTGTGGGAACTGAATAAACCATACTGACTCCATAATGTGACTCAATTCTGGATCTAGCTCAGCTCCTTTCCTATTCAAATACAGATATAGTCAAATTATGGCTTGTAAGAAAATTCTATTCAATTGTAGGAACTGGAAAAAAATCTTACCACATTGTTTAAACCTAGCCCTTCATAGCTAGGAAGCTAGACTACCCTTGCCTGCCATTTCAAGACCCTTAACTAACCTAGGTTATGCTGACCAGAAAAAAAACAAAAACCTGTCATATCCAAAGACTGATGCAAGGGTTTTTCTCTCAATTATGCATATGTCTTACCTTTAAGAAAACTGTCCCTTTACTGATCAATCAGTTATTGTTTCCATGTTCCTTTGATTGTTTTCAGATACTTGAGGGGGGAAGAATACCTCTTTTTTCTTATTTCAGAGAATTGAATCTGTTAACTTTCACTCTTGCAACTTGGAGAGTCCCTCATCTTTCATCCAATTAGAAATCAGATTACTAATGTATTTTTCCTTTTTAATTAAGTTTTATTTGATTAGTTGCTTTTTAATGTATAGAAATCTCTCTATTTCTATATTCCTGGTCCAGCCCTAAGAGGAAGAAAGATACTAATCCTGATTTGTTAGGATACTGGCATGCAGTGCTTAATAAAGTAAAATTCTTAGAGGCTTGAATTTTTGTTTCCACAGTCATTTCACATTTCTCCCTCCACAAACAGAAATATCATGATTATCAACTGTGAAGGACTTGGCTGCTCTGATCAATATAATGATCTAGGACAATACAAAGTATTTATGATTTTTTTAAAAATGCTATCTTCCTCCAGAAAAAGAATTCTTATTACAAATTGAAGCATAATTTTCTTGCTTTTTTCCATTTTTTGTGATATGACTAACACGGAAATGTTTTTCATGATTCTCCATGTATAATTGATATCATTTTGTTGTTTGCCTTCTCAGTGGATGGTGGAGAGGCATGAGGGAGAGACTATTTAAAACAATTTAAAAAGAAAAGAATGTTAAAAATAATTTTTAAAAAATAATAATTCTTCAAAAAATTTTGAAACACTCTTAAATGTATGGAATATTCTGCTTGTGCCTTCTTTTCAATGATTAAGCAGCAGAAAAGTGAAATTACAATTGGAATATATCTCTATGAAAGCTTATTCTGTCTCCCTTCAGAAGTCTCCAAATTTAACATTAAAACATAAGGATATATTCAATATTGAGAAGAAAGCCTCATCATGTTTTCTTTCACATTCTTACTTTTTTTGGGGGGGACAATAGGGTCTCAGAAAAATACATGACATGCAGGAAAATTAAAATAGTTGCTTCCATACCATGTATCACCTCTTTGTTTCTAACAATAGAATTATTAAGTTAAAAACATGTCAGGATACCAGTTAGAACAATTTAGATAAAGGAATACATGTTCAAGTGATATCACCTCTAAATGGCTCTTCCTACCTCAGAAACTTATTTCCAAGTAAATTCAACATGGAGAAAAGGGAATCACAACATTTTCCTTTGTTTAGAGCTTTATGAGGTTTGGTATAGTCTGTCATAGATTGTATGACTTTTAGTAAATAATTGGAAACTCAATGTCAAGCTTATTTTTATATTATTACTATATATTAATCTTAGCCCCTTCCTAACAACCTACTCTTCTTATTATCTTCTTCCAGTGAATTCTAAATTATTTTTTCATTTTTTAAAAGTATTTTATTTTCCCATTACATATAAGTAAGTTTTCAACATTTGTTTTCACAGGATTTTTAGTTCCAATTTTTTTTCTTCCATCCTCCCTTCCCTCCCTCCTCCCCAAGATGGAAAGCAGTCTGATATAGGTTGTATATGTACAATCACATTAAACATATTTCTACATTAGTTATCTTGTGAAAGAAGAATCAGAGCACAGAGAAAAAACCTCAAAAAAGAAGTAAAGAAACAGTCCAAAAGTAGAAACAGTATGATTTAATCTGCATTCATAATTCAGTTTTTTTCTGGATGTTGAGAACATTTTCTATCATGAGTTCTTTGAAACTCTTTTGGATAGTTGCATTGCTGAGAAGAGACAAGTTTATCACCATTGTTCATCGCACAATGTTGCTGTTAGTGCGTACAATGTTCTCCTGGTTCTGTTCCTCTCACTCAGCATCACTTCGTATAAGTTCTTCCAGGTTTCTCTGAACTCCTCCTGCTCATCATTTCTTACAGCACAATAGTATTTCATTATTTTTTCCTATTTATTTCTTCTCTATTCCCAGTATTTATTTTAGTAATCAGTATTGAGCATTTCCAGGTGCCAAACTCTCTTAAGTATCTGATAAAATTAGTGGAAATTGGGGCAGCTAGGTGGAGCAGGGGCAGTTAGTTGGAACAATGGATAAAGCACCGACCCTGGATTCAGGAGGACCTGAGTTCAAATCCAGCCTCAAACACTTGATACTTATTAGCTGTGAGACCCTGGGCAAGTCACTTAACCTCCATTGACATGCAAAAAGAAAAGAAAATATTAAAAGATATTAAAAAAAAAGATTAGTGGAAATCCAGCAGTTCAACAGCTAAAGAAGTAAAACTATCCAGAGACAACCATAATCCAGATTCCCTGAAGGCATCTTAACATTCAATGAAGACAAGATTTCAAGGACTCCAAATAAACATTTTTTTTTCCTTCTGTTACTATATACACCATCTGTAATATGTATCTTCTATCTTTCCCTCTGTAGACATTGTCAAAGTGCGAGTCCATGAAGGACTGCCCCTCTGGACAAAATTTTCCCTTCCTCCCTTTCCTATGTTGTTATTAGCATATTGTTTGATGGCATAGGTTATGATATTCTGTTATTTTTACTGCTTCATCAAGGAACCCCCGCCCCCCTGTCTTTCTTAATGAAGCAAGGGGGGAATGTAAGGAATTGGTTGTGATGTGGGGTTTCTGTGACCCCATCTTTGGCTAGGATTGGAGGCCTTGGCAAGTGGCTGTGCATGCTGGCTTTGCACTAGACACCTGCTCACCTGCATGGGCCTGGCCAAATTATAATGAGGGAAGCTGGTGAGGGTATTCAGGTGGTTTTTGGTGTCCAGAAGCTGGGGGGCAGGCATTTTTAGAGCCGCTTGTTAGTTTTGTCAATCAGGGCTGCCAGCCAATTATCTTGGGGCTGGGTGTGTGGTTGGGGCTGCCAGCCAATTATCTTGGGGCTGGGTGTGTGGTTGGGGCTGCCAGCCAATTAGCTTGGGGCTATGTGTGTGGTTGTCCCTGTTTCCTGTAGGAGAGGGGGCTTCTGGGAGAGAGAAGGGAGGAGAGAGCACTCTGCTGCAAGCAGGAGAGGAAGTGAGAGGCTGAACAGCTGGTCCTCATTTGAAATGCTGATTTCTGGGTGGTGGTAAGTTGCGGATTGTAATTTTTCCTTCCTCTATTCCTTTTTATTCTTTGTCCCCAGTTCTATTAACCTTACTTGTGTTTTAAATTTGTTCCCATTAATAAAGCCTGTTTTGTTTTTTGAAAGAGGTTGTTAATCTCCTTTCTTAGGCCAATATTACAGTGAGCTGTCCAATTAACCCACCCCAATATTAAATTTGGCTCTTTCATACCTAAAAGAAAAAAAATAGAGATTTTCATTTATCTTCTTCAATAATACTTCAATTTAATGATGAGGATTGATGGATGATGCTTGATTAATGATTAGTTTTTGATGATGATGATGGCAAAATGTATGGTACTTATTTTGCTGGGCTATTGTGAAAAAAATTCTTTGTCAAGTTTAAGGTACTATATAAAAGTCATCTATTACTGTTGTTGCAATAATCAACTTTATGAGTTCATTGTAAGGAAATCTCTTTTTAAAGTACTATGTGAATGTAGTTTACTATAAAAAGAAATGATGAGCAGGACATTGTCAGGAAGACCTGGAGGGACCTGCATGAGCTGATGCAAAGTGAAATCTACTGTATAAAAAATAACAGTAATATTGTGAGATGTTCTGCTGTAAACGACTTGGCTATTTTCAGCAATGCAATCACCCAAGACAAATCGGAGGGTCTTATGAAAAATGCAATCCATCTACAGAGATAGAACTGATGGCATTTGAATACAGATTGAAACATAATTATTTTTGTTAGTTACTTTATCAGAAACAAAAAATGATGAGCAGGATGCTATCAGAAAAACCTGGAAAGACTTAGATGAATTGATGCAGAGTGAAATGTACTATATACAAAACAACAGCAATAGTGTAAGATGATCTGCTGTGAATGACTTGGTTATTTTCACCTTTGCAATGATCCAAGATAACTCTGAAAGACTTATAAAAATTTAAATACATCTATAAAGAAATAACTGATGCTATCTGAAAACAGAGTGAAGGAATTTTTTTTGATGGTTCCTTAATTTGAAGTTTTGTTTTTGTCTCTTTTCGTTCATAACCTGGCTAATATGGAGATGTTTTGCATGACTACTCATGTAAAACTTGTATTGAATTGATTTAGTTCTTGGGGGGTGGGGAGGGAGGAAGAGAGTTGGAACAGAGAGTGTTTTTTTAAGTTGATGTCAAATTTGTTTTTACATGTGATTTGGAAAAAAATTAAATCCTAAATAAATAAACAAAATTTTTTTTAAAATAATACTTCAGTTTATAGCCTAGAGAGAGTCAGTGTTTAGTCATAGCAGAAAAAAAAAAGAAACATTGAACTTTGAGTAAAGAAAGATTGGTTTAAGTCACAGTTCTACCCCTTCCTTAATGTAGAGCCCTGGGCAAGACATTTAACAATACTATTTTAAATTTCATCATTTTAAAAATGAGAGTAACAATACCTGTTGATATTATAGGGTTGTTGTAAAGCTTAAGCAAATACTGCATTAATGTAAGTCATTATTATTCAAATAAATACAGCATCAACTTTGCTTGATCAATCATCATCATACTGAGAGATAGCTGTGATATTATTGATAGAGATCTGGCCTTGATGCCAGAAAGACCGCAGTTCTAGTACTACTCTAATATGTTAGGGATAGGTCATCTAAGTTCCTAGTACCCTGAGATTCAAACCAATATCTTCTTGCCTATGTCCACTAAATTCTACTGTACCAGATTTTTAGGGAAAAGGCATGTGATTTCCTTAGAAAAAGAAACTTCCACTACCATTTGAGATCTTCACTTGTTTTTCAACAATTCGTACTCCCTAGAGTTTTCTGGAGATACTGAGACATTAACTGACATGCCCAGAGTCACATGGCTAGTATGTGTTAAAGCAAAGGACAATAAACTATAGATGGCCCCTTGTTCTAAGCATCTCCCAGGCACTCTTATTTTTATTGCCTCTGTTAATTATTTCTTATTTATCTTGTATATAACTTGCTATGTATATATTTGTTTACATGTTTTCCCCCATTTGATTATAAGCTCCTTGAGGGATTGTCTTTTGCCTCTTTTTGTAACCACAGTGTCTGGTACATAGTAGGCACATGATACAAAAAATTATTTATTGATTGAGAAGATGATTTATTGATCTATCAGTGGATAGATCAATATGAAATGAAATCAGAGGTCTGGAAAAAATAAAATAACTTGTAAAATATTATCATCTAACTATAATTAAAAAATCAAGTATTTTCATTTCCTTGGTATTTAAATTGGTATTTTGTCTGTTTGAATCAACGCAAATAAGGGGGGAAACTTTTATTTAGTGACTACTATGTGCACATTGCTATGCCAAGAGCTTTAAAAATATTATGTCATATGATCTTCATAATTACACTAAGAAGGAGCTTCTATTATTTTACTCATTACTCATACAGTTGAGGAAACTGAGATAGACAGATGTTAAGTGAGCTACCCAGGGTCACAGAACTAGTAATATCTGAGTCCATATATGAATTCCAGTCTTCCTGACTCCAGGCCAAGCACTCCAGCCACTATGCCACTTAGCTCCCTCTAAAGAACATAAGAACACAAGTATGAGAATGTACATATCTACCTTGGGGACAAAAGTAGTTTCTTTTATGGTAATGTGAAAACACACAAGGAAATAGCTTTGCTATAAAGAGTAATTATGAAACTACTAACCTGAAAAATCTGACTTTATTTGTACTTAATAGATTGTTCCCAACAGACCCAGTTATGAAAGAACTGAATTTTGATAAATCTGTCAACTCTAGAGGTTGCACCCTATATCTGTATCTCCCACACAGCAAGCAGATGTGACACAGTAAGGTCAAATGGAACTGCCACTATCTAGATTCAGATTCATTGACCCCTAGGTACTATCTTACTGAAGACACTACATGTGGGAAACATGGGTTTGGGAAATTAATTAGTCCCCTCCATCCTTTATTCTTGGTCTCCAGATTCTCCGAGTAAGTGTAGATGTTAAAAAACATATTTCACCAATTTGGCATATGAAAAATTAACTTACCCCTCAAAATTGAGAGGTGACATAAAGTAATTATATAGAAACCAAAGCTGAACTGTATACTCATTCATAGAAGAAGGAGCTGGGGAAATATTTGATGGGGAACAGCATACAAGTTAACTCTCAAAGAACATAATATGGCTCTCAAAGGGGCTATATTCCTACACATCTTGACAAAACTATATGGAAAAAATCTGGCCTTCCAAAATAGACACCTTGGGCAAAGTTAATCATATTATAAAAGAATTCTCCACTAGAGAGACAAATAGTTTTCTTTAAAATATTTACTTTTCCAATTGCTTTAAAAACAATTCTACCTTTTTTTTTTAATTAAGTTTTCGGAATATATCTCTTCTGCCACTTAAGGTGTATAAAGACCCTCCTTCTTAAATTTATCCAAGAATGTACTCTGCTATCATATCAAAATGCCTTGACTTTGGACTACTAGTCATGATACTATAGCATTAATGGGGGTGGAGCCAAGATGGTGGAGGAAAGGCTATGATTCTCCCAAGTTCCTGACAAAGCCATCCACATACTCCAAAAATAATGCCATAAAACAACTCCTGGAGCAGTATATCCCATAGAAGAAGAGAGTGAGATTATTGTTCAGGCAAAGACAGCTTAATTAGGTGACTGGGATCATCTGCTATTTGGGGTGAGAGAGGAACTCAGCTCATGGGTGCAGATCCAGCCCCAGGCAGGCCATGCCTCCAGGGCCCAGGAATCTTCAGTGGCTACTTCTAAAATTTGGCTAACGGAACAGTCAGGGGGTTCAGTGGCTGTTGGGGAGTGGGAGAAATAGCTGTGCTGGACCTGGGGCAGAGTGCCCATATTATGAACCAGTAAGCTAACTTGAGCAGCAAAGGCCCAGTGGGGGAGGGGCATAGCCATGCCAAGCTTCTGACCATAGAGAATCAGATTTCAATCAGATTTCTGTATCTGGGTTAAAGAGAAAGTGCACCGTGGTTACTTACAGGCCAGGTAGCCTGAGAACATGCCTAATAACACCCCTTGGCACCCATTGTAGTTTGGGTCAGTGCATCCTGGAAGCAGAGCTATACATTAAGAAGGAGTTAAAAGCCAAAAAATAGGTAGACAAGATGAGCAGGCAGAGAAAACAGCAGGCCATTGAAAGCTTCTCTGATGGCAAGGTAGATCAGAATACACCCTCAAAAGAAGATAATATCAAAGCCAAAGCCCCTACATCTAAAGTTTCCAAGAAAAATATTAATTGGTCATGGAAGCACTCAAAAAGGAGTTTGAACAGAAAATAAGAGATGTAGAGAAAAGATATAGAGAGGTGGAGGGAAAAAATGGAAAGAAAAATGAGAGCGATGTAGGAGGGCCATGAAAAGTTAACAGCTTGAAAAGCCAAATTGGCCAAATGGAAAAGGAGGTACATAAACTCTCTGATACTACAGCACTGATAAGAGCAATGAAGAGATTATCTATATATTATTTGTCTCATGTAATTTGTCTATATTGTCCATCAATTTTGTTCATATGCAAAAAATGGGCATGTAATTATGACACCTAAATGATGTCCAAACCTTATTTATAGAACACATGCATATTCACACAAATGCAATGAGAGGTACAAACAAGTAGTAAAATAAAAAGGGGTGGCCTGTTTAGATGCTAGAGAAAATGGCTAAGTAGAAGAAAGGATGAGTAGTCAACATTTTTTTTAACACCAAAAGGAATTGAAAATGGATGATGGAGAATGAAGTCACATAATTATACTTTACTCACTACATATATATATATATATATGTGTGTGTGTGTGTGTATATATATATATATGTATATATATATACACCCACACATATGTGTTAAGATAGTGGAATGTGATAGATGAGATTTAGCAGATATTCAGGGGCCTACCTGAAGATTAATTTAAACTGATTGGATTGCATAAGGTGACTGACTGCTGAATGGATTACTGGCTGACTTCTAGTTAAGCATATCTGGCTGGTACCTAAGGGTACTTAAAAAAACTTTGAACTTTGAATTTGAATGACACTAGGAAATCAGCTTGAAGAACTTCCCATTTCTGAGAGGGGAACATGAAGCAGGAAGGAGACACTGGCCAAGCTGTTTGCTTTTTCTTGGCTACAAGAGATCAGCGTGGTGGCAGAGGACTTCAGAAGTGGAAGCTAGGGAAGTTTAGGATCGCCAGGTTATAGGAAATCTGTTCTCAATCTTTCTCTTTCTTTTAATATCTTTCAAAAAACCCTTAAAAAAACCCTAAACTCATTTATCAGTGATTTTAGTCAGTTTTCCCCCCAAACTGGGGGGACAGATTACAACCCACATTTAGAATTTCAAATTACACACATATATACTTGTATGTATATAATTTTTAGTTATTACTGCATTATAAGTCAATAAATATTTACTATTTAATCTCTACTATGAGGAAAGATTTGAAGTCAGGATAACCTACATCACCATAGGTAAGTCACTTAGCTACTCTGTGCCGCCCTAAGCCTTATCTACTACATTATAGGCTTGTAACGATTGGAATAACGCCACCTGCTGGATACTTACTGTAGAGGAGTTCTGCCCATGAAGCAAAGGTCTTTGAGGGCAAGACCAGGCATCAGGAAGTGACGCGGACGAGTGGGAGGAGGAAGGAAGAGACTGGCGCTCGGTCTCATGCTCTTTCCTCTGGACTCTGGTGGAGAAGGGAGCTAGAAATGTGCTCTCCCTTTAATAGATAGGAATCTAGGCTTTTCTCTCTCTCTTTACCAAATTCTTATTCTCCTTAATAAATGCTTAAAAGTCTAACTCTTGCTAAAGCTTATAATTTATTGGCGACCACTCATTAGATATTTTAGACAGTTTAGCTAGAATTTTAACCCTTAACAGATGGCTGACCACGAAGAGGAAAGCTGAACCTCACTTCTGATCAACCGGTTGGGTAAGAAATTTCCCCTACCCTTTAAACTGCTAAGTACTGGTGTACTGGCTGTGTTTTCCTTTAAATTTTTTCGAATGGACCTTTTAAACTCCCTAATTATCCTATTTTTGATTTTAGTCTGTTTAACCAGACAAATGGGAGATAAGATCATGTTAATGCTTTGTTTTTGTGGATTTTCTATTTTTCTTTTTATTTTTGTTAAAAGAGCCAGCAACTTACTCACACAAGGAAATATCTCTCCCTCTCCCAACCATGCTTTTTCAGAGAAACCTAAAGAGATTCCCGCAGCTTTTCCCAGTTCTAACACTAATTGTTGCTCTAATTTTGCATGCCTGGAGGCAATGACCCACCCTCTAGAAGCTTTTAATCCCCTAGCACCTGGAGGCAAAGTGGGGGAAGAGGAATCCAGGTCTGAGTTCAAAATCAAGTCTGATTCAAATTGCTCTGGTCCCTCCCCTCCTCTCCAGACCCCACCCTCTACTCCTCCTATGGCCAAGCCCATTGCTTCCCCTGCCTGGGAAGTCCAGAGATCTGATGCGCATGCTCAACTTTTTCTACCTGCATTTGCAGCTTCAGGCTCAGCCCTTCCCCGGCCTGGCTGTGCTTTTGAGACAATCTTAGAAAACTCTTTAAATTCCAGATATACTCGTTTTGTTCATAATTTTGCTAACCTGCTTTTGTCTTTAATTAGTAATCTTATAAAGCATTTGTATGGTGAAAAGACTGACAGACAATATAGAGGGGTTAAAGAAGAAAAACTTAAGCTGAATAAGAATGACAATCAACATAGTTCAAGACTCTGCCTCTTTTGCCATGGAAGGGTATATATTTTACAGAAATGTAGAAGTAAGCAGCAAGGTATTGATATGAGTATTGGGGATTTTAGATATCGGAATCAAAAGTGTTCTGAATTCACTCAGAGTATTAATATCAGTTCAGAGGTTACATAGGATTTCTATGCTATTACATATACATTTTGAAATTAATGGTATGGGTTTATTTTCATAGAGATTTTCATGCTTTTGAGATTGTGTTTTATATTTAGTTTTTAAAACAAGGAGAATATTTGTAAAAGCTTTTTATAGTCATGTGATCAAGTTTATATTTTATAATACTCTTATTAATATTAAGTTCACATTCATTTAGACTTCCTTAGTTTGAATTTCATTGTCTTTTATTGTTCCATGTGTATTTTCTTCTATTCATTTGTCTATCTAATTTTGAAACATTGCAAGATGGTTTTGATTTTATTATACAATGTTAATTCTAGGAGTATTGTGCTCCCATATTCTGAGTTGTTTGTTTTTGTTATTTTTTCTCAACTGATTATTTGATCAAACTCTTTAAAGCATTTCCCTGGCAAATTGGTTGCCATGGCAAGTGTAAATTGATTCTAGAAGTATTATTTTTGATAAGCATATTCCCCAAAAAAAAAAAAGAGGGGAACATTTGTAAAAGTTTTCTATTTTCAAAAAAAAAAAGTTCTTTGAGATTCTGTTGTGCTTTAACTTGTATTTAAGTATGTTCTGATTTTTCACAAAAGTAATTGTATACTAAGTAAAAAAAAAAGGGTATTATTTGAAATTGTTGCATAATTATATATTATATTTTGAGTCAAGATGTATTCACATTTTTTGCAATCATTTATTATCCTCAATTTTAAATCCATATGAGCCTTGGATTATGGGAACTTATCATTTAAGACATTAATTGCCTTTATTCTGAGTTATCAGATGCCAGTTGGCCAAGATGCCATCCAATCACAAGAGGAATACATGCAAGAGCAGACACTGAACTGTCACATGAGGGGAGACATGCATGAAGTCAAGGTATGGCTGAGGGAACGGCTTTTGACAAATGTTGAGGTTGGATTCTCTTGGTTTAATATTTTATTCTCTTTTTCCCCACAATATTGTACAGATGGCTGGAAGTATTCATCCCACCCATCTCACTTCTACACCTGGCTTCTATGCTCCCTCCTATATGCCTGATGCCATGGACATCTCAATCCCATGCATCTGATTAAGTCTGACTCAGTTTCTTCCAATATGTTCGGTGGCATGGACATATATTCCATCCACCTATTTTAAGCCTGGCATACTGTATGGGCAGTACATATTGCTCAAGTGTGGGAATGCTCATATCCCATCATTTCTCTGTTCTTTTATGGTAACCCCCATAATTATCTCAGGTGTCATGATAAATACAGTGTTGAATTTGGCCTTGACACCTGTTACCAATTATATTAGATTTTTTAATTTCTCATAATGGCATGAGGATAATTAGGCAGATGATGCAAAAAGTGATGAAACAAAGATAAAAAATTATTTTTAATAATTAATATCGCAGCAATTGTCTTCTCAATTACCCTCCATAAAGGGGGGACTATAGTAATATTATAATTTTAAAGAATGTTTTAATTTTTGTTTTATTATATGTTTCATGTGTAACAACTAAGATTCTGAATTCCCTTAGACATGTTTTTGAGAACTTTCATTGTTTGATTTGATTATTGACAAAGCTATTTTAAAGTTGTGTTAAGCTCAATTTTGCAGGAAATTTTCCTGGCTGATTACCAGCATCCACACATCAACCCCTGAAAAGACTTCCATTCCACGACTACACCTAGAGGACATCTGAGAAAAGACTTTCAGAGACTTTAAATGAACAGTTTTGATTTGTTCTTTTTGTTGGTTTTTTTCTCTTTCTGTTATAATATACACCATCTGTAACATGTATTCTCTGCAGAGGCCCTCCCTTTGCAAGACTAATGTCAAAGCGTCGGTTCATGAGGACAAAAAAAATCGCCCCTCTGAACAAAACTTTCCTCTCTTCCTTTTCTATATTGTTGTTCAGCAATAGTTATCATATTGTTTTTACTGTTCCGTCAAGGAAACATTTTGTTTCTTGAGGAACAACAGGGGGGACTGTAACGATTAGAATAACGCCACCTGCTGGATACTTACTGTAGAGGAGTTCTGCCCATGAAGCGAAGGTCTTTGAGGGCAAGACCAGGCATCAGGAAGTGACGCGGACGAGTGGGAGGAGGAAGGAAGAGACTGGCGCTCAGTCTCACGCTCTTTCCTCTGGACTCTGGTGGAGAAGGGAGCTAGAAATGTGCTCTCCCTTTAATAGATAGGAATCTAGGCTTTTCTCTCTCTCTTTACCAAATTCTTATTCTCCTTAATAAATGCTTAAAAGTCTAACTCTTGCTAAAGCTTATAATTTATTGGCGACCACTCATTAGATATTTTAGACAGTTTAGCTAGAATTTTAGCCCTTAACAGGCTTTTTTACAATTTTCAGTAAAGAAGGAAATTCCCTGACAGTATGATATTCCAGGCACAATCAAAAAGAAGGTAGGGAAAAATGATAATCCTTGGCCTAACAGAACTGATGATCCAAGAGGGGAGATATATACCCATAACTATAATAAATATTAGAACATGATAAATGCAAAGCACCTCAAATAAGGTGGTAGGATAATTTTGAAAAGAGAGAAATCCCAATTCTTTGGAGTGTCTAGGAAGACTTCTTAGAGATGATGACAAATGATTTGGAACTTGAAAGTTGAGTCACCTGGTTTGAACCCTGACTTTAGTGAAAAGATTTAAAATAAGTTAATGATGAGGAGAACTAAGACAAATCATGCCCTATGTAAAATTAGTTTTCTTAAAGATCTGAGCCATCACATACTACTCCATTGAAATTTCTTTATTATTACCTAGGCTTCCTTTTAGGCTTATTACTTCAAAATACTGTATACTTCTCTATAGTTAGTAGGGAGCAAAACTCTTGTATAACTTTGTTATAGAGAAAGCAGGATGGGGAAAAGAGCGACACTGGTTTCTGAAGAAAAGGTAGGTATGTGCAGGGCAGATGAAAGCAAGAATAGTCATTGTGATTGCTAAAGAAGACCTTTAAACAGGTATTAAATTTAAGGTGAAAGGAATAACTTAGGAAGCTTGCCCAGACCATTGGAGAATAGCTCTTCCCCTTTCTTCATGGGATATTATTTAACATAATATAAATTGACTTGTGAGTAAAAATACTAGTGAGTATACAATCCTCCTGCCTTTCTAGGTGTGTGCTTTAGGGTACCTTGCAATGAAAGTTAGTATTTTGAATAATGTCAATGCTAAAAATAAAGGAGCCTTTGGGTATTGCTTGCATGATATAAACAAGAATGTCATTTGTACAAAGGCTCTGTGACATAGTAGAACTGAGAGTTGGCTTGGTAATTAGAAGACTTGAAGTCAAATGACTGATTTTAGATAAGTCATTTTTAGATGTCAGTTTTCTCATCTGTAAAATGGAGTAATGATACTTGTACTATCAATTTCAGTATGGTTTTAAGGCAAAGCACTTTGAAAAATGTAAGATACTATAAAAAAGTGAGATAATACTTTTCTCTTATTGGTAAATTATATAGAGAGAATGTAGTACTATCCAGAAAAAAAATCTGTAAATAGGGCAAAAGGAAGGATAAAAAGGCAGCTGTCTTTCTCATTTATGTGGATTTTTCCTCTGCCATTTATCTTCCAAAATATGGTAACATTTGCCTTACATCGGCCTTTAGATTATACAAAGGGCATATCAACAGTGAAATACAGAACCTTGGCACAATCACTGAAACTGCCCTGCCATGAGCCAGACTCCTCTGATGTTCCCTGGAGCAGAGAATATGAATTGGTTTCTGTCATCCCTGTGGTTGGGTTCCAGGACAATTTCTTTTCTTTAACCTCTCTGCTGTCATCTATGCATCCACATGCAATTTGGGACTAGCAACCTTTTGTTTCAGGGATATACATAGTATCTTACCACAAACACATCATTTCTGCTCAAAGCTATCTTCCCAATCACAGAAGTGCCTTTAACTGATAATATAAATTGTACTCTTTTCTCCTTCTCTCTCTCTCCCCCCATATTTATATGTATCTCTGTATATATACATGTGCATGTGCATATGCATGTACGTATACATATGTACATATACACATGTATATATATACATATATATACTATATATATATATATATTTATACATATATACACTATATATATCTAGGTATCTACATCTCTATCTCTAGCTATAGCAATAGCTATCTATCCATATCCTGGCATTTAATTTATCAGTTAATGGGAACATTATTAAGGTCACTCTAGTGTTCTTTGTATACAAGTCTTTGTCTATGTATGCATCTATCTTTCTACAAATGAGCATGTAGGTGACTAAACGTATACTGCATAGAAGGAACATAGAGATATATAGCTAAATACATATATACATATATATATTTGATATAAATAGTAGCTAACAGACAGACACAGATAGATAATAGATTGATTGATTGATTCAAGGCAGACTTTAGTAAATTTGTGGATGATACAGTTATAATATATTTTTAAGGGGAAATTAAGTATGTTGGGGATCACTCACTAACCTACAGAGATTTTTTGTAGGTTAATCCAGTCTCTGAGAACTTAGCCTTTAGGATTGGTGTACCATTCTAGTAAGTAAAATCTCACATGCTTAATTTATTTATGGACAGTGCACTTAGCCAACAACTTATTCATGACAGAATGATAATTCATCATCATCTCATTATCAAATCTTTATGCCAGAGTAATTATATCCAATTTCTCTGCCACCTCAGTGTCTAGCATCTGTATTACTCTCTTAACATAAGGTTTTTACTGTGAGGATCCTACTGCTATATCCAATGTGCCTGAAGTGTCTTCAGGGAAGTCATGCATTCCATGAGAATGAAGACAAGTAATAGGAAGAAGACTGAAGTAAGAGCCAAGAGGCCCTAGGTTTTAGCACCAGCCCTATCACTAGCCCCCTGTGGTTCCATTTATTAAGGCTTTCCTGTCGTCAATTTCCTTACCTGTCAAATAATGAAGTTAGATATGATGATTTATATGGTTCCTATCCTTCTACTTATTATAGAGAAATCATGATAGGTGGCTCAGTGGGTAGAGTGTCAGGCTTGGATCCAGGAAAACTCATCTTCCTGAGTTCAAGTCTGGCCTCAGACACTGAGTAACTATCTAGGCAAGTCCATTAACCATATTTACCTCAGTTTTACATATGTAAAATGAGCTGGAGGAGGAAAAGGCAAACCACTATAGTATCTTTGCCAAGAAAACTCCAACTGGGATCAAAGAGTCAGATGAGACTGCAATAACTTAACAACAATTCTACTTCTATTTACTTGCATAACACAATAGAAATATAATTAAATTTGGCAGGAGAGGACCTGATTTTGAATTCAGGCTCCTCATATTACAGCCTCTGTGATATTGAATAAATCACATTATCTCTTTGGACATCAATATCTTCATTTGTAAAAATGAGGGGATGGTTTCTGATAATAAAAAGGCATATAGCAAAGGGTTTACTGTATTTCTTCCTTGAAATTGTTCTACTTTCAAAGAAATACACATTGTGTTAATACAAACTTCCAATTTAAAAGAGTTAATTACATAAGAGCCTTTGCACTGGTCATATTCCATGTTCTACCTCACACACAAAGTCCCTCTGTGACATTAAGATCTAATTCATCTGCATCTTTTGCATGAAGCCTTTCCAGATCTTCTTAATTCTTAGGGCCTTCTCCCCTAAATTACTTTGTATTGGACTGTTTGAGAGAGAGAGAGAGAAAGAGAGAGAGAGAATGATGATGATGATGACAATCATGATAGAAATGATAAAGATGAAAGAGATGGGAGAGAGAGGAAGGTAAAAGTAGAGATAGATATAGATAGATATATTTGCACTTATTAATTTTATGATGCATAAACTTTTATATATATTTATTTTCTTCTACATTACAATAGAAGTGACTATATTATTTATTATATATTATGTAGTAATATATTATAAATATATATTACTTTATATTATATAATTATATAAATTATTTATAACAGTACTTTGTACTGGTAGCATCAGCCCAGTATCCAATCTCTGGAACATAGTAGGTGCTTAATAAGTACTTGCTGATTGAATGATTGATTGAAGGAAATGGATACTCAAGGTAAGATATGATAGGGGGCAGCTTGGTGGCACAAGAAATTCCATGAATGCGTGGGTCAGACTAGATGTTCCCTGAGGTCCTTTAAATTCTGCAATTATGTGTTCTTTGAAGACCCATGTCTATGTCCCAAATAGACTGTCAGTTGAGTGTGTGAAACATCCATATTTCTATACATCTACCATGAAATTGAGAATAGCAAAGTAACAAACAAGAAGATACAGGAAAGAATATTATGGATATATTAGGAAAAGTATTAGACTTGGAGTCAGAGCACTTTAATTCACATTCTATTTCTGTCACATACCGTGTGCCTGGGTTAGATACAATCTATTTGGTCCCCAATTTTGTAATCTGTAGCATAATAATACTTACCATATGAAAATTCTAGGCAGAATTGTAGGGCATGGCACATAAAAATATGTTTCTTTTTTCATGGTGCATCATTTATTTTGTTCAGACATAAAGACATTTATAGGTTATAAGTAAAGCTTCAAAAAAAGTCTATGGAACAGATCTTGGAAAACTCAATTTTCAAACTTTACTCAGGGTTTACAAATGTTCTCTCTTTGTCCTTCCACACACACTGTTCTCAGTATAATAGAAGTTGGAAAGTGAAGGAATCCCAGATGGAAACCAGTTCAACCCATAACCAAAAGGAATCTACACTATAGCCTAGGCCTGATAAGTAGTAATCCATACTTTGCCTGAAAACCTCCAAGGAGACAGAAACAATTCCAAGATATGACTGCTTGTTCTAATATGGGACAGCTCTACTTATCAAGATTTTTCCAGTATCTGGCTTAAGTTTGCTGCTTTACTGCTTTCAAAGTTTTGCTCTTAATCCTCTCTGAATTGTCTCCTGTAGTTGTGTCCTAAGCATAAACTTGTAAGAATTAATGTCATCATCCAAGTAACTGTTGCCTCTTTTTTAAAAAAAATAAATATTTTAAAGTTATTTTTGTAGTCATGCAATCAAAATTATGAGCTAAGTCTTGAGTTCTCATCCTGGCTCAGGGAATCCCTAGCTAGGTCCAAGGCACTTAACCTATGTCTGCCTCAGTTCTCTTATCTGTAAAATGGGGATGATAGTAGCACTTGTTTCTTAGGGCTATTATGAGGATAAAATAAGGTAACCTTTTTTTTTGCTTGGCAAGTTTTAAAGTGCTATTTAATGAATTTTTAACTTTAATTCAATGCATCTTAATTTTGTATTTTTTCTTATTTTTTACTTTTATTATTTATAAAAATTTTAATATAGTATTTTATTATTTTCTAGTTACATATAGAGATAGTTTTCAACATTTGTTTCTATAAGATTTCTAGTTTCAGGAGCAACTAGGTGGCACAGTGGATAAAGCAATGGCCCTGGATTCAGGAGGACCTGAGTTCATATCCTAGCCTCAGACACTTGGCACTTACAAGCTGTGTGACCCTGGGCAAGTCACTTAACCCGAATTGCCTCACCAAAAAAATTTTTTAAAAGGTTTCTAATTTCAAATTTTTCTCCCTCCCTTCCCCCCCCTCCCCAAGACTGCAAGCAATCTGATATAGGTTACATATGTACAATCATATTAAACATATTTCTGCATTATTCAAGCTATGAAAGAAGAATCAGAGCAAAAGGGAAAAACCTCATAAAAGAAAAATAAAATAGTATGGTTTAATCTGCATTTAGATTCCACAGTTCATTTTTTTCTTGATTTGGAGAACATTTTCCCTCATGAGTCCTTTGAAACTATCTTGGACCATTGTGTTGCTAAGAAAAGTCAAATCTATCACAGTTGATCAACACACAATGTTGTTGACACTGTGAACAATGTTCTCCTGGTTCTGTTCATCTCACTCAGCATCATTTCATATAAGTTCTTCCAGGTTTCTCTGAAATCCACCTGCCCATAGTTTCTTCACATTGATTTCTTTTTTAATTCTGTGTTCTAAATTTTCTTCCTCCCTCCCCCCTCAAACTTCCCTATGGAATAAGCAATTCAATATAAGTCATACATATGCAATTATGCCAAGCATCTTCGCATTACTCAAGTTGTGAAAGAAAATAGACAAAATAACTCTAGCAAGAGGAACTAACAAATAAAATTATACTACAATCTGTATTCAAATAACATCACTTCTTTCTCTGTCGATAGTTTGCATTTTTCATACATCCTTCTGATAGCATCCTGCTCATCATTTCTTTCACAGTTACTATTTCTAACTGTATTACCCTTCATCCTATTCACTCCCCTTGATATTTAGTCTATTTTTTATCTTCTTTCACCCTAACCCTCCTAAACAGTATTTTGCCTTTTACTGCCCCTGCCCCCAATCTGCCCTCCCTTCCTTGCCCTCTGCTTCCCCCACCTCAATCACCTTCCCCTCCCACTTTCCCTCAGGGCAAAATATATTACTATACCCACTTGAGTATGTATATTATTTCCTCTTTGAGTCAATTCTTATGAAAGTAAGGCTCACTCACCCCCGCCCCGCTCCTTCCCCATTTTTCCCTCAATTCCATAAGTTTTTCTTGTTTCTTTTATTTGAGTTACTTTACACACTTCCACCTCTCCCTTTCCCTTTCTTCCAGTGCATTCCCCTTACCCTTTAACTTTATTTTGAAGATGTCTTCATGGGTCAGCTAGGTGACACAGTAGACAAAGCACCAACCCTGGACCCAGGAGGCCCCAAGCCCAAATCCAGCCCCAGATATAAGCCACCCCACACTGTCTGTCCTACAAAAAACAAGGATAAATGCTTTACATATATTTATTATATCTTCATATTCTATTCACATCTGTGCCCTTTGTTTAAATAGATTCCATTCAGCTGCCCTAATACTGAGAAAGATCTTATTAGTTGGAAGTATTGTCTTCCCATGTAGGAATGTAAAGAGTTTAATCTTTTAATATTCCTCATGATTTCTTTTTCCTGTTTACCTTTTTATGCTTCTCTAGGGTCTTGTATTTGAAAATCAAATTTTCTATTTATTTCAGGGCTTTTCATCACAAATGCCTGAAAGTCCTCTTTTTTATTGAAGTCCCATTTTTCCCCATGAAAGATTATACTCAGTTTTGCTGGGTGATTTTAGGTTTTAGTCCCAGTTCCTTTGCACTCTGGAATATCATATTCCATGCCCTCCAATCTTTTAATGTAGAAGCTGCTAGATCTTGTGTTATCCTGGCTGTGGCTCCACAGCATTTGAATTCCTTCTTTCTTGCTGCTTGCAATATTTTCTCCTTAGTCTGGAAGCTCTAGAATTTGGCTATAATATTCCTAGAAGTTTTTCCTTTTGGAATCTCTTTCAGGAGGTGAGTGGTGGATTCTTTCAATTTTTATTTTTCCTTCTGCTTCTAGAATATCAGGGCAATTTTCCCTGACAATCTCTTGGAAGATGGTGTCTAAGCTCTTGTTTTAGTCATGGTTTTCAGGTAGTCCAATGATTTTCAAATTATCTCTCCTGGATCTATTTTCCAGGTCAGCTGTTTGTCCAAGGAGATATTTCATACTGCCCTCTTTTTTATTCATTTAGACTTGCTTTACTGTGTCTTGGTTTCTCATAAAGTCAGTAGCTTCCATTTGTTCAATCCTAATTCTTAGGCAATTATTTTCTTCTGGGGGCTTTTGTATCTCCTTTTCCGTTTGACTTTTCAAGGCGTTGACTTTTTTTTTTCTCTCATACCTTTCCTGCATCACTCTCATTTATCTTTCCATTCTTTCTTCCACATCTCCAAATCTTCCTTCTATCTCTACTATTTTCTCTTCACAGTCCCTTTTGAGAGCTTCCAAGGGCTGAGACCAATTCAATATTTTTTGGAAGCTTTGGATGCAGGAGCTTTAACTTTGTTATTATCTTGTTCTGAAGGTGTATTCTGGTCGACCTTTCCCCCAAAGAAGCTTTCGATGATTGGCTGGTTTTTTTTTTCTGCTTACTCACATTGTTCCCCTATTTCTTGGCTTTTAACTCCTTCTTAATGTGTAGTGTTGCTTCCAGGACACACTGTTCCAAACTACACCTTTGCCCAGGGAACAATTATGCTTTTTCTCAGCCTGCCTACCTGTAAGTAAGGATGGCCACTTTCTCTTTGACCCAGAAACAGAATTCTGATTGAAATCTGATTCTCTATGCTTGGAATCTTGGTGTGTCTGTGCACCTTCCCCACTGGGTAGCTGACCTTCAACTTTGCTTGCTTATTCAGAATTTGGGCTTCTCGCCCCCAGTTCCAACAGACATCACAGCTATTCTCCCCAACTGCTGGACCCCCTCACCAATATGCAAGCCAAGCTTCAGAAGAAGCAGCTGAAGATTCTGAGACTTTGGTTGGAGGCACTACCTCTTCACAAGTGTTCCTGCTTTTCGGGCTATGATTCTCTCTCAGCCCATGATCTTCTCTCAGCCCAGCAGGTCATCCTAGTCACCTAATTAAGCTGTCTTTGGCTGGAAAAGATTCTCTCTCTGTTCTTAGGTGGGTTATGCTGCTCCAAGAGTGTCTTATCTCATTATTTTTGGAGGCATGTGGACAGGTTTTCTGGAGCTGGGAGAGTCACAGCCTTTCTTTGGCCATCTTGGCCCCACCCCCAAAATAATATTTTAAAACATTTGCAAATAATAAAATATTATCAAAATGCTATTATTATCATTGAAAAAGGGATGTTTGAGATCATTTGTTTCTTTTGCTTTTGTTGTTGTATAGCTCTTTTATTTGGATCTAAATTTTCAGGACCTCATTTGGGGTTTTCTTAGCAAAGCTACTGGATTGGTTTACCATTTCCTTCCCTAGCTCATTTTTCAAAGGAGGAACCTAAGGCAAACAGGGTTAATTACTTGCCCTGACTCACAGGTCTTCCTGACTCCAGGCCTAACACTCCATCCATTGTGCCACCTAACTACCCAACCAATGCTCGACCTCTTTCTGTAGCCCTGGTTCTTAATCTTTTTTTCTGTCATAGACTTCTTTTACCATTTCATAAAACCTATAGAACCCTTCTCAAAGTAGTGTTTTTAAATGCCTAAGAATAAAATGCATAGAATTACAAAGTACTCCAGTTATATTTAAATAAACATATATTTACCCACCAAAGTTGACAGATACCCTGAAATCTATCCACTGTTAGAGGATGCCAGGTGGAGTACTCCTGAACTATAGGTTCTTCTTCATATTGTCATCCAACCTTTAATTAACCAGAGACACACAGATTTGTTCCTTTGGTTACATGAGTTTTTGTTGGAATTCTCTATCACATGAGTTGTGCTTCTACAAGATTCAGAGAGCTCACATCTAGCATGAAGCCTCCATGTTTCAGTGAAAAAAACCCGCAATGGGTTCAAGATCAGAAGAAGGTCCCATCCCACTCTAAAGGTCTAAAATTATACACTTATTCACTTAATATTTATAACAGCTAGTATATTTTCCTGGAAACCAACTGCATTTTTCCATACCATTCTGTGTTCTCACTACATTTCCCTTTCTCATTCCTTATCCCTTTTCCTTTGTTTCTGTCTCTCTCTTTCTCTGTTTCTCTCTCTCCTTCCCTCCTTCTTCCACCCCAGCTCAGTAGCCCCTCTCAATCCCCCTGTATCCTTTGATCTTTCCTCATAATGGAAAAATTATGCATTAATTATTACTGCATTTTTCCTATTCAAAGATTTAGGTTTTATACTCCTAGAGGACTCAGGTTGTTTTGAAAACAAAATGTACATTAAGAATTGTAAAAGTCACAGTTCTTGCTTGAATAACCAAGTAGAAAGTATTTGCTAACTAAAAAACTATTGATATCATAATAAATGTATAGGCATGCCAAGAATAGATTTGTATGACGATTACAATAGCTGGAAATTTATACCAAGGAGAAAGCTATGAGTACATGACAGTTGATTAGTTAACCTTTTCAATGGAAAATGTTGTGGACTGCTTCTCATATACCTTAGATAAATGTGAATGAATACATACATCAGCAATTTTCAGGAGGATTACATATTACACAGTCCAATCCAGAATAATAGCACTCCATTTCCAATTTTAGCAATTAAGCAATTTGCATGTGTTGTAGGATATAAATGCAAATGAATCAGAATAATTGAGAAAATACATACAAGAGTTATTTCCTTTGAAAGACATTGATGCAGAAACTAACTTGTAGTACACTTTTATTTATAATTCAAATATCCTTGGAGGAACTTAAAACAAATGTTTGAACATCCTTAATAAAATAATGAATAATGTTATTTATCCATATAAATATGTGGAGTTACTAGAATGAATTTTTACCAATATTTTAATTTTATTGTTTTCTCCACCTCTTCCACATCACCCTCCTGTTCTTCCTCCTGTTCCTCCTCTTCTTCCTTCTCACGGTAAGAATAGGAAATTATGGGCTATTATTTAAGGAGTACCTAGGAAGACCTTGAAAAACCCAATTATTTCTATATTCACTTGTCATTGATACTTGAAGTCCCACCATTAAAAAATAACTTATTTGGAGTTAAAACAAAACCAATAACAAAAATAACAACTAGTATAACCCAGAGGTAGGGCTAGAATCCAGTTTTCTCTCAACCATGCCCAACACTATTTTTTAAACATCATTTTGTTTAATATCAAGCAAAGTGCATTGTATTGATAGTTGATACTTATATTGTGCTTTTAATGTTTACCAATTACATTATATAACCTTATTGAGTCTTCACAACCTTTTGATATAGAACTATGATTACTATTATTTCCAATTAATAGAAAAGGAGGGGGGACAGCTAGGTGGTACAGTGGATAAAGCACCGGCCCTGGATTCAGGAGTACCTGAGTTCAAATCTGGCCTCAGACACTTGACACTTACTAGATGGGTGACCCTGGGCAAGTCACTTAACCCTCAGTGCCCAGCAAAAAAAAATAGAAAAGGAAATGGGCATAGAGGAGTGACATGACATATTCATAGTCTGGATCATTTGGATTTAGCTGGTAAGTGTTTACATAAGACTTAAAAAAGAGCTCTCTCTTGAGTCCAAAACTAAAGTTCTTACCAGTAGATGACTCTATAGCAATACCTATTCATTTCCAGTTAAGGTGGTCATGAAATGTTTAACAGAGTGCCAAGTTGTTGAGCTGCTCCTTGAAGCAGAGAAAAACTTTCCATAGATAAAGACATGGAGGTATACCAGGTAGAGAGACAACATGGATAAAGTCAAGAACACAATCTTACAAATAAATGATTTATTCTGTTCCATGAATCTTTAGAAAATACCAGTTAAGTTGAAGTTAACTCTTCAAATTATTATTCCACTAAGAAGAAAATTTTCCAAAATTCCTATTCCTGCCCTCTCTATAGCATGCTTAATGGTAATGTGATTTTCTCATTGATATTAAGATATTTCTCCAGCTTGTCTTTCTAGTCTTGTAGGCCCATTCATTTAAGAAAAACAAGTGATCAATGTATACTAACTGTTTTAGATTTTTTTTTCCCTGGCTGATTTTTGTTTTTCTTTTTTCTTTTTTTTTCACTAAGATACATGGTTAAAACTACCAACTACAAGCAGAAAAAGAGATACTTTCAATCCTAAATGGATGTGTTGAGAGAATAGAATTATGGAGAGTGAAATATGTTTGAAAGAGAGTACACAGAATCCCCAAATTACATTACATCCATGTTAGCTTCAGGCTGGTGATAAGACTGTGATATAGAAGTTGTACTAAGTGGCTATTATCCAGGAGTTTCCTCAGGCCTAGGAGATTTTACACAGTTACATTTTACAATTCTAATTTGGATTCTCCAAGTGCTGTCAGAACCTGTGTTGATCCAGACTTTTCCCTCTTATCTTTTATTTGGTTTCTTTACCCTCTGGCTTCCACATTTTGATATGAATCCACATTATATATTTATTTATTTTCTACAGGTTGATGATCTTTCCTTTTCTTTGAAAACATTTCATCACAGTTTGGAATGGATCATTAGGTTCTTGAGTCTATGGGAAAGATCATGCCCTATTCAAAGTCAGGTAGTCTGCAGGAGTCACAAAACATCAGCCTGCTCATTCCAGTGCAGCAAATCTCACCACATCAAAGCAGTAGTGGGTATAATTGGAGACTCTTTTCCAACCAGTTCTAACATAAGGGAATTTTCTTTCAGTCCAATTGATTCTGACCCCGTGCAGAGAGACAATGTGATCCAGGAAAATTTTCCTCTTTCATATTATTTACTGTACTGTCAGAGTTCTTTCCTTCTAGTAACAAACAGTTGAGATACATAGGCTTCAGGGAAGCTAGGTGGTACAGTAGATAAAGCACCAGCCCTGGGTTCAGGAGGACCTGAGTTCAAATTCAGCCTCAGATGCTTTACACTTGCTAACTGTGTGACCATGGGCAAGTCACTTAACTCTCATTGCCCTGAAAAAAAAAGAAAAAGAGATACATAGGCTTCCTTCTCTCTATGATTGTCTTAGCTCCCCTTTCCATGATGTTATTTTAATTCATTTTAGTTTTTAACTGTATGTTTGGGTCAGTATTAAGATGTCTCCTCTGGAATACCCACATTTGGATTCAGTACCATAGACAATGAAGTAAGATCAATACTAAACATATATGTACCAAATTCTTAGAGAAGTTAAGTGAATTACAGGAAGAAATAGATAGCAAAACTATATTAGTGGGGGAACTCAACCTCTCTCTCTCAGAACTAGAGAAGTCTAACCACAAAATTAATAATTAAGAAGTAAAGGAGGTGAAAAAATTGTTAGAAAAGTTAGATGTAGGGGGCAGCTAGGTGGTATAGTGGACAAACCACCAGCCCTGGATTCAGGAGGACCTGAGTTCAAATCAGGGCACACACACTTGACACTTACTAGCTGTCTGACCATGGGCAAGTCACTTAACCTCCATTGTCTGCCCCGCCCCCCTGCAAAAAAAAAAAGTTAGAATTGATAGACCTCTGGAGAAAATTAAATGGGAATAGAAAGGAATATACAATTTTCTCAGCAGTAAATGGCACATATACAAAAACTGACCATGTATTAGGACATAAAAAAAAATGTCACAGTCAGATATAAGAGGGCAGAAATGGTAGATGCATCCTTTTCAGATCATGATGCAGTAAGAATTATGCGTAATAAGGAACCATGGAAAGGCATACTGAAAATTAATTTGATATGTGCATTATAAACATTTTGCCTGGATATGCACATTTTGCCTGGATATGTGCATTATGCGCTTTTTCATTGGATATGCACATCATGCATTACTGGCACATAGTAGGCACTATATAAATGATAATTATGATAATGTTACACTGTTTTAAGGGCTTTAAAAATATTGCTCCATTTCATCTTAACGGCAATTCTGGGAGCTAGATTCTATTACTGTCTCCATTTTACAGTTGAAGAAACTGAGGTAGACGAAGGTTAAGTGACTTGTTTATAATCACACAGCTAATAAAATCCAATCTGAGGTCAGATTTGAACTCAGGTAGGTCTTTTGACTCTAGGCCCAGAGATCAATTCACTGTGGCACCTGGCTGCTCAATAGCTCCAAAATGTACAGAGAGGTCAAGGAAAATTATGACAAATTATAAAAAATTAAAAATATATGACAAGAAAAAAAAGTCACTGGATTTAGCTGTTAAGTGATCATTGATGATTTTTGTTTGGGAAGTTTCAGTAGAATGGTCAGCACAGACACCAGACTGAGAGGCTTGAGAAGTGAACATGTTTTAGAAGAGCATTATGGGTGAGGTTTGTTTAATAAAAATTATGAAGTTTTGGCCAAGAAAACAGTATACAAGTAAAGGACTGGATTGCTTGGCCAATTTAACAAGTAAGTCTTTCCTGTGGATATTTTGTCTCTTGAGTACTAAGCATTTGTTTGGCAACTGGTATTTCATAACTACATATAACTCTGATACAACGGTTAAGAAAAAGGCAATGGTAAAAAGCAATCATTAACATTTATTATTATAAATATTATATTCTGTCATGAATAACTGGCAATGTCCTTTTACTAGCAAGACCAATACTATGGAACATGTTTTTTGTTTGTTTGCTTTTGGTTTTGTTTTCTGGTTTTCTTTTTACATTAAGCTATGAAGTGGTTCAACAATGGTAATCTTTTGTGGAAGAAAAATGTTGTAGAAATGTAATATTCTTGGGCAGCTAAGTGTCACAATGGATAAAGCACTGGCCCTGGATTCGGGAAGACCTGAGTTCAAATCCAGCTTCAGATACTTGACACTTACTAGCTGTGTGACACTGGGCAAGTCACTTAACACCCATTGCCCCACAAGAAAGAAAGAAAGAAAGAAAGAAAGAAAGAAAGAAAGAAAGAAAGAAAGAAAGAAAGAAAGAAAGAAAGAAAGAAAGAAAGAAAGAAAGAAAGAAAGAAAGGAAGAAAGGAAGAAAGAAATGTAATATTCTTTACTTTGAAACTCTTGCTTTGTTTTTGGAGTAAGAATATTGTATATCCTAAATTTTTTCTTTGAATCCTTTAACACCTAGCATGGCATCTGGCACATAGTGGGCACTTAGAAAATGATGTGGCTGATGAATTGCATATTCATCTGTGGCAGAATGAATTACATCAATATTACTGTTATTCTATAAGAGAAAAGAAAGGTAAAATTCGGTGTCTGTCTCATAAATATACCATGTTAGTTTGATGGCAGAAATAATTTGTGACCTGTATTGACAAATTACTAATTCACAAATTGACAGTACTTTGTATGACCTAGTCCAAAGCATTTTTCTTATAGCTGAATAAATTTCAGATTTGCAGATAGAATTAGTTGCAATCATGGTATTATCACAGGTATATTGTGCTGTAAGAAATGATGGGCAGGCATATTTAAGAAAAGCCTGGAAAGACTTAAGTGGACTGATGCTGAGTGAAGTGAGCAGAACCAGGAGAACATTTTACACAATAACAGCAATATTGTGTGATGATCAACTGCCATAGACTTGGCTCTTCTCAGCAGTGCAATGACCCAAGACAATTCCAAAGAATTCATGATGCTAAATGTTCTCCATATCCAGAAAAAAGAACTGTGGATTCTGAATGCAGATTGAACCATACTCTTTCTACTTTTTTGTTATTTTTTTTTCTTTTTCAAGATTTCTCCCTATTATTCTGATTCTTCTTTCGCAACATAACTAATGCAGAAATGTGTTTAATGTGATTGTACATATATAGCCTATATCAGATTGCTTTCTGTATTGGGGAGGGAAGGGAGAGTGGGAGAAAAATTTGGAACTAAAAATCTTACAAAAACAAGTGTTGAAACTATTTTTACATGTAACTAGAAAATAGCAAAATACTTTTATGATTAAAAAAATTTAAATAAATTTCAATGCTGAAAAAGGAGTATTTTCAGAGACCAGTTTCAATATTATAACACATCTGTGATCTCACTAATGGGGGAACAACTCCAGGGGTGTAGATTGTTACCCATTCACACTTTCTTATCCTCTACAGTCTTTATATCTTTGCTGAAAGTGTCACAACTTGGTCAAAGGCTTTTTCCAAACCTAATACTGGTTGGACCAAAAGAACACATAGATTTTTTTTTTGTCAGTTTTACCTTGAAAAAATAGTCCCTGCCTTTTCTAGGCCCAAATCTCTCTGATGACACCTTTTATTCTACTTCTAATGCACAATTCTTAATTGGAAATATATTGCCAATTATTCATCCCCATTATGTACCACTGTATTTCCCCAAGGGGTGACCTGAAACTTTAATGACTTGAAAATAATGATTTACAATGATATAGAATCACTAGATGAATATTGAAATTCAAAAGATGGGCTTTTTTAGGTTGGGGACATTGAAAGTAATATGTATTCCCCCTACTTTTTTATTTTTTGCAAATGAGGGGAGGAATATGAATACATAACACTATATGTAATGTCAGACTTCTTTGATACATTTGCTAGTTTTGTAGATTTTTTCTTTTTCCTCTTTGTTATTCTTAATTTTAAGGGATGGCTCTCTGAGATGGGGAAAGTATAAATATACTTTGGATAATCTACATGAAAGACAAACAAAATATAGCAATAAAAGTGATTTAATTATTTTTAAAACATGGAAAATTTCCAACGACAATCCAACTATCTGTCTTCCTATTACCTTCTGGGCTAAATTCACAGTGAAATATGGTTAAATATGCTAACTGTTATGAACAAGGTCTATGTATTTTAATCCAACTGCATATCAAAACCAACAACAAACATTCATCAGCCACTTGTTTTATTTAACTACTATGTGCTATGTTCTCACTGCTATGGACAAAAAGAGAAAACAACAGTCATTGCCCTTAAGAATGTTATATCCTTTCAAGGAAAACAATGTATTCATAGAAAAGCACATATGTGTATAGGGGCAGCTAGATGGGACAGTGGATAGAGCATTGCACTCAGAATCAGGAAGACTCATGTTCATGAGTTCAAATCTAGCTTCAGACACTTACTAGCTGTGTGATCCTGGGTAAGGTATGTAATCCTGTTTGCCTCAGTTCCTCATCTGCAAAATGAGCTGGAGAAAGACATGGCAAATGACTCCAGTATCGTTGGCAAGAAAACTGCAGCTGGGTTCACAGAGTCAGACAGAACTGAACAACAACAGTGTGTGTAAACATGTCCAAAATAGATACAAGGGGTTAAAACATTACTGCAAACAAGTAATGTTGAGGATTAGGAATGTCTTCATATGGAAGGTGGCACTTTAGATGAATCTTAAAGTAATTGAGAGAGTCTAGAAGAAAGAAGTGAAGAGGGAACACATTCCAAGTATGGAAGACAGGCAGTAAGTACAAAGGCACAAAGATAGTAAAAAAAAAAGAATATTATTTCTGAGGAACAGAAAAAAGCCAGTTTGGTTGGAGTGGATGAAGGGAATAATGTAACATAAGTCTGGAAAATAAGTTTGAGGATGTTAAAGTCTCTGTGTTAAAAATCTCAATTTTGCTACTTAATTCTATGTGAATTTGAGTTGGCCTCACTTTTCTTATGTGTAGTAGAACATTAGACTAGAGGACATTTATAGTCATTTTCAACTCTCAATCCATGACCATTATGTATTTGAGATTAGAACTTTAATGGTTCTATCAAGATTCTCTGGCTGACCATTCTCTAAGAACACAAAAGGTGCAATTGGCAAACAATTTGGTTATTTTGACTAATTTGAAAAGTTAAAACAATGAAAAATAGAGTTACCCAATAATTAAATCAAGTTATGACTCTTAAAAAATATTTCTACATTTGTATCCTTAGAAGAGAGGCAGCATTATATAATGGATAGAGCACTGGTCTCAGAACCAGGACGACCTGGTTCCAACTCCCACTTCTGACATATATCGGTCTTATGATCCTGAGCAAATCCTATTGTCTCTCAGTGTTTCAAGCAATCTGAGGATATAAAAGTTGCAGATAAGGTAATGGCCAGAATTAGTAGAACAAATGTCCCCATCTGGGAATTCCATATACTAATCAAATCCAGTTACAATCCCTAACCTTGTCTTCAAAACCAAATGGTTTCTTAATTTGAAGCTCTGTATAGTCATAGAATTTCATGCCTGAACTAACCTGAGCTCCAGGAGTTGTAGAACTATTGCCAACATGGAACTCTGCTTCTTACCCTCCAAAAATACTGCCTTCTCTTCCAAATTTCCAAATTTCTCTAAAAGGTGCCATCATTATTCCAAGCTTCTAAATTCAAAACTTTGCATTTATTCTCAATATCCTTTTTATACAACAGGTTTGGACCTACAAGGTCTTAAATCTTGTTCTAGTAGAGACTACCACTAGCAAAGAAATGTCAAGTCAAAAAACTCATAGATGAGCAATATATACACATGAATGAGTTTATAGATAAGCATAAATAGGCTACAGCGACACCTCTATCATTGCATATATTTGAGAAACATGGTATTATGGGTAAGAATTTCTTAGATAACTTACAAGGTGGTAAATTCCTTGAGTTAGCAAAATGTCAAAGATAATTTCCAAATCGTGGGAATATTTTAAAAAAATTTCCTTTATCCCCCTGGTTTATTAGGGAGACTATTGAACGTTTTCTTCATAGCTCAGGGTTATCATGAGGAATATCAGTCCTTATTGTATTGTCTTCCAAAGATCATCTCAAAGTCTGTTGACACATATAAGCATATTGGTCATCATAGAGGAAGCCCCCAGACCCATACTGATCTAAATTCATACATTTTTCTTCCTTCCTTCTTAGTCATTTCTATCCTCCACTATTGATTCAATAGTCCAATGAAGCCATGACATCGCCAATGTGTATGTTCCTATAACAATGCAGATTACAAGTCATCTATGCCTGTTCATTTCATGATTTCCCATCTGCTTTTAAAATTCCTTAATAGGAGATCCATTCCACATGGGTAAGGCTTTCCTGTAGATCTTTTAACATTACATGGATCTCAATGCAACATATAGCCTGAGGGATACAAGTCAATGTACAAAGACCAGACAAAAGCAGAAGACAACTTTTAGCACAATTTTACTGAACTTCTACCATATTTAAGAAGACAGAGTGGACTCCATGTGTATGAGAAAATGCTATATTGCTACTTTACTTACTAGTCTAGTCTAGTGCAGTCCAATTATTTAATCAGATAACCTGTCTCTGAATACTTATGTCTTCTGGCTTACAAGTAAAAGCAAAATTCCTGGTGGGCGTTAACAAGCTAAAATTTTGAATACTTGTTTTTGCACAGAATAATGAGACTACCAGGGAGCATATAGTTACTAAAGAATCATGCCATCTTGAAGTAATTCATTTTAAATTGCCTTAGGTTATGAAAAAGACAATAAATTATGTTATTTTATGACTTATGATAGTTATCAATAGAATATTGGGCAAAATGCAAAAATTAAATTAACTTGAACCATAAAAATCATTACCTATCACATCAATGACCTAAAACTAAAAATTAGTTCAACATACATCTTTGTTGAATAAAAGTGGTATAGAAAAGTAACTGATGAAATAATTTTATACTAAAGATGTGGAAAGGAGAGTCATATCTGAACATTTCAACCTTAATTTTAGTGTAAAGGTTGCAAATGACAAGCTACTTATACATGTGTAGCTTCTGATAAATTTGAAAATATGGATTGATTATTTGCTAGCACTAATACTATTGTTAATTAACTGATGAAGGGAAAGGTAAGTTATCTTATGATTTATTCTTTATTGGAATAATCTGGAAATTTCTTCAATGTATCTTTCTCATATCTAAAAAGAGACCTGGGGCTAGACAAAATGATTTCTAAAGTTTCCTTGTACTTTAAATTTAGGCTTTTATGAATTTGGGCAAAAAGGTAGCTTTCAAGAGAGCATCCCATATTTTATGTATGTGTTGCCTTATAGCAAAACTTCAGAATTGAAATAAGAAGTCCAGATATTCAGTCTCAATCTAGTTATCTTTTCACCTTTACAAACCTGAAAGACAGAATTCCATAAACATAATAATCAAGGAAATTTCCATCTTCATGTCCCTGTGTTTGCAAGTGCAGTTAATTAGAGGAAAGATGGCTATTTAGTGTAATTTTTCCATGTGAAAACAATAAGAGGTCACTGGAGAATTTTTCACAAATAAGATCTAGCAGCTGTAGATCATGTTGTGAAAATGTTATTTACCCTGTGCTTGCAGATGGTTTGAAATTATAGCCTTGCATTTTATCATTTGAAATCATGATAAAAACTGGGAGAATTATTTAGTATCAGAGCTTGTCTTTAAAGCAATGACATGTCATCTATGAATGAGGAATTTGGATTTTAAAGCATATAAATTAAAAAATACAAAGTCAATTAATTATACAATAAGTAACTTACCTGTGTTTGGGTAATCATTCTTTGGATATAAAATATTGTTGTTAGATGCAGCAAGAACTATTTCAGAACCCTCTGCACTAGAAATCAGCTAAGTTATAAATCTTGACCAGTCAATATCATCTATATAACCTTGGGCAAGTCATTTCCCTTCTCCAGGCTTCATTTTTCTTATCTAATTAATGAGGGAGTTAGAATAATCAATCTCTAATGTCTCTTTGAGTTCCAGGTCTATGATTTAGTGTGATTGGAAAAAAGCAGTACCATAGAATCATAAAATCGTAGTATTAAAAGGAATTTCAGAGCTGCTTTTGAACCAACCACATACTCAAAGGTCAAATCCTATCTAAAATATTGCCTTCTGCCTATCCCCACCCAGTGACCATCTGAATAATCCAATGTCAAATAATTCAGCATCCCCTGAAACAGATCTTTTCACTATTGAATAGTTTTAGTTGGTAGGAAAGGTTTTCTTGTATTGAGATTAAATCAACTTCCCTGTTATTTTTACCCTCTAGCCCTAGTTCTATACTCTGTGACCAATTATAATATATTTATTCCCTCTTCTCTATGGGCACACTTTAAGCATCTGAAGGCAGCAATAATTCCTACTTCCCCCACAATTTTATTATCTCCAGACTAAAATCTTGAGTTTTGTTAATTAATTCTCATGTGTCCACTAATCCAGTTTTGAGTCCCATCCTGTCTTTGGTTCTTTGAACATGCAACAAATGGTAATATCCCTTTTAAAATATGGAATTTAGGATTGAGCATAGTATCATAGCTTTAGTTCAATCAAGGTAGAGTAAAAGTAATAGTAAATTGAAACATCAAATGCTTCACTCTAGACATTATATTTCTTGTGTGCTACTCATACTACTTGCCAGCATTCTTATTGCCTAGAGTATAAATAATGTTCTTTCAGTATTGCTTCTGCTATTCATGATGGAGCCAACCCACATAAACAACCTTATGTAGTTTTCCCACACATGGATAGACAGAATTAAATAAAAGAAATTGTGATTTTGCAACTGTGTTCTATAATCTCATGACAAAATTATCATACTGACAAAACATTACAAACAAGATTATGTGAATTAAAATATGTATTTTAAACAATTATTACTCATAGAAAAATAATAGTATAGAAGATTCTACATCAGTGGGGTTAACTGCAGAGTTGAGTTTTCAGGGAAGAGGATGTTTAGACACCAAAAATGCATCCTGGAAATAAGATGAAATAGCTATTTGCAGCATTCAGATGAGCTAGAAATTATAAACCACAAGTCTTCCAATGAGGAGGAAGGACTACAAGACTTTGCCATTTGCCCTGTCACTGTATTCCATTACCTCAAGACCAAGAGGCACTATGATCTGACATGCTTATATGTATGTATCTGTTGAGCCTAGACCTAAATTATTTTCATTCATTCACTCATTCATTCATGCATTCATGCATTAATTCAGCTATTTATTTTAACATTAATTTTAGAATTTTTAGAATTTCAAATTCTCTACCTTCCACCATTTCTCCACCCATTGAGAAGGCAAGCAATATATCAGTTATAAATGTGAAGGCATTCAAAATTTATTTCTACAGTAGCCATATTGCCAAGAAAAATTAAAAAGCAAGAAAGATAAAAAAGTGAAAATAGTATGCTTTAGTCAGCACTCAGAGTTCATCAGTTGTCTCTCTCATAATGGGTAGCATTTTTCACCATGTATGCTTTGGAATTCCTTGGATCTTTGTCATTATCAGAGTAGCTTAGTCATCCACAGTTGATCAAACTTACAATATTGCTGTTACTAGATAGAATAGTGTCCTGGTTCTGTTCATTTCATATTTCATCAGTTTATGTAAGTTTTTCCTGGATTTTCTGAAATCATTCTGTTCATCATTTCTTATAGCCCAACAGTACTCCATTTCAATCATATAGCACAACTTATTCATCCATTCTTTTATTGATAGGCATCCATTAAATTTTCCAATCTTTGCCACCGCAAAAAGAGTTGCTATAAAAATTTTTGTATTGAATAAATTCTTTGTCCCTTTCCTTAATCTCTTCAAAATATTACTATTAGTATTTTTGAGTCAAGGAGTATCCAAATTTTTATGGCCTTTTAGGCATATTTCCAAATTGCTATGTAGAATTGTTAGAACAGTTCAAATTCCATCAACAGTGCATTGGTGGACTTATTTTTCAACATGCTCTTCAGAATGTCTCATTTTCCTTTTCTTTCCAAAGAAAGAACTGATATTGATGGAACACAGTCTGAAGCATGCTCTTTTTCTTCTTCATTTTTTTCTTTTTATTTAAATTTTCTTATACAAAATGACAAAAATGGTAAGGTTTTACATAATATAAATAATTGCACATGCATAGCCTATCTCTGACTGCAAAGTGCTTCAGGGACGGGGAAGGAAGGGAGAGAAAGGAAAAAAATAATTTAGAACTCAAAACTTTAAATAAAAATGTTTATCACTATTAAAAATAAAAGAATACTTAACTTGAAAAGAGAAAAAAAATAATATATTCACCTCCAGGCTTTTACTTTTACTCTGCGTGTGTTTTTCTACTTCAATTGCTTTTTCCTGTAAAGAATATATTGTAAGATTCTGGTTTTTAATCCACTCTGCTATTATAATTTATTGGCAAGTTCATCCCATTGACATTCACAGTTATGATTATTCTTCATTTCCTTCCATTCTGCTTTTCCCCCGTTTACCATTGCTTCTCTTTTCATCTTATTCCTCCTTAAAAATTATTTTGCTTCTTTGTCTTCTTTTTTTTTGCAGGGCAATGGGGGTTAAGTGACTGGCCAGGGTCTCACAGCTAGTAAGTGTCAAGTGTCTGAGGCCGGATTTGAACTCAGGTACTCCTGAATCCAGGGCCGGTGCGCCACCTAGCTGCCTCCAATTATTTTGCTTCTAACACTCCTTCTATCAGCCCTCCATTCTATGACCTTCTCTTTCTCTTATCCCCCTCCCCTCTAGAGTGAGATAGATTTCTATAACCAACGAATTGTGTATGTTATTCCTCCTTTGAGCTAATTCTGATGAGAATAAGGTTCAAGCACTGGCTGGCAGCTCTGCATCTTCCCCTCCAATATAAAAGCTCTTTTGTACATCTTTTATAGAAGATAATTTACCCTAGTCTACCTCTCCCTTCCCTCTTTTCTCAGTGCATCCCTTTTGCACAGCTTCATTTTATTTCTTGGATATCATATCATTATAATAAACTCATAAATCCTGTCTAAAGGCAATCCTTCTAACTGTCCAAACTCTGGAAAGCACTGCTGCAGATTTAATAATCCTAAAACCTTACTTATGGCTTGCACTGGGGATTGGGGGCCTTGCTGCTGGCTTAGGGGGGGGGTAGTTTGTATTAGGCTGAATTCCACTATCACCTCAGCATGACAGACTTTTCTTATTGACTTTCCAAGTTGTCTTGCACTGGAAAATTGTTTTACCCCATTCTTTTGTTGATTTTTATCACTCCATAATTCATTTTGAGACATTATTTTAATGTTGTTTGCAGGGAAATGCAGGAGAGCTTAGGTAATTCCTAGTCTTTACTCCACCATCTTGGTTACACCTCCCATACACAAAAATGGAACTGTTTTTCTGATTTTTTTTTTCTGATACAGGTCTGACATCCAAAATAAAAGAATATAATATAAATATATAAGAACAAGAGCCATTCTCCAATAAATAATTTTTTTAAGTGAAATGAATGTGTATTTTTCAAATTAATAAAAGCAATCTACTAATAACTATCCCCAAAATACTCCTAATCATCAATAAATAAGATAAATATAAATTAAAAGACCTCCCATTTTCCATTTTATATTAATTAGATTGGAAAATGTGACAAGAGAGAAAAATATCAATTATTCAAAGAGCTATAATAGAAGCACACTGATAATTCTATTTCTTTTATTTTTTCATTTTTTTGTTTTGTTTTTGTTTTGATATTCTATTGATGGAGTTAAATTCATCCAACCATTTTGAAAAAACAATTTTGGACTATAGCAAATGGTATGTTTTGACTCAATTGATACCATTAGCCATGCACCCCAAAGAGGCAATAAAAGGACTCATGTATGGAAAAGATATATTTAGTATTGCTTTTTGTACAATAAAAGACTAAAAACAAAGTGGATACTCATAAATTGGGGAATAGCTGAAGACAAATTATAAATAGCTGAAGTAGGATAAACCTGATAATTCAGAGTAATATTGGAAGATTGATCAACTGATACAGAGTGAAATGAATAAGACAAGGTTAATTTGCAGGATGGTCACAATCCTGTAATCAAAAACAATGATAAAAGATTCCAGAACTGTACCATACAGAGATCAATTTTGACTTTTGAGAACTGCTGTTCAAACATGTTTACAAAATCTTTATAGAGAGATGTTAGACCAGAGATGAAGAATAGGTTATATATCTATAGAAATAGCCAAAGTGTTGATTTTTGGTTTTGCTGGACTATACTTATTGCTTTTAAGGGTAGGCGTCCATGTGGGGGAGTAGAAAGGGATCGGATGGATTAGTAGTAATAATAATGTAGAAAATAAAAGAAAATAAATTAAAAAGCATTGATGAA
Organism: Dromiciops gliroides; assembly: GCF_019393635.1. Lineage (NCBI taxonomy): Eukaryota > Metazoa > Chordata > Mammalia > Microbiotheria > Microbiotheriidae > Dromiciops > Dromiciops gliroides. Next base: position 689,314,511 of record NC_057861.1, on the reverse strand, counting down.
TATTAAAAATATACTTGATGGAAAGGAGAAAAGTGAGAAAAACAGAGAGAGGGAGAGACAGAGAGAGACAGAGAGAGAGAGAGACAGATGCACGTGTATATATTGAAAGCAGGGAAATTTTGTTACTATCAAATAAAATTTAATATACATTTTTTAAAAATATAACAGAAGGTCCCATTTTCATGTGCAAAACTGTCTTCTGTTCTTTGCCTATTGAACTAGGCATATTTTATTTTTTTGTTAAACAATTAAACAATATTTAAAAATAATGTGAGGAAGTTGAACTAAATGATATCTAAAGGTTCTTCCAGCTTAAAATCCCATGGAACTACTCATGAAATGTGGGTCACTGGTATCCTCCTGTGTGGTAGGCATTTGAGGTCAGAATAGCAGTTTTCTTTGTTCATTAAACTTTGGAGACCAGTATTGTATTGCCCTCTTAGATCATGATGGGGGGAAATCTACTATGGAAAGAATCTCTAGATAAAAGCTATAATAAGAGTCCATACACTTTTGATTTAAACTAGCATTTCATATGTAACCTAATACATGTAAAAGGGAACTTCCTGAGCACACCTACTATCTACCTTTCAGTGGACATATTTTTATATTTAGTTTATCAGTTCAGTCACATACTCCAAATTCACAAACACTACAGGCTGAATATTCTATACGAAGTGTTTTTTCTAAGCCTTGAAATTTTCTACTAAAGAAAACTAGCTAATGATTATTTTAGTCCCTAACTAAAAATAAAATAAAATTAAGACTTTGGGTCATTTTGTGTTAAAATAAAAATGAACACAAAAGATTTATGTTTTATTCATAACATTAAGTGCACAGCATATGAGGTAAAATACCAATCAGCCAAAAGTGGTCATTAATTACACTGTCCCTTATTAACAGAGTACCATGTAAAACAAGAAATTAAATACTTGAGAGACAAATTGATGTTTTAAAATACAAATTTGTAGTAAGGTTACAACTAGCAATGCTCTGCAATATCATGGCAATAAATGTGTACTGAATTTTGAATTATCTAAAGAAAAAATTAAAGGAAAGCAAGACAGATTCCATTACATTGCATATATTTGACACATGGACTATTAGAGAAATTTTCAGTCTCTATGCGGAAATGTAATAATGTTCTATCTAGGTTTTACAGTGCAGAAAAGAGGAAAAACGGAGAAGATTATGATTGTCTTATAAATATAAAGTGATATCTCAGCTGAGTCTTAATACTATATCTGAACTATCATGTTTCTTCATCAAAGGAAATGTATACATTTGAAAGATTTTAGTAGCATTTGAGACACATGCATTAAAGTTATAAAGCACATAAAACTATAGACACACTGCAATAAATTTGAATTGTAACTTATGGTATTAACTAGGGCCACTAAAGAATAATTCCTCCAGTTCCTTTCGTGCATTGAAGGGGAAGATGGAAGGCCACTTTCTTTTCCTGAGACTACCTTTGAAATGTTTAAGGCTGATTAGGGAAGAAACAGAGCACAGCAGTATAGAAATTCTATGTCCTGTTTTTTGAGCAATAATCGGTCTTCTCAAGCAACAGAAACTTCAGCTCAAGGAGGAAGGCAGTGCAGACCCACCAGAAAGGAAAATAAGAAAAGAAAACTCATGACAATATGATGGTTGGAAGGTCAGCATTTTCTGTGGGCTGCTTTGCCGAATAGAAAAGAGATGGAGTTTCTTCAAAGAAAAAAAAAATCCCTTCTGAAAGCAGGCAAAGAGAAAATAATAGTACAAATTATTGCATACTAAAGCATAGTATATATATATATATATATCATATTTAAAACTTTCTTAAGAATAATTGTTTAAGTTTTATTGATGTGTTTTTATTTAAAATCCTTTAGATTACCCTAACTTAATAAGAAATTTCTTAAAACATTAAATAAAATTGATAATAGTGACTTCATCCCTAAAGTATATGCTACATCTACATTCTACATGTATGCAGTACCCCTTACTCTCTATTTTTATATTCTTAAATTGAAATTTATTGTCTGTCTCTCTTGCCACAAAACCTATGGGAAAAAAGAAAGAAAAAAAATTCCTTATAAAAAATATACATAACCAAGCAAAACAAATTCCCTCATTGGATTACAGAAAAAGGGTATGTTTCATTCGGCATCCTAAATCTATCACCTGTCACAAGGAGGTTAGTATACATCATCTTCAGTCTTCTGGAATTATGGATATTTATTGTATTAATCATAGTTCTTAAGGTTTTCAAATTTGCCTATCTACATGACATAATTATTCTGTTAATTTAATTCTTAATCAGCTTATCAAAGACACCAAAATAATCTTTTTGGGGGGGGGGGGGCAATTGGGGTTAAGTGATTTGCCCAGGGTCACACAGCTAGTAAGTGTTAAGTGTCTGAGGCCAGATTTGAACTCAGGTCCTCCTGACTCCAGGGCCAGTGCTCTATCCACTGTGCCACCTAGCTGCCCAAAATAATCCATTTTTATAAGGTAATTTTAAGATTAATAAAAACCTTGACACACAAAGAACTGACATTTGTAAAAAGGTTGAAAATTTGAAAAGCAAACTTTATATATGTATATATACACATACATACATATATTTGTTTATATACATATACAGACATACTATATATATATATATATATATATACATATATGTATGTATTCTATCATTAGGTTCTCAATAATCTTGAAAAGCACGTACTATGGATATGATAATCCTGGTTTTGAAAATGAAAAAACAAGCTAAGAGAAAAAGTGACCTGCCCAAGTTCACTCAGCTAATAAGTGGCAAAGGTGAAAATTAAACTCAGTTCTCTCTTGATTCTAAATAAAACATTCTTCAATATACCAAACTTCCTGTCTTTATAAAATTATTTTTATTCCCCAAATAATAGTATATGATAAGGGGCAATAGAGGTTCTAATCAGAATCATCTTATATAGCTGGATATTTTTCTACCACTACTTTGCAAGCATAGGGGTGTCACATATAGGACGTTCTACAAGAAGCTCAGCATTATTCACAACTAAAATTATTCATACGCATACAGGGAAATAAATTTAGCCTCAAATCCTAGGGTGCAAAATGACATCAGCTTGATCACCATGTTGAGTAAATAAAATTAGAACTGTAGTCTTTTTTTACAAGATATAAATCATTTTGACCCCAAGTTTGCTCGATGATCACTTTAACTCCAGCCTCTGATGGAAATATAGATTTTTCTCCTTGTCAAGAAAAACCCTTCTGTGTGTAGACTCAATGCAATCCCCATCTATCTTCTATAGAAAACTGTTCCCCAACCATTATTATCCCAACTATCTTATATTCAATATCTCACTGTCTAATCATTCCTTTCTTCTCTGCTGCCTACAAAGACAATCTTCTCACCCACAAGATACATTAGCTAGTATCCTTCATTACTGCCATATCTAAAGAAATTCCTTGAAAAAGCCATCTATACACAGTGCTTCTACTCTCTTCTTACTCTTTTCTCAATCCTTTCAATCTTACTTTTGACCTGATCATTCAAATGAAGCTGTTGTCTCAAAATTTACCAAAATTCTCTTAAAATCAAATGGGCTTTTCTCAATTCTCCTCAACTGTTGTTCAGCATTTGAAACTATAGATCATACTCCTCTCTGTATACTCTCTCCTCTAGTTTTTTGGGACAATGTTTTCTCTTGATTCATCATCTCCTACTTTTATAACTATTGCTCTCAGTTTCTTTTGATGGATCTTCAAGGGGAACACTCTAATCCTTGACTCCTTCTCATTTACCACACATATCCAACACATTGCCAAATCTTGTCATTTCTACCTTCACAACATCTCTTTTAAATTCTCCCTTCTTTTTATTCATACCAGCTATCATCCTAATCTGGGACCTCATTACCTCTTACCCAAACTATTGCAACAAAGCAATCAATAACTTTCTAATCTCTCTCCCTGATTGATTTCCTCTCCATTTCAATTCATTCTAAATTCAGCTACCAAAGTGATTTTTCTAAAGCCTAGGTCTTACCGTGTCACCTTCCTATCCAGAGAGTTTTCATGGCTCCCTTAGTTGTTCAAGGATAAAATATGAACTCTTTTGTATGGCACTTAAAGTTCATCATAACCTGGCCCCTTCTTACATTTTCAGTCTTCTTACATTTTACTCAGCTCCATGCACCCTATGTTCTAGAAAAATGGCCTACTTCATTGAGTACAAAATTCCATGGCCTGCCTGTAATGCTCTCCCTCCTCACTTCTGTCTCATAGCTTTCCTAGTTTCCTTCAAAACTCAGTAAAAATTCCATCTTCTACAGACCTTTCATAGTCCCCTGAAACTATTTAGTGCCCTTCCCTCTCAGATTAACTTTGGTTTTTATAGTTTGTTTGGTTTGGTTTGGTTTTTTTATTTTGTTTTGTTTCTTTTTTGTTTTTGTTTTTTTGCTGGGGAATGAGGGTTAAGTGACTTGCCCCGGGTCACCCAGCTAGTAAGTGTCAAGTGTCTGAAGCCAGATTTGAACTCAGGTCCTCCTTAATCCAGGATCGGTGCTTTATCCACTGGACCAGCTAGCTGCCCTTCAGATTAACTCTAATCTGCTATGACTATATTTTATATGTATCTCTTATTTACATATTTCTTCCTCCATTATAATGTAAGCTTATTGAGGGCAGAGACTGAATTTGTATTTTTTTTTTTTGAGGAGGGGGGTTGGCTTTTTTTGTATCTCCAGTACTTAGTGGAGTGTGAAGTACAAAGGGAGTACTTAATAAATGCTTATAGACTTGCCTTGGATGGAGGGTATATGTGGGCTCAAATGGCTGAGTTTCATACACACAAAAGTATGTGAAAAAAGCTAAGACAGAGTTTAAAGCAACTCATCAATGAAGTAGACAACACCTGTCTTTATTATCTGCCTTCTCCTTGCCTGCACTGTCATTGATCCCAGGATCTCCTGATCTTCTTTATGACATGGCCTTCTACCTCTGTTATGTCTACTTTTAAAATAAGGTTTGAAATAGAACTCATAAGTTAAAAAAAAAGTCATACATTTAGAGCAGGGAGTACTTGGCCTATCCTAACTATTCAGTAGTTTATCACAGAATGCCTCCAGCCCCCTACATTGCTGGGGGGAGGGGAGGATTTCTCCACTGTAGACATTTCTAACTGGAAAGTGTAGGGAATTAATTGTGATTTGGGGTTTTCCTAACCCTATCTTTACTTTATTATGGTCAAACCAAAAAAAATGTAAGCTTAAAAAGCCTAAGAGAAGATTGGTGTGTACTTTGGGAGATAATTGAACAAACAAGAGGAACTCTGACCACAGGGAACATTTATTGAAACCAAGTAACTAAGCCTCCCCTAATAGCTCCCCCACACCCACATGGGTCTGGCCAGATTATAATGGGGACAGCCCATGTGGGTGTGCTGAGCCAACTGGAGACTCAACATGGCTAAAAACTGCCCCTTCCTGTGGGAAAGACAGAGGAAGAGGCAGTTAGAGAGTTTTTCTGAGGAGAGTTTCTTCTGAGAGAAACAGAGAAGGTAGGTAAACAAAGGAACTCTTGGTGTTTCACCTTAGGACCAAAACAAAAGAGACTGAAAGCTAATTCTCCTTAGAGCTACAGTTTTGTTTTGTTTTTTAGGCAAAGCTAGCTCTGGGCTGGAGGCAGGTTTGAGGTACCTGGGGCCTTTTTACCCCAGAGATTTAGATTCCCTAGTTCTATTAACCTCACTTGTGTTTTAAATTTGTTCCCATTAATAAACCTGTTTTGTGGGGTTTTGTTGTTGTTGTTTTAGTGAGGCAATTGGGGTTAAGTGACTTGCCCAGGGTCACACAGCTAGTAAGTGTTAGGTGTCTGAGGCCGGATTTGAACTCAGGTACTCCTGACTTCAGGGCCAGTGTTCTATCTACTGTGCCATCTAGCTGTCCCTGTTTTGTGTTTTTGAAAGAGGCTGTTAATTTCTTTTTTTACTCCAATATTAAGGTGAGCTGCCCAATTAACTCTTCCTATACTAAATTTGGCCCTTACAGAAGCATTCAACAAATATGTTCCATGGAATTCCTTCATTATTTTCCAATTGTGAGCCCCATTCCCACACCACAGAATGCATATAGTTCAACAGCCCCAAAGTCAGATATTTGGAGACACTTCCAAAAACACTAGGAAATGTGAATAAAAATAACTTACACATGTATAGTACTTTGCATGTTACAATGCATTCACACATACGTCATCATATTTGATACAAGCAACTACATGAACTAAAGAGGTCAGTGATAATAGAACCACTTTGAAAAATAAGAAACAGCAAACACAAGGCTTTAATTTATCAAAAAGGTCAAACAACTAATAGGTGACAGAATGGGATTTGAATCCAGGTTTTTTGAAGCTAGTAAGTATCAAGCATCTGAGGCCAGATTTGAACTCAGGTACTCCTCATTTCAGGTCCGGTGCTCTATCCTCTGCGCCATCTTGCTGCCCCAGGTTTTCTGAATCTTCATCCTATCTAAATTCTTTCCACTATACAACACTGCTTTTATTCTTCATGGAAGAGGAAAAATCTATTAAATATTAATATAAATGAAGGAGCATAGAAGATTCAATTGATAAAATTTCAATTTATATATGGCATTTCAGAAACATTTCTAATGTATATGGTGGTGTATATTAACATGTTTTTAATATGGAAAATGAAATTACTTCCTGAAAACTTTATGATAACGCAGTGTAATGTCTAACTCATTCTTCTGGCTAAGGGAATAAAATAACATAAAGAATAGTCAATGTTGTTTTCTTTTGGTCTCTCTTAGTGTACTCTAGTTGAAGTATGTGGCTTAATCTCACCTTGGTAATAATTCCTTACTCTCTTTACTCTGAGTCTGTAAAAGATTTGTTGTGTTTTGAGTTATTTGTAATGCACATATATACATATATATACATACATATACATTTACATGTATAGTTTTATTGTTGCTTTTATTTTTTCTTCATAGTCATGTCACCTGAAAGACAATCATCAACCCTTTCCTTGTTACACGCAAACCTTTTGTTAAGTCAATCAACACAATAAACACATTAGAGAGTGTATGATATATTCCATAACCCTAGTTGCCACTTTTCAAGTAAGAATAATAATGCATCTTTCCTTACCTGTTTTCTGTGACCAAGATTATCCATTTTCACTCTTCAATTGCATTGGTTTCTTTTATAAAGGAAAATGAGGCATTGATGGAGAGGTTTTTTATATATTTATTTTGTGAAAAAAAAAAAAAAACATGAGAAAAGAGCCTCTGAATAATCTGGCTAAGAAAATGGAGAACAGGAAAGAACCTGTTTACTTTGAGTTTGGTCATCTAAACAAAGTTTGGTTTTTTTTTTTTTGGTTTTGTTTTTGTTGTTGTTTTTCTGTAGATAGCTATACCTAATACATATCTCTATTCCTCAGTTGAGTTTTTGTTCCCAAGAAAGCATTAATGTATGGTCCGAGTGAAGATAATAATTTCCTCTTTTTACATACTTTGAGTACAGATCCTTTTGTGCCCTATGGGTAAGAAATGTCACATTTTAAAGGCTGTGTTTTGTATTTAGGAGATTATATTTGAACACTGAATTTTTATCTGAGCTGGGAGCTAACAATACATATAAAAATAGCACATTGGACTTGTTCTGAATTTAGAAAAAGCACATAATTGTGCTTCCATTTTATGCTGGTATTATTTAAATTCATAGCTTTAAAGAGACAAAAACACCACATTATCCGTTGAAATTTTCCAGTGCAAAAAAATCCAAAGAATCAGTTTTAAAGAATGAGTATCTATGATATATTCAGAATAAGAATTATGACCATCAGCTTAGTGCATAAAGTATTTTTTTCCAAAGAGTATTTTGGAAAGTCTATATTGTTATCTTCCATATGGCTTATTCACAGTTCTAGACTACAGTCTTACACTTGCATGGTGCTATGCCCATGTGCTCTATTGGGGAGGTAATTGGTGCAGTGGCTAGAGCACTGGTCCTGAAGTTGGGAGGAACTGAGTTCAAATCACACCTCAGTGACTTACTATCTGTGTGACCCTGGGCAAGTCACTTAACCCCAATTGCCTTAAACATCCAGGGTTATCTCCAATTGTCCTGATATATATCCCCCCAATGGACCCAGATGGGTCTGGAGGAGAAAATGAGGTTGGTGACCTTGCACAACCAGCCCTCACTTAAATCCAATTTAGTGCAATTCATGACATCCCCTGATGTTATGGTCCTCTTTCAGAATGGACAAAAAATAATGTACTCTATCATCCTTCACATTATCCTCACATATATAAAAATATATCTGAGTACTTTGGGATTGTCCACTTTAAATCTATTGTGACCATCATTATGCTTGTGAAGGGATGCTGTTGCTCATAAGAGGTAGCTGACAGCATCTTTTAGCTGTGCTTTTTACCCTTTTCCCTTCTGCCTACTTCCAGAGTGATCCTAAGAGTAAGTAGACTATAAATTGGAAACAATTATTAGTAGTAATGGCTAAATTGGGGAATTAGCAAACAGGTGGTTATCTATGTATGTGTCATAAGGGGCAAACTCCTCAATATTGTTGTTTCTGGATCCCAATTTCCTAATTAAATGAAGGGAGATTTCCTGTTTAATGCTATTGCAACACCAGAAGGCAGTCCCAATTTCAGAAGGTCAAGAGATCTAGTCTTCCAGACAGAAAAGGAAGATTTCCTAGGGGAAAAGCAAGATCCTGAAATTTGACATTCTAACCAGAGAAAGGACATTTCTTAGACAGTGACAATGCTTGAACTTTACCTCATTGATAACAACAAGTTCTAACTTTCTATCAAGAGAATGAAAATGCCCAGAACATCACAATTCTCAGCAAGGCAAAATTACACAAGTGGTCCTGGTACTGCTATGAATAGAAATTAAAGTCACAATATGAAAGTAACAAAGTAACTGGACTTTACACTAGCTATTACAATGAGTTAGACACTTAATAAATGCTTTTCACTTGACTGATTATTTGGACTGTATCAATATGATAGGAAGTGGAGTGGCACCTGTCAATCAGTCAAGAAACATTTATAAAATTATGTACTTAAAACTATGCTAAACACAGAGAAAAATGAAATAGTCCTTACCTTCTAAAAACTTCCATTTTAACAGGGAAGACAACATAAATATGTATGAAAATATATGCAATATCAAGGTGCATTTGCATGTATATGTGTATATATACAAATGTTTGTATTGTCTGCATGTAATAAAATTGTTATGGGAGGGAGGATACTAATCACCTCAGGAATCAGGAAAGGTTTGATGATGGCATGAAATCTTGAAGAAAACTAGGGATTCCAAGAGTTGGAGGTAAAGAGGGATTGTATTCTGATAGGGGAACAGGTGGCTAAATCATAGAGTGCAAAGAGGGGAGAAATATGTAAAAAGATTGGAAAGTTAGATAAGGGCCAAAGTATAAAGAGCATCTTTAAATGCTAAACTGGTAGCAATGGGTGAGTTGAAGCCTTGGGAGGGTCTCTGTAGGATATAGATAGATAGATAAATAGATAGATAGATAGATAGACATACAGGTATATGTACATGTACATGTACAGAAACAGGTACATGTGCATGTATGTGAATATGCGTATACATATACACATGCACACAAACATATACATGTATATGTATGCAAACATAGGTATGTATGTGTGTGTATGTATCCCTGATATATCAGGGCATATTGCATAACAATCGTAAAGTTTATTTACCTTTTGGAGTTAGTTAAACCATCAGATGACACAATCTTACTGGGAAAATGTCTTAAGATCTATAGGAAACTGATTATCACTAGAATATCAAGGGCCTGCTCTATTGGTAAATCTCAATTCAATTCATTTCCTAGTGGCATCTAAGACTTAGGGTGGCTCTGGGTGTAGAAGAATATAGAGTCATGTGGGAAAATGAGACATATTTTGCTTTCATTTTTTTTAAATTGAGGTTGGAATAAAGAAAATAAATGCTTTTTAATTCTAAAATAAAAATTTTTTAAAGGAAAATCTATAAAACTGGTGCCCAAAGGTGAAAGGAAAAAAAGTACTGACTCTATTTGGTAGTGTGGGGCCTTTAGGTGGTTTGTCTATTATTTATGGTATCTTATAAATCATTTATATTTTTTTTTGCATTTTCCATTGTGAGAAACAAAGTTTGGCTTGTAGTTATTGTTACTTTGAATGACTCTATGGGATTGGGGGACCCCTTTACTTACATCTGTCAAATGAACTATGAATATATTTACAAATTTCCTAGAGTTAATGCTAGACAAGAATCATGAGTTAAAGATATATTGCTACCTCCCAGGCAGCATTTAAGACTGAACATGTCCAGGTAAACACAGAGCTTGAGACCCTCATCAATAGGTTACACCTGAACAGCATAAATGTCCCTTTTAGGGGTTAGAAGAGACTTTCTATGGGGCTTCCACAGAAAAGTCACTTAACCTATCACAACAGAAAGAATCAATCAATAAGCTGAATATGCCTGTAATATCGTCATGGGTTGGTGTGATAGAGGTAGGTATCGTATGTGATGAGATATTGTAGCAATAGCAGCCCACGCAGTGCTACCTTTCACAAGCCTAAAGGAAAAAGCAAAAAAATAACTTTATTAAACAACTGGTAAAGGAATGTAATACATAATTAACCAAATGGTTTGTATTATTATAACCAAGCCACCAGTCTATTGATCTTGTAAGGCAGCTGATAGTTCAGTGGGAAGAATCCTGGGCATGGAATTAGGAAGAATTATTGAGTTAAAATCCAGGTTCAGATACTTGCTAGCTGGGTGACCCTAGGCAAATCAATTAAGTACTCTTTGCTTCAGTTTCCTCAACAGTAAAATGGGGATATTATTGCAACCTACCTCATAGGGTTGTTGTGAGGATCGAATGAGATAATATTCATAAAACAGCTTAACATAATTACTATTTACATTGTAGGTGCTATAAAATGCTTGGGATAGCTAGGTGGTGCAATGGATAGGACTGGAATCAAGAAGATCTGAGTTTGAAACCAGCCTCAGACATCTGATAGCTACGTGATCCAGAGCATCTCTCTTTATCTCTGCCTCAATTCCTCATCTGTAAGATGGGGATACACTGAAGAAGGAAACAGAAAAACACTCTAGTATCTTTGCCAAGAAAAATCCATGGACAAAGTCTATGGGGTCATGTAGAGGTGGACACAGCTAGACTGAACAACAATTACAACATAGCAGCATAAAAATGCTTATTCCCTCTTTCCCCTTATTCTCCATCCTCTGTGACTCTTACAAATGCATACATTTGTAAGCCTTCTTCTCCCAAATAGACTATGAAGTTTTCAGGGGCCAAAGAGGAAATAAATCCTTATTAAATATTTTCTGAATTATACCTTTTGACACTTGAAAAATATATAGGGATTGACATTTGAAATATATATATATATATATTGAATTATTTAAATTGAAAAAAAAACTTTAGAAACTTTCCTAGATCACTCTTAAATATCTATACTTATACACACAGGCAATAAAAAGTCTGTAGTGAATGAATTTATTTATCCATGTCTTCTTGAATCCCATGCCAGCTATTTAACTACTAGAAAATATTGTCGCTTAGATATATGCAGTTCCTGCTTCTGACCCATGCTATATTGGCTGTATGAATATGAACAAGTTACTTAATCTCTCTGTATCTCAGGAAACTCTCTAAATAATAAGTAATAGACAAGTTGCCTTGCTCAGTGGAGAAAATTTCCACGCTGATGAAATCATACACTGATGCATTTTTCTATTTCTAGCCTTAGAAAACTACCTAAGACACTAAGAAGTGGCTTACTTACAGTGATAGTGTCAGTAAGTATCAGAGATAGAACTTAGACAATCTGACCAATTATGGCAAAGAGTGAAGAGAGTCAGTCTCAGAGTCAGTCTATGTGAACATAAACTAATTGGTCACATTAAGTTGATTGAAAGTTTAATATAATTCATACACACACATACAAGCACAGTAAGTACTGTGCTCCTAGCTTTCTGGGTGTTTTTTTTTTTTCAAAAGTAGTCACTGCTAAGGACAATTACTACCTACTACCTATGTGCCCAGTGTGATTGAGAAAACCCACTTTTAGTTCATTTTTAGTTCACAATCTTGAAGATTATTTTTTGTTATATGGTAATTTGAAGATCTTACTAGGATATCCCTGCTGCACCGGATCTCAGATTACCTAAGGCTTCTGTTCAAAGAACAGATATCCTCTATTTCCCCCAATATCCTTTTAGTACAACTCAAAATGACCTAAACATTTCCGTGGTTCCCTACATGTTCTCAGCTAAACCATATACAACAATCAAAAGTGATACTTCTTGAATATATTTCTTCTGTTTTCCATTCATTTCTCACCTCATCTGCTAAAAATATTTAATAATGATGATCTTTTGTTCAATGATGTAAAAATTAATCATCATAATTTTCAGGCACAAAGGCATATTGAACAAAACATATACACATGATTAATTTTACGTAATGTTACTATACTGGTCACATCTCTTTCAGTAAACAATACATGTATTCTGGAAAAATTGCATATAGAAAATTCTGTGTAAATGTAGTAATTATTATAAGTACACTACTACTTGAAATCTGTCTGTGAATACTAATAATAGCAATACGAATTTGTATAATACTTTAAGTTTACATATCCAACACTTTTTTGCAAAATTTAAAACATACTAAAATACATCTACTTTTTAAAAAATTATCTTTTTGTCTCTATCAGAGAAAAAGGACTATCAGACTATCTAAAAGTAGGATATACTTATTATAAAAGCTTGCGACAGTGTAAAGTTGCTATCTAGCTATACTGTCTAAAAATCTAATGAGTGATCACCAATAAATTAGAAGCTTTAGCAAGAGTTTAGACTTTTAAGCATTTATTAAGGAGCATAAGAATTTGGTGAAGAGAGAGAGAAAGAGGCCTAGATTCAGCTGTCTATTTCACAGAGCCAGCGTCTCCTGCTCCACTCCCCATGATGATCCTGAGGAAAGAGACAGCCTCACTCCTTCTTCATTCCACAAGCCTCCTGTCCAAACTGGAAACATCAAACGTCACTTCCTGATGCCAAGGAATTGACCTTCCAAACCACATGGCTTGCCCTCAGATGCCTTCTCCTCATGGTGGAGCTTTCCTACAGTAACTGTCCAGCAGGTGGCATCACTCCAATTGTCACAAGAGCTGACTGTCTTAAGATGGTTTAGATAGGGAATTGTCAGAGGTTAACTTCCTGAAGCATTCATAGGTGAGGATAATTGTGAGTATCCAATATCTTGGAAGAAAGCTAATGAAATGGCTTGAAGGAAGAATGTATATAGCATCCCAGTGGGACCCCAAGTGGCTATTCTACATTACTCTCTCACACAAGACTGCTTTTATTTGGGAGACCAGGAGAAGTAATGAGGTACTATACGCCTTCCTATCCCAAATCCATATCTGTTCTCCTCAAATCTATCTTATAATTTTTACATAACCATCTATAAAAGTACTGAGACAACAAACTTAAAGTCAATTCTATATCTGACTTACATACATACATATACATATATGTGTATATATGTGCACACACACATATATTTATATATACATGTGTGTGTATATATATATATAAATTAAAGATTTTCATTTGTTTTTATGTTGCTGTAATTTCTCAACAGAAGGAGCAGGTCACACTGCCTATTGGTAATTTAGATTTCCTTAAATTATTCCAAATTTCTCCCTGAAGAAGGCTTTTATTTTTTAATACATTCTACCATTTTACTACTACTTACAAGTATTACAATTTAATACTGTGACTACTACTACTACTATGATGACAATAACTACTACTGATAATAATAATAATAATAACTAATATTTATATAGCATTGTTTTACTGGTAATATGCTAATCACTTCATACTTTTTATCTCAATTGAGCCTCACAGCAATTTTGAGAGACAGGCACTATTATTATCCCCGTTTTGCAGATGAAGTAACTGAGACAAGTAGAAGGTGTGACTTGCCCGAGTCTATATTAGAACTCCTCTTCCTGACTTCAGGCCCAGCACACTATCTATCTAGTTTGCCACCTAGTTCTCTGTGCCAGTGTTGTTATAAATCATGGAATTGGATATGTCATGGAACACTCTTATCTCTAAAGAACTGAGTATCACTCAGAGGGCAAACGTGAAGCACACGTTGACCTTGATTAGTCTCAACCAGAGAACAGAAAAGGATTTCCCATTAAGAACTGAAATAAAGGATGCCACTAGTAAATGTATGATTGAAAAAGAAGATGCATTGCTTGTGTAGAAAGAAAGAGAGATAACCGTGAGATGGCCTGGGTATTCCTATAAATTTATGGTAAAAAAAAAAATCAAAGGTGTCCATGACATAAAAAAGAATCCCTAGTATACATGGAAAATAATAGAAAATAATAGAATGAAAGAAAAATCTATTAGATAATATTGCCTACTCTTTTCTAAATATATTTGAAATTTAAAAATGTAAAATACCAACCATGAAAATGTGGAAGAGGCTGTTTCACAAGGAGCAAAGAAATCTATGCTTAGAACAGAAAGCTATAGTCCTGGGTCCTGCTTTTGACACCTAGTAGTTTCTTTGTAAGAGGCAACAACATGTAGCAGATATAGGACCAGCCTTGAGGTAAGGAAACCTTGTATTCAAATACTATCTCCAACATAAAGTGGTCATGTGACTGGGGGTGGTACACTTAACCTCTGAGTGTACCAAGCTATTCTCTAAGACTGCAAGTAACATGAATGGCCCATCTATAGCAGTAAATTATTTCACCCAAAAGTTACCCACTTTGCTGGGAAGAGATATCTGTAAGACATTTAGTTTGAGATATCCAAAAGGTAATTGCTGACATGGGATTTTAAGCAAGTGACCCATAATCAATGTTGTGTACTTGTACTCTGCTTGTTATTTCAGAAGTGCATAAAATTAATCTCCGGTTGTATTTTAAAGATGCACTAAGCTCAAAATACCTTTAATACTGTACTTTACAGCTATCAAACTCATAGTCTGCAGGTCACAAACTATATGCAAAACTCCCCAGTAACACCAGAATCTGATTTAAATGGAATTGAGAGATTTTTAACAAAATAAGTAAAAATACAACACACATAATGCTAATTTCTGGTCTTCTCACTCTTTTTTGTATATATGTATGTGTATATAAGTATATTTATACATTCACATGTGTGTATACATATATTTATACGTGAAAGTATGTACATACATATTTATATATTCATGCACATACACATGCATGCATGTATGTGTGCATATCTATAAATATATATACATGTAAATTGTATATGTATATATCACAGAGATTGATTTCTATTTTAGTTTGATACTACTTCTGTTTTATTGTGCAATGACTTTAGGACTTGAGAGACCCAAGTTCAAGTGTACTACAAGCTCATAGAATGTTTGATGTAATGGGAAATGGAGGGATCATTTGGCCCAGACTTTATTTTACCAATGAGAAAGCTCAGCTAAGGCTAGAGTGATTAAGTGCCTTGCCCAATGTCAAACAGCTAATCAGTGTAAGGGTTGGGACAGTGTCTTATACTCTCTTGTTGAAAAAGTTCTATTGTTCAAGATGTTAGTTTGATTCATCCTCAGATCCTTAAAGGTCATCCCACAAGCTACCAGGAGCTTGACAAACAATGAGCCTTCGTAGATGAATATCACATTTAAAGGACGTTACACCATTTCCCTTCTGTGGCAATCTGCACACATTTTAGTTCATGCCATGTCATTTAAGATGTGTGGGCACTGAATTATTCATAGATTCCAGCCAGCCATAAATAGTTCAAAATGATCTTCCTTCTTAGGATTCCTTATACTATTAAAGTGCTATTTCAGTTTCACATCAGGTATTCACCTTCCAAATGGAAAATAAAGACTGGATTTAAATGTATTGCTTACACTGTATCTCATAGCATAATGGGACAAAAGGAAAGTAGGCAACAAACACTAATTATCAGCACACTATATTCTTCATTGATTCAGATTCTTCGATATATTTTTCTGCTTTGTTTTTTTTTATTCCAAGTTACTCTTTTGTTTACTTCCAGAAGAAGAAGCAAAAATTGTATAAGGAGAGAATTTTATGCTTCAAGCACACTTGGGCATTTTTCATTGAGACCCTTATGTTTTACTCATGATCTCATCAATTCCAATAGGTTCTCTTAACATCTCTATGAAGATGTTTCTCAGATTTCTATACCCAGCACTAATCTGAAATCCAGTCCCATGTCAGCAATTACCTTTTGGATATCTCAAACTAAATGTCTTACAGATATCTCAAGTCCAACATTCCAAAGAGAACTTATTATCTTTCCCCAAAGCCCTGCTTTTGTCCCAATTTTTCTATTTCTGTTGAGTATTCTACTGTCCTTTTAATCAACCAGGCTAGTGATATTACCATTATCTTTAAATTGTCACTTAGACACCACACATACCCAAGCTGTTGCCAAGACTTGGTGTCTTTGCCTTCACAATACCTCTTGTAAAATGTCTACTTGTCTCCACTCATACAGCTTTTACCTTGGTGCAAGCCATCATCACCTCATCCCTAGTCAATTTCATAGCTTTTGGGTTTTGTCACCTTCCCTCAAATCTTTCCCCACTCCAGTCCGTCTTTTATTCAGATGCTGAAATGATTTTCCTTAAGCTCAGGTCTGGCCACATCACCTTCACACTCAAACTCCAGTGACTGTTACCTCTAGGAACAAATATCAAATCTGTTTTGGATTTTAAACCTTTTTTACAACCTCTCTTTTGCCTACCTTTCCAGTCAGTCTTCTTACTTTTTACTCTTATCAATATCCATATAGTTTAAAATCCATTAACACTGGCCTTCTTGCTATGCTTTGCATACCTCCACTTCCTAACTTTGTGCCTCTTTTACTAGCTGTGCTCAATAGAATATTTTCCTCTTGCAACCTCTGGCTTCTGGTTTACTTCAAGATTCAGTTCAAATCCCTCTTTTCATAAGCAAACTTTCCTACTTACATAGCCCCAGCCCTTCTCACTTCTGGTACTGTCCCTCTGAAATTACCTTCCCATTACACTGTATGTAAATTTTGGTCATATTTTCTTTTCCATTGGTATGTGAGCTCCTTGAGAGCAGGGACCATGCTTGTTGTGTGTGTGTGTGTTTGTGTGTGTGTGTGTGTATTTTTTGTTTGGGGTGGGGGTTGACTGTCATGTATCTCCAGTGTTTAGTTCAGAGCCTGGCACACAGTAAATACACAATAAATAATTGTCAACTAACTGTTACCATATATTTCATTTCACAAATGCTATCTGATATTTCTTATAAAGACAAAAGAATTAGCTTCAACATAAATTCCCAGAAAGATAGGCCGTTCCCGTTTGTGCCTGCCCCACTCTGCATTGATTCATACATATATTCCCAAGTTTCTCTGAACTCTTCCTATTCCTCATTTCCAGTGGCACAATAATTATATTTGTATATTTCTATTTATATATTTATTAATTTTATAATTTACATTTTATAAAATATTTAAATATTAATTTGTAACTTATCCATCATATTTATATATCATGATCTTTTTAACCTTTACCCAATAAGTAGTTACATATTTGGTTTTGTTGTTGTTGTTGTTTCTCAGGGAGGGAGGGTATTTGATTGGTTGGTTGTTTTTTTGCTACCTTAAGGAGATTAGCTAGGAAGCAATGGAAATACTTCAGGAAGGAAGTAATGAGAACATGAACTAATGGGAGCATCATGTGTGTAGAAACATGGTGATAGATGCTATGGTGATGAAATCAACAAGATTTCAGAAATGACTGGATATTTGGGATGTGACATTGAAGAGCCAAGGATAATATAAAGTCATGAACCTTCTGACCAAAAGGGTAGCAGTACACTAAAAAGAAATAGGGAAGTTTGGAAGAAGGATAAGTTTGGAGAAAACATGAGTTCTATTTTAAATACAATGAATTTAAGAGGCCCATAGAATATAAAAATTGAAATGTCCCACAAGTAGTTAGTATTATGAGACAAGAGCACATGAAAATACTAAGGCTGGATATATAGCTTTGAGTGTCATCTGTATAAAGACAATTAAATTAGTTTTTTATAACTATTTTAAGTAAAAAATAAATAATGAAAAATTTAAGTATATTTTGTGAACTACAATCATGATAGTCAATACTAGTAAGTTCATATATGCCAAGCATAGCAGAGACAAAGTATAGGACAAAGACTATCATGTAACAATTGTGGACAAGACATAGATGTGGGTTAAAAAATGGTATACTTGGATGTACTTGAAATTGAATGAATGGTCAAACCCCAAAATACATCATTAATAGATCAATGTAAATGTGAGAAAACATCCCTGGTATACAGTGGATCTGTTCTTAGTCCTGGATTGCCTATTTTTTTCTAATTAATTGAATAAAGCCATAGATGATATGGTAGAAGTAATATCCTAAAACCTCAACTCAAATAAGTAAAGATAGATTTTTTTTTTCCTTAAAAGGTATTTAAATTGTCTTTGAGACTTAATTGGATATGGGGACCAAGGCTCCAGCCTTTAAGTTAGTTTAATGATCACCTGAGTTAAAAATCAGCCAGGACAAAAGAATTCGGAGTTCTTTTCTCAGGTTTCATACCAGTCATCAGTTGTATCACCAATAGTAGCACAGGCATTCTGTACTAATTGGAAGCAACTCTTTTCTAAATGAACATATTTTTCCCTTCTCTGAATGTCCTTCACTTGTTATGGCTAGAGTAAACATACTTCTTTAACAATTAGATGAATTGTGAATGAATGTCTCCTTTCATTTGCATTCTAAGCATGAAATAACCAACCAGTCTAGTCAAATCAGGACTGGACTACTCAGCTCTGGATCACAACAGATAGCAGGTGTATAAAATTTGCAGATCACATAAAGCTAGGCAAGATAGCTAAGACTGAATTACGATTGGAATTTCAAAATTAACTTCATCAAGTTTTATTAAAAGCCTGTTGTGGGGTAGGTAATTTGCCAAGCACTGATCATACAAAGGGAAAAAAAAGCAGGGGGGAGATCCCTGTCCTCAAAAAGCTTAAATTATATTGAGGGAAGGGAATGGAAGAAGATAAAAACTTCAGATACTGAGCAGAATAAAATAATTTAATATAAATATGTTATACTTTTAATAGAGATAATTATACTAGGATTAAAAAAGAAACTAACTTTACCAATATAAGATATATGGAAAGATATTTCATGTGTTTAAAAATAGATTTAAAGGTTTTAGGGAATGGCAAACATAATATGAATCAATAGTAGATTATTGCAACCAAAACCATGAATGTGATCATAGGCTACCAAAAAAGAGAAGTAAGGGGAAGTGTAATAGTTCCATTCACCCTTAGCTCATCAGGCCTCATTTGGAATATTGTCTTTAGTTCTAGGCACCATGTATCAATAATGATATTGATAATATGGAAAGTATCCAGGAAAGGATGATTAAGATAATGAAGGGGGGCAGCTAGGTGGTGCAGTGGATAGAGCACCAGCCCTGGATTCAGGAGGACCTAAGTTCAAATCTGGCCTCAGACATTTGACACTCACTAGCTGTGTGGCCCTGGGCAAGTCACTTAATCCTCACTGCCCCAATAATGAAGTATTTCAAGACTATACTTCAATGAAGGAAGGACAAGAAAATATGCAATAAAAAATTCAGTGAAGTAACATGAGGCTGGAGAAGTTTGAGAGGGAGAACTGTTTTCAATTACTGTCTTTGAATGGTTTTCTTCTGGAAAGAGGAATCAAATTTGTTTTGCCTACCTCCAGAGGA
Organism: Dromiciops gliroides; assembly: GCF_019393635.1. Lineage (NCBI taxonomy): Eukaryota > Metazoa > Chordata > Mammalia > Microbiotheria > Microbiotheriidae > Dromiciops > Dromiciops gliroides. The sequence goes on along the minus strand of NC_057861.1, from coordinate 689,294,580 downwards.
AAGAAATGGAGGAAATTTGCAGAAAAGTAGATCGTGGTAGAATAAAAGGTTACATTTCTTTATTTTAAAGGATACATTTCTTAATAATTATCATCATAAAAGTAAAATCAGTGCAAGATTCTCCAGATGGATCAAATTAATCCTTGAGATCTTCAAAAGAAGTCTAGATGACTTCTTCCTTGAGATTATGATAGAGTAGATTTGTGATCTGGTACATACTTGATGGCCTCTAAGGTCCTTTCCTAATTTGAAGTTCTGTGAGTTATCAAAGTAAGTTATTAGGAATTGTGCTCTCACTGATCAGGAGAAAATCCCCATATACAACAAAATATTTATAGCATCACTTTGTGTGACAGCAAAGAATTGGAAACGAAGTAGGTGTCCATTGATTGATAAGGAATGACTAGACAAATTGTGATAAGATGATATAATGATGCCTTACTATAAGAAAGACTGAATGTGATGAATATGGAAAGCATGGAAGATCTACATGAATAGATGCAGAGGCAAGTTTGCAGAACTAGATATTTGACCAAAGACTACAACAATGTAAATGGAAAGAACAACCATAAACCTTAAAAAATCCTCCAATAAATCAAAAGTGAATATAACAAAAGTATAAAGGTAAAACATGATGGGAATAAAGATACAAGAAGACATACCCAACCCACCCCTTCATGGAGATGGGATATCTATAGGCATTGCACATTGTACATATTTTTTACTTTTTCAATGTAATGATTACTTGTGATGATTTATTTCTCTTTATTTTCTTTTTGGGCTTAAAATGCTATTTGTTTTATTAGAAAGCTCTCAGGAAAGGGTAAGGGGAGGAGCTGTGCAGGAAATTTAAATGATATAAAAAACAAAAGACATCATCAAAAGCTTATAAAATAAAAATAATAAATTGTATTAATTTTCAAGTCAGTCAACCTCTTATTTGTGAATGCATAAATCAATATGCAAAACAATGATACTTTAAATATGAGGTATTAATTGTGCAAAATATTCACAAATTAGCAATGATGCAGGATTTTAGTTTCAGCTATTGAAACATAATTAAGAATTTTTCTAATTTGATTATCCTTCAACTAATTTACTACTCTGCATCCATGCTTCATGAAACATTTGAATATATCAAAACTGATGACATTTTAAAATTTTAAATATATTTTAAGAGTTTATTGAATATATATATATGTATATATATATATATGTATATATATATATATATATATATATGCCTATAGGACCATAAATTAAGATATAGAAGGTACCTTAGAGTCAATTGGCCAAATTTTCATGCTCACTGTATTAAAGGAAAGTCAGGACTTCATATTAGAGCCTAACTTAAAATAATATATAATTCATATTAACTGGTCTTCCAATGATGACCCAAGTGTTAGTCACATTCAATAGAGCACTGGCCCTGGATTCAGGAGGACCTGACACTTGCTAGTGTTGTGATCCTGGGCAAGTCAGTTAACCCTCATTGTCCCACCCTGAAAAAAAGATTTGATAAAAATTCATGTCATTCATTCTACTATTTTATTCCAATGTACTTCAACTTAATATTTGATATGAGAAAAGTTTGCTGGTATTTCTTAAAGTTTGAATTACCTTAAAATATCTTTGCAGAATCTAAAATTATACTTATTTTGCCAAGGTATTTTAGATAATTTGCATAATGTCAGGTAACATATCCCTGAAGTATTGTTAAATCACAAAAAAAGTTATTTAAATTTTCTTCTTTTCCTTGAAGATTTCACTTATCATAAGAAATCATATAACTGTATATATGTGTAGGTAAGTATAAATGTGTACATATATTTTCTTCATCTTTATCAAAGGATGGATGGAGAGGGAGAGGGAGAGGGAGAGAGGGAGAGGGAGAGAGAGAGAGAGAGAGAGAGAGAGAGAGAGATTTCTTCCTCAATTGTCAGTTATACTTAAAACTCTTTCTGGAAAGTATATAATACATTCAGTTGCTTGAAAGTTATCTAAAATTTCCTTTTTCACTCCTCTAAGTCCTAGTCCCACACTGACAACTATTTAGTAGAAAAATATATCCTCTTAGACATTTTTCTATCATCTAAAACCCAACATGTGGAAAACTGAAAAAAAAATCCCCCTTGATTTCTGCTTCTATAGAAAATTTGGCTTTCAAATTCCATATTCAATTGTACTATTATTTTCCCAGTTGCCCAGTATAAAAAATTTGGATTAATTTTTGGTATACCTCCCCTTTATCAAGTATATCCCCTCACTCAGTCAAGAAAGCCTTTATGATAATTTTCTATCTATCCCTTCTTTTCTATTCCCACTGTGGTTGTTCTTATCTTGGGTTCCATCTGCTCAATGCCAGATTATTACAAAAATCTCCTTGTTGGTCTTATTGATTTCAAATTCTTGTCTGTCCACTTGTTCCTACCTATGAATGCCTGCTTATCATTTCTCCAATATATGTATTGTGCCATCTTCTGTTCAAAATCCTTTTAGCATTTTTCACAGAATGATGCAAAAGGCAGGCAATAGTACATGGACAGCAAAAGAGCTCTTAATCTGTAGTTACTCCCAGGGCTTTAAGAGGATAGTCTTAGAATCATAGGAACTAAAAGGCAAAAAGGGACCACAGAGGACATGTACTCCAATAAAGGAACAAGGGCCTCCACTACAACATATGAAAAAAGCTTGAAAATTTTTATAAGTTCAAATCTACTATGTTCTGAGGTAGCCCATTCAACATTTTACCTTCAACATTTAATTTATTTCTAATTAGGATTTTTTTCTGCTTTAAATTAAATCTACCATTTTCCAGCTTCTACTCTTATTCATCTTGCTTCTCACTGGGAATATATTGAACAATTCTAATCTCTCTTCCATGATAGCCATTCGAATACTTGAAGATCACTCTCATAGCTCCCCTATGTTCTTTTCCTCTGATATAGTTAAATGGTAGAAAAGGTGCAACTGGAAATTGTCCCCTGGGTTTCTTTTATTGGGTTTTTTTGTTTTTTTGTTTTTTCGAAAGAGAGTGTTGACAGCTATGCAGTACAGAGAATGGAGGGAAAATAGAGTGTTAAAGGTACACTTGGGGTGGTCAGTGGTGTGTTTGTGTGTGTGTGTGTGTGTGTGTGTGTGTGTGTGTGTGTGTGTGTGTGTGTGTAGGAAAGAGATACAGAGAGATTACTTAGTAAATGATGATTTGTTTTTCATTCAGTCATGTCTGACTATGGGGTTTTCAAGGCAAAGATGCTGGAGTAGTTTGTCATTTTTCATCTCCAGTAGATTAAGGCAAATAGAAGATGACTGATTTGCCGAAGGTCACAAGGTATAATTTTGTGAGGCTATATTTGAATTCAGGTCTTCCTGAATCCAGACCCAGCACTCTATCCACTGAGCCACCTAGCAGCCTCCAATTGGTGTAGTGGTAAAGAAGAGAAGTCCTAGCTAATATCCATGAATATGTTTGAGTTTAGATGTAGCTCTCTGGTCAACTTAAGGATATATATATTAGGCCTTTAGGCAAAAAATCCTTAAAAGTCCTAGCTGTTCTTTAAGGTGAACCTTGATTAGATGGCCATTGATTGGTTGTCATATATGAAAGTAATAGAATACTATTGTGCTATAAGAAATGATGACCAGGGACTTCTCGGGGTGGAGCCAAGATGGTAGAGGAAAGACACTAAATGCACAGAGCTCCTGACACAATTACCCCCCAAAAACAACACCAGTAGGAGACATGCTGAGATTATTTTCCAGCCAAAGACAGCTTAGAGGGGGCCATGCTGGGCTGCAAGTAGAGTCAAACCCCACAATCACGCCAACAAAATCCCCAGGCAGGCTGCACTAGAGAAAATTACCCCCAAGAAACCAAATCAGCTGCAGCACTAACATCTTCTAGAATTAAGCTTACAGTCAGGTGAGAGGGACGAGTAGCTGGCTGGGGGTGGGGGTGATGGGTAGAAAATATAGGAGTGTCTATTGGACCTGAGGAGGAATTCAGCTTTCCCACCCCAGTAGGGAACCAGGAAGAAATCTTGAGCAGTGGGAGGCCCAGGTAGGGGAGGGGTGCAGGCTTGTCAGAGCTAAGAAACACAGCACACAAAGATTTGCTGGCTGGATAATTAGCAAGTTGGCTTGAGGTTACCTTAGGACCAGAGAACAGGCCAAGAGAGAGAAAAACCTGCCCTCCATCAAACCAAAACATCTGGAACCCTCTGAAGCTTGGGACAGTGTAGCTTGGAAGTAGGGCCCCACTGTAAGAGGGAGTTAAAAGTCGAGTAAAAGATGGCAAGATGAGCAAGCAAAGAAAGTTGAGAACTATAGAAAGTTTCTTTAGTGACAAGGAAGATCAAGGTGCACCCTCAGAAGAGGCTAGCAACCTCAGTTCCCCTACATCCAAAGCTTCCAAGAAAAATATGACTTGGTCTTAGGCCATGAAAGCACTCAAAAGGGACTTTGAAGAGAAAGTTGGAGAGATAGAAGGAAGATTTAGAGAGGTGGAGGAAGGAATAAAAAGAGAAATGAGAGCAATGCAGGAAAGTCAGGAGAAAAATGTCAACAGTTTGAAAAGCCATATGGAAAAGGAGATACAGAATTTCCCCAAATAAAATAATTGCCTAAGAATTAGGATTGAACAAATGGAAGCAAGTGACTTTATGAGAAAGCAAGACACAGTAAAGCAAATCCAAATGAATTTTTAAAAATAGAGGACAATATGAAATATCTCCTTGGACAAATAGCTGACCTGGAAAATCAATCCAGGAGAGATCATTTGAAAATCATTGGACTACCTGAAAACCACGATAAAAATAAGAGTTTAAACATCATCTTCCAAGAAATTGTCAGGGAAAATTGCCCTGATATTCTAGAAGCAGAGGAAAAAATAAAAATTGAAAGAATCCACCACTCACCTCCTGAAAGAGATCCCCAAACTAAAACCTCCACGAATATTATAGCCAAATTCCAGAGCTCCCAGGTCAAGGAGAAAATATTGCAAGCAGCTAGAAAAAAAGGAATACAAATACTATGGAGCTACTATAAGGATAACAAAAGATCTAGCAGCATCTATATTAAAGGACCAGAGTGGATGGAATATGATATTCCAGAGCTCAAAGGAATAGGGACTACAGCCAAGAATCACCTAGCCAGCAAAACTGAGTATAATCTTTCAGGGGGGAAATGGGACTTTCAGGAATTTGTGATGAGAAGAACTGAATTGAATAGAAAATTTGACTTTCAAATACAAGGTCCTAGAGAAGCATGAAAAGGTAAACAGGAAAAAGAAATCATGAGGGATATTAAAAGATTAAACTCTTTACATTCCTACATGGGAAGATAATACTTCTAACTCATAAGAACTTTCTCAGTATTGGGGTATCTGAAAGGAATACACTTAGACAGAGGACACTGGTCTGAACTTAATATGAATGGATGATATCTGTAAAGCATTTATTTTTTGTTTATCCTTGTGTTTTGTGGGGCAGGCAGGGTGGGATTTAGAGCCTCCTTGGTCCAGTGTTGGTGCTTTGTCTACTGCACCATCTAGCTAATCCATGATGACAACTTTAAATTAAAGTTAAGGAGTAAGAGGAAT